>NC_135793.1:24875714-25566547 GCF_051106095.1 Pogona vitticeps | reverse complement strand
GACCCCATTTGCTCATCATCCTGCTTCTCCACCTTCCCTCCTGCACAGAGGAGGAGGAACCCTCGGCCGCCGACCCCAGCGAGCGGAGGAAGGAAGGAAGGAAAGCTGGAGGGAGTGGAAGCTGCGGCCCGGTGTCCGCCCCTCATACCCTCAGCAACTGCTGCTGCTGCCTCAGGTACTGCTGCTGCTGCTGCTGCTGCTGTTGCTGCTGCTGCTGTTGTTGTTGCTGCTGCTGCTGCTGGTCCGAAAGGAGCTGGCCGGGCCGGATCCCCGTGGGGACCCCCTGCGCGCTCATGTGGTTTATCCCGCTCATCATGGGAGCTTGCTGCATTGACTGGTGAGGGAACCTGCGTGCCAGAGGCAGAGAAAGGCCGCCAGTGAGAGGCCCACGGAGGGGCAGAGATGGGGCACAGCTGCCCAGAGGTGCCAACCCCCTGCTCCTGCCCTGGGCTGCCAGGAGCCCTGCCGGAGCTCTCCCCTTGCCCGCCTTCCCCTCGGGCGCAAGTGCCGTTAGCTCCTCGCCAAGCTTCCCACCTCTGTGCCCGGGGGCAGCCCCCTCTTCCTCCCCCCTCCCCCCTCCCCCCTGCAAGGCTACCTCTGTGCTGTGCTCAGGGCATGGGCATAACCGGGGGCCTGCTGGTGCACGTAGCCGCTGGGTCTCTGCATCGGCCGGACGGGGTCGATGAAAGCCGGGCTGGAGGTGGGGTGGGTGGCCTGATAGCTCTGGCCGGCGTAGGTGGGGGGGACCAGGGTGCCAGACTGCGGCGGGTGCTGCTGGAGACCAATGTGGGAGACATACGACGTGTAGCCCTATAAGGAAGCCAATGGGAGGCAGGGTTAAACCTTGAGACCGGACGGTCAGTCAGTGGGACTGGGCACAGGCCTGGGTCAGTCACCGTTTTGCGACCAGGAATTTTGGATAGGATTCTGCACTCGAGATCTGCCAGTGGGTGACCTAGGGGGTGTAACAGAGCAGCACACGCACTGGCGAATCTCAGACGAAGGGGAGGCAAGAGACGCCCTGACTGCTTTGTCTTCAGACCCTCATGGTCGGCTGGGGTTTCCCCATCAAGAGCCTGCGGACATCTTTTGCTGGTCGCTGAGCGTGTCAGGGGGAGAAGTTGTGTCGAGAAGGAAGGAGAAACTCTAGTGACCCCACACTGGAGGAGGCAGGGGGAGGGTGCAGCCTGAAAGGCGTGGGTTTTCCCTTTCTCTGCTAAGGCAAGATGGGGGGGGGGCTGGGAACAGGACACTCCCCCTCCCCAGGCACCATGTCCCACTCCCTCCAGTTTTCTCACATCAGCTTCCCTTGACAAGAAACGACCTCTGACTCTGGGCTGAGAGACCAAGGCCTTCTGAGGAGCATCACTGAGCACTGTTTGGGGGTGGGGGTGGAGGCCATCTCTATGGCCCTGTGCCTCCCAGCAGCTTACCTGCGCTGGCTGGACCGCTCCATAGGGTGGGGCTGGGGCCATCTGGCGCATGGGCGGCTGCCCCAGCATCCCCTGGCCCTGCTGGAAAAAGGGGTCAAGAGGCAGGGCTCACGAGGGTGGCCCCCAAGACCCTCCCTTGAGCATCACACAAAAAGCCCTCAAAGGCACGTACAGGGACGGGCAAGCCCGATGGGTGGGTGGATCTGGCCCACATGCCGTCTCTCTGCTTTGGACTGGCAGGATGGCTCCAGCCAAGGACCCTGGCCACGAGCGCCCTAAGGAGGCATGGGACCAGCTCCGAGGGGACCCTCCTTCCCAGCCCCTTCCCACGTCCTCCACCAAAGGGGGGCTGAATGGACCCCTGGAGGCATCTGGGTCCACACCCCGCTCCCTCGAGCCTCTGAGCCGAGGGGGAAAGAGAAGACCCGGAGGCAAGAGCCTTCTCAGCAGCAGGGAGTCGACTGGAAGCGGCCTCCCTCTGAGCCAGGCTCTCCGTGTCGAACTAACCCAGGACTGCTAGCGCTGACCAGCAGCCACAGTGGCTCACCCGAGCTTCTTCCCGAGCCCTCCCTTGGTGTTGATTGCCAGTCTCCCCCACCCAACATGAACCAGGCTTGACCCTGCTTGGCTGATGAGATGGAGCTGAGGTGCAGGGTGTTTGGGGCGGTAAAGCTGAAACGGAAGTGTGGGACCCCCACTCCACCCCACCCCTCTTACCAGCTTGGCCTGCAGCTGCTGGCGTAGAAGCTGTCCTTGCGGGACGGGGGGCTGCTGCTGCCGGTAGACGGTGGACTTGTAGGACGGGTCAAGCCCCATCATGCCACCCATGCCCGTCGGCAAGACCCCCGTGTAGGCTGGCCGGCTTGGGACCAGCTTGCTCATCGGCATACGTGGGGGCCGGTAAGAGGTGTCCAGTCGAGGGCCGCCTGCAAGGGGGGGGGGAAGAGGGACTAAGCACCTCTCTTTTCTCCTAGTCTCGTTGTTCTGGTATGTCTGTTTTCTTTCATTCCCCCCCCCCCTCCCCCCGTTCTGTCACCCCTGCGGTGACAGATCCGTCAGAACAGAAACAGGCGTCATAGATGACCAGTCCCTTAGCACTCGAAGCATTTGAGTGCTGCAGACATGGGACACCGGCCAGCTTCTTTCCCTGAAAGATCAAGTCCTGAAGACCCATCACCCAACAAACCAAAGGGGGGGGGGGCTTTTCTGCCCTAGAAGCACTGTCACTGCTCTGGGGCCATCCTGAATCCCAGACCACTTGGGGAAAGGGTCAGGAAGACCCCAATTTAGAGAAGGCCCTGTTGTGGGGGAGGGGGAGGGGGGGGACGTCCCGTCTCTCGCTCCCCCAAAGCAGAGGGCACCCTGACTCACCTGCAGGCAGAGGCTGGTTCTGGGCATAGAGGCCCACGGGCGACTGCCCATAGGCCAAGCGCGACATGGAGTTGCCCGGCTGGTGGTGGAGGAGGTCGGTGGGCATGCTGCCCCCGTAGGAGACCCCGCGGCCCGTGCTCATCATGTAGTCCTGCAGGGAGAGGAACCAAGACAGACGTTGGGGGCAGCCGGAAGAGCCCTGGACCGAGAACGCCCTTGGCCGGGCCAGAAGAGGGCGGAGGAAATGGGGTTTCTCCTCAAGAAGGAAGGGGGGGTGGAGTTCCCCCCTACAACAAAGAGCTACTGGGATGTAGCGCAAGGACTCCCCACACGTCAAAACACACACACACACACACACACACACACACACACACACACACACACACACGTCAAAGCTAGAAAAAGGACCTTTTTTGGACAACCAATTCCAGAGTCCTGAGCCAGCACAGTCTGTGAACTAGAGTAGTGGTTCCCAACCTTGGGTCCCCAGATGGTCTTGAACTACAATTCCCAGAAATCCTGGGCAGCGCAGCAAGTGGTAAAGACTTCTGGGAGTTTTAGTTCAAGAACATCTGGTGACTCAAGGCTGGGACCCATGCACTATTCCGGGATGCAGCCGAAAAAAACCTGACTTCTCCAAAAAACCAACCAAACAAACAAACCCGCCGGTCCGGATACGGCTGGGGAGTCTCTCCCCCCCCCCTGCGGGCCCACCCAAAGGGGCCCACCCCAGCCGAGCGCCAGCCCCTCCGGACGCACCTCGGTCTTGTTGGCGGGCTGCGTCCGCTTCTTGTTCTTGCTGGCCTTCTTCTTGGGCTCGGCCGCCGCGCTGGCGGGGTTGGCGCTGGCCTTCTCCACCTTGGCCGGCTCGGCCGACTTCTTCTCCGGCTCCAGGGCGACGGGGGTGGGGGGCTCTTCCTCCTCGGGGGGCAAGGGCAGCGGCTCCAGGTAGTAGTTGTGGGGCTTGGGCTTCAGGTGCGTGTGGTAGAGCAGCAGCCTCTGCTGCTCCTCGAAGCGGGACACTTTGCGGTCCACCCGGACCGTCCCGAACCAGCCCCAGGAGAGCGGGGCCGAGTGCTTCAGCCCTTCAAAGAGGTCCCAGGGGGAAATCTTCTGCTTGGTGGAGACCTGCAGGCCCTGCGAGGGAAAGGGGGCAAAGGGAGAAGGTCGGAAAGCCAGCCCGAAGCACACCCGGGACAACACAACAACACCACCCCCCAAGAGGGATGGAAAGGTTGCTCCCCTGGCCCTGGCCGGGAGGGGGCTTCCGGCCCGGCCATCCGCACTTGCCTCCTTCTTGAAAATGGAGTCAAACCCGGCGATCTTGTTCCCTTTCGTGTCAATGAGGGAGCCCTGAGGCTCGCAGGTGATCACGTCCCGGGTCTGCTTGGCCAGGGGAAGCAGCTGCCGCACCTTCTCCAGACTCTCCGACTGCCGGTCCCCCAACTCTTTCTGTGGGAGGAAGAAAGCCACCAAGCAATGTTTGGGCAGAAGCCCCTTGACGTGTGCCATGTGCTGCCAGAGCCCTGCACACCTCGGCCATCTGCCCCAAATCTTAACAAGGGGGCAGGGGCTGGGGATGACCACCCTTCAGCGGGGGGGGGGGGGGCTGCCTGTCCAGGGTGTTCTTGCAATCCTAAATAAACCCCATCAAACACGCAGAATTATCCTGGTAACTGTTTAGCATCAAGAAAACCTGGGGGGGGGGAGATGGTTGGGGTGGTGAGAAGCACCCAAGTCCAGCAGAACCCCTTCCAAGTTTTGTGGGGGGGAAAAAAGATCTGCAGGGGATTTGAAGCATCTTGCTTTCTCTTCTCAAGGGAGCCCGATTCTCCCCTGGAACGTAATCAAACCAAGATCGATGTTTAAAAACAGGAAGGGTTCCCAACAAGACCCAAGAAGCAACTGTCTGGGGCTGGGGCTGCCTGCAGGGGATTCCGAGTGTTGGAAAGGGACCCCCCACCCCACCCCAAAGTGACCCAACCCAGAGGTTAAACAGATCAGAGGCACAGCAGCCCCCCCCCAATCCTCCCCCGAGAGGGAGGGGCCACTCACGCGCAGCTTCTTGACCAGGTTCATGTAGGCCCGCTTGTTCTCCTCCATGCTGCCTTGGGAGATGCTGGACATGTCTGCAGCCAAGGTGCCATTGATAAGCACACTGAGCATGTCCAGGACGGTGGTGAAGAGCTCGCTGGGAGGTCGGGGGGGGAAGGGGGGGAAGAGGGCAAGGGAGATACCGTGTGATACTAGGCAGGATCCAGAAGCCAGGAGTCCCCAGTCCCCACCTGCATTTCTGAACAGTGCAACATTCCTGCAGCCCGAGTGGGATCCTGATGCAAGGTACGGGTACATCCAAAGAGTGGACCTGACACAGAGCCGGGCTGCTCCACTGTGCCTTTGACACAGTCCAGATCTACCCACCTCCACCCCCTGCACTAGGCCAGTTCTCAGCACCTCTCTCGTAGCACGGCGGGGCCCAAGGGAAACCACCCACGGCCAGACGGACGCCTGTGGAGCAGCCCACCCGGGCAGCGGCTGCTTTCATCCCAGCCGACTTTCTCTTGGCTGCCAAGGAGCCCAAACAACCATGAGGGCAGGTGGAGAGATCTCGCCACCCCCTTTGGGAAACTCACTTGTTGGACTGCATGTCCACAGTGCCACTGCTGATGATGTCCAGGAGAAGCACGGCCCATTCCGTCGTCTGCTGGGTGCTGCGTTGCACCGTGTCAAACATGCCGCCCACCTGGCAGGAAGGAAACAAGGAAACTGTCAGGGCCCAGGGTGGTATAAGCTGGGGGGGGGAGAGTGTGTGGCTCTGTGGGAAGGCAGACCTCCCTATTCCTTCTCCACTGCCAGAAGAAGAAGAAGAAGGGGAGCAAGGCGCTCCATCAGGGCACTGGCATTCGAGCCTCTGGGATTTTGGGAAGCGGATCCCCCTTCACAAACCTGCCCACCAACCCTCGCTCACCAGATTCAGCCGCAACTTCAGCGCCTCGTGCATCAACTGCTTGGCTTTGCAGTCATCCTGGTATTGATCCTCTCGCCAGTTCGTCACGATCTGAGTCGACAGAGAAGAGGAGACGCCTGACACTCCGCTGCCGCCACCCCCGGGCAACCCACCCTGACCGGCGAGGAATGCCTGGGAGGCAGCTGAGTCCCCGGTCCTTTATCCTATCCCAGCCGTTCCTCTTCTTTTTCTGAGGCAACACTGGCTTATCTCGTTATCCTCCACATTCCCACCCACCGCTTTTGAATTTCAGAGACCGTTCTGGAGAAAGCAAAGACTTGCCGCCATTTACGTGACGTTTTTAGGGCCCAATAAACTCAAGAAACCCCCCCCCCGCCAATGAATGATCTTCCCTGGGAAATCAGGGGGTCGTTGGAAGGTCCTGGGGGGGGGGCTCCCAGGGAAACCCACCTGCTGGACTTGGCTGTACAAGGAGGTGAGAAGCCCCTCGCGCTGCTCGTCTTGGCCTTTCAGACACGTCAACACCAGCGACAGGAAAGGCTGCTGGCTCAGGAGGGACATGCTGAGAGAGGAAGGACATGCGTGAGGGAAAAGGACTGGCGGGTGTGTGTGTGCCTGGCACTCCCAAGAGAGAACTCCCTCGCCCCGCCGACCCTGTGAGGCAGGATGGCTGCTGGAGGGGTCCTGCCTTTTCCCCCGTAATCACCATTAGACCTGATGAAAACATATCTGTTTTCATGCTGCGCAAAAAATTACACCAGGAGGGAACATGGGACGTCAACAATCTCTACACAAATGACCTCTGACACAGCATTTTTATTTACTTATTTACTTATTTACTTATTTACTTATTTATTTATTTATTTGTTTGTTTGTTTGTTTGTCCGATTTATATCCCGCCCATCTGGTATATTCTACCACTCTGGGCGGCTTGTTTCAAAATTGCAATAAAAAAAGCCAGTAAAACATGTCCAAAACGGCAGAGTCCAATGACAGAATCGGCCTCCACCACGGTGTTAGGCTGCAGTGCCAACGGCCTTAACGGCAGACTGTCTTCCTCGGGTGGGATCTCAAAAATTCCTATTTCAGCAGCCTTTCTCTCCCCCCCCCCTGCCCCCCCCCCTGCTCCCTCACCTCTTCTGCTTCTGGCGGTCTCGCTCTTTGCGGGAGGAGGACCCCAGGTGCTGGCCCTTCTCCAGCTCGTCCCCGGCCGCCTTCAACACGTGGCCCTGCACGGACGTGGGGAGCTTGGCGATCAGAGGAGCCACCAGCCACACGCCAGACCGCTCCAGGGAGCTGAAGCAAGCAGGAAAGCAGGAGAGAGCTGGGTCAAGTCGCTCCTTGGCCCTAATGAGCCACCAACCCCAACCCTGCCCCTTCCCACCGCCCTGAGCACTATCCAATTCGAGAAGGAAAGCAGGGCTGGGACGGGACAAGGAGGAAACACCGAGAACCTCCAAGCAGGGCCAGGAAAGAACCCTGCCTGAAACGCCAGGGCGCCATGGCTGCTGCCAGTCAGAGCTGCCATTATGGGGCTAGAGGGGAACTGGCGACGGGACCCGGGGACTGGCGGGGTCCTGCAGGATGACCTCAGAATGGGCTTGGCTTTGGTGCTGGCCGGCCCGAGGCTGGTGGAGCTGCCCAGGCTGCCGATGCCGTTGCTGGCGGAGTTGGTCTCGGCCGACTGCTGGAAAACGTCGATGGTGGCCTTGGCAATGTTCTCCAGCAGGGAATTCATTTCTTGCTGCACAGGGGAGGGGAGGGGCGAGACCTGGTTAACGATGACATTTGTTTTATTTGCGCCCTGCTTCTTGCCCCATAACAGGCTGCTTACAAAAGGGACAAAACGTGTGTCTAATTCTTTCCAAACCTTCGTCCTGGTTCAGCCGGCACTCACTGCTCAGAGATGGGAAGGCTGGGTCCCTGGCTGCACCCTCTCCCTCGCCGGGGCCACCCCAGGGCGGCACCACCGCTCACTTACATTGTTGGCCGTCTGCTTGATCATGAGCTGCAGCTCCAGCAGCGACTGGCGCATGGTCCACTGGTCCAGATTCTGCAAACAGAGGCAACGCGCTGCGGTCACTGCGCTTACTCAAACTCAGTGGCATGGATCTAACTGCTAGTCCCCAGCTAAGCGGAACCCCACTGAATCAATGGGACTGATGTGTTTCCTCACTCTTCACTAGTCAACTTCAACGGGTCTTTTCTAAGAGGAACAGTAACCAGAAGGAAGCCACAGCCTTAAAGGACCAGAGACATGAGCCACAGGCAAGGCCGAGAGAGAGAGAGAGAGACTCAAAACACAGGATTCAGCTCGTGCTCAGCGCCCGTCTGCACACATCCACTTCTTCCATCCCTTGGAACAAGCGCTCCCCCCAGGAAACGCCGCTCCTCCCGCCACTGCCACCGGCTCCCCAGACCTGCAAAATGCGCTTGATCCTTTGCCGCTGGGGGTTCTCGCCCTCCTCGCTGTCAAGCAGCCGGTGGGGGTAGCAGATGAGCTGCATCAGCCTCTGGGCCTGGGTGCTGCTCAGGACCGGATCCTGGAGGTCGTTGCTGTCTTCGCACAAGGACTTCAGGCACCGCTCGCCCACCCACTCCTGCGGGCAGAAGCAGAGCGCCAAAGGGCGGGCTGAGCGCAGCTGGCAGCTGAGGACCCACACTGCACCATCCGCCTGCCTGCTTCTGCCTCTTTGGCTCCGGCCGGACGCGCCGAAGGGCAAGCAAGATGTGGGCCCCGACCGCAGCGGGTGGCCTGCAGGGCTGGTTTCCCCTGAAAAGCTGGACTCTCAGGACGTGGGCCCACATCTTGCTGAGGCTCCCGGAGACCCCGAGAGCCGTAAGAGAGCCAAGCGAGGAATCTGCCCTGCTCAGTCACAGGGCAGAACGAGCCAAAATCTTCTCTCCAGGGATGGTGGGGGGCACTATTTCAAAGCTTGAGAAAGTTACTTTTTTGGCCTAGAGAAGTGGCAACTAACAACCTTGGGGCCGTTAAGGGGAGCAGCCTCCCGCTCTGGCTCCAGAGAGATCGGTAGGGGATGCACAGGGGGCAGAGAGAGAGAGAGAGAGAGGAAGGAAGTGGGCGAGGGGGGATCTGCTTGGGGCCCACAGTCAACCGGTGGCTTGACAAGAACAGCCAGCCTTTCCCTGGGGGAGGGCCACAGACGCCTGGAGGCTCTGGCCCCACGCCCACCCCCCCGACCAAGCCAGGGCCCCCGGCAGAGCTCTTCCATTCTCATGGATCCCCAAAGGGACAGGCGGAGGAGCAACACCACCCACCCCCACCCCCACCCCCACTCACCTGCTGGCAGATGCTTCGGAGGACATACTTGGCATAAACGTCGAGGCTGGCCGTCTCAATGGAGACCATCCTGCTGGCGGGCTTCTTGTCATCTTCCATGAGGTCGTCCACGCCTCCCGAGTGGGAAAATCCGGAGCCCTTCAGCTCAGCATCTCCTGGAACCGGAAGCGGAGATCAGCCGGGAAGCCAGACCCCAAAGCCACCCCTGGCAGCCCTAACCCAGACAAGGAGCCGGCCCCTCCTTCGGCCACCAAGAGGTGGACCGCAAGCCTTGGCTTCCCCGAGCACGACGCACCCAAGACAAAAACGGCTTTCAGCACGGCAAAGACGGCGCCATCCACAATCCGGTTCTGGGAAGCAGCCAGTAAGTGCCGGTCGCAGGAGGAGCGGATGCCGACCGTCGGCTTGCCTGTAGGGGGAAGAGCACAAGGAAGGGGGGAGGACAGAAGCTCTCGGCTGTCGACTGGGAAGGAGGGTCCATGGACCAAGGAAGTGATGAGACCACTCCAGAGCCAGCACTCCAGGAAGAGCTGTTAGGCCAGGCGCGGCCCCCCCATAGGCTGGCTGGAACCCCCACAGGACACGCATGAGAAGCGCCTGCCTGGGGGACCAGACCCAGGTGGGTCTCCGCACAGTCCAGACCCCAGTCCCATCACATTTCCACAATGGCTGGACACAGGGATGCCTCTGAGATCCTCAAACCATCATCACCAGGTGGTATCAAGTCGGTTCTGACTCATGGCGACTCTTTGGCAGGGTTTCCCAGGTAGAGAGAACTCACCGAGGTGGTTGACCCTTCCCTTCTCCTGGCGGGTGCCCTGGGAACACTGTGCAGCTGGCCCAAGGCCACCCAAGCAGGCTCTGCTCACAGGAGGCCCAGTGGGGGAATCAAACTCCCAACCTCTGGCTCTGCAGCCAGAGACCTTGACCCCAGATGCCCCAGCACGAAGTGGGCAGGGGAAGACGGCTTGGAGGGGGGGGGGGAAGACCTGGAGCAGCTGGAGCCAGGAAGGGGGCAGGTTGGAGGCGAACCTGTACACTCAGCCGCTTCAGGGGCACCCTCCCCCCCTCCCCTGCCATGGGGGAAGAGAGGCAGGCCAGCACCAACAGGCTGCCCATCAACCGAGGGGCAAAAGAGAGGGCAGCCCATTCCAGAAGCAGAAGAAGAGAGCGAAGCCCAAGGGGTCTGACCCTGGGCTTTTGGGGGGGGGCTCACTTACTGCTGTCCTGCTGGCAAGGGTTCAGCTGCGGGGTCTTAAAAAGGTGCAGCAAAATCCGGCACGTCAGGCGGGCTCCGGGCTCCGAGTCCTGCTCGCTGCAGGCTGTGGGCAGAAAAGGCAACACCTGCCATGGCACTGGATCCGACACGCTCTTGGCCTCCAAGCCGGGCCAAGGCCCAGAGACCCGGGGGGGGGGAGGGGGGCCTTCCTAAGCAGCCGCACAGCTTCCCTGCCAGCCCCCACCCGTCCGCGCGACAGGCAGGCAGGAAGGTACTCACCAGCGTTAAGGAGCGAGGGAATGGCAGCGCAGCGGATCAGGTCCTCGAGGAGGAGACACTGGCGGGCAATGAGGATGGCCACAAAGGTGGCCAGGGAGTCGTGGAAAGACAAGTCGCTCACCTGCAGGAGAAGAGATGGGCCCCCCGCCCGCCCCTGTGTCAAAAGAGTAATTACTGGCCATCAAGGCCTTCCACCCACGGAACCGTTTCAGGCAAGGCAAGCGTCACCTTTGGGATCAAGAACGAACATCAAAAGGTACGCGAGAAGCAGGGACCACAGAAAAAGCCGCTCTGCCTCCCCCCCAGGTTTGCTCCTGGCCATTCGTGGCATTGGTCGGGGGGAGGAAATGGGTCCCCCCCTTGCAATGTCTTTCAGAGGCATTTCCCAACCCCATCTGAAATAATAACCATCTGTAGCCATCACTCGGATGTCCCCTTTTCCAGAATGCCTCTGACAACCCTTTCACAATCATCTTCCCAGGGGTTCCTTTCAGGACCCAGAGGATAACTACCATGTTGAGGGGGGGAAACCCGCCTTGGCCTGGGATCTGCCAGACGGAGACAAGACTTCATCCCTATCCCTAGGAAAGTGTGGAGGCGGCAGGAACGTAGGCTGTGGTCCTGCTCCGTAAGCCTCCTTCAGAGAAAGCTCAAGAGGTGGCATGCGCCTCCCCTTCTCTCTCTCTCTCTCCCCCCCCTCCAGCCTCCCTCCAGGGTGGTGCTCCGGTCACCACTTAACTCTTGGCATCTCCCTTCGGGCAGAGCCTCCCATTCGATCTGGAGATTCTCTTTTCTGTCCTTGGAGGCTGAGATAGGCTCTATTGCAGGTCGGGGCAGCCATATCCTCTGCCCGACGGCTTTGCCAAATGCAGGCTTAAGAGCAGGACTCCCTCCGTGGCTTTTTGACTAGAAGGGGACAGGCAGCATCCCCAGGATACGGCCATGGGAGGAAGTGAACCGTCCCCGGCGGAACCAGGCCCTGCGGCCATTGGGCCCCCCCCTCCTGGCCCCTTCCCCACCCAGCCCTGCCCCACTCAGGCCCCGCCGGCCCCTTACGTCCACGTTGCAGAGGAGGTCGTTGAAGCCACACGTCCCGTTGTTGGAGGAGCAGCAGAGGGCCTTCAGGACGCCCAGCCACTCGGCGCTCAGCAGCTTGCAGTAGCCCGTCAGCTCCGCGCACAGGATGGCGATGTCGTTCACCCTGGGCAGGGGGAAGAGAGCAGGGCTGAGCCCCTGGATGGGAGGCCTCTGGCAGGTGGCTGGAGGAAGGAGGGTTGTCAGGGGAGGGCAAGGCAGCCCCCAAAGTCCTCCAGCTAGCATTTGGGGGGGGGTGTGGATTCTGGGAGCTGCCGTTTCTCCAAGCGCGGGAGAAAGAAGGAGCGGCCTTCTTTGGGGTTTCCTGAGAAGGTGCTGCAGCAGTCACTGGGGCCGGCTGGGGATAATAGGAACTGTAGTCCCAACATACCTGGGGGTGCTGGGTTGGGGAAACGCAGGATTAGATCAACCCACTTTGGTCTGACCCTTGCTGGCCACCGCTGCCTGCCAGCCCCTCACACCACCACCCCTCCCTGGCCAGGCCGGCCCTCACCGGTCAGGGTCGTGGTGCCCCACGCAGACGTGCATGAGGGCGTTGCACACAAAGCTGTAGCGATTGGCCGGGTTGTCCGTGAGGCTCTTGCCCAGGTTGGTGTAGGTGAAGCTGTGGGCCGATGGGTTCTCAATGGTGTCGATCATGAACAAGGGCTCCCACAGCATGTTGGAGTCGGACGGTTCCACGTTGCAGTAGATGGTGTTCTTCACCTTGGAGCAGAAGTCGCTGGTGGGAAAAGGGAGGCCGGAGGAATAGAAGTAAAAAAATATATATACAAAAGAATCATTTAATTCCACAGTTTCAACAGATGTAACCTGTTCCCACTTCCCAGGGACTGCAACCCCTAAGCCAGAATGGCACTCACCTGAAGAGCTCCCCAAATTTACTCTTGAGGTGGCTGCAAGACATGTACAGGTCATAGAGGTAGGCCAAGATGCAGCGCTCGGCTGAAGAGCCATCGGAGCGATTCATGCCGTGCTTCACCACCCCGCACAGCCTGGAAGGGCGGGGGAGAGGAAGAAAAAAACAACATAGGGGGGGGAGAGAAGCAGGTGGATCCTGGCTCCCCCCTTTGGTTTAACGGGGGGGGGGAATGGCCAGCCCCAAAGCCTGCACAACAAACCGTCAAACAGACCATGGCTTAGAAAAGTTATTTTGATGGACCGTCACTCCCAGGACGCCAGTAGCCGACACAGCCAATTCAAAGCAGTACCTTTCTGCAAACTCTGGGACAGAGCCTTCCGCAAGGGATGGGCATCTCCTCCCCATACACCCCGCCCCCATCTAGCAGAGTCGCAGGGAGGGTGCCCCTCTGCCACCCCACCCCCTGGGGACACATATCCTTACCCTTCAAAGACTTGGGCCATCTGGTCCTGGTTGAGGATAAGGCATGAATGATAGTGCCGTAACACGGCCACGATGCAGAGGCACAGGCTAGTGGTGTAACTGCCCACCAGGTCAGAGGATTTCAGCAGCAGCTCTGCCTCCACCACACTCAGCTCGTTTAGCAGCTACACACACAACACCGGAGAGAGAGAGAGAGGGAGAGAGAGAGAGAGCAGGAGAAACATGGGTCAAGGAGGGTGTGGGCAATGTCGGCGGCGAGAGACCCGGCGGGCGGGGCGCTGCTCACCTGGATGGCGAAGTCAATGAGCCCGCTGATGTTGAGCGAATACTCCATCAGGTCAAAGATGAACTGGACGTGCTGCACCAGAGGCAGGTGGTAGGACATCCCTAAGGCAAAGCTGGTGATCTGCTCCAAGACGTTACGGGATACCTGTGGGAGGCAGGGGTGGGGTGGGGGGGGTACATGCAGGAAGGGCGGGAAGTAACAGGGCTGTCAAGAGGGACAGCGGAATCGAGGAAGCTGCCTTCTACCCAGTTAGACCCCTTTCTCCCAAGAAATATCACGTGGTGGGTTCCCATTACTCTCCCGTTAAAGGAAGGCTGGATGGCTTCTCCAGCAGCCTCAGTGCCAGAAGGAAGCTAACACCACATGGTCCTTAGTTGACCAGATAGGCGGGATATAAATAAAATAAAAAAAAACCTGAACCCACCTCCCTGGGACGGGGCTGGCGAGACCTTCTCTGAAACAGGATCCTTCCCTTGGGCTGAAAAAACTCCCCCACCAGCAGCCTTTGCCTTCCTCATCCTCCTGTTCCCCGAAGCCCTTTGCGATGGAGGTCCAGGGGGTTCATCCTGGCCTTCTTTCTCCATACACACCCCACCCTGTGCTCTACCCCTAGCCATGCCCCCTGACTCCAAACCTGGCTGCAAACTGCCAAAGGGTTCATGAAGACAGGACGTTTCTCCCCCCCCCCCCGGCACAAGACACCCACCTGAGAGGTGACGAGATGCTGGTCAAAGTGGGAAAGGTGCTGAAACTTAGCAAATATGTCTTCGGCGGTCGGGAAAGCCTCTGGCTTGTTCCTCTTCCTTTTCTGCCCTTCCTCTCCCCCTGACAAAGACAAAGAGAGAGAGAGACATCCCGGACAGCCGTCATTTGAGGCAGGGCAGGCCATTCACAAGCCCCCAGCTTGGTTTCGTGAAGCCCTCGGCCCCCAGACCCAAAAACACAAAGTCAGTCTGGAACTCTGGGAGGACAGACCTTGCCCAGTCCACTGCTGAGGGAGAAGGAAGAAGAGGAAAAAGATCAATGGGGCTGGAGGGAGGGAGGGAGGGAGGGAGGGTGGAGCTGGTGATGGAAGGAAGGAAGGAAGGAAGGAAGGAAGGAAGGAAGGAAGGAAGGAAGGAAGGAAGGAAGGAAGGAAGGAAGGAAGGAAGGAAGGAAGGAAGGAAGAAAGTAAGTTGTTCTATGGAAGACTTTAAGTGACTGAATCATTCTTAAATCTCTGTCCTGTATTTGTATTTGCAAAAATCCATCAGGCAGTTTACATAAAAACTAAAACAAATGCAAACATAAGCATAAATCCCCAGGCAAGCAATACCAAATCAATAAGCAAGTACGCCCAGGTCATACATAATAAGGTTTTCAGCAGCTGTAATTGAGCCCTAAGACAACTGTACACTCCGGACTCCTGGCTGAGAAGCCAGAATGTCCCCACTCTCAGGTCTGTGCCAGCGTAACTTTGAAGTCTCATTTTCCCTCCTTATTCCAAGTTAAAATCTAAGGATCTCTTTAGAAATTTGAAGGATGTGGGGTTCTGTTTTGCTTCCAAACCATCCCTTTTATGTCAACAGAGCTATTTCATTCCTGTTCTCCATAACTGGCATCTCTTCAAAAGGAAACATACCAAGTACGCTTCAAGTATACTTTCTCAAACACTAGAAAGACCAGATGTTTCATTTTTTTAGATTTTTAAAAAACTGGCTACATATCACTGGCTTGTAAACGGTTTTTAGCCATTTGATTTTTAGACTGCTCTTGGAAAAAAAAATTAAAAATTACATTTCCGAAACACACAAGCCATAAAAACCAATGTTCAAGGGCCGTACCACATCAAGAGCAGTGCGGTCCTCTAGCTTGGGCCGCCCTGCAACGGGATCCCAAGTGGCCTCCTTTTCCCTCACCCCAGTGCTGGCCAGACCCATCCACCGCTTTCAGCGGGCGGAGACCACCCACCTGTCTCCGCTGTGCTTTTCCGGTTCAACACTTTCAAGATGTCTTTGGTGATCTTCTTGATGGCGTGCCGGGCCTCGTCGCGTTGCTTCCCGACTCCAAAGAGGACCACGAGCCGCTGGTTGCACTCGTGGCCGCTGGATTCCTCCTGGGGGAAGCCGGACATTGAAACAATGGTGTGGGGGGGGGGTCCAGTGGCTGCCAGACGGACGTTTTGCCCACCCGAGCAGAAGGCGATGTCTTGAGGAGGACACCCGGAGGCGGCTGTTTTCTCTCGGTCTGCCTGGTCCAACCCACGGCCCAACCAGGGGTTGTGGGTCTTCAAGGCCGCGGCCACCTCCCTGGCCAGCCAGAGCAGGGGGAGGGGGTCACGCAACACACCAACAGCGCACAGACATAACTCATGGCCCGTGAGCCTTTTGCATTTTATAGGTATTGCCACCTGTTTTAAAAACTCTTTCTAATTTTTAAGCTGTTCAAATCCTTGGTATTTAATTTAATTTAGTTTGCAGCTCTTTGTTATACTTCGCTTAACGTTTTATTGTGAGCGGTCCAAAGTGACTACTGGTCAGGTGGGCAGCATAAACTTTGAGTAAATAAACGAAGCAACCAACTCACAGGCAGACAGGAGGAAGGCGGCAACCACTTCCTTCTTAGGATGGACAATTTCTGAGCTTTGCCTTCCGGGCGCTAAATCACATGGGCAGCCTCTGCCACCTGCCTGAGGGGGCTGCCCCTCCCATGGTCTTCTGTCCCCAGCCGTGCCCCCCCCAAGACCTCTGAAGATGGACAAATAAATGCCAAGGGGGGAGGGCTGCGCATTCCCCCCCCACTGTACTGCAGAGTGGGATGAGGGCACCGGGTGGGGGTGGGTGGGAGTGGGGTCATATGCAGCCCACAGACCACCACCCTCTGCCCGCCTGTTTGAGCAGAGGGTGGGAATCAACCTGCAGGCCCAGGTGGCTGCAAATCCAATGCTTCTTTAATCTAGAAGTAAAGGGCGGCACAGATCAAACCGAGTGGACTCATAGCCATGTCTGACAAGCGTTGACAAGCACCTTCTTGCCAGTTACGGACACTCTGCAGATCGTGGGTGGTAAAAGGGCACCTCGTCCGCAGGGCAGGAGGAGAGGTGGGGAGAAGAACGCCTCGGACACTGAAGGCTGCACACCCCTCCCCACTGAACCCCAAACGAGCTTCCTCCTGCTGAGAGCAGAAGCCACCACGGTGCCATCCTGTGTAGAGGGGATATCACGCCATGTGCACGCACACTCACATATGCGCACGGGCAGCTTCCACTCCTACCTGAGGGATGGGGAAGTGTGTCGCGTACTGGATGTGCCGGGGCTGGTCGTAGAGCGAGGCCAGCATCCCGTCGGCCACCCGCTCTTTCAGCAGAGGCTTCCCTTCCTTCTCAGAGTCCAGCTTTTCTGGAGAAGGGCTGGCTTTGGACTCGCAGGGCATGGAAGGAGAGAACATCTGGTGGGGAGGGGAGAGAGACAAGGCGAGGCCAGGTTGGCGCACAGGGTTGGCAAGGGCAAAGCACTCCACAGACACACGCACCACTAACCCCCCCGCCAAAAACAACACCCTCAGCCCCAGAAAGAGGCCACAAGCAGGAGCGCTCGCTCTTCGGGCCAAGACACCAAAGAGAGGCGAGGCTTTTCACACCCAGGACGCTGGTCGCAGAGCATCAGGGAGAAGGAGGAAAACGAGAAGAAAGCGTGCCCGCCAAATCAAGGAACCCTGGCAACTGGCTTCTGTCTCTCCTGTGGCACCCGAGGGCCCCAGGGTCTCGGGCCTTTCCCGCTCCTGGGACTGCCATGAGACACGGTGGCCGGGAGAAGCCCGCCTCTGCCCCCGCTACCCCAAGGGGGTAAAGAAAGAGCTGTGAGGGAGTGAAGCTCTTAACTGAGTGGCTGTCTCTGCTTCCTGAACCACAAAAGGCACAAGACCCCACAGGGAACCTTAACATTTTGGGGGCGAAGGGAGCGGGGTGGGGAGCATGTCACATTGCATTCCCCGTACACATCTAGACTTCCCCCTTTCTCCCCCCTCTCTGTCTCGTTCCTCTGTTCTGCTTTGGATGGAGTTCTACGAGCGCTTCTGCTCAGATGCTTACATGTGAATAGCAGAATTGGGGGGGGGGGGGAGAGAGAACATTTATTTCCTAAACTTCTAAATCTGGAATTTTTAAAAAAAATTCTGAGCAAAGGCCATACCGAGAAATCTGTCTTCTCCATGTCATCGAAAATGGCACTGGAGTTGTGATCTATGTCCATCTGGCATTCGGGCAAGCCCGTGTCCTGGGAGAGACAGGAGACAAGGTGTAACTCTTCAGAACCAAAAGGCCCCACAGGCGAGAGCACCCCAGAGGGGCCCGGCCCCCTGGATCCTGCCCCCTCCCCGTCCCGCCTTTCCAGCCTCCCCACCTCCAGCTTGAGGCCGCCGTGGCCTTCCCCCTCCTTCCGGTCGTGCTCCTCGGCGGCATCGTCAAAGGGGGAGGCGGGCCGGGGCCCGTGGTCAATGGCCAGGTCGCCGCGCGAGATCAGGGTGCACATGTAGATGTTGTGGGAGAAGACGTCATGGCGGATCAGTTCACAGAAGAGCAGCACCAGGTTGAAAAACTCCACCTTCTCGTTCTCATTGCTGGGGTCGGCTGCCAAGGAAGAAGCCAAGGGAAAAAGCAGGGAGGAGATGAGAGAGAGATGGAGGGAGGGAGGGGTGCAATCCAGGACAGCCAGAGGCCCAAACGAAATCTCTTGGTTCTTTGGGCTGCTGCTTCGGCTGCCCTCCCCCCCCCCCACCTCTGTCCCACCCCTTGGAAATCCTTACTTAGCATGGGAGCTTGGGTGTCCAGGAACTGCATGAGGACCTCCTGAAAGACGGGCGCGCTGACAGCCGAGAGGGAGCCCGAGGAGATGGAGCCCTTTTCGTCCACCACTTCCGAGTCCCCGCATCTCTGGGGAGAAAAGGAAGCACAAGCTGCCATCAGCCCCCCCCCCCATTCCTGCTTTTCCTCCCTCCCTCCCTCCTGCACTCATGGAATCTGTCTTATAACCTGCCTCTTTTCAGGAAAGCTCAGAAGAAATGCCGCTAACGGACATTAGGGCTTCTGCCCTGGGTCAGGATATTTCTCCTCTGTTGTCAGCTAAAACTCTGCCTTCAGGTCCCCCCTCTATTAGGGGTTGGGTGGGTGAGCAGAGTAAAATTTGGGCAGGGTGGCAACTGCTCCTGGCAGGCCAGCCTGTTCCTCCCCTCCTCCTCCAGTCTTCACAACAGACCTCAGAAAACCTACAACTCCCAGACCATCCCAGCGACATGGCCACCGGCCTGCACCCAAAAAAGGTGGATTCAGAAGATCTGCATCCAAAGAAACACCCTTTGGGATGGAGGATCCATCAGCTGTTTTGGTTGTGTTCTCTCACCCACCCACCCACCCACTAACTTCTGTTCTTCGGGCTTTGTTCTCTCTCTTTCAGTTATGTTTTTATGCTCATTTTTGACACTTTGGTTCTGTTTTTTTAAAAGAGCCTCATTACAAACATTCTAGAAACAGTCAAACGAATAAGGCTGCCCACCGGAGGCTCTGCACAAGGACCTGATGCAGGGGCAGGGCAGAAGGCTCCCAAAGAGATGAAGGCAGGCTCTCTCATCATTGCTAAGGGTGCAGAAGGATGGCTAGAAGTCACTGCTGGACTCAAGCTGTGCTTCTGAGGCTGAAATACCGTCCTGTTCCCCAGGACGTGGGTACTGCTCACCCTCAACGGGGGTAAGTCCCCCCCCCACGCTTCCTCCCTGCTCTGCTGCTTCCCCAGGAAACGCTCGCTCACCTCTGCCTCGATCTCAGAGTGGCGCTTCTCCAGCAGCTTGGCCACCACCATCGCACGGTGGCGTCCAGAGCGCTTGTGGCTGACGGCCCACTCGCACAGCAGGGCCACCACGGCATCATCATCAGGGGAGATCTGTCGGGATTAAAAAAGATATATATGGCAGAGCATAAGGTAGGCCACATCCCCTTTCCCTTCCACACCCTTTTTCTTTACTCGACTCCCCTTTTTCTTCCATTTTGCTTGAAATCAAGAAAAAGAAAAACCACCACAGAATGCGAAGTCAGATCAGGAAGAGAGAGCAAGGGCTTCCTTTCCATCTCAGCACAGAAATGAGACAAGAAACAGATCAGATAAGCTCCCCGCCTGCTCCCCGGATCATCCAGCGTCTCACTCCCCACAGAGGACAGCTGGAGGCAAGCATGCCATGAAGGCTTCCTTCTCTCCCACTCAGCCTCCCACCTTCCACCACCACCACCAACGACTCTCCACAGGGAAGCTCCATCTCAGCCAACGGACAGACCTTTGCCCCTTCACTCTGGCAGGACGGGATGGTGGAACTGGAAAACTGGAAGAGGTCGTGAAGGTTTACCAAGTCTAGGACTAAAGCTTCTCTGAAGGTTGGTCATCTAACCCCTGAAGTAGCCCTTCCCACTATCCAACAGCTCTTACTGTCAAGATGATCTTCCTACTGTTTAATGGTTGTTGTGGGTTTTTCAGGCTCTTTGGCCGTGTTTTGAAGGTTGTTCTTCCTAATATTTTGCCAGTCTCTGGGGCTGGCATCGTCAGAGGACAGCACTCCTACTGTTTAAGCCATTAAAAAAAAACCTCCTTTCTCATCCCATGATTCCAGGTTTCAATCCTCCTCTTGGGAGCTACAGAAAACTCAACAGCCCTTTGAATATTGGAAGGACTGTCAAATGGCTTCTCCCTCTCTACATCCGCCCAGCTAAACACACCCGGCTCCCTTAATGATTCCTCCCAGGGCTGGCTGTTCAGACTTTTTACCATCCTGAATCAGCTGGTTGGCGTTTTGAGGCCATCTATGCCACTGTCATGCCTTTCCCTGATTCTGAAGTTGGATGGCAAGAGGAGGAAAAGCTCTACCTCCTTTTCACTTCTCTCATAAATTGTTTGGCTAGCCCGTGGCATGCCGTGCGACAGGAGAAGGCCCATGCTAGAGACCGAAAAGGAGCCACAGCAATGAGACCACATTCTCTGGTACCGCACAAAACCCTCCAGCATTTGTGTCCAGCAGGACGGGATCACACAAACTTGAACCTTTTTCCATCCGAGAGCCCTAACCAAAAAAGGCCTGGCCTTACCTCATGACTGTCTTTGCTTGGTCCTGCCCCAAATATTCTGTTGTACAGGGAATCCAAAGAGTTGCTAAAGTCTGATTTCTCAAAACTGTGACTGTCCAGGACCTCCAGTGTGTGCAGCACCCGGCCGATTGTGAATCCTGGAGAGGAGAGGGAAGGGCAAAGAGAGGTCAGCCGATGGAAAGAGCCGGGGGAGCATGAAAGGGTGAGGAAAAGCTGTTCAAGAGCCATCGGGAATGGCTGCAGGAAGAAGGGCAGAGCAGGGCTGGGTTCTGACATGGGCTTACCTGCAGTGGCCTCCTGGCATTTGTCGAAAGACCAACGGACCTCCACTGCCTGGCCCCGCTCCTTGATCTGCTGCTCAATTTCCCGAAGCCTCGCTCGGACCTGGGAAGGACAGAAGGTCAAGAGAGGACAGAGCGAGGTGGGGGTGCCCTGGAAGTGCAGAAAGCCTTCTGCCCAAAGGCTTGGAAGTGGGAAGAGAGGGGCAAAGCAGGCGTACAGCTCGGCTTCTGCGGCCGGCCGCCGGCCCAGCCGTGGGCACAGAAGAGGGCTCTGAGCCCTGCCGCTCACCTGCTGCATGAAGCCCGTGTTGACCCCTGGCATGGGAAGGTTGGAGGGGGCGATGGGCAGGTGGTCCAGAGGGGAGCCAGTCTTGATTCTGCTGTCGGTGAGGGAGTAGTGCCAGACGAGAGCGCTGGGGCAGCACAGGACAATACTCTGGAGGCCGGAGAGAGAAGGCGAGACAGGACGGGACGGCTGAGACTCCCGAGAGGGCGGCAAGGCTGCCTCCTCCTCCTCTTCCTCCCCTGCTCTGCCTTGTGGACTTCGCACACCCTTTCTACCCACAGCCCTGACCCCTTTCCGATGTTCACACAGGTACTGAAACCTGGGACATCTCCTGACTTGCCTGGAGGATGCAGCTGAGCCCAAACACCACCGGGCGATGCTGGGGACACTGCAGCAGGTCGCTGAAGGGGCTGGGCGGTGAGTTCCCTGCCGCTGGCTGCGGGGCGGGCGTGGAAGGGAGCGCAGGGGCGGCCTGGGCTGCCAGGTGGTGCGCCGAGTGGCCCCCGGTGCTGTCCAGCAGCATGGCGAGCCTGCGGGTGCAGAAGTAGGCCAGCCGCCTGGACAGGTAGGCAGACTGCACAAACTCTCCCGAATACTGTCAGCGCAGAAGAAAAGAGAAAGAGAAAGAGGATACTTCAGTGGGGGGGGGGGGGGGAGAGTCTCTTTTGTCTTCTTCTTGGCACAAAGCAAAGCAACACCAGAGGACCCGGGAAGGGGGCTACCAGAAAAACCATCTCTCCCCCCGAGAGGAAATGGGGCTTGTGTAGAGGCCGGGGGACCCCACCTCAAGGTCCAGAGGAAGGCAATACAGGATTCTGGGACCCCGAATTTGCCCATCCAGGCTTTCAAGGAAGAATATAAATGATCACAATAATGGCAAAGGGTAGCCTTCCAAAGGCTGTGGGACTGCAATTCCCAGCATTCCTTGGCACTGGCTGCGCTGGGGGGGGCTGATGGGAATTGGAGTGCCACTAGCTCTGAACGGCTGCATTTTGCCCCCCCCCCCTGCCCTGTTTCTACAGAAAGAAAGGCGGCCACCTGCAAGAGGAGGGGCAGGAGCAGCTTCAGGAGCTCGTCCTCGCCCGGGCGGATCTTCTCAAAGCACTCGAGGACCCACGTCAGGAACTCGTGCCGGTCGAGCATCCCGTCCTGGAAGCAAAGGGACAGAGCGGGTGCCTCTCTCTCTTGCAACCGAGGGAGACCCTTGAGATTCGGCTCCTGCAAGAGGAAACTGGGCTGGCGCAGCCCAGCAAACCCACCGGTCTCCTCTGGCGGCCTCTCCCCTTGCCACCTCACCTGGAACATAAACATGGCCAGCTTCTCGTTGTAGTCCCACTGCTTCACTGCGTTCTCCACCTCCTGGGGCATGAGGGCGGAAGGGGACCCGCAGGTTTGGGTTAGGACCTGCCGATGGAAGTCGGCCACTTTTTGCAGCTGCTCCCAGAGGAACTTGGTGATGATCTGTGTCCACTCTGGAAGGAAGCGGGGCCGTCAGCAAACTCAGAAGAGAAGGTTTGCGCCTGACCGTTGGAGGAGCAAAGCCCCCAGGGCCTGAAGGCCACGGCAGAGCGAGGGAGGCCAGCAGGGGGAAAGGAGGACATTGTGTGGACCCAGGAAGCAAGCTGCCCCACAAGGGAACCACAGGTCTCTGCCTTAGCAACAATTCTCAGTGGTTCTTCTTGTTTGTTTATTTACTGATCTGACTGGCACCTGACTTTTCTCCCAGGGCTGCGACTCAAGGCAAAGAGCAGCAAGAGCAAAACAAGCACAGATTTTTAAAAAAAAACACATACAATCCTCAGAAAAAAACAAAAACAAAAAAAACCAAGCGTAAACTTTATGACAATGCAATGCAATGAAGCCATTACTGTATTAAACTATTGTAGCAAAGGTGAGACTGGAAAGAAAGAGAGACGAATGCCAGAGGCTTGCAAGAAGATCAAGGCACAACAAGAGACAGACCAACGTCCACTTTTAAAACAAGGCGCCCATTCAGTGGGACTCTGCAAGAGAGGAGACGCCGTCCTTACCGCTGAATGGGTCGATGACGTGCCGCTTCTTCACCTTGGTCTCCGTGATGGCAGCATAATAGGCACAGGTCATTTTGATCAGCCAGGCGGCTCTCATGACAGGCACTGTATATTTTGCCAGGTAGCCGAAGACCTCCTCCTTTTTGCTGAAAATGGGTACCTGCCAGGGAAGCAGAGCATGAGAGCTGACACCACAGAGGGGCTGCGGCTGTACTTCAGAGGAAAGTTGCAGCAAAGAGACAAATTAAGGAGGGCAATGCTTCCTGCGGGCGACAGAGAAAAGGAGCCGAGGAGCCACTTCTGACAAAGCCATCTCAGGGCCAAGAACCTCAGCTTCCACCGTGGCCCCAAAGATCTTCTCTGGAAGTCCCCTGGCCCTGACTCCAGCATACAGCTCGGAGATGGGGAATGATGAACAACAACCCCAGAATTCCACAGACCACACCTGCTCCAGCTATACCAGCTTGCAGAGACCATGCCTACAGAGCTGCTTCTGAATAATTCCCACTTCTCTAGGCTGCCCCTGGGAGTTCTTCTTTGGCCTCCTTTCCCCTCTCTCCGTCCCGTGCAGTCTGCTCTCTCTCCCCCCTCCCCCGCCCATCCAACCCTCCGCATTATGTTCAAAGCAGGGAGGGGGGTAACTCTGACTGGCCTACAACTCCCAGCCCAGCACACAGATTATAGGACAAGAAATCCAGAAACAGCTAGAAGAACAGATACGCCACACGATCTTTTAAAGGCTCCCTGACTTGTGGCACACAGAGGACAGATTTAATTTTCTAAGCAGCCCAGAATCCAAGCTGGAGGGACAAAATGGCTCTTTGGGAGACAGATCAGCTCCTTCCCCATCACTTCCTAATCTGGCGGACCATGTTCCGTCTCCTCGTGGTGGCCGTAGTCCTCCTGTACCTTTTTAGCCAGGTGTGTGAGGGGCTTGGTCCCAGCCAGATCATTGAACCAGTTGTTGATAGCGCTCTGGGAGCGAGCCGTCACCAACCAGAAGTTGTCCTTCTGGTTCACTTGGGGTTTCCGGCGGCCGGTGTCAGGCAGTGTGTTGCAACGCAGCTTTTCGGCAATGATGCTGCTGAAATTGGAACTGATCTGGAACAGAGAACAAGGAACTTAGAGCCACCCTTTCATTATTAAGATCCCAGTGGAGATTCCTGCCATCATTTTTTTTACCTTAAAGCAAAAACTTTGCTTTAATTTGCATTTCCAGGCACAATTCAAAGTGCTGGTTTTAACCTATAAAGCCCTAAATGGCCAAGCGATCTCAAGGACCACGTCTCCCTTCATGAGCCTGCTTGGGTGTTAAGAGCATCAGGGGAGGGCTTTCTCTCGGACCCACTACCTTCCCACATGTCTTTGGTGAGGACACAGGAGAGGACCTTCTCTGTCGCTGCTCCCAGAGACTTTGGAACTCCCCCACCCCTGTCAAGGGGGCCAGGCTGGTCCCATCTTGGGACTGTCCTTGACTGCTTTCTGAGTGGGATTTTTAAATGGAGTGTTATTCATTACAGCTTTGAACATGTTTTTAGAATTGCTTTTGTTTACCATTTCTCAGAGTGGTATTTGTTTTTTCCTTTTTAACATTTGTATGTGTATTGTTTTCAGCTTTAAATATTGTCTTTTAATGATGGAAGCTGCTTTGGGCCCTTTCTAAGGAGAGAGGTGAGGTTAAAAATATTTTAAATAAATAAATCGCATGAGCATCTTTAGCTGTAAACTGTTTTCATCTCAATGTTTAAAGCTTCACAGGGTGATCCCAAGCATAAAGGCACACCCACATTAAACACACACAGAGAGCAATCATTCACTCTGCCTAGCTCCACAATCGCATTACCGGCGCTTCTGTGACTAATGTGAGGATTAGGGCGTAAGGGCCAGGATCAGCAACCCCAGTTCTCCCTGTACAGAAGCCAGGCCTCCACACCGACGAGGAGGACCCGGGCACCTCTCCAGCACGGCCAAGTCCCTCTCACCTTGGCAGGGTTGAAGTTGACGTTTTTGGCACTGCCATGCTCATCTCCAGAGACAGCTGGTTGGTTGTTGAAACCCTGCTTCACGTTGAGAGCCGTCAGTTCGTCCTGCACAGGAAAGGGGAAGCAAATTTCGTAGTATGGGGTCATTAAGAGCGGCCGCTACTGGAAACACTGCAGACTTGGCCCACACTGAAAGGGCGGTTTCCTATCAGCTCCTAGGAGGCGACTCGGAAAACCACAGTCCTTGGAGGACGGGTCCATCAGTTCCAGGGGAAAATCAGTCGTGAGAAAAATAAAATGCAAGCAGAGTCCTCCAAGGTCTTAATGCAGCTGTTTCTTGTTGCTCCTGCTGCTGCTGCTGTTGTTGTTGTTGTTGTTACGTGCCGCCAAGTCTGAACCGACTCTCTTGGCGACCCTAACAGGGTTTTCACGATAAGTGAGATATTTAAGGACTGGTTTTCCCGGTTCCACTCTCCCAGCGGGTGTCCATGGCTGAGCGGGAGATTCGAATCCGGGCCTCCCGAGTCCTGGCCCATCTCTCTCTCCCCACGACCCCCCCCCCAGGGTATCCTCGGTGGTCTCGGCCTCGCAGCATCACAACCTTCTCTTGAACACCCCAGCCTCTCAGCTTGAGCCTCCCAGCTGGGATCCTGAGCAATGGAGCCTCCATGTCCAGATATAGTCTACCTCCACATAGGAGACAGGTGAGAAAGAGAGAACCTGTGCTGGTGGGGGGGATTGGGGGGGGGGGAAGGTGACCCTTCCATGGGGCTGACTTCGCAGCGGGGGCAAGAGAGGCCTCTGGCTTCCACCCGTTTGGCCTTCTGCAGAGGGTGGGGGGGGTGGCTGTCATTGGAAACCGGGGGGGGGGGAAAGAGAGGTGGGGCAGAGTCAAAGGAGGGGGGGGCTGGTTCAAGGGGCGTGGCTTAATCCAGGCGGCCCCTCCCCTTTACAGCACCTGGACAGCTCGGGGCGACGGGGGGGGTGTCCTGGCAGAATCGGGGGGGGGGCGGCGGCGGCGGCTCTTCCGGCTCTTGTCCGCAGGCAGGGGGCGCCCTCGTTCCTCGGGGCCCAAAAGGCGGCAGCCCCCCTGCCCTCCCCGCGCGTGGGGGGGTGCCCCCCTCCCCCTCCCTGGTGTCCCCTCGTTTCCCTTCCCCCACCCTCACCCCCACCCCCGAAGGGAAGCCCCCCCTCACCTCCTTCTGCTTGGGGTCCTGCGGGTAGACGTCGGGCGGGCCCAAGCGGGGCCTCTTGAGAGGCCGGTGCTCGTAGCTGAGGACCCCGAAGGCCGCCATGGTGAGGAGGGCGGAGCGGGGGGGGGAAGCGAGGAGGAGGAGGAAGAGGAGGGCCCCCCCGGGCCCACACCTGGCCGCCGAGGGGAGGGCGACGCAGGGCGAGCCACAACAAGGGCCGGCGGAACCAGCCGAGCCGGTCTCGGCGGCCGCCGGAAAGGGCCGAGCCCCGGGGCGAAAGGGGGCAGGCCTGGAGCCGAAGCCTCCCGAAGCGAGAGAGGCCCCGGCGTCGTAGGAACGAGGCGCGCCCGGAATCAAAGGCTCGGGGCGGAGGGAGGGGCGGAGGGAGAAAATGGGAACACCGCAGCGGGAGGGGGAAGAGGGAGAGGAGGGGGGAGGGATAACGGTGGGCCCGTGACGTCAATAGCGGCCGGAAAAGGCCGAGAGGGAACGAAGGCGTGGCGTCCCTTTCTCCCATTGGTCGGCCTCCTTTCCTCGCCCGCCTCCCTCCGGCCGAGAGAGGTACGGAAATGGCCGACAGGGAGCGCGCCTATGGGGAAACACCGCCCCCTGCCGTCGGATCTGGTCTCTGCAGCAGAATAGGAGCCGCGAAGAGCAGCGAACGCGCCAAGAGCGGAGTTAGTTCAACAGGTCGAGCTGGGCGTGGGAAGTGGTTAAGTTTTGCATCACGAGGATTAGTTTTTAAAAGCAACCTCCATGCCTCTGTCCAGCCTCTGCATCCCGGATTGTGACTTCGAATTCAATACATATGAATGCGGTTTAAACGTGCTGTCCTAATTTTTTTTTATTTTTTAAAAGCCATCCCGCGCCTGAAATAGTGAGAAAGGAACTGAAAAAAAGCAGGAGTGTGAAGATCGGGCGAAAACAAAAGCCAGAAAAATAAAAATAAATGCACCTTAAAGACCAACAACTGCTGCATGTTAATATGAGCTTTTGTGGAGTAAGGCCACTTCCTCGGACATAAATAAAGATGAGATTACATCGCTGCAAATTGTATGAGTGAACGTGGTGTTGACTTCCTTTTAATATTCAGATACTGTATTTTCCACTGGAGCTTTGCCCTTGAAGGAGCGGCTGTGGTTAGTGCCTGCGAATTACATACATGGTCAAAAATAAAGAAACTGGCATTTCACACCTGTTAATGACTTTTAAGACCCCTGTTTAGGATTTACATCCTTTCTAGGAGGCTTTGCTCTTTCTGTAAACAATAACAATGGTAGGTGGTTAAATTACCCCAGGCAGGTTGTAGAGAAGGGCAAGAAAAACATGGTAATGAGTTGAGGATCTCTGATGACCTTTGAAGCTTGTAAGGTAGGATCTGCTTTACTGGGAAGGAAATATAGCTAGAACATACAGCAGGTACAGCCCAATTATTGTAGTGTTTTGTGTTTTGTAGGGCCCTAAGAAACTCTGGCTAATATGGAATTCATTCGGATGGGTGTCTAGCATATATGTACCATATTTTTCAGTGTATATTTATTTTTTAATTATTTATTTATTTAATTTATATCCCGCCTATCTGAATCACATAGGACCACTCTGATACAGTACTTTTGTCTAAAATATTTAGATTAAAAATTGAGGGTTGTCTTTTACATGGAAGTGGGGGGGATCGGAAGAGTGGTCATGTTACCAGATAGGCGGGATATAAATAGAATAAATAAATAAAATAAATAAATAAGAAAGTGGAGAGGAGAAGCAGGAATCATCAAAGAGCTTTGATTCCTGCTTCCCCCCTCCACTTTTTGTAAAGAAAGTGGAGGGAGGAAAGCATTGTCTTTGCAAGAAAATGTAGGGAGAAAGCAGGAATCAAAACACTTTGATCCCTGCCTTCTGCTCTGCTTTCTTGCGAAGAAAGAAATTTGGGGTTAGAAAAGGGGGGGGAGGGTCTTATACATAGGGGCATCTTATACATGGAAAAATACGATATATATTTTGTCTCAGCTGTCTCTCTCTGGATTCTTGTCCTGTAATTTCTCTTTTCAAGAATGGCAACTTTCAGAACGTGTGCAGAGTGTCCAGACAAATTAAAATGATTTGAAGCGGGTTTCTTTGCACTGCCATTCTTGATGACCGACTTGTGTCCATTAATTCTTTTGTGCAGAGATTGTCTCTTGTGGAGTGCAGAAAGACACTGCTGGCAAAAGAAGGCATAGATAACATTGGCAGAGGAGCAGATAAAAATACCTTTGCTCATGTGTGTAACATTGTTAGGTCCTATAACTGTGTTGCCAGAATAAATGTGGGGTCAGAGCTGGCATCTGGGTTTGTAGCAGGCTTTAATCACCATCTCTGGTCTGTGTTGTGCGTTGTGTGCTGTTTGTGAGTAGTTGCTTGAAATTGAGGAGTTGTCTGTCATAGGCCTGCCCCCAAGCGCTTGGGAGAGTGAAGTTTTCTTATCAAGGATAGGAATCATGGAGGATGGAGGTTCTTAAGGCATTCAAATGGGCATCATCAACTAGAGTGAGGTTTGGTCCTCAGTTTAAGCCCACAGCCTTAAGACTACAAAGACCAGAATCCCCCTCAGCCCCCCCCCCGAAGGGCTGTGTTTGGCCCACCCCAAAAGCAGTGGGTTAAACAGACTGAGCGCTGAGGAAGAGAATGGAAGGCCCCAAAGAGGGGGGGGAAGGGGGCAGCTGAGATTGAAGAGACCCCCGGAAGCAGGCAAGTTGGTCTTGCCACAGCAATTCCAGGAGTTGTGGGCGAGCTGTCGCAGCCCTAGAGCCAGGCTTTGGGAATGCCCGTGTACGAGGTCTGGGCTTGTCGGGGGGGGGGGCTCTTTGCTCTTTCAGGCTCCACAGCTTCTGGGAGCTGCCGGTGTGGCATTGCCCCAGCCAGCACTGGCGCATACCCCAGCCTCTCCCGTCTGCATGCCAGCCAGCACTCAACTCCTGGATGGTTATCACCCGGAGAGATAAGTGGGAGGCCTCGCCATGCACAGAGTGTAGACGGCCCGCTTTAAAAGGAGCACCCCCGGATCTGTCAGTGGAGGCGAATGGGGCACCTTCGTGGGGGGGGAGGCAGACCCCTTAGGAGGTGAGGATACCAAGAGCCGAACAGACTGCCTTTGAAGAAGAACTGGGCAAATCCCCAGAGGATGCGGCTCCCTGCTTGCCATGGACTCATGGTCAACGGTGGCTATGTGTCCCCTCCCATACGGGAGGCAAGAGGGTGCTGACGCCATCATGCCATGCTTGTCGGCTTCCCTGGGGGCTACTGGCTTGGCACAGGGTGGGAAAGGATGATGGGCTAGAGCGCTGCTGGACCCGATCCACTCTCAGAACTGCCCTTGTGTCCTTGACCTTCTCTGGGTCGTAGAGAGCAACCCTCCTCGCCGCCCGTTTGAGACCCTCTGCGTCAGGGCGCCTGAGGGGCCTGTGCTTGTGGTCCTCGTCATCATCTGTCACAAAGCAAGCGATGGGCACATCCTGGGACTTTCTCACGCCTAGAGCAAGCGGGCAAGTGAGGGCTGTCAACAGGTTGCCAACCTTGCAAAAAAGAAAAACCCAACCCAACCAAAAATCCACCCCAGGCAGACCATCCGGAGCAGACTTTCCCGGCTGGACCTGTCCTGGCCTCCGTGGCCCTGCTTAGCCCACGGCCGGACGCTCTAGAAATTCCCCCGGAAGCCACTGAGAGAGAGAGAGTGATGGGTATCGAGGTCCTTCCTGTCCCCTCTGCCCACTCGGCACCTTTTGCGGGGAGTTTCCACAGGAAGCCCCAGCAGGCGGAAACTCTGCTTCAGAGCGACCCATCGCTTCAAACCCACATTGCTCCCACAACGCTTTGCACCCAGCTGCAGGAACAGCAACAGCAGCGCGCACACCCTTCCTCCCTGGGCCCCTGCCCCCCCTCCCAGTGCTGCAAGCAGGGAGGCCATGGGTGCTGCTCAGAGGCCCCGGAGGTGGCTCTCACTCCTTCTCCTGCTGTGCTTGAGCCCTGGGGGACCCGGCGCCCACAGTTCAGCACCAAAAGGTAACCATTTCCCTTTTCTTCCTCTCCTTCCCAGAGCAGAGGTGGGCAAGGGAAGCCCCCTGACCGTCTGCGGGTACCCATTCCCGTTCGCTCAGCCCTGTGCATCGGGCAGCAGCAGAGGCGGGTCGGCCGCTCTTGACGTTCTTACCCGGGGGGGGGGAAGGCTGGAGGCAGGGGCCCTTCGGGATGACAGAGGGCTAAAACAACCTGCAACCAGCTCTCCTTGCTTGTCTTGACTGTTTTTCTGTGCAAATGAGGCTGATCCAGATTGGTGGTCCTGAGCTGCATGGCCAAAGCTTGGCAATGCTCAGCTCCTGGTACCCACCGCTCAGCATGAATCAGGGCCCTGCTGGCTGGGCTTTCTGGGAACTGTGGTCTGGAAAAGGAACTGGTTCCAGCTCTCTGTCAGTGGGACAGGCAGGCGGCTTGGGGTCGGAAGGGCAAGCGACCGAAGGCCGGCAGCCTGGGCAGGGGAACAGCAACGGGAACTAGAAGGACCCACCGGACCCGCCAGCTGAGGTCGCTCACCAGCCCTCCTTGGGTGCCGGACAAACAACTGTCCCCTGGCTCCGGAAATCATGCTGCACCCTCTGCCTTCCCTCTGCGACACAGAGCTTTAGAAACCGTGAGAGAGGATGATTTCCAGAAAGGCCGTGTGAAAAGAGGATGGCAGACGTTGTCCAGGATCCCTGTCCTGTGGCCCTGAGTACGCTCTCTCGGTCAAGCGGTCATCCTGTTTTAGTCCTGCAGAGCTCCGAGTTTGTTTCAAGGGCGACGAGAGGAGGAAGCAGCAGCCTGCCCGCCCCCATCCCGGGAGGGGGACTTAAGAGACTTTGGGTGCACTTTTGCATCCGGCTGATAGTCATGATGGCACAGACCTCTCTCCTCTGATGCTGTCGTGAAATACAGACCTGCATCTTTGCTCATCTGGCCCTCACGGGCCAAGACCGAGAACTGCTGTTTCTTTTTCTCCCTTAGCCCTCCAGAAGGACAAGACTTCCTATCTTTCTTGGCCCAACCATTTTTTGCTGCCTTGTTTTGTGAACTTTTAAAAATCAGAAGAACTGGATGGGTTGCTTCCATCTTCTTTTTGTCCTTCCGCCCTTGCTCTCTCTCTCTCTCTCTCTCTGTGGGTTTACTCCTTAAAGGGGAAGGGCAGGGGTGGTACTCCCTGCTGCAGAGAGATTTTGCACAAATCGCAAAAACTTTATTGGGGAGTCGGGGGGGGGAGAGCCCTTCCTGTCGTGCTCTTGTACGGGAGGCAAAAGGTTTTCTAGGGCCTAAAAATTATCAACAAGAATAAGGAATTCAATGAGCATTCTTCACTTTCCTACAGTGGACTGCATTGTCTTCAATGAGGATTACATGACCTGCGATTGGGGAAGACAGCAAACACCGATGGTCTCCTACTCATTTTACTCCAGGTACGTGCTTTGCCTGCTCCCATCCACTGGAACGCCCCACCCACCCTTACACACACATAGAGAGAGGGGGGTTTCTGTGCCTTGCTCCATTTTGCCAGGAGGGTCTCCTCCTTCTGGGACAGGTCGCCGCAGGGACCTAGGGAGTTCCCCCATCCCTGTGATGTAGTGGCTAGAGGGTTGGACTTGCGCAGGTCCCAGCAGATCCGAGTTCAAATCCCCCACTCAGCCATGAAACATGCCAGATGACCTGAAGCCACCGCGCTCTCTTAGACTGGACCAATTCATGGAGTTGTTGTTAGGATGATGTGGGAAGGAGGAGGGAGTTGTCTATGCCACCTTGATTTCATTGCAGGTGGGTTGCGATAGACATTTAAGAAAGAACAGAGTAAACAACAAATCTTTAAGATGCCACCAGATCCTTCCATGCATTTGAAACGATGCCAGGGCTACGGCTGACAGGGCTTCTTGCTTCTTAGCACTGCTGGCCTGGGAGAAGCTGAAACTGTCCGACCCCTTTCTCCCCTCCGGTCGCAGCGAAACACCCTCCACTGACCAGTGACTTGCTTCTCCTCTGGAGAGAGGTGTGGTCGTTGCTTTGAGATTCCTGCCTCCTCTGTGCTATTTTCCCGGGAGGGTTGGACCTGCCCCGTGCAGGGCTTGTCTGGCTGAACTTGGACCCTGCAGTGCTCTTTTCTGGAGGCTTTCAAACGGCTCACCTGTGCTGCCTTTTGACGTAGGTTTTCTCATACGCAACTTGAAGAATGCCAGGACTACTTCCAGAGAGATGGGATTCGAGTGGGGTGTCGTTTAAACATCACCTTTAATTCCGAGACTCTGTTTTACAAATTGTACATTCATCTCAATTCGAGTCACACCAACACCAGTTACAATGACACCGTGGAGCTACTCAGCCGAGGTAGGTGTTCCCTCTTCTTGCACCCACCCACTTGTCCTTTTGCCTTCTGGGGTCTCATCCTTGAGCTCCTGATAGAGAGACACCTACGCAGGCAGGCGTCGGCAACCTCTAGCCCCCCCCCCCCCGTTGTTCTTATGGCTAGTGACTCTCATGGCCCCAGTTCCCCGAGAGCTGTCCTGTTACAGCATCTGGAGGCTGGTGCTTTGGCCAGCCCTGGCTCTCCGGGCTTGGATGCATGTACATTTTCGAGACCCTTTTCTCTAGAGCAAGCTGTGACCCAAACTTTGGAGGGGATGGGGGTGGGCAGGCACAGCCTTTAGAGGGCCAGCAGAGCAGAGATCGTGGCTCTCTGCTGCAGCTCAAAAGCTTCGCGGCCCCATCTGGCCACGAGCCCGTTGGCAGGCAAAAGAAATTAGGCAGGAAAAGCACTCGTGGCCAACGACCGACCGCACAGGACTGGCTCCCTAGGTGCAAGGCCAGGTGGCCTCTGGACCAGCCTGCATTTCAAAATCTTGCCTGTCTCTGTTCACTCGCTTTACCTGCTTGGAAAGGTTGCCTTTTTTGAACTGTAACTCCCAGAAAGGCTGGCCGGGCCAGTTTTGGGAGTTGTAGTGCAAAAGCAGTGCTCTCCCCAAAGCTGGGCCGCCTTGCTCTGAGTCAGAGACGGGCAGCCCGCTGAGGGCGGGGGCTCCCTCCTGGCTTCTTCCTTGCTTCCCTCCTTCCCTCCAGTGCAAGTCGGGGCACCCTTCAACCTCTCCGTCAAGGCCCTCGAAAACAACCAACTGCGGCTGAGCTGGAACACCCCGTACAGGAACCCCCGCTGCCTGGAACACGCCGTCGAGTACCGGAGCAACAAGGACGTGAACTTCACGGTACAGGCGTCCGCCCTGGCAGGATGTGAACGTTGGTGGCCTGAGCTTCAGATAAAAGGGGGGGGGGCAGGTTTTCTTCCTCCCGGCGGTCTCAGAGGGAACTCTTTGCACCACGTAAACTTTACCCTCATGCCCCGGGTCTGGCCCACTTGCGGGGTCTCTCATGGCAAAACGAGGGTGGGTGGGTTTCTCTCTCACTGTTCCCGTTCCCTCTTCCCTCGTTGTGCCCCTCCTTGCAACAGGCCAGGGGTGCCCTCTGAAACACCTGGGCCAGAATCCAGCTCCTCCTTCCACTGAATCGACTGCTGAGCGGCTGAATCCTGGTTATCGTCTTTACTATTTTGATTTTGGGCGCAACCGCTCTAGAGAATGGCATGCTTACACATTTCTTGCTGGTGTCTTTTCAGAGGCAGAAAACAGAAGAGATGAACTTCAACGTAGCCAGTGTGGATCCTGAGAAGCGTTATACCTTCTATGTCCGCAGTAAGATGAAACTCCTGTGTTCCTTCACAGAACTTTGGAGCGAGCCGGGAGGCCCTATATATTGGGGGAAAGGTAGGTCCCATAGGCAGCATTTATGGGTAGAAGGCAAAGCAGGTGCGGACGGACTAGCCAAGCTGGGGGGTTGATTAATGGCTCCTTCTCCAACTGGGAGGAGGTAACAAATGTTGTAAGCCGTCCAGAGACCTTTGGGTAGTGTGGGCGGCATAAAAGTTAAATAAATAAATAAATATATAATAAGCAACAGGGGCTCCCCAATGCTTGTCAAATTTGTGGATGATACCAAATTGGGTGGAATAGCTAATACCCTAGAAGACAGAAACAAAATTCAAAATGACCTTGATAGGACGGCGCCCTGGGCCGAAAGCAACAGAATGAAAGTCAGCAGGGATAAGTACTGCACCTCGGAAAAAGAAACCAATTGCACAGTTACAAGGTGGGGGATACCTGGCTCAGTAAAACTATGAGCAAGAAGGATCTTGGGATTGTCATAGATCACAAGCTAAATATGAGCCAACAGTGTGATGTGGCTACAAAAAAAAGGTTAATGCTATTTTAAGCTGCATTAATAGAATAGTCTACGAATCCCAAAAGTTACTAGTCTCCCTCTATTCAGCATTGGTTAGGCTTCACCTTGAGTATTGGGTCCAGTTATGGACAGCCCACTTCAAGAAAGATGCTGACACATTGGAACAAGTTCAGAGGAGGGCAACAAGGATGACCAGGGGGCTGGAAATGAAGCTTTATGAGGAAAGACTGAAATAATTTGGTATGTTTAGCCTTGAGAAAAGAAGACAGAGGGGTGATATGATAACACTTTTCAAATACTTGACAGGCTGTCATACAGAGGAAGGGCAGGATCTGTTCTTAATCTTCCCAGAGTGCAGGACATGCAACAATAGGCTCAGGGTACAGGAAGCCAGAGTCCAATTGAATGTCAAGAACAACTTCCCAGCTGTTAGAGTAGTACGACAGTAGAACCAATTACCCCAAAAGGTGGTGAGTGCTCCAACACTGGAGGCATTCAGGAGGAAATTGGACCACTGTCTGTCCAATCTGCTTGGATCTGGATTCCTGCCTTGAGCAGGGGGGTTGGACTGGATGACCTTAGAGGCCCCTTCCAACTTCACTATTCTATGGTTTCCCCCATTGCAGAAACTGCACCTTCCATGCCGTTCTTGCTCCAGATCAGCCTCTTGCTGGCTTCCTTCTTTCTCCTGATTCTTCTTGTTTTGATCCTGCTGCGCATGGAGAGGTGAGTGAGCAAGCAGATTAAAACCTGTGGAGGGGGGGGGTGAGTCAGTAGCCATGTGTCCTTTTTAGGGGTTTCCATCTTCCATTGGAAGAGGTGCCAGAAGAACACCCTCCTTTTGAAGGCATCTTTCCTTGGGAAGGGCTGAGATAGCCGCCCCCCCCCCAAGCCTGACTGAAGAACAGCTGGATCTTGGAAGGACCTCTGTGGCCGAAAGGGCCAGCTTGGGTCTTAGCTGGGCTTCAGGGCAAACCTGGCCCATCCCTTGCAACACACCCCGACGGCTGGCCACCTTTCTCCCTCTCGCGCACAGTTCATGCCCCTTTAACAGAAACAGCTCACGTGGCAGACGGTGTCCTGAGACAGGAGAGTGTTGGGAAGCTGCCGTCTCCTGAGTCAGACCCTTGGGGGGTCCACCCACCCCAATAAAGCCAGCTCTGTCCAGCAGCCACCGCGGTTCCCTGAGAGGTCAGGCAGGATTCTTTCCCAGCCCTGCCTGGAGGTCCCTTGTAGGGTCTTCCAGCCAAAGACTCACCGGGCCTAATTCTGCTTCATTTCTAACCTCAGAGGAGAGACTGGTGGCTGCACAGGGGGAAGGTCACTGTTGGCAGCAGAGGAAAGCAGCTAATCCCACTCGTTCCCTGGTCGTCATCATCGCTCAGCCGGAATGATTTTTTTTCAGCACATGGTGATGTCACTTTTTCCACATCACGGTCTGAAAACCAATCTCATTTATCCCTTCGCTGAACAGCCAGGACTGGCTTGTGTGAATGAAAACCTTAAGGAGGCTCATGTCCTGGAAGAATCAGACATGTAGGGATCCAGATCTCATTGAGACCACCAAAGGATTGTTGCTGTTGTTGTTGTTTAAAAACCAGGGCTGTGATCAGATGATGAGAAGGGTTCTTTCCTGGGAGGGATCTCCCTTAAAGCAATGTTTCCATCTGTGGAGGAATTACCCCAGTCCTAAAAAATAATAATACTGTAATAAAAAAAAGAGGGAATAGCTGTACTTGCTGGACCAAAAAGGCATGGGCCGCTTTGCAATCTCACATGTCTTGCAGGATTGCCCGGAAATAGCTCACCCTGGACTCTGCCACAAGCGGTCCAAAATGTGACCCATCTCCCCTTCTCATTGCACCCTAAGCCTCTGTGCAGAGCTTGGAAAAGTTATTTTTTTGGGGGGGGCTACCATGCATGCTGGCTGAGAAGTTCTAGGAAATACGATTTGCGTTCTGCAGTTTGTAGAACTATAAAGTTCTGAGAGACCCTCAAGGATCATCCAGCCCACCCCCTGCCAAGGCACGCAGCTGAAACATTCCTGAGAGGCGGCTCTCTTGTTGAAAAACCTACTGCAGGAAGAGGATCCGCCACTTTCCACCATCAGAGAGCTCTTGCCATCTGGAGGTTCTCCCTAATGTTGAGCTGAAATCCCCTCTGTTGTGATTTTAATCCTTTGGTTTCAACACTGCCCTCCTGGGGGGCGGGAAATGGGGGGGGGAAGAGACTTTTGCTCCTTCTCCCTTTGCTTCCTAATTCTATCACCTCTCAGTCTTTTCTGGGCCAGGTTTGACATTCCCTGCTCCTTACTCGTAAGTCTTGGCTTCCAGTCCCTTCTGCATCTTGTTTTCTCTCCCGTGGACATGTTGCCGTTCACAGATTATCCAGGCAGTGCCTCTGTGGGCAGGGTTAGGGTCTTGGCCCGGCTGCCCACTCCCACTCCCGCCAAGAGAACCGTGGAAGCAGCAAAGCACTGCCAGCGCTGACGGGTTTTGTTTCCTTCCCGGCAGGGTGCGCTTGGTCCTGATGCCCGCCATCCCGAACCCCAGCAAGAAATTTGAAGATCTCTTCACCGCGTACCATGGGAATTTCTCGGTGAGTGTCTCGGCCTCTGGACCATCTCTGCTGTCCACGGCCTGTCCCTCGAGCCATACCGGAAGGGTGCAAAATGGCCTTGGGCTGCCGGCACGGAGGAAACGGAGCTGATTATCAGGTTGAATGATGCCAAAGCCAGCTCGCTCATTTTATTTGTTGACTCCACTTTTAAACCATTCATGAACTAAAGTTCTTTGCACAGTCTTGCAATTTTTTTATTTAAAAATGTTTAATATTAGAATAATGCAGCTTTGCAAATAACCGTGTAAAAACCATGAGAGAGAGAGAGAGAGAGAGAGAGAGAGCATCCTTCTGACATTGAGATTGTGCTTTTTGGTTTCTCTGCAGGAGTGGGCAGGGGTCTCGAAGGATGCCCTGGACATGTTCAAGCCCAGCTATCACGAAAGCATCTGCCGTGTCAGTGAGCTGTTCCCTGGGGGTGGCTATTTGCCCGTGAGCCTGGATGCCGGGGGCAAGGCTGCTGGGGGGCTGGGCACCTCCGCCGGTCCCAGCCCCAGCCCCAGCCCCACAGCCAACCTGGTCTAGGGGCTGCCTCTGACTGCAGCGCCGCTTCTCGCACATCTGGGAGATTCGGGGACAAGCGGCTCCCTGATGCTCTTGCCAACTTTCTTCCGAGGCCCTTCCCTGACCGCACCTCCTTGGTCCTTCCTGCCTCTTCTCTGTAATACCATCCCAGACCCTCGGCTCCAGCAGCCCTTGAGAAAGGACCAAAGACCCCTCCTTCTTCCGCATGGATTCTCCTCCTGCCCTTCCCTCTCCTCCAGGCTTGGCCCCCAAGATTTCCCCCACTGACCTGAAGGAGGGGGGGCACCTTCTGGCTGGGCTTTGTCGCATCTGCGTGATCTCCAATTATGATACGGGCACACCTATTATGCCTTGATAATGATAATCACAGTGTGCTTTTATGTTGCAAAGTACCCTGAGTAGTGTCTTGCCAATAGATGGACAGGATTTTTTTGAAAAAGGAAAAATCCAATAAATAAATAAATATATAAAATAAAAAGGATATGTGTGACTTCTCAATTATGAAGCCTTGAAGAACTCAGGGACCTGACTCTCAGGCTGTTCCTGGCTCTGTTCAAAGTCTGCAAAAACTTGAGGATCCCAGGTTTCCTCGTGGAGTGTTCCATGATGAAGTTCTAAGAAGATGTCACAATAGACTCTGGGGACGGCCAGCTGGCGGAGAGCTTGGTAGCCCTCCGCCAGGTAGGCAGGGCATGTTTATCACAGTGAAATATGGAGGTAAGGGGAGTAGCTTTTGCCAGGGGTGGGGGGCGGAATATTCCCAGAAACAAGTGTGACTGATGTGAGTTGCTCTTCTGGAAGCAAAAGAAAACCTGCGTGCACCTTAAAGACTAACAAGTTTTATTAGATATCAGCCTTCCTCAGCTACAGTTTTGTAAGAAAGCATTTAGGGCAGAGTGGGTACCGTGGATTCAGACCCCTTCGTTTTTGTCAAAAGCCCTCCCCTAGTGCAGTTGAAAACGGCTAAACTGAATGCTGTGTGTATTTTTAAAAGCTCTTCCTGTGGGAAAGGATGGCAGCGTGGACTGACAGGAGGAGTGCCTGCACTTTTAAATGCACATCTATGCCACTGGTTCATTGCAGAGTTTGGGGTTCCTGTGAATGGGTGGGTAGAGCATGAAGGTGATGATCAGAGCAGCTGGCGAGGCCCCTCTGAGTTAACGTGGCTCCTTTTCTAAAGTCCACCCTTTGTTTATTGGTTCCTGATCTTCTGATTTCCGCCTCAATCTGTACAGAGATTCAATTCTTAGGCTCAGTTTGAGCAGGCGTCTTTCTCTCCTGCTCATCTGTTAATGCCCCCTTCATCTCCCAAGAACTGTAGGAGGAAGGACCCTTAAGGACCAGAAACAGGAGCAGAAAGGACAGAATTCAGGCAGGGTGGCTTCCCAAGGTTTCAAGCAGGATTCTCCCCTAGCCCAAACATGGAGATATTTGGCCTTTCCTGGTGGTCTCCCATCCAAGCACTAAGCAGGCTGGACCAACCTTAGCTTCCAGAGTCAGGCGAGATCCTGTGCCTTCAGGCGGGGTGTCCTGGAGCGCCAGAGGAGCCGTTCCACGTGCGGGATCCAGGGACCAGGTCTCCCCCCCCACCATCTTGCTCCTTTCTTTTGCAGACAACCGACAGTTTTTGGCCAACATCAACTGCTCGGTTTTACTCCTAATGCATTACTTGCGTGACAAGGTGGGCCTGCAAAGGACAGGTGAGTGGGGCTTGGGTGGCGGCAGCACCCAGAGGAAGGGGTGACCCAAGGAGCACCCACCGCGCCACCCCTCTGCTCCTTTTTCAGACCCCATTGATTTGTGTGAAGAGAACGGGACCCTCAAGCTGCTCTTCTTGGTCAAGTTCCCTGAAGACCCCGCCAGCAAGTTCCTCACCCCCAGAGGGACCTACTACATCTGTAAGGTGGAACGGGGCGCCGCAGGTGGGTGGAAGCCCTTCCAGAAAGGCCAGGCTGCTTTGGCTTGAGCAGGTGCCCCGAAGAGGAAGCTTCCACCAGGCGGTGTTCGGCACACAAGCTGCCCCTGTCCAGATTTCCTCTTCCACCCCACTAAGAAAGCCTAGGACAGGGCCCCTTCTAGGGACTGGCTGTGCCCGTGCCCTCCCCTCCCGCCCTCCCCTCCCGATCATAATGGCTAGAAACTTCAAAAACTATGAAGTGACATCTCACATTTTCTCTGTAGCCTACATTTGAATTGGACTTTTTCGTACATTTTTTTTTTGAACCCATAAGTGAGTTCAAACATGTTTGTGAGTAATCTGGCCCTTCTCGCCAGATTATTGATAAACATGTTAAATCATAGGTTGCTGCAAAAAAAAATGACATGTCATAGAAATCCTCTCCGCAGTCATAACATCGCCGCCAGCAAGGGAAGTAATTCCGTGGCCCTTCTTGCCATCTCTGAGGCTGCCGTGGTTTGCACAGAATGAGACCGTATATGGCGAGTTGCAGGACAAGTGTAGAAATTCTTTGATTCTTGAAAATCTCCCCCACCATCAGTGATGTCATTGCCTTTACACAGGCCAGCAATGGGGTTTGGGCCCGTGTCTCTTTAAAAAGAAATTCTGATGCATGCATGTATTCTCTCTCCTTTTTGACTGGCCAGCGGTTCCACTTTCTTCTGTTGAGGGCTGTGTTCTATTATTGTTTAAATTGTTTTTATGGATTATTCTTACATTGATCTCTTAGCTGCCCTGAGAGCTGTTAGACGGAAAAGTAGATTATGAATGTTTGAATAAACAAAGAACAACACAGGCGCAAAGTGGCCGTTCTGGCCGATTTCTGCAAAGGCTGTTTCTCATCTCTGCACTTTTTTTAAGGCTGACCCGCTTGATCTGCACAGCAGAGGGAGGGAATTCGAACGTGTGTCTTAAACGAGAGGCACAAATGAAAGGCCGGGAAATGAAACCCTGCTGCTCCTGGCAATACACATCGCTTGCCTCAACCTTTGGATTCGAAATCCCAGAATCCCCCAGGCAGAATGGCCAGTGAGCTGATGTGTGTGCGTACTGAGATTTCTGGACATTTGCCTCTCGGACATGCCTAAAAGCTGCTAGTTTCCTTCTCAAGAGTGGTGAAAAGCAATGCATAAAGACAGTTGAAGGCAAGGATCAGCCTGGAGTGTTAACTGCTTTCCCCAAGGAGCTTAGCCAGTGTTACAGAGGAATGTAAGGCACTGGGTGTGATCAGACAGCTACAAAGGCATGCGCCGGATCATACCAGAAAGGGCCACTTTAGAGGAAGCGATCTCCTTAAAACAACCCTTCGGTCTGTCAGGGAATTGCCCTGGACCTTTTCAGGCCTAAGGAATAGAAGCCCTATAGCTGGACCAAAAAGGTTCACCTTGGGCATGGATCAGGGCCCCTGGGTCTCCTCTGGCTGCCGGGAAATACATGGCAGTGGCCCACTCCACAAGCAGTACCAACCGTCCTCCGTCCTCCCAGGCGATCACATCCTGTGGACAGCAGCAAGGGCTGGCCACCGTTTCATGTGAGGCCCTTCCCAGCACCGCCTGGTGGAGATCCTCCATCTCACCCCTGGGATCTTTCCTCAGAGCTGACCCCAGGTTGCATGTTCTCAGAGCAGCACGGATCCCCATCGTGAAAATGCAGCCCCATGGAAAGGTTGGCCTCCACCTTCGACCTGGGTCTCTCCTCTCTCTGCAGGGACCAAGCACGAAAACAGTTACCGAGCCTTCCTCCCCATCTTCAAGCACCCTCCGATGGAGCTGTTGGGTAAGAAGAAGCTGCTTAGCAGCTGCTAAGAATACAGAACGCTCACCCTGCGGATTAGTCCCTGCGGGAAACAAACACTGGTCAGGGGAGGCCTTTGGGCTGACCAAGCTTCCGATTTCTCCTGCTGGACTCATTATGATCTGTGTTGTTTGGGGCTGAGAGGAGAGCTTCCTTGATCCGAAAGCAATTACTGGGTGCCTTTTTAAAAAAAAAATAATAATATTTTTTTGGCCCTCTGGAGGTAGTGGCCTTCGGCGCTTAGGGTCCCAAGCAATGGGTTGAGCTGGAGGGACTTTCCAGGACCTAAAGCTGTAAAATAGCTAAAGTCATAAAAGGGTAAAACTCTTATAGCTCTAGACAAAACGGAACCCCAGGGTCTCTTTTTCCCCACAATGGCGTACACCCTGGCTAGAGAAAGAGCAGCCGGTGTTCCAGTCAGCAATAGTCAACAGCAGAATTATCATGAGAATAGAAAGTTCCTGGTGGAAACCAGGGGGCCAGACTGATTTCCAGAGGGCAGGAATGGGCAGGGCTTGAAGGCTTCTAATGCCTGCATGTGCCAGAGTTTAGAGGCAGGAAGTCCCTGGGCAAACCTGTTGTATAAACAGCATCAAGGATGCAGGGGGCATACCGCCATTCTAGAGGGTGTTAAAGAGTTGTGGCAATCCAGATGATGCTTGCAAAATCTTCAGCTCCTCCAGCATCCCTCCTTGGCTGTTTTCTCTCCCTTGTGGGGGAAGCAGCACCTTTTGAGGTCACGGCATCATTGCTTCTCTTACAGCGTCGATTCCTACTTCCAAAGATAGCAGTCAGAAGGATCTGCTCTGCAGGGCTGTTGTGAAAGCAAAGGCTCTTATTGGGGGAAAAAGAGAGAGAGGAAAGGACTTAGGAATGTCTCTGCTTCGACCCTTCAGAGTCCCTGCGGAACCAATGTGACTTTCTGGAGAAAAGCCGCCTCAAGATGTTGAAGAGCCAAGACGGCAAGAAGCCCCCCACCATGGAGTCGCTGCTGTCCGTGATGGCAAACCAGGTGGTGGTAAGGTGTTTGGATCCCCCCCCCCGGAGTAGAGCCGTCCAACTCCCTCTGGTCTAGGAGCTTCTGACCCCCCCCCCAGCAGGGGATGAGATGGCCAGAGGCAATGCCAAGGACTGTTGAGTGTGCCACCCTGCCTCCCCGCTGGCATGGTCTGAGCAAAACCTCTATCCCCCGGCTGGTCGGGAAGAATGTGGGGAACAAGACGGGGGGTGCCTCATCGGCCCACGTAGGAGGACAGCTGGACTGCTGGACCTCAGTCAGTGAGTTGCAGATCCCATCGCTAGCTGGTTAAGAAGGGATGACAGGTCTCCAAAGAGTGAAAACCCAGGGAACTGCTCTGCTCCTTTGCATCTCTACCTGGGGAGGAAAATTTGAGGAGAAGCCAGGGCCAGTCGATGGAAATGGTTTGGCTTTCTTGTGTGGCATGGATTTCATGACTCGGCCCCATCTCCTCCCAACCCCCCACGTGGTGCTGGGGCTCTCCGGCTCAACACAAAGGTGTCTGCTATGTATGTTGTGTACACACCACTTGTTTATCAGGTAGTGGAGCAAATTGACCCTCCCTCCCTCCTTACTTCTCCCTTTCTTGTGTACACACACACACACACACACACACACACACACACACACACACACACACACACACACACACACACAGAGGGATGTGCACAGGGATGCATACACGAGAGGCTGTCTGTTGTGGCCTCCCAAGGGCACGCTTGCTGGCTTCCAATTTTGGGAGCATTTCAAAACTAATCAAATATATAAAAACCAAGATTATGGTTGGGGTTGAACAAGTAATCCCCCTTTGCTTGCAAAGTTGTGGTTGAAGGGTGTTTTTAGATTATTATTTTTTTTAAATGGTTAAGGCATTTCCTTCCACAGTCCTAAAAAGTCCATTTCTGAGCAGCAAAGAAGGAACAAGAGAAGGAAAAAAAGGAACATGGGAAGATAGCCTTGGAAGCATCCTAATGAAAAATCGCAACAAGATGTGTTTGAACTGTTCTAATGAGCAACGGGAACAAATGACTTTAAAAGAGAGAAAACGTTTGAAGTGTTCTCCCCAGCTGTTTGTGTCTTGCAGACCAATGCCAGGCCCTGGCAGTTCCTTCAGCTGCTCTGTTTTTTTTGTTTTGTTTTTTAAACCTGGAAGGGCAGGAGAGAAACCGAAGGCAAACGATCTGGAGGCAGCAAACGACCAGGGCTGGAAAGCTTCTCAGAGATGCCAGGCTGTATTCAGGGCCTGACGTCTTTCATCAAACAAGTTTCCTCCCTCAGAGGCATTTCCAAATTCCAGATAGTTGGACACTTTGAGCTACAGCTGCTGAAAAGGGAAGAGAAACCCGTAAATTCTTTTTGCTGGTGACTTGTAAAATCTGTCTCCTTGCCTTGCTCTGTGGGGGGAACAGCTTTGGAGAACTCCTTCTTCCCCACTGAACATTTCCGGTTTGGCTCGGAGTACAAGCTATACGATCTGGCAGGACGGCCTAGAACAGTCTCCCCACCTCCCCTTAGAGCTCCAGATGTTGCTGGATTACAACCCCCATCAACCCCAGCCCTCATGACAGAGTAGGGCGAGGGGTGGCAGGAACTGAGATAGAATACTTCTGGAGTGTTCTGGTTAGGGACGGACACTGTAGACGCTCAATGTTGCCAGCACAAACATTCAAGGAGACCCAGTTTAAAATTTGCGAATGCGTTTTGCTAATGCCATTCTTCCCATGGAAAATATTCCAGTCTCTTCCTAGAATCTGCAGGAACCAAATTCCTCTTTGGAGAATGAATACGTTGTCTCTATTTGTGCTGCATAACTGCATATTATCAATAAATGCACAAGAACACAAAGTTCCACTGTGCTGTGGACAATTTCACAAAACTGTCAGTTTTCCTGTTTCACAAAACGCTGGGGTGCATTTTGAACGGTTGCTTACAAACGTTTCCCTAATGTATCTTTCAACCCATCACTGTTTTGGCTTTTCAGTTTGCAGAAGGTAAACAAACTCAGCCTGCAACCAAAGAGCGCAGCTAAAGGGGTGATAAAGCCTATAAAGTAATGTCCTGTTGAGCCCTGGGCTGGGTTGTTAGTTTTCTGCAGAGCTTGGAAAGTTACTTTATAAAAGCAATTCATTCCTACTATCAGTTACAGTGTCATGTTGAAGTTACTCCACTGCCAAGTAACCTGTTGCCATTACTTTTGCAGTGTCGAGAAGCAATTTGTTGCATTAAATGTTGTGTTCTTTGTTACATTCTTGTAACTGTTTCCATTTTAAAAAAAACCCTTAGGACTGGTAAGTGAAGGGAATAAACTGTTGAAAAATTCCACTCAAAATGACTTTTTTTAAAAAAAAAGTGTTAGAATGCTCTTGAAAAGCAACTTTGAAAGCAACGAGGAAGCATTACTCCTTCCGCCCATGAAGTAATTCCGCTCTGGCACATCAACTCTGCAACTCTCCCTGATGCTTGTTATGTTATTTTTGAAGTGGAACTTGCTTCCACTACTGCAACTCCCCTGAAGGAACTAGTTATGGGTAACAGGCATGTGGCAACGGGCCCTCTAGCAACCCGTGCTGTCCTCTTTCTTCTCTTCCACCCCTGCACCCTTCATCCCCCCTCCCCCCGGTGATGGATGTCCGGCCCCCTCTGTTCCAGGGCAAACTCTCTGGGAAGGCCGGACCGAACGTGCCCAGCGGCTCAGAGGAGGATGGCGCCCCTCGCAAGACGACGGCAGCCACCAAGGCTAGACTGGAAGCCAGCAGGAAGGACCGGCATCGCTGAGGACCCCCAAGCCTCACGGCTGAAGGGTAGGAGGGAGCTGGTCTCTCCTTGACGGTCTCCCTGGCGTAGCAGGGGGCCCCTCTGAATAAAGGCGCCTCTGGCGGCCATTCCCCCAACCCCTGGGTGCTGAGGCCTCTCCTCTCTTCGCCAGGATGAGCAGCGCAGGGGTGGCCACCTGCAGTGCCTGTGGAAGCCCATTCTGCCTTCAGAGATGGAGCCCTGTTACTTTTTTTTTTTTAAACGAGGCTGATGTCACCGGGGAGCTTCCTGATTGGAGGCTTGGAAAAGAAGCTGCAGCAGAAAGTGGATTTGCTAGAACGGCTCCCAGCAAAACACACACACACACACACACACACACAAAAGCAGAGTAGCCCTGGGAGAGCCAGCCAGTGTAGGAAGGAGGGTCCTGCTGGCACAGAGAGGTTTCCCCTGGCCCTTGGTTTCTGCCCATGGAATCACACGGCAGGCCTGCTGCCTCCTTGGCAAGCCAGTAAGTCGGACCCAAGGGGATCGATCCCCTAACAAGAACATCTGGAGCCCAGCGGTGGTTAGAGCAATGCCATCGGTGGGTCTTTAGGAGAGACTGACCGACAGACACACCCTGGACACCTGTGGTGGGCAGAAGGTGTTGCTGAGCTTCTGGAAGTAATGCGCGAGGGGCAAGATGGCAGGAGGCAGAGGAGCCCAACAGAAGGGCAAACGTTGTTCCTTCTCTCCAGATTTCAGCAAAACAAGGAACAGGTTCTGATTTAGAGCAGCGGGAGGCAGCTTGGGTAGGTTCAGAGGCCGAGGTTCTGCCCCAAGAACTCCCAGGAATGCACCAAACCCCCAAATGTACCTAAAAGGTACAGGAACGAAGCCAAAGCAAAGCGGCTGCAGGTTCATGTCTATGTTTGGAGAAATGGGTACCTGGTCGGCCAGTGAGCAGCGGAGAAGCCTCCGCAATATTTTTAAAAACTCAATCTCCACTTTACAGGCTTCCAGGAGTGACCGTTCACTTTTTGATTGCCAGGGAAAAGGTGTGTGTGTGTGGGGGGGGGGAATCTAGGGGCCTCAAACACAGCTTTCAGGGGACCATAGGTGGGCCTGGGATCACCTTGGCCCATCTGGCCCCACAGGGATGCTCTGATCTGAGACTATGGACCAGAAAAACCTGCTAAGTGTATGAATTTACAGCCCCCTCCCCATTTCTAAGTGCATTTCCAAATGTCATATAGTCTCAGGCATAAAGCACTGTCCCAGATCGCATCTAAATACAAGGAGAAGCAGAGCATGGGGGATTTCAATGTACCTCTTCTTTAAGACCTGGAAACCAAGTTTCTGAGCTCCACAGAATGCTCATACCAGTGTAGGTATGTCTGGAAAAAGCACAGGAGCCTTGCCAGAAAACAACTTGGCAACCTCAGCACAGGGTTGCCATGTTGTTGTTTTTTGCTGTTTCTTAGAGTGATCCTATTCTCCTCCTCCTTCAAAAAGAAAGTGCAGATGATAAGATTGGGGGTGGGGCGGGGTGGCTGGCCTCCCTTTGCTCAAACTCTGACACGGCAAACTCAAGCTATAAACTTTTGCTCCAGGGATAGCACAGCTGAGAGAATAACCGCCAGCAAGCTGCAATCCAGGAGTAAAAAGAATAAACTCCACCGAGTTAACTCTTTTGCACCGGAGAGATTGGGGAGAGGACACCCAAAGTCCACTTTCTCCCTGAAAGCATTTCCACTCAGCTGCCAAGAGGTGCCATGCGGAGAAGTTTGCTATCGTGCATCGCAGCTTGCTTCGGACCAAGAGCGCCTCTCTCCCAACAGCTGTGTGTCTTGTGGGCAATCCTCGGCCTTCTTGAATCTGAAGTCCTATGTACCTACCATCTCAATTGGCATTAGCGGGGTAGGGTCGCTATTCATCTGTCGGATATATTTCTATCTGGCCCTTCCAGCAGCGATCTCAAGGAGGGGCCTGTGCCTCCCTGTCTCCTCATTTCTTCCTTGCGTCCACCCTGTGAAGGAGGTCAGGCTTAGAGTGGATGACAAGGACCAAGCTTATTCCCGCAGGAACTAATACTGGTGTCTCCAACATCCCAAACTTATAGTCTAACCATCATCTCCTTCTTTGCCAGAGCATACAGTATATAGTGCACACACGATGATCACAGTCTTCCATATATCTGTTTATAAGGTGAAAGGGGTTGTGCAAAAGGAACCAAGCCACTGGCCCCCAACCTGCTGGTTTTACGAGAATAATACCCATTCCAGCTCCTGGTGGCTTTTCTAAAACTCAGGTGTTTCCCCTCCTCTTGTCTTTGGTCTCCCTGCTCTAGGGCAGTGGTCCCCAACCTTGGGCCTCCAGATGTTCTTGCACTACAATTCCCAGAAGGCTTCACCACCACCTCTGCTAGAGGCCAGGATTTCTGGGAGTTGAAGTCCAAGAACATCTGGAGGCCCCCAAGGTTGGGGACCACTGCTCTAGGGATCCCATCCATCCTAGTGCATCACACAAAGGCGTGTCGTCATTGAATAAAAGGGGCCTCCATAATTCTTTATTTCTAGTGAGCTGGGCAAGTTTGTTGGTTGTCTGCAAGACAGGCTGCTTGAGAGCAAGGGGCAGGCAAGCTGTCCTTATGCTGGCTTCCTACGAACTGAAGCTGCCTTTCCCTCACTTTTATCGCAGAATTCCAGTGTCCCGTCTCTCTTGCTGCCCTTTGTGCATGTGCAGAGTGCTGACCCTTCTCCACCAATGCCATTGGTCAGACTGGACGGAGTCTGGAAACCCCGGCCTAGGCAGCCAACCCTCTCATCCAATAACAAGGCTGTTTTTCAAATGATTTAATTTAGGGGGCGTTTAAAATGATAAAGGATGAAATTCCAGGCCGGCATTCATGACACTGAAACAACTGGACCGATTGTTTAAAAGACTGTGACGAAAATCATAAACAGGCCGTTGTGTTCTGAATTATTTTGCTCAAGGGTGCAGAAGGGGAAGCCGGAGAGCGAGATAAGAGAGCCTCCACATACAGTTATGAGCCTGTCCGGATTAGCACTTGTCGCTCGGCTCCTTTTGCAAACCGCCCTGTGTGCATCACGCACCCGCAACCACACCGGGCATCATCCATCACATAACCTCCACAAAAACAAGGGGGCGATGCTTTCTTGCAAAAAGAGGTCGCTTGTGCATCGCTCTATCTCTCTTCCTTTACTGTTTTTCTTTTGGAGAGGCTCCTCTCTCTCTCAAGGTATCGCTCGCGAGCGCATTCACCTGCCTGAACGGTGAGTAAACAACCCGGCGATTAATGGCGATTAACCGCACCGAGACGTAACCCTCTCGAAACAAAAAATAGTCCACGGCTCCTTTAAGAGCTGTCAAGGGACACCACGCTGGACCTCTGGCCACGCCCCTTTCCAGCCGAAAGGGGCGGGCCCTCTCGCTTGACGGGCAGGTAACTTTCCATTTGGGCCCACGTGGTTTTGCCGGGCCCCCCGCCCCAGTCTCCCGGGCCCCGCCCCTCCGCTCGCCATTGGCCGGGAGGCGGCGCCGGCGCCCGCCCCCTCTGCGGTGTTTGGACGGCGCGGGCAGGCGGCCACGCCCCCTCGCGGCTGGACTCCGGCTGGGCTGTCCGGGCTGGCGAGCGGCGTCGCCGGCTGGGCGTCCCGGAGCCGGTCCCGTATCTCTGCAGCGGACGAGGAGGGCGCCCCGGCAGGCCGGCGAAAATGATCCTCTGCCCGCCGAGCACGGAGCCTCCCCGCGGAAAACAGTGCCAGAGGTTGCCGCAGGTACGGCGCGAAAGGAACGAGCCGGGGGGGGGGGAGCGGCAGAGGGGGGGGGTCCGGCCGGCCAGCCAGCGCGCCCCCAAACCGGCTGCCCTGCCCCCCCTCCCCCCTGCACCCCCCCCAAACCCTGCCAGCGCCTTCGGCTGCGCCTCCTCGTCCCTGCCAAGGATGGAAGCAGGATGGCCGGCAAACTCCCCCCCACCCGAACCCCCCAAATTCCGCCTCGGTGTCCCGTTGGCAGCTCGGGAGAGCGGGGGGGGGGCTGGCCCGGCCCCGACCGGCTCCCCTCCGCGTCCACCCCCCCCAACTCCCGCGGATGCCCCCGGCGGCGGCGTTTCCTTCGGAGCAAGCAAGCGAGGCGCGCGTCGGATCGGGGTCCACGCCCCCTACTAGCCTCCTTGCCGTCTACCGGGGAGGGGGGAGCGCCGAGCCTCCCCCCGAATGAGAGCCTTTCGGGGGGCGGGGAAGGAGACCCATCAGCCGGTGCAACACCCCCACCCCCAGAATTCCGTGCTGAGCAGCGGGGGGGGGGGGGGAGGAAGAAAGGTTGTTTTCTGTTTCGTGGGAGGGGGCGCCCCGAGCCCTCTTTTTTTCCGGGCGACCCTCCGGCCTTCACGCACCCCCGCCGCCGCCGCCGCCGCTTGGCTTTATTGGCGTTTCCGCGCCCGGAGGCCCTGGCTAGCCGTGCGCGGGAGGGGCGAGGAAAGTTCCCATTGCGCCCAGAATCGGGACCCCGGAGTGGGAGGCAGAACTAAAGGGGGGGGGCTGCATACCAGCAGAAGGCATGCCCCCCTCCCGCCGCTCCCCTTTTCTGCACGCTCGCCCTCCTTGCTGCAGGGACGGTCTGCGGAGGGCGGCCGGTGCGCGCTCCGCTTGCGCGCTCCCTTTGTCCTGTCCGGGTGGCGGCGGCGGCGGCGGCGGCAGAGCTAGAGATGCTTGGACTGCCTCCGCGGCTGCCTCTTTCTTCTTCTTCTTCCTCCTCCTCCTCCTCCTCCTCCTGCGCGACTGCCAATCAAACTTGTTTTTCTCTTTCTCCTCCTGCGCTGCGCCGCCGCCGACGCTAGGGGGCGCCCCGCGACTCGCTCCGGGCCGCCCGTGGGCTAGCGGGGAAGGACAATGGGCCGGCGAGCGGGCTGGCCCGCCGGACTTGGGGGCGAGGGGGAGTGTCCGTCGCGGGCGGCTGCGGCGGCTCCTACGGCTCGGCCTCGGAGGAGGGGGCGGGGGCTTGGCCTCCCCCAGGCCTTGCAAGCTGGGTCTTAGTGGTGTTGGGGGGGCGGCGGGGGTCTCCTCTCTCCTCGGCTGGCTCTTTGGATGGGGGCGCAGGGGCTCCAGACCCTCCTTTTGCGTGGGGATGGACACCCCCTTTTCGATATCCCAGGGTACCTTCCCACTCTGTCTCTGGGAGGGGGGGTGTCTTTGTCTTGCCCTGCTTTTTTCTCCCTCCTCCCCAATTAACGAGCCCCCTCCCCGAATCCCCTGTAAAGTGCCAAAATCCAATGACTCTCTGGGGGAGCCCCTCGGTTGCCTGATGCTGGCATCTCCCATGCCCGAAAGCCCTTCTCTCTCTTCCCCCACTTCCTTCTCACCCTCCTCCCCCCCCAAGTTGTTCTTAGCACCTTATCCGAAATAATAATGTCCCAAAACAGGCATGCGGGGGGGGGGGGGTGGCAGCCCGTGACTGTCCTTGGTGGATCGTCCTGGGTCCTCTCTGGGTTCAGCATCTCTGGGGAGGGGGGTTGTGGTTAAAAGGAGCAGAGAGGGTGTCAGAGAGCCTGGTTCCCCCCCCCGCCTGGTCCTGAGGGTGAAAATAAGCGCCTCCTCTTGGGGAGAGAAAGGGGGGGGGAGAGAGAGGCCTTTGCCTCAGGCAGCAGATTCTGGAGGGCGGCACCCCCCTCCCCCCCCCCATTGCTTGCCTGCTGGCAAAGGACACCTGCCGGCGTCAGGGGCAGAGTGGCCCCTCTCTCCTTGTCCCCATTTAGGTGACCGTGGACTGTAAGGCCCGTTTCCTCCTGTACGTGGAACTGGGAAAGGGGCTCAGCAACCATCTTCTCCTTTTTCTCCAGCCGTGGGTCTCGGCCGGGCTGGTTTTGGGGAATCCCGGGGCTCTCCGGGCATTTTCATTCCAGAGGTAGAACGGCAAATCCCCGACACAATTGCTGAGGCAAGATGCTCAGTGTAACCGCTAAGAAAGCCAAGGCAGAGGGTCCCTTAAGATGCAGTCCGTCTCCCAAGCCCTGGCAATAAAAAAATCCCCCCATGAATGAAAGAGTCACCATCAGCCGGCTGTCCCTGACTCCCCGAACTTGCTGCCTGAGGCTGCCGCTTCTCCCTGACCAATGGCAGGCCTGGCCTTGGAGGGGCCGGGATACGGGGCAGGGTTTCCCTGGCCAAGCGTTGTGGCTTGGCTCTTCCTCTTGGCACCGTAGGTGTTGTTGTCCTGAGCCCAGGCCGTTTTGGGGAGCCAGGCCGGGCTCTCCGAGGTCCCGGTGAGGCAGGCCAGCGTATGGGCCGGTGTGCTGAGCTTCCACTCCACCCATTTCCTAAGGCTGCTTTTATTTTTGAACTTAGTAATGTTCCTTTAAGGCCTCGTCACGTTTGAAGGAGGATTTGCAGAGCGGAGTGATTTTCCACTCTCCTTCCTTCCTTCCTTCCTTCCTGTGGCTAATTGTTGCCACAGGCATGAGCAAGAATGGTGGGGTGGCCTAACTAGAGCTCGGGGGAGCCGTGCCTTTAACAAGCAGAAGAAAACTCGCTTTGGCGTTACAATCCGCTTTGGAGAGCTGCCCCCACCCCCACTTTCCATGCACCCCGAACTGTCTTGGTTGGCAGGAGCGTCGCTGCGCATCAGCTGCCTCTCTGCCTAGTGATGTGCAGAGGGGGTGTGTCTCTGTGTACAAGCTGCCTCTAGCAAAAGTCACACTGGCGATGCCTGGGGATGCAGTCTTATAAGAGCCTAAGAAGTGGCTTTATACCGAGTCAGATCTTGGTTGCATCAGCCTTGGGCCCCTGCAGTTTCCCAAAGATTCAGGAGATGCCTGGGGTCTCCTCTGGCTCTCCACCCACCCAAGTCCTATTCTGACTGGGTTCTATTCGGCTTCCAAGATCAGGTGAGATGGGTGGAACATGCCTCTCTCGAGTCTCTGTTTCCGGGACTGTCGCTGCCTTTTCCATAGCTGGAGGCATTTGCTTGGCACACAAAGAGCTGCCATTTTTTGCAAAGCAGGGAGGGGGGACTTGTGGCCCTCCTGATGTTGTACAATTCATGCTCTCCCCCCCCCCCCGGCCCTGCCCATAGTTGGCTTGGGCTGACAAAGTCCAGCAACCTCTGGAGGCCGAACTCTCCTGCTGCTTAAGAACATTGCTTCTGGTATCCGGTCTGCACAGCCAAATCATCTGCAACCATGAGAAGTAGGTGAGAGCGGTGGTTCCCCACCTAGGGTCACCCAGGTGTTCTTGGACTGCAACTCCCAGAAAACCCAGCCAGCACAGTGAAGTGGTGAAGGCTTCTGGGGGTTGCAGTCCAAGAATGCCTGAGTGACCTACAGTTGGAGACCACTATGGTTAGACCCCAGAATCTGACTCTGCAGCACTGATCCTGCCCCAAGGGGTTTTTAGATGGGTGCAAAAACTTGCTGGTGAATTCTGGCAGGCTTGGCAGAAGTTGGAGGATGGAGCACAGCCCTCCAGGAGGGGCTTCTCTTTCCGTGTGCCACCAAAAGTCCCTCTGAGCCCCTTGTCTCCTTGTCGTGACTTCTGGCCTAGGCAAAAGTGGGTGTCTGAAGAAATTTAGTTGTTTCCTTTAAAAAGTGGCGCTCAGGAGGGGACACAACCTTCTGTGTTTCCAGACGGACTTCAGATTCACCTGTATTGGCTGGTGAGATTCATGAGATTAGGGAGGAGGGCTTGACCCGTGTTTTCCAACAACAAGGAGGGTGTCGTGGCCACCCAGAACGCCTCCTTGACAGAAAAATGGGCTTGTGGAAATGGGTGCATCGAGACAGAGTCCATAATGGATCCAGCTTTTGCTTGTGGAGAATAGTCGAGGGCTATAGGAGGGTGGATTCTGAGACCAGATGCTGGCCTCTGAGTGGAGAAAATCGAGTTTTTAACTGACTCTGAGCAGGTGAAGGGGCTCAGAGCAAACCTATGTGTCCCCAAATTTCTCAGACATCAAGGCTGTCCAGTGTCAGTGCAGAGCCTGAAAGGAGGGCGGGCGGATTTGATGTATGATTGGAAGCCTTTTTCTCTGCCTTCATTGCCAAGCCTTTCATGCCCTGACCCTCCTTGGAGCTGCCTCCGTTCGTTTAACCCACGCTTTGAAAAGTCATTGTTTATTCATTCATTTATTTGCTTTACTCGCATGGAGGATGCAGTTGTCCTCCTCTGTACCTCGTTTCGCTCTGCCTGCATTCCCACAACCAGGTACACTGGACGTACAGACCTGTGGCCTCAACCCAAAAGGCATGAGTCACAAAGAAGGGAAAGTTCTCCCCGGAAACAGAGCCTTGAAAGTGTTCCCGGGCTTTTGAAGTGTCTTGCTTTTGTGACTCAGGGGGGAACCTCTCTCTCTCTCTCTGCCTCTCCCCACCCCCACCCCACCCCCACCTCCCACTTTGCAGGTGGCAAAAATGAGCGCCAGCGACCAAGACCGGGCTCCGCAGCTGCTCTTTGTCAAAGCCCTGGCCAGCCGGGGGCGCCTGGAGGCCCTTGCCCAGCAGATGGGCTACCACCCCCAGTACCTGGACAGCTTCCTCCGGATGCAGCATTACCTCCTGCACATGGACGGCCCGCTGCCCTTCGACTGCCGACACTACATCGCCATCATGGTGAGCACGGCACACGGTGGCCACCTCCGGAGGTCCAGCCGGCGGCCCACCCGCCCCCTCCACCCCCGTTTGGGAGGGGGGGACTGGGGCTGACCTGGATCAGCGAGGAGGCCGGGTGGTGGCCTGCAGTGGGGTCCTTCCGCAGAGGCCCAGGCCAGCCTCCGGACAAGCTGCGCGCTGGCCTGCATGTACCAGGGAAGCAACTGCAGCAGGCTGGGCTCCCTCTGTGTTTTTCTCACCGATGGGTCCCCCTCGCCTCCTGGAGCCTCCGCCGTCCTCCCGTCCTTCTCAAGCCGCCTGTGGTGGTTCAGGGAGTGCTCGTCCTTGAGGTCGCCTTTGCAGTCACGGAGAGAGCCTTGATTCCCTGGTTGCTTTTATAGCCCCTCTTTCCTCGTACTAGCAGACCTCCAGGCAGCCTCCCTGCTCCTTTTTCTCTCTCCTTCCCCACCCGATGCGGTCAACAGCCCTGCAAGGTAGGTACGTCAGGGTGGGAGAGTGAGGGACTGGCCTGAGGGAGTCACCCAGTGAGTGGCATGGCTCAGTGTGGACCAGAACCACCCTCTCCTGCCCCCCCCACTCCAATGCACCGAGCTTCGTTCCCACTCCTGGCAACTCTAACCCCATAGATAAGCTGTGAGGGCTTAGGCTCCGTCTTCTCTTGCCCCCAAACGCAGAGGGGGAGAGGCTTGGGCTAAATCAGGGGTGGTGGGTGGGGGTGGTCTTTGATTGTTCAGGGGAGGGGAGAGGCGTGTTAAGAAGAGGTTGCTTTGGTCCATGGCAGCAAGCAAAGGGGAATAGGTGGAGTATATATAATAGCCACGTTTTGGTGTTTCTAGTCCTCACCGATGACAGTGATGGTGGGCCTTGGATGTGCTTCTTTCAGGCAGCCGCCCGGCATCGGTGTCGCTACCTGGTGAACCTTCATGTGGTACAATTCCTGCGGGTGGGGGGTGACCCCCTGTGGCTGAGAGGGCTGGACTGCATCCCCACCAAACTCCGCCGACTCAGTGAAATCAACAAGATCCTGGCACACCGACCCTGGCTGGTTGGCAAGGAGCACATTGAGGTAATTGAGTGTGCTGCCTCGGGAGAAGGTTTGGAAGAAACCAGGGTGGCAGGGATGCTCCACTGGAGCACTGAGCCGCTCGGCTGAACGCCACTGATTTTCTTGCTTGCCTCCGACCCACAGAAGCTGCTAAAGATCAGTGAGCAGAGCTGGTCCCTGGCGGAGCTGGTCCACGCCGTGGTGCTCCTTGCCCACTACCATGCCCTCGCCAGCTTTGCTTTCGGCTGTGGCTGTGAACAGGAGGCCTGCCCGGAAGGACGGGGCTTGCTTCAGCTGGCTCTCCCCGGGAGCCTGTGTTTTTGCGACGTTGGCAACGGCTGCAGCCAGGAGCTGCTGCATCTGAACCGCAAGCGGGTGCGTGGAGGGGGGGGGGAACACACACACACACACACACACACCCTGCCACCATCACATTGTGGCCCGGGCTGGGGGGATGGTCGAGGAGAAGCTGGTCCCCTGGCCACACCAGCGAGCCTGCATGGCCGTGGCTCAGCTCCAGGGTAAGGTGGGGGTGGGATCTCTTCCCAGGCCGGCCGGCAAGGACAGCCAGAGCAGGTGTTTTCTCCTTTTGCCTGCAGTCTTTGGATTCCTGTGTGGAGCTGGAGTCTCTCCGGGAGCGCCTTCACAGGCTGCACGTGGAGCAGGAGGGCCGGGAGGAGACGAGGCTGCCCGAACGGGAGGAAGGTAATGGCTCTGGCCGGCAGCCTCCCCCGCTGTGCCTGGGCTCTCCTCTGACTCTGAGTGCGAGAGAGAGAGAGAGAGAGAATATAACGGGGCAGGGGTTGTACCTCCTCGTCTCTTGGTGGCTTTTATATTCTGCTTGTCGGCCCGTGTTTTCAAGGTTATTTTTTTTTTGTCAAACCCAGGAGGCTCTCTCTCCTGTGCAGGTGTGATTCTTTGCTAAAATGAGCCGTGTCCCCCATGCCTTGTTGTACAGAAAAAGCCCAAACAAAACTCTGGTTGTTGTTGTTGTTTTAATGGATGTGGTTTTCATTGGGAAGGCCTGATGGGGGGTCCAGGGCTGGGAGGGGAAGAGTCAGCCGGGATGCCACCATCCTCCCTGGGGGGGGAGGGGAAGAGCAGGTCTTGCCTGAAGTGCCCCTTTCTCCCCCACTTCTAAAATACCCTCTCTCTCTGTCTGTCTGTCTGTCTGTCTGTGTCCTCTAGGTTTTGAGAGGGAAATGTCTGGCATGGTGGACCTGTCCTGCTACGTCCAGGAGCCCAGTTTTGGGTACCAGGACTTTGCTCATTGTGATGAGGACCAGCCATCCGTATTTCGTGTCCAGGTGGGTATTGCTGCTGTCGATGTGCTGGAGCCTGACTGACGAGGGGAGTCCCAGAAACCTTTCTTTGTGAACGGAGAGAGTTTGTCTGGTCCTCTTTCTGTCTCCACGCGCACAGAACCCTCTCTCTCCCTTTCTTTCTTTCTCTCTGCTCTGGCACATGCTTGCCATTCCCTGCCCTGCTCTCCACCCACTTGGTTCTCCCCTGTGTTGGCAGGACTACTCCTGGGAGGACCATGGCTTCTCCCTAGTGAACCGGCTCTACTCCGACATCGGGCACCTCCTTGATGAGAAATTCCGGAAGGTGGACGGGCTCCAGAGCTGCTCCATGGCCAAGCGGCAGGGCTGCGAACACGCCACCTTCAAGCGCGGCATTTGGAACTACATCCACTGCATGTTTGGCATCAGGTACCCGACTTCTCCCTCTTCTGGAATGCTTTCCAGGCCACTGGTCCCCCAGAGACCCAGGGCTGGCCTCCCACCGTCCCTGTCGCACCTGCGGCTCTTGTGCACGGCTGCTTTGGGGTAAGGAAGGAGCCGGCCGTGTTCCTGTTCTACCAAGGCATCCTGTAGCATGGATGGGTGGTGGTGGTGGCCAGGATCCAAGGGAGCAGGCAGGCAGGCAGGCATGGCCTCCTTAGATGTCGGAGACAAGATGCTCATAATGAGAAAGCCGGTGTTGGATTCCCATGTGGATGGAGAGGTGGACCAGATGATTGGGGCCAGGTTTCATTTCTTATTTATATGTCTTCCTCCTAAAAAGGATTCAAGGTGGCTTACATCATTGAAAACACAACATTAAAAGCCAAGAACAGCAAATTACCCGAATATTTAAAAAGAATGAGTAATAATCGAGTTAAAATCTTGGGTGAAAGTCTTGGGTTTTGTACAGGACCAGCTAAGAAAATCTGCAGGCAAGCAGTGATGTATGTCTTGAGTGGTCCAGATCCAAGGGAGGAAGTGCACAGCCCCTTACTCACAGCGTAGGTGGCATCCTCAAAGGGAGAATGGGTCAAGAGGACCATCAGGCAAAAGGTCTAAAGTGGAAAGCTTTCATCTGCTCAGAAGAGGCCATGTTGGAGTTTTGCTCAGCACCTGTTCGTACCAGGATTACTTTCAGTGGAAATGTATTTCTGTTTTATTATGTTATTTGGATCTTCTCAGTTATAACATAATAAAACAGAAATACATTTCCACTGAAAGTAATCCTGGTATATTGCATAGACCTTTTCCAGGCTGGCTTTTGCTAGCCGCTCTTGCAGACCGATGCTCACCTTCCACCAGGTACGATGATTATGACTACGGAGAGGTGAACCACTTCCTGGAGCGAATACTCAAGCTCTATATAAAAACAGTGACCTGCTTTCCAGAGAAGATGAATCCCGAGATGTTTGAGCGCTTCTGGAAGCAGTTCAAGCACAGTGAAAAGGTTGGTGGGGAGCAGTGGCGCTTTGGGTGGTGGAGTGGAGAAAGCCCGGAAGGAGGGCGGGTTCGAAGGGAAAAGGGGTGTGTGCATGCCTTTATCTCAGCCCTAGCACCCGTATAGGAGCATGGCTGAAACTGAACCCAGGTTGATATAGAACAGAGAAAAGGAGGTACAACTTGACACAGTGGATAGTAGTTAAACAGCGGAACTCACTGCCACCAGATGGAATGACGGCTGCCAATAGGAGCAGCAGTAAGAGGATAAATCCGTGGCTACTAAGGACCTCTAGCTAGACGGGTTGCCGACCGTTGCCTGTATCCATGGCCTTTCCTAATGGCCCCGAGTCCTTCCTTTTGTGGCTTCTCATGCGCCAGCTGTTGGGTGCACATATTATTGGAAGAAGCTCTGCCAACCCTTTCAGAGTCGGTACCTCTGGCCATCGAGTTACGGCAGGTCCCGGGGTTCGGACCCCGCTTGCTCCAAGGCGTCCAGCCGTTTTCATACCTCCACTGCATGGCGGGCTGACGATTTCGCCGTGAGGCTTGGGTGGCTGCCGTGGGCCAGACTCCCTGCCCTCACGTGGCTCTCTTCCTTTTGTTCTGTTCAGGTCCACGTGAACCTCCTCATCCTGGAAGCTCGGCTCCAGGCAGAGCTACTGTACGCGCTCCGTGCCATCACCCACTACATGGTCTCCTAAAAGGGCTGCGGGCGACCCTCTCCCCCCCCCAACCTTCGACTGGGACTCGTTCACCCACCATGTTTACTTGACAGCCTCCCCTTCTTTTCCCCCCAGAGGGGTGAGAAGGATTAAAACACACCCCTCTCTTCTTCCCCGTTCCCCATTCCCTCCCACCCTCCAGCCCCTCCCACCCTCATGTGCAATGGCTGAACTGCCCTCCTGCAGGAGGTCCCCGGACGGCAGTGACCCCGAGTGGGGAGTTGGCTGCCCATGGCCCTGATCCTGCCCTCTCCTGCAGGCAGGTGTGTGTGTGTGTGTGTGCGCCTGCAAAAGGAGGGGCCGCTCACCGAGGTGATGAGCCCTTTCTGCATTCATTCGTGCAGGATTCGGGGTACGTGTGTGTATGTATATGTTCTTGCCCTTTCCTTCCTTCCTCACCGCTGGCCTCCTTGTGGCCTTTGCTCTCGCCGTCGTCCTCCCTGTAGAAGAGGAGGGGGGGCTTCTTCCCTCGTGCCCTTCTGGCAGCTGCTCGTCCTGCCCCCCCCCCGTTCTCCAGGCGGTGAGCTGCTAGGCAGGGAGAAGCCACGGCTTGTGGGAGACCCGTCTGGGGCTTATGGGGGGTGGGGGTGGGAGGAGAGGGAGCCCCCTTGCATGCTGGTGGCCTGGCCTGGCCTGCCCTGCCCTGGGGAGAGTGGCAAAGGGTTTACGTGGCTCCCGTGGGAGAGAGGAGAGACCCTCACGTGGCACCTTCCTTCTCCCTGACATGCCCTCGGTGGTCGAAGGAGATCCCCACGTTCATGTCCATTCTGACTGCCGAATCCTCTGAGCTTTTCCTCTTTGGCCTGCAGCTCCCGGTCTCTGGGGAGCTCCGTGGGGGACGGTGGGACCTCCGAGGGGAGTTTTCCAAGCTCTGCTCCTCCTGTCCTTTCCTGTCTTTTTTCTTTTTCGTGGAACTCAGCCCCCCCCCAGCTACAAGCGTTGTAACCCACCGTCTTTCCTGTTGCTCTCTCTCTTTCTCTCTCTGTGTGTGTGTGTGCGTGCGTGCGTTTGTATGTCTCCTGCGGTGGTCTCATTTTCTGACTGCATGGCAATGGGGCCGGGCTTCCTGGCACCTTCCTCTCCCCCTCTAAGCTGCAGCTGAAAAGACCTGCTCCCGAGAGCCTCTGGCAGCCCCTTCCCCTCCCCGTGACCCCCCCCCCCCACACACACATACACACCTCAGGGGAGCGGGTGTCTTCCAAGCTCTCTTCCATATCTTTCCTCTTTTTTTTCTTCCAGGGTGTCTGTTTAGATTCTGGGAGCTGGTTCTGGGGTTGCGTTTGGTTGCCGGGGGGGGGGGGCGGGGAGGCTTTCTGCAATCTCGTCTTGCTTTTGCTGGGACTTCTCCGAGGATGGCCGGTGTGGGGGGACGGGGGGAGTGCAGAGGGGACTGGTGCTCAGTTCAAGTGCTGCAGAAGGGCCTGTCCTCTTGATGACGCTCAAGGGAGGGTTTTATGTGTGGCAGGGTGGCCTGCTCCATTCCACAGGCTGCCCTCCAGATCCAGCCCCACTAGGCAAATCAGGGGGGCAGGGGGGGAGACGGCAATGGCAGAGAGAGGCCTGAGAGGTTTCTGATGGGTCAGGACACGGGGGGGGGGAGGTCGGGAGCTGGCTCAGCACACGGCAGCAGCTGACCTGTTTACTGTGTAAATGTTTTTTTGGGGGGAGGGAAGACAACATTGTTTGGGGAAGAAAGTAAAAGCCTATTTTTGCTATAAACATACTTGTTTGACATGGAATTTGGTCTCTCTTGTTATTGCTTGGGAGGGGCGTGAGACCCAGCTGCGCCCATTTTGAACACTGCTGTTTCTGGGACCCGAAGTACCGGCAGATACTTAATAGATGAAGTAAAAGTAGCATGTGACATCCTCCCCTATTTTAAAATCAATGGTATCCATTGATTTAGGAGGAGGTTCTGGAAAACTTTCCAACCATCATTCCAAAACATATAAAATGGAGGTAACCATCTTGAACTCGACTTTTTTAAAAAAAAAATCTATTCTCCCCCCCCCCATACACAAGTGGGCAGTTGGTCTTTATTCGGACCAACTAAAAATTGCGCACTATTGCAGACAGTGTTTTTGATTTTTAGATTTTGTTTCAGTTCTGAAAAGGAATCTCACAGCTTCGTTGTGCAACGTGTATAACAGGACCAAGGGAGGCGGTCTTGCCTGTGGATCAAACCTCCGGCGAACGAGTTCTCAGAACTTTTTTTAACTTTTTAAGAATTTATAGACCATGAAACATTTTATTATCAAGTGATGGTTTATGACTGGAACTGCATACTACACTGAAATGTTTCAGGTTCTGTAAAGTATTTGTTTACAAAGCTTGGAGAACAAATAAATGTACACCCATAACATTATTGCTTTAGGAAGGCAATACTACTGGGTGGGAGGGGCTGGTGACCTGAGACATGGGGTGCTATTCTGTTGCTGAAGTTCAGCAAGGTCTCAACCGTCTCCCTCGATGGGAGACCGGCTAGTAGCTGCTGGAGGACTGCCAAGGAAGAGCTGAATCAAAGCTGATCTCTCCACAGCAGTGGTACCACCACCTCCTGCCTCAGTTTCCCACGTGCTGAAGACCATGGCAAGAAGGTGGCAGCAGCCATGGGAGTCCCAGAACAGACAGTGTCCTACACCTTCCCCTAAACGTGACCCTTTAACCCACACCTGTCGAACTCAAGGCCCATGGGCCGAATCTGGCCCACTGGGCCATTTCATGTGGCCCTCGCAGTGTTGCCTGCAATGGTGCAGCATACAATACGCAGGAGCTGACTTGGTCACCCATAATGCTCCAAAAAGATGCTGGAAATCCACCCAGTGGGACTTCTAATCCCAGCATTCCCAGCAGCGAAGAGTCAGAAAGTGATAATTGAATGAGGAGGATTAGATTTGATATGATAAAGAGTAGATACAGTGATAGTCTTACAGATACAATTTATTTATTTCATTTATTTATTTATTTGATTTTTACCCCGCCCCTCTAGACCATGTCTACTCGGGGCGGCATGGTCAAACCCACCCTTTGAGGGCGACCATAATGTTTGATGCGGCCAAAGAAGAAATTGAGTGTGACACCTCTGCCTTAACCTCTTTATCTAAAGTGAATTCTTGCGGTGTCTCTCCACGAGCAGAAGGACACTTTTCTCCCCCTTCCCCCAAAATGATAGGTCACCCCCAAGTTGCACGTGCTGAACAACGGCAGTATGGCTGGTCATGGCACATGGGAGACATCCCCAGGAATCCTTGTGATCTTATTTAGCCCTTTCTAAAGCCACAAATATATCCTGGGGGTGTGAGGTCCTTAAGCAAACTATGCGGTTTTTTTGGGGGGGGGGGGGAAATTCCCATTTTTGACCTGAGTCTCCTGCCAGTCTATTTCCTTTGCAGGGTCGAAGTTCTTTGGCCTTCTAGAAGTCTTGTGCTATGATGCGCCTTCTCCAGCAGGGCTCACCTCTGGCCACGCTGCGGGAATGCTGAAAACCCACTGCGCAGAAAGGCTGTGCGTATAATTTTATTTCAATGAGCCTTGGTGCTGAATCCAGTATGCAATTTTTGGGCTGCCTGCTGCAGGGAAGTGATGGGCATGACATGCCCATGGTTCATTTAAAGTCAGGGAAGACTTGTGTCATATCAGCCTCACTCTCCTCTCCGTGGCCACCATAACCCAGTTGGCAAGGCTAAGTAAGATCGTCAACGAACTCTACCCAGCCACAAAGACTTGTGATCACTGCACAGAAAAGACTAGTTAACAACACCCATCAATCACAGTGACAGATCATCTCCCCCACCTTATCACAACAATACACCCATAACAAAAAAACACCCTGATCACCCAATCTCCTGAAAAGGACAAAAAGCTGATCCCACAGCTAGGAGGAACGGGGATTGCTACTTGCTCCAGTGGGTCGGTTTCTGGTTTGGGACTTTGTAGGACCGAAGGAGCTGGATTGGGGCCCCGGTTTCTGTGGCATGGGGGCGGGTGATGTTGGGGGGGGGCATTCTAGCCCTGGCTGAGCTGGACAGACAAAGGCCGTGTCAGCTGGGGCCCCTCTTTTTGGGATGCAACCGGCGACCTCCGGAGGGTCAAGAGAGCTCCCTGCACGGGCTCCAGCGGTACGAGAGGTGCGGAGGGAGGAAGTGGTTCCGTAAGGGCCTGGACGTCGCCGGGTGGGGCGGGGGAGCCTGCCTGCTTGCCTGAGCCAGTCCAGGAGCGCCCGGTGCCAAGCGCTGAGCGCCAGGGCCGCGCTGACCAAGGCGCCACTCCGGGGCGGGCGAAGGGGCTCCCCAGATCGGCAGCCGGCGACCACTTCCCGCGTCCTCCCCGCCGACGACGCTCCCGGCGAAGAGGCTCCAGCTCTGCTGGGCGGCACAAACTTCCCGGGCGGCCCCGAAGGCGTGGCGACGGCAGGAAGGCAGGGCAGGGCAGCCGGTGCGCGGCCGGAGCGCCGATCCCGCCCTCGACGGTCCCGGGGCGGGCGAGAGGAGCCTGTCGCTCGGGGCTTCGGGCGGGACCTTCCCCGGGCCGCTCCTACGGGCAACCGCGACGGCGTCGGCGCCGGGCCCCGCGAGCAGCTCCGGGTCTCCAGGGAGAGGAGAAGAGCCACCGGCTCGAGACCCGCCCGTAGGCCCGCGGGAAAAGGCTGGCGGCTCTCCCGGGACCCCTGCCGGCCCACAGGGCTCAGGGCGCCGCCCGCCCGACGACGGTCCCCCTTCCCCTCGGGTCCCTCGGCCCGTCCAGCCTGCTTAGGGCGCTTCTCTCCCAGGAACCCCTTGCAAAACCCCCGGAGGAGAGGGTCGGTGGGTCGGCCGGCGTGCCGGAGTCTGTCCCCTTGGCTCAGGTCGTGCGTAACGATCAGGTTCCGCGCTCAAAGAAAAGAAGCGGCTGCGCCTTGGACGAGGCGCGCTTCTAGTCCTCATGGGCGGCGAGCTCAGGAGGGGACCCTGGGCGGCCCCGCCGCTCGCCCCACCGCCCAGAAAGGGGGAGGGCGGCCCCTCCTTCTCCGTCCGTCCCTCCTTCTTTCCTCCTCCCTCCCGCGCTTCCCCGCCCTCCGGCCGGCCGGCCAGAGCGGCCCCTCCAGCCACTGCCGCCGCCGCCCTCCCGCCTCCTTTCCAGCCTCCGGGCGGTCGTGGCGAGGCCCTCCGGGACCATGAACCGCCGCAAAGGTAAGGGGGTCGCGGGGAGGGGGGGGCGGCGCGCAGGGAGACATTTAACCCCTGGGGGGCCCCTTCTGGCCACCGCCCCCACCCCACCCCTCGGGCCGCCTGAGACTGGGTTGCCGCGAAGCCCGAGACTGGGGGCGGCGGTCATTCCATGCAGATTCCTGGCAAGTTGAGGGTGGAGGGAGCCCGGGAAGTGGCCGGCAGCCGGCTGGCGGGGTCGAGCAGGAAGTTCAGCCGGTGAAGTAAGTGTTCTCGCCGGGCTGCTCCGCCTGAAGTTGGCGGCCGGCGGGGGAGCCACCTTTTCCCGCCCCGCGCCCTTCCCTTCCTCCTTCCTGCCTCCTCGCTGGCCTTGCTAGCCGTTCACGTCGCCGCGCTTGGGGAAAGAAGCCCCGCCGGGTCCGCCTTGCCGCGCGCGGGGCTGGAGAAAGCCTTTTCGGTGGGATTCCCGCCTGCTCCAGAACCCTGGACGGGCCAGAAGGGTCCTCCCCCGTGACCAGCTCTTCGCACACACCAGCAGGTATATAAGCGGAGACCCCGGCCGGAGTCGTCACTGCCCAGGCAGCGTCGGGGCTCCAGTTAGGGCGAGAAAGGCAGCAGCCCAACCGACCCCCCCCCGTCCTCTGCCACAGACCCTGAGGAGCCACCTCGGTCCTCTCTCCAAATCCCTGCGTCTCACCTCCGCCCCTCCTGGGTCCCTCGGGTGGAGCAGGTCTTTTTAGCCCTATTGGCAGTCGAAAACTGATGGCTTAGAGAGTTATAGTTCCCAATCATGGGTGACCCCCCCCCGGTGTTCTTGGACTGCAACTTCCAGGAACCTCGGGCAGCCCAGCTGGCGGTGGAGGCTTCTGGGAATTGCCCTTCAAGATCACCTGCGTTGCCCAACGTTGAGATCCACTGATTCAGATAAAGGTGGTGGGTTGACTCCCTATAATGATCGCTTTGGACCAAGACAGAGCCTGCCGTGTCCCGCGGTTCCCCTTTACCAAGGAAAGAGGCCATCCCCGTGCAAGTGAAATGCCCACCCAGGGGATTTCTATAGCCCGGAGTACTGGGAGGGCGGGTGGGGTGGGGGCTTCCTTAGGAAAGGTGCATTTCTACTCCTTATGATGGTTGGAGGGGGGAAACGGTGTCTTGCTGTCTTGGACTGCTTTTGGCCCCCTCCTTTCTGGTTCCGAAAGCCACCCTAAGGCACTTTTGTTTAGAACATTTTGTTCAGCAAAAATGCGAGACCATTTGTTCACCAGTATAGGGCCCGGCTGTGGATGAAGGTTGGAAGTATTTCTGGATGGGGAGAGGGGGGGGGGAAATGTCATTAATTGAGGCAGATGATGAGGTCGCTCAGTAGGCACCCTGCTCCCCTGAACACACACCAGGCAAACAGAAGATGCACCTTGAAGCCCCCCCCCCCTCCTCTGTTATGCCCCCAATGGTTCTGTGAACAGCCCAGCTGCAGAGAATAGAGAAGTTACTGTGCTGGATAAGAGTACCCAGCATCCCCGGCCAAAGTCACTTTTCCAGCCTCTGGAGTTGATGCTTTTGTTCAGGTTCCTTCAACACTGGAACTCTGGCAAAACCCCTGGCTTAGGAAAAGGGACTCTCCCACTCACTCGCTGGTGGTCAGCTCGGGGGTCCCAGACAGCAGGCAGGCACACTGGGCTCCTTGTTCTGGGGTCTGGGCCCTCCTGCTGGGAGCAACAGAGGAGGGGCTCGTCCACCCTGGGACAGACGGCCTTTGTTTTAGAACTGTTTTCTTTACAAAGGGAAAGGCCCTCTGGATGCGGCGGGGGGGGGAGAGGGAGGTAACACTTCTTGCTTGGCTGATGGGGTGCCACATCCTGACCCATATACCTCTTCAACCCTGCCTCATGCCCTCTTTCCAAGAGGAAAGGATGAGAAACTGAGGAAGGGGGGAAAAACCACACAACCAAAGGTGGAGGGGAGGGGAAGAGGGTCAGTAAAGGGATTTTGAAAACACCCAGCAAAAAAAAAAAAAAAAAATCACAGGTGGTTCAACTTTATGGAGAAAGAGAGAAGAGAGACAGAACTTTCCCCCATCCACCTCAAATCGTACGAGGACATGGGGGAAGGGGAGTGTCGCACAATGAACTTGTAGGCAGTGGAAAAAGCATCTGTGAATCACGCAGAATCCACCGTCTTAAGATCTGGTGATTTCTGTTGCAGAAGGAATGATCAAGGGTCTAAAATGATCTACACTACACCGGTAAAGGAGTTGGTCCCCTGTTGAGCAGTTGTGGTTCCTTCCTATGGAATTCTGGGATCTGTAGTTTGGGGGGAGGGACTGAGGTTTCTATGCCAGGGGGCTCCCGTGGGCTTCCCCTGAACTACAGCCAGAGCCTTCTAAGTCTCTCCCGAAACCACAAATCCCAGCATCCTTCAGGTGGTGCCGTGACAGTTGAAACACAGCCAAAGGGCTCTAACTGTGTAACATGGATGCACGAAAGAGTCTCGTGATATGAAATGCTCTTTGTGCATGAAATTGACACGGGCTGTGACTCCTGGTAACCATAGATGGCAATGAAGCATCATGGGACTTGTAGTCTAGCACCATCTAGAAGGCCACTGATTTCCCCACATGTCTTTAGAAACCCTGAACACGATGGCTCAATGTTTGCACTTGGTTAAGTTCATCTTCCCATATATGTTCTTCTTACGAAGCAAGCAGGAGGGCATCGGTGGGCCAAGAGCATCGCTTAACATGTTGTTGGACTACAACTCCTATGAGCCTCAGCCAGCAGAGCCGCTGGTCAGGAATGCTGAGAGCTTCAGTCCAACTGTATCTGGAGGGCAGCACTTGACCCGCCCCGCTGCACTGCAGGGGAGCGGATGCTGAACTCCCTGAACACGTCGGCTGGAATATGTGGGGTTTAGATGAGAAGCAGGCAGCTTCCCGGGGCAGGAACCGGCCCCTTCCTGTGCTCAGGAGCGCTGGTCCCTCAGCAGCCGCTGGTGGTCTCACAGTTGGATGACTGCAATGCATTCTAAATGGGGCTACGCTGGGAGAGTGTTCGGAAGCCTCGTTTACTGCAAAATGCAGAAGCCGGCCTGTACTCCCGCGCATGGTGTCCGCGTGACGTCACCCCAGATGGCCACTCATGTCCCCAGCGCTGGTTGCCACTGCTTTTCTGGGCTCCAGTCAAGCAGCTGGTTTTAAAAATCGAAACCCCAGCTGCTATTTGTTTAGTTTGCTGGGAACATGTTGTAAATAGTTCTGCTGGGTGGTGTTTTTTCCCCCCTTTTTTCTGGTCTTTTCTTTTCTTTCTTTTTCTTTCTATCTTTCTTTTCTTTTCTTTTCTTTTGAAATTGCAGTATGTTGTAAATAAACCAGCTTCTGACATAAACAGCTTACAGTTTAGCTTTTGGAAAGGCCACCTGACTTATTATTGGGAACCTGCTGAATTATGAAGATTAAGAGGAGAGGCCCTTTAGAAGACCTCCCCCACCCCCACCCCTTGCAAAAGCCTGCTTTGTAGGGCGTCCTGCCCCACTGAACAACTCTCCAAGCCTTCCTTTAGGCCTGGCATGCTCTTTTGTGGATTCTCCTCGAGGTGTGGTCCAAAAACACAAATCCACACACCCGGGGGAAGTCCTGTAAGCCAAGTTAGAAGTAAATGGAGAGACTATCGCGACCCCTGGAGGTGCCATCCTGCTTGGGGACCTAGGCTGGCGGAGTGGGTGGCTGGCTCGGCGCGGGAGGTGGGCCCCTGGTTTTGTGTGAGCGTTCTGCTTCTGAGCTCTGGACTTCTCTTGGCAGACACCCAGCGGGCTGTGGAGATCTTAGCCCGGTACCAGCGCCTCTTGCGGCCCCCAGTAGAGCAGCCCCTGCAAGCCTCCCTTGAGAAGGTGCTGAGCCTCTTTCGGAGCGAACTCTTCCAGGCACTGCTGGGTAAGGGTGGCCTGCGGTTGCAAAGGAACCGTCTGCCTGTCACTGCGGCGTGTCCGTTTTTCTTTATCTTCCCTTTTTCCTCTTCTTCTGTGCCTGCGGAACGTCCCTCCTGGTCCTGCAGAGTAAAAAATGCATCGAAATAAAACCATGAAGGATCTTGCAGCAGCTCAGGGAGCGACCCCTTTGCTACAGCCAGAGGTTTTGTGGGTTTCAGTCTCCTCTCTGCGTTTCAAGATAGACTCTCCGAGACATGTGCATGCAGGAAAACAGCAAAAAAGGAGTCTTGTCGACTTTTGAAGACGAAGGCTAAGTCTTTGGTCCCTAGTATTCTTTTCCCTTTTTTTCTTTTTTCTTTTTTTGAACAGCTACGGGTCCGTTTTTTGAAATGTTTCTGATTTGTTCCTAATAATTTACATGGTTATTGTAAATCTCTTTGGGTGCTCTGTGAGGCAGAGAGGTGATTTTTAAAAATGGTTCCGCTAAATAAGTTTTATTTGCCATAAGCTTTCATGGACTTTAGCCTACTTCTTCCAGTGCCTCAATTACAAGTGGGCTGCAGTCCAGGAAAACTTATGCAAATAAAACTTTCCAATGTTTTTTTTTCAGCTGCCACGAGGCTGTTGCTTTTGCTGCACATATACAGTTTGTGTGTCTGTGTGTACGTGTGCACACACAAACACACAGTCCGTCTGCAGGTGTAGTATTGGGAGACAGCTTCAGATCAGAGTGAACCTAATCCAAGGACGGACCAGCAGCAGCCAGGCCACTCTTGAAGTTGGCCATTCACAAAACCATTGGCAGGGACCGGCCTGTCTTGGCAGGAAGCAAGGCCATCATCTGACAAAGTCGGTTGCAATCCAGGAAAGCTCCTGGCTGCAATCAAGCGGCTGCTCTCTGCTGGTTTGCTGCTCCCAGGAAAGTGGGAGGTGGCTTTGGAGGGCTTTGATGAGCCCAGAGCGTGGTCTGGGGAGCAGCGAGCAATGCGGGGGGGGGGGAGGTGGCGACAGCAGCTGACCTTTTCCCAAAGAGCTGAAGCCATCGGGGTGGCGGCTGTTTCTGGGGCAGGAGAAGCCAGGCGCCCCTTCGGTGCGGTTCCTGTCTGGTGCGTGCCTGGCCAGGGCTTGCTGTGATGTTTTTCCAAGGGAACCGGCTGCTGCGCAAGCCACGGCTGTGGGAACAAGGCAGCTCCCTCTCTCTGGCCAAGGGGGCACAATATCCCTCTGGTGGGAGCAGAGCTGTGGCAGCCGCTTCTCCTCAGGAATGTGAGCCCAGGCTTTGCGCAGGGAGGAAATGCTTGGGCCTCTCCTTCCCCACCTCCTCCTCCTCCTCCTCCTCCTTCCTTGCAACTCGTCCAGGCTCTGCTTGTGGGGCTGCCAAGACTTGGTTACTCCCTGCAGCACCGTGGGTGTGGGACAGGATGGCTCGCTCTCCTCCAGCCCCATCGGGGAAGGTGGAAGGGCCCTCCGCCTCCCTGCAACCAGGCCTTCCCTGCTTGGTTCGGTGTCAGGATTTCTGCTGGCAAAGTCTCTCTCTCTCTCTCTCTCTCTCTCTCTCTCTCTCTGTGTCGTGGGGAGGGCTGGCCAATGCTAAGATGGTGCTGGATTCTAGTGGGGGAAACTGAAAAGAGGGTGGGAAGCTGGAACCCATATCCTGAAGTGAAGGAGGACTTCAGTCCGAGAAGCAACTTCCCCAGGTCCTGTAGCCTTGCTGGCTAGAGGATTCTGGGGCCTGTCCTTGAGAGGAGTGACTTTCTCCAGCCCTAGAACAGCTGCATCCTGAAAGGAAATAAAAAGAGAATAAAAAAAGAAGAGTCAGCTGTTCTGCAGGTAACCTCCAAGGGGCTGTAGGGGCAAATCTTCCTGGCCTTGGTTGATTCTTTGGCCACTGGGATTTTGTAAGGGGGACTATCTAGTCCATACTCCAGATGCACGTCCTCCAGGACCCCAGGGCTGCGCAAGTGGGTTCTTCTGCCAAAAGTTAGGAAAAGGTCTCCTGGCAGGGATCCTGGCTCCTCCTTCACAGGTGCCTCTCGGCCTCTCTTTCAGATATCCAGGAGTGCTATGAGTTAAGCCTGCTCTCTGCCTGCAAGCAGGATGGGACCACAGGTCCAGGGGATGGCAGTCCACCTCCGTGCTGGGATGACGCTGTTACAAAGGGCTACCTGGAGAGACACGGCCAGGACAGAAAGGCTCAGCAGGTGAGACGTTGCAGGAACTTCTTAAGCCCCTTTCATGAAACCGAAGGAGGGGCTGAGGTCCCATCTTCTGGTGCATTCACCTGCCATCTGATCAAGGGGCTTGATGGAAAGCATGCCTTCTTCTTTCTTGCCATTATGTACTCGGCCCCAGGTTTCCTGTTTTCTTCCAGGGATTCAAACCCCAAATAAACAAGAGAAAGTAATTACAAAGTTGCAAGCAATGAGCAACATTGTAAGGTCTTTTTTTTTAAAAAAAAAACAAACACAAAAATGAATTGTTTTGTAAATATTGTTCCAAATGACAGGAATGAGTTACTTTTAAAAGGTAGCTTTCCAAGCTCTGGGTTTTGCAGGTTGGCTCTCCTTCTAAAGCCTGTGTGCACAAAAGGGCCGAACCAAAACGCCTTCTGCTGCCTCTCCAAAAAAATGTATTCTCTCCTTCTAGGCCAGAGAGCTGTTTGTAGGTTTGGGCGCTGGAGGGCGCTGGAGAAAGCCTTCTCTTTCTCTCTGGCTCCCTGACTCGGGCCAGGCTGTGCTCAGCCCGCTTCGCTCCTCATCAGATTGGCTAGAAATGCAAATCGGTCACTTTGGATCCAGGAGACATTTGGCACGGACTGCCTTCTGAGCCTGGGCCAGCCATCGTACGTAGTGTGAGCCCTCGGCACAGCACAGCAGCCTGGGAACACCTGCTCCTCTTCCCCGGGCTTCTTGCTGAGCCCCAAGATCTGGGCTTTCTTTCTCCTCCTTTGGGTGAAGGAATAGCTCCCACTCACAAACACTGGCACACATTTCGTAACCACCACATTTCTTCTGCTAGATGACGGTTCAGCATCGCCGGTGAACATACCTGCTTCTTTATTGCTCACACTGTGTTCTTTTTCATTCCGTATTTTCCTTTTTCCTGATGCTGTTTCCAAGTTGGGCCCTTCTGATCACTCACCAAAGAGCTTGGAAAAGTTACTCTTTTGGATGACCAGCTCTTGGCTCCTCCCAACCTGGGAAAATAATTCTACATTCTCCGGTTATAGATAGCGGCATGCAGACTAACAGCTGTTTAATCCTGGCCCTTAGTCTGCATAAAGAGCATGGCTGGCTAGGCAAAAAAGCAAAGGATTTCTTATCCTAAGCATCTCAATATTTGTTTAAAAAGAAAAGCCATTTCTGGCAAGAGTAGACTTTAAAGAGTGCTGTCAGCATCTGAATATCCATTGAAAAGCCTGGTAGGGATTGCCTGTGCTGGACCTCCCGGGCTCTGCAGGATCCGTTTCTGGAACCGCCAAAAGTGGAACAAATGATGCTGACTTACTGGGAATAATATGGACATAGAGCAGTGTAACCCAGCACAGATTTATTCGGAAGCAACTCCCACTGAATTCAGTTGGACGTAATCCCTAGTAACTTGTGGATAAAATGGTAGCCTTTGGGAGGTTTCAGCATTTCCCATTTCTTAATGTTTTTTATAAAGAATATATACCGGGCTCAGAACAAAAGGATGTCCTTTTAATGATGTGAGCCGCCTTTGGTCCTTTCAAGCTGAAAGGCGGGGTGTAAATATTCCAAAGAAAAAAAGAAAGAAAGAAAGAAATAGTGTCTAAATGATATCGTAAGTCATCTTGAGCAGGGGACAAATCCAGTCTAATAAATAAGAGCTAGAAGAGTTTGGACGCCTGGCCCCCTTCCACGGCATCTCGTTTGGACCCCCGTACGGGTCTGGTTCTGTATCGTCGAAGGACGTTATTCCAGCTTCCTGAATGGGCAGTGCAAGGGGTGTGTGGACGAGCTTGCGTGTGCGAGGCAGGACCGTGGTTCCCTTCCTGTCGTGAATCCCTAGCTGTGGCCTGGAACTGCTGCTGCTCGTGGCCTCGAAGAGCCTTCCTCTCCCGAGTCGGTGACAGCTGCCAGGGTGACGTGGGGGCAGCGGGAAAGAAAGCCCACGGGCGAGTCACGATACACGCATCGTTTGGCAGCGGGAGCCGCTCTCCTCACCACCGCTTCTCAGTGGCTTTGTTCGCCTTCATCCTGCCCGGGTTTTCTACCTTGCAGGGGACGCTTCGGGGACAAGCAGCCAGGGACCCGGACTCCGCGCGACCCCCCCGGCTGGTGAAAGTGACTGAGAGCAGAACCGAGTTGCCGGCACACGTACGCAGCCTGGTGGTTGGTGTGCGCAGCTCTTTGCCCAAGGTGAGCAATCTGGAGGGTGCCGGAGGGACAGCAAGGTGGAGACCAAGGTGACTTGGTGGCCGGGCAAGCCACCGGCTTGGGGTGCAGGTATCCCCCACATTCTGTCCTCGGAAGCCCGTTCGAAAAGAGTCCGGTGGCAGGGGGGGTGGCAAAGGACTCTTTCTGCCCATCAGGGTAGAGCAGGGGTGAGGAACCTTAGGCTCTTGGGCCAAATCCAGCCTGCCCAAGCCTCAGCTGGATCTGCTGAGGCTTTCCAGAGGGCCACACCCCCTCCCTAAATCATCACTGTTGGGTGGTTTTCCCAGCGTTTGGAAAGATCACTGCCCCTTTCCTCTGGTCTTCTTACCAGCAGGAAGAACTTTCAAGTGATAGCTTGGACCCCTCCCACACCCCTGACCGTGGGTTGTGACCCCCGAGAACTTGCCCAGATTTGGGTTTGGCACCTGAACTGAAAGAGGGGCCCCGATGGTAGGAGGAGAGACAGGCAAGGAGACCGACCCGCTTTGTCTGCAATGGGGGAATGAGGGAGGCTGTGGATGCTGGAGAGGTTGCCGGACTGATCCCGCCCTCCTGCCCTGGCTCCGATCCGTCCTTTAATTTGTCTGCTCTTGAGGAGAAGCGGGGTGGTGGCAGTGTTTTATTCTTCTTCTGCTTTGCTTGTGACAATTCAGTTGCTTAGTAGCAGAAACACACATGATCTGTGGGAAATGTTGCAACTCCCAGGGGCAGAGACTGTGTGGAACTGTAGCCGGGCTCCGTTTTGGAGAGCCTCGTTCAGGAGATGGGCGTGGATTGCTGCCATCCCCAAGGGCAAGGGGCAGAGTGGCTTGGGACTTGTCCTCTCTTTGGGAGACATGCCTCTCGCCAAGCCACTTCCTCCCTGGGAGCATCTTTGGGGAGCGATGTTCTGCTTATCTGCTTCTCAAAGCAGCGTGCTTTGCTGCCTCCTCTATATGAGCTCGAAAGCTTCAGTGCTGTAATCCTAGCTGCACCTCCATGATGTACAGGATGCGCTCTCAAGCAGAGCTTGGAAAGTTGCTTTTTAAAAGTAACTCGGATCCATTTCTTGTTGTGTTTGAAAAGCAATTGTTTGCGACGCTTTTTAAAAATCAACTCGTTGGTTTGCACGTCGATTCTCTGTGCCATCTGATTTTTTGAGAAAGCCTTGGGATCAATTAGAGAAAGGTGTAAAGCTTGCAAAATTCTTGTAAATATGTTTCTGAAAAATTCCTCAAAATGTCCCTACAGAGTAACTTCCCTAACTAGCTTAAATGCTGTAGTAATTATACTGAGTAGCTTTGTTCTGCCTCTTTGTTTTATATATATGAGTAAATGCACCTTGTTAGAACCAAGTGAGTTCCTTGTTCCTTGTTATTTTCTAGCTCTGAAATCAGGATGCCTATTATTAGCAAGATGTTGTAGTTCTCTGTGTCTGGTGTCAATGGGCTGAAAACCCCTTCTTCAGCTTATAGTAGCCTCACTTGTTAGGCTAAAGAAAAGCCATCTCAAGAACCAGCACCTATTCTTTCCTGCCCCTTGGCAAACCCCCTCCCCATCTTTGCTCTGAGAGGTGAGTTGCCATAGGGGAAAGGGCACTCTTTTTTCCTGGAAACGGGACAAGCTTGAACCTCTCTGGAAATGGCTGTGGTAACCGATCCAAGCTTACACGTGTGGAGGGTGTCGGCTAGGTCATAGCTTCATTCTTGGAAGTCATGGAAGGGCACTCATGCACCAGATCAGACTGAGAGGCCATCATTTGATCCGGTCCACTGTCACCAGCAGCCGCAGTATACAGTGCATTAAATTCTGTAGATCAGATAGGATTAACAGATGTATCTAAACACCACCTTTTTTGCAAGCTGGGTTAGCAGTGGCTTTATTAATCCCCCAAATGGGGAGAATTCCAGAGCCTTGGTTGGTGCTTTTACTGAGAAGGCCCGCAAGACATGTCGGACACCTTTCAGATCCTGTCGCGATCCATTGCCTAAGATAAGTTTTTGAATTGATCTGTGACGCTGGACAACCGAATCAACAAGAGCAACAGGCATGCTGTGGACGAATCTATCTGCCCAATTATTATTACTATTATTATTATTTAAAAAGCCATCTCATTGAAAAGTTTGGCCAGATGAGTTCCAGAACTGGCAGAAGAACATGTGGTGTGAAGCCAAGCCAATGGTCAGAACTGGGTCGAAAATGTGTGCTCTGTTTCTCTGCTTACCTCTTTTGAGCAAGGAGCAGAGGTGTAGCGAGGGGGTGTTGCTCGGGGTAAGAGCCCTGCTTTCCCTGCAAAAGGTCCCTCGTTTAATACCCAACAGCATCTCCAGATAAGACAGATTCAGGCCACAGCTGCGGGGAGATGGGACCTATCAGAGAAAATATTGCCGGGCTGGATCAGGCAATGGCCAATTTAGGGGACATCCAGGGGCCTGTTTGAACTTCCAAAGAGACTCCATGGTCCACAACCTCTCTCTTCCTCCCCCCTCCGATATGCAGTTTTTCTGCATTTTCTACAAAACTGGAAGCACATTTGTGATTTTGGGAGAAAAATGCGGCAAGCCCTTTCCTCCGGCCAGGTTTTAAAGGCAGGCCCTGAGCCCCGGATTGACAGGACAGGTCCTTGTGGGGGCTTCAAAGTGCCACCGTGCTCCTTTCTGGAGGGAGGGAGGTGAGGGGGAAATGGGGGGGTGGTCTCCAGCTATAAAAACTGGGCGCCGGGGGTTGCTTGCAAGCCAAACTGCACCGGTTGCTCGCCCTTGGGCTGCATGTGGAAATCCTTCCACCTGGGATAAGGGGAGAGAGAGGGAACGGGTGGTGTCCGTGGCTGCGGAGGGGGAGACACAGGTTGTACAAATTAGCACACGTCTCCGCAAGGCGGTGCCGGGGGGGGGTGGATTGGTTCGTAGGCCACGAGTGGATCTCCGAAGCTTGGCAGATTCACGTGGGCTCCGTTTCCCCTCCTGACATGTTCCTGCTGCTGCCTAGCAACCCAGCTGCTGTCTGCATTCAGGCAGGAGCCAGACTGCAGCGAGGCCGATCTGCGTGCCCGGCTCCTTGGAGTGATTGTGTGTGTGTGTGTGTGTGTGTGTGTGTGTTGGCGGGGGGGGGGAGAAAAGGAAGCAGGCAGGTTTGGGGTCCAGAGTCTTGCGTGTGCTCCGGCTGCAGAAAGCAAGCTGTGCCGCTGATTCCCCCCCCCCAAAGAGAAAAGCAACAGGGTGGCGGTGCTTTCTGTCTCTGCAGGATCAGCTGAAGAGATCAGAACAAGGGCGTGGGGGGGGCGGCGGCTGCGTGGGTGGCTGTGCCCCCTAGGGAGGAGGGTTCCAGAGCAGCCATCTTCGTAGGCCGGAGGAAAGAGGCTGCCGTTCATCTCCCCCCCGCCCCCCCTTCTCCCTCTCTGTTATCTGGAGCCTTGAGGGGAGAGATGGAGGCCATGACCTCCTCCCCAGACCTGTAGGTGAAACCGAGGAAATGAGCAGACCTCGGTGTCCTGCTGTAAGGGACTGACCCAAGGCTTCTGTGGAAGAGGAGGAGGAGGAGGAGGAGGAGGAGGAGGATCTGGTGGACCCCACCCTTCAAGACAGAGGAAAGTTGTGCTTTCGGAAACAACGTCATGGGCGCACGGGGTGGGTGGATGGCCGAAAGTCAAAAGGGTGTCATCAACTGTTCCTTTCCTTAATCCTCCTCCCACATAGAGCCCCCTCTTGATTTTGGCACCCTGGGTGTTGGGGAGAGCCCCGGAAATCCAGCTGGAGGAAAGAGTTGCCCAGCCCTGCCGGAATGGCTTTGTCCCTCTTCTGCTTTCCGGGGGAGGGGGGGCGCCAAGTCTCGGCTGAGGGGAGGGTCCAAGCCACCGTTCCTTACACCTGAGGACTCTCTTGTCGGCAGAGGTGGGGTCCCCGTGGCCACTTCCTAGGCATGCTTGGCTTCACAAGTGAGTAACTGCAAAATTTGGAAGGGTTCTTTTTTAAAAAAAACAAGCAAACCCGCACCCAGAATTCCCCCCTTCCCCCCCCCCCCGGCCAATATGGTTGGTTGCACAGATCTTCTTGTGCAGAGGACTGGGTTGCGTGGACTGGCCAGTCCTGCCCTCCCAGTTTTAGTTTATGGGGCAGTTCGTGAATTGGCAGTTCTGGGGTGGTTTAGCCTTTGGGAGCCTGCCGTGGGAAATGGAAGAGCTTCTCGGAAGACCCGGGGCCACAGGGTCAGAGGGTGGAGAGTCTGGGACTTGATGGCCCAAATGTCTGAAGGGCTGACAGGAGGAGAACCACTGATGGCGGGGACATTTTTTAGCTCAGCCGGTGCAGGGGCCAGAATATTTTGGGCGTGGAAAGAGAATTCCTGGAAAGGGAAGCTTTGCATGCAGAGGGGACTGGGCAAGATGGAAACTGGCTATTTATTATCTGGGTGGAGATCCTGTTAGAGATCGTGCATGAGGTTAAAGATGGCTAAACACAGTTACCGATGCTCCTGGAGCTGGCGTCCATGCTTGCAGGCTTGCTACTGTGTCTAGAGAGAAGGAAAAATCAGGAAGTGACTTCAGAGAAGAAGAAAACCATAGGAGCACCAGTCTACATGTTGATCTAAAAAAGACAGAAGGAGAAACACATCTGGGTTTCCCACCTACCTGTTGCCCTTCCCAAGAGATCACCTGCTACATGCATCGATGCTCTGCGCTGGGCAATTTGGATGTCACTGGTGCAGCTGCTGTGGGTGATGATGACCACCCTCATTTTAACAAGCTTTTTAGAGGCTGGGGGGGGTGCAGAGAGGAGCCTCAGGAGACCAGCAGAGCTTAGCTTGGGGAGGTGGTGGTGGGGACTGCCATTAGACCAAGCCTCGTTTTCCTGGGCAGCAGTGATGTAAGATCGTCTTGGCAAGCCACAGCAAACCTGAAAATGGTTTCTCCACCTGGGAGCCTTTAAGAGCCTTCCTCTGCTGCAATTCCAGCTCACCAGCTGATTGGCTGGGTGGTGGGAGTGGGCAGGGGAGAGGGAGGGAACAGCCATTCAGAAATCCTTCTTTACTTAAAAGAGACACAGCAGGGGTGGGGGTGAAGGAACAGCCTGGCTCTCCCGGTTACCCTCCCCTCTCCTTCACACTTAAGACCAGCCGCTTCCCAAAAGGTCTGAGTGACCCTGCCATCGTGGACCCCCGTACCCCCCCCAAAAAAATTCCACTTGCTTCTCTTGCCTGGAATCTGAGCCTGAAGATCTCCAGGGATGGTCGGGGTCCTCAGGATTTCTAGGTGCAAAGAGGCCACTGCCCTTGACGGTCCTGAAGGATTGGCGGAGACAACTCCCTTCTGCTCTCCTCTGCCCGAGTGTTGTTAGACTCCCGCTCCCTTTTAGCCCCAGCAACCATAGTCAATAGTGAGGAATGCTGGGATTTGTAGTCTGACATCATCTGGGGAGAAGCATTTAGCCCCCCCCCCCGTGTTTTCTGCTACAGCATGCCCACACCGCCCTGAACCCACTTGCTCCCATCTGACTTTGGAAACGAAGGAGGATCAGGAGATGGGAGAGACCCCGGGATATACCAGGCATCTCTCGGAGGGCATCCTCCGTGAACCCCCGGAGAGCTGCCGCTGCTAGTCAGAGCTGACAGAACGGGGCTAAGCACAAGGGGGGGGGGCATTTTGCAAGGCACTTTCCTCTGTTCCTGGATGGGGGTTCCTGACTGGCAGCGACTGTGAAGATGTCGCATTGCATGATTTGAAAACGGGCCGTGAGGGTTGGTGCAGAAGTGGCCGAAAGGCCCAGGGAGTGATTGTGAGCAAGGGGAAGGATATTCTTGGTTCCCTGGCGTGCTTGGGACCTAGAGTGATGGAAGGAGCTGGTCCGTCCCTTCATCCGCCTCGGTCACGCTCTCGTTCTCTCCACGCACCTTGAGGCATCTCTCTGTGTTTATGTGTTTTTGGAAAGCTACAGAAGATGAGTTCCCCTTGTTTGTGGCTGAGGGTTGAAGGTGGGGCTAGCGGCCTCCTTTCTGTCCCCCCCTTTCCGAATTCTGTTCCTCCCATGCCTGGTAGCTCCTGCTTTTCTTTCCTAGCCTTTTGCGGTGGCCATGCATCTCTTGGAAATCCAACTGAGATGATTCGGGGTAGACATTTTTTGTAGCCTTCTGCTTGGACGGGGGTGGGTGTTCACCCAGGTGAGAACAGCAGTCGCAGGACAGTTTTCCCCGAGGAGTGTGAGGTGTGCTTTCTGGGAATCCTCTGAGCAGACCAGTTCGGAAGGCTCAATAGAGAGAGAGAGAGAGAGAGAGCTGTCAGCCATGGTCAAGAGCTTCTGCCAAGTTTTTCCATAGGCTGTGAGACCACAATGTCTAGTAACACAGTGGCACAATTTGTGCTCATTGGGTGCCTCCCTGTTGTGTGTTTGCATTACAGAATTAGATCAATGTACGAGGTGGGGATGGCAAGTAAACGCTGCAGACACCCCTGGCCAGGGGCTACCAAGTGGGATTCTTACAGTGTGAACGGGATGTGGGATTATAACTCCAGTGGAAATCCTCCCTTAGCCATGGCGCCAGAAGAAAGGAGGCCTTGACCGGTGCCCTTTGGAGATCGTGGCTTCTGCCTCTCGCCCTGAATCCCACAGGGGGCTGCAGAGCAGACCCCAGGGCTGGTCTCATCCGAGGGCACTTCCTGCGTGAAGGTCTTCGTTTCCATTTGGGCGACTGCTGGGAGCTCTCTGCAGCCCCCACAGGCCGTCCCTCAGCCCTTCCTGTTGGGCGCCGCCACGGCCATGTAGCCTTTGAGACCTTCGAGAGGGGAGTTTGCATGACCAAGTGGGGGTTCAAAAGCAGGTCTCCTGAGTCTCCGTCCAACCTTCTATCCCTGAACTCTGCTTCATGGAATCCTCAACGAGTAACATTAAAGGAATCCCAAACATCATGTAGTCCTACCCTCTGATGATGCAGGAAATGCATCACTCACGCATCCCCAACACAGAGCCATCTCGTTTTGAAGACCTCTGGTGGAAGAGGGCTGTTGGCTTTCTGAAAGCTGAATAGATTTTACCATCAGGAAGTGCTCTGCAATGTTTAGTCACAGAGATGGATTTGTCTTCCCTGCTCTGAAGGGCAAATCTGTCTAGGGGGTTCTTCACTGCACCCCTGCAGAGCAGACCTTTCCATTTTTTAAGAGCAGGACACAGGATGAGTAAGGAACAGCAAGGTGCAAGAGAGACGCTGGGGAATTTGAAGGAAGTGAAAGATCCAGGATCTCCTAGCCAGCTCGGGCATTTCCCCAAGCTGTGAATTCAGACTTGGCCTGGATGCAGAACAAAGGAAAGAAAACATCGTGCGGTAAACCACTTCTTGTAGATGTCTAAGAAAAGCAAGGAAAATAAGGCTTAGGAGTTCTTGGGTGTTTTTTCTCCTGATATAGCCCAGGGACCTTGGCTTGGAAAGCTTCTCTGTTCCTTAGAAAGGTGAAACAGGGTTTGAGTCCTTTCCTCTTGGCTTTGATGGATTTATTTTGCTTTGTTTTGAAGCAGCAAAGTTGCAGGGTTGCGTGCAGGAAAGGAATACTGAGGAGGGAGGGGGTCACAGAAGGAGCCGAGCGGCGCTGGCCAGACTGGTGCCAGGAGGAGCGAGAGGGCAGGTTCTGTGCAGGGGGGGGGGAGACCTCCTCCCCCCCCCCCCCCCCAGCCCTGGACTGACAATGAGCGCCTTGCCCAGGGCAAAGGGATTTGAACCCAGGTTAAGCTAGGCCAGTGCGGACTCTTTCTGGTGAAGCAGCCAGTCCGGTGTCCCAGGCTGAGGGGTTACATTTGGGGGTGGGTGAGATGTCAGCTCCCCGGAATCCCCTAGATGCTCTCGGTGGATTCTGGGAATTGTAGTCGCCAGGCCAGATGTTTCCATCATCTTTCCGTTGCACCGACCTGCTCTGCCTCGCAGGGTTGCGGCGAGCATCCAGGCTGGAAAGTGGCGCTGGGGGGGGGGGAGGGAGGGGCTTTGCGGCGCCTTTAAGTTCTCCCCACCCCACCCCGGGCTTCGGAGCCTCGCCTGAGCGCGGATTGGCCCGGGCGCGCGGGCGGAGAGGCCGGTGGGCGAGCTCGGGAGCGCGCCAGCAAGCCGGGCGCGCGCAGAGGAGCCGGCGAGGGATGCGCTCGCTTGCTCCTTGGCCCGTCCAGCGCCCCAGGGGAGCCGCCGCCGTTGGCCCCTCCGCCGGGGGGTGGGAGCAGCCGCCCCTGCCTTCCCCACCGTCGCCAGATCGGGGCCGCGAGCCGGAGGCGCTGGGCCGGGACTCGCCTGGCCGGCCAGTCCATGCTGGGGCGAGCAGGCTCCAGGCGGCGGCGGGGGTGAGAGCCCCCCCCCCGGCCATCCGCTCACCGACTCACCCGGAGCCCACCCCGCTCGCCCACCCTCTTGCTTCCTTCCTTCCTTCCTTCCTTCCCTCCCGCCTCCCTCCCCCTCCCCGGTGGGGCTTGGAGGGCCGGGCCATGCAGCGCGGCGGCGGCGGCGGTGGCGGAGGAGGCTGCCGCCGCGAGGATGCGGTGAGGGCGGCGGCGGCGGCGGCAGGGAAGCGCCTTCGGAGGTAACCGGGCGGCGGGCTCCGCTCTCGCCCGTCTGAGCCGCGCGAGGAGGGGGGAGCCGCCCGGCCGGGGTTCTTCTCTCCCTCCCTCCCGCCCGCCCCCCTCCCCGGATCCCTCCCCCCCCGATCCCTCCCGTTCTCTCTCCTCCCCCCCCCTCCCGTATTGTTTCTGGGCGCTGGTGCGGCGCGGCCCGGGCGCTCGGAGGAAGGATGCGGAAGCACCACCACTGCTGCCGGTGCCCGGAATGCTACGAGGTGACGCGGATGGCGGCCCTCCGGCGGATGGAGCCCCCCAGCTACGGGGAGTGGCAGCAGCACGAGCCCTACGGCTACGGCGGGTACGGCTCGCAGACGCTGCCCTCGCAGGGGGGCGGCGGGGGCGGGGGCGGCGGAGGGGGCCCCCCTCCCGCCGCCGCCGCCGCCGCCCTCCCCCCCGCCGCCCCGCCCGCCGCCTCCGCCACCGCCGCCGGGGTGGCCACCCCCACGGCCCGCTCCAAGGGCAAGCTGATCCCCACCTCCCGCGACAACGCGCCCCCCAAGCAGAGCCTGGTCAAGAGCTGCGGCGGCGGCGGCGGCGGCGGGGGCGGGGGCACCCCCAAGATGAACGGCGGCAGCCCCCCCCGGCTGGTGGCCCGAGTGCACCTGCTCCAACCGCGACTGGTATGAACAGGTGGGTGTTCCGTCCCAGGTGAGGAGGGTGGCAGGCAGGGCGATGCCCTCTCCCCGCATCTTTCGGTTACTCCTGGCTCAGAAGCCCTCCCCCCCCCCGCCCCATAGCGCTACCTCCTGGCTAGGGGAAGCCTTGGGGGTCGCCAGGTGTGGTACCCCCTAAGCAAAGGCCACGCAGACCATCTGCCCCACACCCTTAGCAGTGCCAGGTGCTGGCACTGACCCCCCCCCCCCGCACCCTCCTTGGCTTCCTCTTCTCATTCCTCTTATATAAGCTCTGCCAGGCTCCGCTCGGCCCCCTTGGCCCTTCTCCTCCTGGAGGAACCAGAAACCTTTAGGCTGATGCTTCTCAAGCATCCTAACTCCCCCCCCCCCCCCAAATGCTGCCACCGGCCAGCTGAGAAAATGGATGGATGGGAGCCTGCATTGGAGGCAGTAAAATGGAGGCTGGGTCTCCATCACCATCTTGCCCGCGCGTGCCATGCTCGCTCGCTTGCTCGCGTGTGCCTTCCTTCCGGCTGCCACCTCCCCCTCGGGCTCGCCCGGTTTCGCCTTTTGCCAACCTGGGTGCCACGGCGGGCAAGGGAGGAGCGGAGCAGCCAGGCAGAGAGATGCCCTGTGCTGACCCGTCTCTGGGCGGGTGGGGTGGCTGTCCGTTCCCAGCCATGACTCCCCCTCCCCAGGCAATGCGCCTCCCCCACCTCAGACTTCCCCTCTTTCACTCCCCCCTCCCTTTGCCAATAATAAGGTTTGGCATCTCCTCCTTTTTCTTCCTGTCCAGCATCCTGGCAGCTCAAGGTACGAAGCAAGTCACATGGCCAGGGTTTGGGGGCTGCCGGCTTCTCCCTTCCCTTCCCCCCCCAGCACTGTCAGATGGGTGTCAGGATGTCCATCTCTCCCTCCCAAGATGGCAGTGACAAGATGTGGGGGAGGGGGAGGCAAGATGGAAGGGGAAAAATCCATCTCCTGTGTGCGTCCTCTTCCCCCCCCCCATGCCTCTGATGGGGGAGTTCTAATGGGAAAAAGGGAATTTGAGAGCCATGGAGGAGATCTCGTTGTGCGCTGATGCCTCCCAGCAGGCAAGGCAGATTGTGGCAGCTGCTTTTTTTGATGTCCATGAGGCTAGGCTAGGGTTGCATTGCTCTCTGCATGCAGAATACGCCATGTTAGTCTCTCTCTCTCTCTCTCTCTCTCTCTGTGTGTGTGTGGTGTATGCCTGAGCATGTGCTGCAGAAAGGGAAAGTGGTTGGCTCACCAGGGTAGTGAATAGGCAGGCAGTGTGCGGTGCTGTTTCAGACAGGGGAGAAGCCCCCTTCTCTCTTATTCTCTCCCTCTTATTCTCTCTCCCTCTCCCTTTTTGTGTCCCTGCCAAGCTGACAAGTCCGTAGGGATGGAACCCGGGGGTGGCTGCTGGCATTACTTGCAATTGTTTGCCAAGCATCGGAGATGTGCGTGCGTGTGTGTGTGTGTGTGTGTCCCCTCTCTTTGGGGGTGTTGTTCCTGCTTAGGCAAAGCCTGTGTGTAGGGGAGAGCTTGACGAACCTTGGCTGCCCCCTTTTTTGCCAACACGTGCGCAGGAGTGGGTGCACGCTTGGCAGAGGAGCTGGGTGACACAGAGGTGCAGCCCCCACAGGCTCTCTCTCAGGCACCGGGCAACAGCAGAGTTGTTGCTCCTCGGGCCATTTTTTCACCAGCCACCCTGAGAAGCAGGGGCCCCTTGGTACATGGCCTGCCGTCCTCTCCCTGCTGACCCAGCCCACTCCCCAGACACCTTTTCTTCCTCCGTTCATGGCTTTTGTCGGTTGGCTGTGATCTCCAGGGTTGAGGCATGGCAGTGCAAGGTTCAGCCTTGCTCGGAAGGGAGACGGTCACAGCCTGTGCTGAAGCCTTTCTGCCCCATTTCTCCCCACGTGGCCCATTAGATTTTATTTCAGCTTGGCTGGCCCACCTTCCAGCCTGCAGCCAGAGGTCAGGCAGGCAGGCAGGCAGGGAAAAGCCCCTTCTGATTCTGTGGTGCTGGTCTGGAGAGGCCCCTCGCCCCTGCCGCCTCATCTCCAGGAAAATTCCACGAGCAGGCAGAACAGTTTCTGCAAGCAGAATAAAGGGTCCCCTGTCAGGAAAGAGACATTCCAGAGCGGAGGCTCATCAGCACAGAACAGGGTGGCCTGGCAACCGAGCAGCAGCCACGGCTCCCTTTCCAGGCCCTTCCAGGTCTGAGGAAGGAGGGAGGGGGGTTGCTGTTGCTAGGGAAGAATGGACGCATGCTTCCCCGTTGATATCAAGTCAACCAGGAGGAGGACACTGGGGGGGGGGGGGATGAGAAAGAAGGGCCGGCAGATCCAAAAAGAGGCACAAAGGGATGGAGTGCATGTGTGGACGGAGGAAGAGACGGTGAGGGTCTGCCTCGTAGTAGCTCCAGCCTTGGGCAGGACATTTGGAATGGGGATTCCAAGGCCAGGCAACTGGGCGTGGTGTGCCTTGATTTTCTCCGGATCTTGTGTGGACACTTCCACATCCATGGTGGGTAGCCACAGGTGGCCAAGAGTCAGGGAGCAGGGAGCAGTGGCTGCAAGCCATCTAGAAGAAACCCCCCTTGGCCACGGCCCTCCCCAAGGGCCTGCTCCTGCCTCCCAGCGCAAGCGGTCCAGGTCATGCTTGAAGGGCTTTCATGCTGGGAGACGGGGAACCCAGGCTAGAGAGCTTGGAAACAGGCTATTATTGGATGGCTGCTACCAGCCAGCAGGTCTCTAGGCTGGGACCTCTTGGGGTTGCAGTCCGAAGAAGGCCCTTCTGAAGCTCTGCACTTGGCCATCCCAATGGGAGGTGGAGCCCAGAAGCCCGAGGGAAGCCCCACAATCTCCCCTGTATGTAGCTCAGGAAAAGTGGAGCCTTTTATGCCAGCGGGGGGGTGGGGGTGGGCAGCTGTCAGGATATACCTGAAAGGGACCTAGCATTTGGCTTTAAAATGGATGGATTCAAAAAACGTTATTGAAAGGGAGGGAAAAAAATAGATCGGTAGACTTATTTGTGAGCAGGTTGAAAACAAACTCTAGAGTTCAGTTTTAAAAGCCATCCTAAAGACAGGGGGCTTTTCAGAAGGGGTGGTCTCCGCTGGGGTCCCCCCTTGGCCCGGACCAGCCGGGAGTTTCCTTTCGAGAGCCAGCAAGAGGAGGCTGGGGATCTCCCCGCTGAGCTGGGGACCCGCTGGGTGGTGACCTTGGGGCTGGTAAGCGTCTCTCCTCCCCTCTCCCCCTCCCTCAGGCTGGCCTACCTCGCAGCATTGTTAGGAAGATCAGGTGGGAAGGAGGGGGACCTGGGGGGGAGGCCCCCATTGAAATGAAATGAAAGGACATCAAGGCATGAGGGAGACGGCAGCGGCTGCTGGTGGGCGGACAGATGAGTGCTGACCTCCGTAGGCCAGTTCATGGAGGAGCCTGGGTGTGTGTGTGTGTGTGTGTGTGTGTGTGTGTGTGTGTGTAGCTGGCGTCTACAAAGCTTCAAAGCCCAGCTGATGGGGAATGGAGCGAGGGGGGAGTCCGGTAGATGTTGTGGTCAGCAGGTGGGGCCGTGGTGGTGCAGGTCTCCATGCCAGGAGGGGGAGGAGGGGGGGGAGGCAAGTGCTGCCTTTCCTGTTCTCCTCGATTTTGTGGCAATGGCAGCTGTGGAGGTGGGGAAGGACAGAGAGAACCCCCCCCCCAGGGAGCCCGTTCCTCCTGCTCGCAGCTCCTCTGGGGTAGGGAGCCAAGAGGAGGAGCCCTTGGAGGCAGAGAGGAGGGGAAGGTGTCTCCCATCATTTCTAACCCCCCCCCCAGTTGCCTGAGGCAAAAGGAGTGGGTGGCAAGGGAAGGAAAACTGGCTGTGTGTGTGTGTGTGCATGCGTGCGCATGCACCTGTGTGTGTGGGAGCCGAAGGAAATGGAAGGAGCAGGGGGTGGCGGGGATGGGGAAGCCAGGCGCACCGCAGAGGGGAGTTTGGGCGCGTGGGCAGCTGTCAAATCGGGGAGGGGGTGCCCTCCTCTGCTCCTTGTCGGGTGCGCAGAGGGGGGAAGGCATCATTGCCAGCAGGAGGTGGCTGTGGGGATGGGATGGGGGGGTAGAATGAGCAAGCAGAGCGGGATGCTGTGGGGCCAGAAAAGCTGGAGGTGGGGAGGTTGGCAGGGTGAGGTTGCTATGGCTACTCTCGTTGGGAGCTGAGCTCCATCCTGGCACTGCGAGGTGGAGGAGGAGGAGGAGGGAGGGAGGGAGGAAGGGGGTGGTGGTTTAGTGGAGAAAGCAGCAGCGTCTGGAGGTGTGGGGGGGGAGGAAGTGGCAAGGGGGGGAGATGTTTCCTGCCTGGCATGGGATTGCAGGAGAGAGGGAGGGAGAAGCCGGCATGTGAGAGTAGCGCGGATGGAGGCCCTTCCACAGGAGTTGTCACCCTGGTGGAGTGACCCTGCCAGAGATGATGATGTCTTTCCTTGGGAGGCTCCAGCCATGTGCCAGGCGGGGGAAGAGGGTTTGCCGTGAGTGCCTTTCCTCCAGCAATCTGCTGTGACTCAGAGGGAATGGGCTCCCTCCCGCCCGCCCGCCCGCCCCCCCCCCCCGGGTTGCCAGCTATTTTAAGCCCTTTTTCGGCTGAGCCCTGACAAAAAGAAGCACCTGCCCTGCCCCCCCCCCCTCAGCCACCTCACTCAGCTCCTCTGGCCTGATTTGGAGGGGGGTGGCTGGGTGGGAGGGAGGGGGCGGTCTTGGGGGAGCCCCGGAGAGCAGCTGTGGCTGCTGGTCCGAGGTGGGCTCCCCTGGCCTGGAAGGCCTTGAGGGTCTGATGCTGTGCAAGGCAGCTTCCGGCGTGGGCGAGGTGGCCCAGCGCCAACTCCATCCCAGGCAGCCGTTGCCTTCGCTCTCCTCTCTCTTCCAGTTTAGGAAAGCTGAAGCTCCTTGTTCCGGATCATCTGCCTTAGAGGGAATCTTGATCGCCCCCCCCCTTCCCAGCCATCCTTCCTTTGGACCTGCTTGCTGCTTGGGTCTTCCCTTGGGGGAGGGTGTGTTGGCCTCTGAAATCACGGGCCCCTCCTGCTCATGCTTCGTCCCAGCTCTAAACACCACCCGCTTCCTAACTTGATCGGTCAGAAATGAGGGAGTGTGAGAAAGTTGCAAAGCTTTTGCAAGGTTTCCTCTCCTGAGGCATCCACTGGGGCTGCTTGATCTTTTCCTTTCTGTGCTCAAAGCTTTTTAGGCACCTTAGGCAACTGGCAACGGGGACCTGGCGTCCCCTCTTGAGCTGTCTCCAGGTGCTTCCAGAACCAGGCGGGGGTTGTGTATGTGTGTGTCCGGCAAGGGGCCAGCTTTGGAGTCAAGGGCAAGCCCTCTTTGCTCCGGTCGGTGCACTTTTCATTCCTGGTTGATTAAGGTCCCCAATTTTGCGAGGCAAGGTCCTTTCCGTGATAGAAGCTATCATGAATCATGCCCCCATTATGATTAACCCAAGGACGGGTGCTTGGAGTCTGACGAGGGAAATAATTGTATTCCTCCCCTGCTTGCCTCTGCTTTTTGAGGGCCATGCAGCGTGTGCCGGGCAGGGCCCGAAGCGAGTGGCTAGGGAGAGGAGCGTTGGAGAGACCCAGCTGCTACCTGCTTGTGCTGTTCTCGATGGAGGCTTGACCTCCAGCTTCTCCTCCTTTCCTCTGTGGATCGGCTCAGTAGTTAAACATCAGAAGAGCCCTGCTGGATAAGACCACCATTCTGTCTAGTTCAGTGCTGTGTTCATATAGCACTCAGTCCTTTGTGGGAAATCCACAGCGCCACTCTCTGTCCCATGTTCCTCCAAATCCAGCCTCTGATGCTGATGGTGATTTAGAGCCGTCCCTGATTTTAGTGCCTGTGGAGAGTTCTAGCTTCCACAGACATGCCTAACCCCATTTGAACGATGTTCACATAGCAGCCATCACGATACCTTGTGGCCGTGAATTCCACAGTTTGATGATTGGCTGGGTAAAGATTTCTTCTTTCCTTTACCTGTCCTGAACCTCCCACCGTTCAACTTCTGAAGATGATTCCACTGATTTCTGACGTTGTGAAGGAAGGGGACTGGTTCTCTGCCTCCGCTTTCTCTATGCTGTGCAGAGTTTTGAACTAGTGTAGTGCAGAGGATAGGATGCTGGGCTAGAAATTGGGAGACCCGGGCTCAAGTTCTCCCTTTCTGTCCGCGGAAATTCACTGGGGAATAGCCATCAGGAACTGCTCCTAGAACATCTCACCCGCCCTCTTAGACTTGCCATAATCCGACTAAAGCAACTTCATGGCATGTGATAGCAACAGCAGCCCAAGATTGTGCATGTCTTCATTATGTCTCCCTTTACTTTCATTTCTCCCCCTTAAACCTTGGAGCTTGTTGCCTTCCCTTAGCGAGGAGGGGCTGAAGCCTTCGATTCATTTTCCGTGACCTCTTCTGAAATGGTTCATGCTCTATGATGCCCTTTTTCCGGTGTGGCGACTAGAACCTTAAGCAGTATTCCAGAGAGGGTTGCACTGTGGATTTAACATATAAGGAAAATGTTAGCAGATTCTTCTCCTTCTCTGCAGAATCCATGGACATTGCTGTAGGGCAATCCTTGATCTTCTTGCAAAAAATGTAGTGAGTTTCTTTAGGGTTTGGGGACGTTGTTGTGTTCCCACGGGACATTTCTTTATTCAAACCCACCTTGGTTGTTTCGTTATCTACCTTAAATGCAGCCCGCTTCATCTCCAGGCTTAATCAGCAAGGAGGAAAGCAGCATGAAACACTCCTGTTCCTTAAATGTCTTAGTTCTGATTTTCATTCAGAGTCTGAGGACCTAAAGGTCGTGTTCTCTGCTCCTGGCCTCTCCCAAGTTTATCCTTGAGGGAGCTTGAACAAGATCTAACCTCTGAGCGGTGTAGCTGAGTGGGGTTTTGAACCCAGTCTTGGTCTTCCGTTTTAATAACTTGTTTTGTGCCTCTTTGTTGGCTTTTGTCTCTTGATTTGCATTTGTACCCGCCCCCCCCACTCATCAAACATTTTAAGGAGATGTAGAAATAATAATACAAGACATGCCTTTGTTCACGATGCATTTGGCAAGGTTTGCTTTTCAAAACATTGGCAACAGAGCCGCGTTCCCTCTTGCAAAATGTCTGTATCTGCCTTCTTCAACCCAGCGCCCTTCAGACTCAACAGATCACAGCTCCCATCATGCCGACCCGGCAGGGTAAGCTCTGTGCTGACTGAGGCTGATGGGAGCAACAGGCTACCATAGGTGGAGGATGATGGCTTCCCAGAGGTTAAGAGCTTCTGTTGTTCGTGATATAGGGCATTATTTTTTGGCTCTCTCTCTGAACTTCCTGGGGCTGTTTTGTACAGTGATATTCATGGGGACCCCTCTGGGGTGGGAAGATGCCTGTCCTAGGTGCTACATCACTGAGAAGCAGTAACCCTACTACTGCTCAGGGGTTTCGGTGTCTTGACTGCAGAGCCAGAGGTTGGAAGTTTGATTCCCCCCCTCCCCTGTGCCTCCCTTGACAGGGGCTTGACATGATGATCCACAGGGTCCCTTCCAGATGTGCAGTTCTAAAATTATTATTCTGAGATTATAAACATGTGAGGTCCTCTTCAAATTGGTCTGTGTTTTTTTTCTCTTTAAACTGATGTTTTTGTATTTGTTGCATATTAACTCAAAGTGTGCATGGTTGGTTAAGAAAAGCGGTGTGAGCTAGCCTCGATACAGACTCAGTAATCTCTTCCCATTATGGAAAAAAAGAGGACTTGTTATGAATTGCTCTTTTTTTATTGCTCCACAAATGGATCCTGTCCATTCTCGCTCAAAAAGTGAATCCCATTGGACTCTAGCATTTCCTTCCACATAAATGCGCTTCAGGGTAGGAGATCACGCCTCCCTGGCATGCTCGCAGTGGTTTTCTTCTGCCGATGGGGAAGAAAAACCGTTCAGCTGTGCTCGGATCTGAAGAGCAGGCTTCCATTTGCTCATTGGGCAACTCCGGAAACACCACAACATGGCTGGAAATTTGCTTCCCCAGAAAAAGAATTTTTTTTAATTGGTCGTTTGTGGTACACAGCTTCTGAATGCCAGGGTCCAGCAATTCTTGGAGAAGCTCTTTCTGCGATTTGTTGCTACCCTGACAGAGTTATCTTTACTCGTGGCTGTGAAGTTTTCTCTGTAGTGACACCTTTGTGGGCCTCTCCCCTAAGGGCCATCAAAGTGGCTCAATCCTGGCTTGGCTTCTTTCGCACGACCAAAGCTCCTTGATTCTGCTGCGGCCCCGAGCTTGGCTTTTTAAAAATGACCTCTTTGGTTGGTTTTAAATCTCTTCTAGCAGAATGTGCTCTCTGTGTGTTTTATTGCAGGTCTCTTTGCAAGCCCTGGTGGGCAGAAGAGCAGTTAATAAGTACTTTGACTCAATGTGTGGATTTAGAGATGGGCACGAACTCCTGCTTTGGCACTTCGTGTGGGTTCGTTCATCGGCCAAACAGGCGTTCAGCGCTTCCCAGCTCAGCCGCCTCTGGAGGGCACCCACTCAGAGGCAGAGCCCCTGCGGGTGCTTCCTCTGAGTGGGCACCCACTGGAGGAGGTTGGGCTGGGAAGCGCTGAACACGAGCGAGCGTGAATTGGCAAGCCAGCAATTTGTGCCCATCTCAAAATGGATTCGCTTTCACTTCTGCCACTTCTTTCCTGCTCCCAATTCAGACTTAAAATGTATTTTACTTTCTGCTGGGTTTAGACAAGGCTGAAAACTTGGAGCCCTTGAGGGTTGACTCTGCTTTTCCTGAACCCCCCCTCCCTTCGGTTATAGGTCATAGATGGGACATCATAGAATCATAAGTATTGTAGAAGTGGAAGAGACCACAATGGTCATCTAGCTGAACCCTCAGCCAGGAAATCTGCAGCTAAATCCTGTCTAGTGGATGCCCACCCACTTTTTACCTAAGCACCTTCAACCAAGCAGGGTCTGCCCTCCAAAGTAGAGAGCAGCTCCATCATTAAGCATCTCCTTCCATCAGTGGGTTCTTGCTAATGTTTAGTCCGAATCACTTATACTTTGAATCCCTTGCTTTGGGTCCTTTCCTTCAGAGCAGCAGGAAACAAACTTGTTCCATCTTCAACATGAGGTGGAGTTGAACCAGACCACAACCTGTTTCGCACACAGTTCTCATAACACCCCTTTCTTAAGCCAAAGACTATCCCTTGAAGACACAAAGTCACGGAAACAGCGAGAGCCTTTTCCCTTCCAGCTATGGCTCATAACCTTCCCAGCCCCGAACGTCAGGTGGTGGTGGCAGAGGGGCCGATCGAGCGCCACTTTGCTGTGTCGAAAGGAGGTCATCCTCCTTCCCTCCCTCAACCCTGCAGGTACGTCTCAAGTTATTAAGGTCATTGCAAGACGTGGAAATATCAAGAGCAAAGAAGGGCATCTATGGAATTATGTTAAAATAGTCGTTGTGGCAGCAGTGCTTGGATAAATGGCCTTTTTGGATAGCAATTCTTGAATCTCAGCCTCAGAACAGCACGGCTACGGCTTCTTGCCTTCGCTGCATTAAGTTTATTGGAGAAAATGATCGTCGTGCGGTGCGGTTAAGTGGATTCTGAGTCATGTTGACCCTTGGTGGGGTTTTCCAGGTAGAGAATACTCAGAAGCAGTTCACTACTCTCTTCTTCTGGGCGGTGGCGGCGGCAGCGTTGAGCTCCCAACCTTTGGATCTGTGGCCAGAGACCTAACCCACTGAGCTATCCAGCCCAATACCTGAGCAGGAAAGGTGGGATATAAAGACACCCAACAACCAAGCGTATACTTTGCCTGTCAAGTAGAAAGGCCCTAATCCAATGCAGAATTTGCAAAGAAGACTTTCAAGGCAGCCTGACCGTCCCACTCATATACCTCCCCCTCCTCCCACTTCTCCACTTGGCTGCCTCCTGCGGTTGTCCCCACCCACAGCCCCCTCCCCACGGTGCTACATTGCCCCATGGAGCTCTTTTCAGTCCCATGGAACTGCTCCCCCTCTCTTTCTCTGCGCCATCTCCTCCTTTTGGAAAAAAGGCCAGGGACGTTGAGCTTTGCAAGCTGGCACTGAGTGCAGCCCTGAGCATCTTTGGGGAGACCTGAGTGAGCAACAAGAATGGGAAGCAGCCGCTTGGATGGAGGAAGACGGACAAAGACTTTCTGCGGCAGCAGCAGCTTGGGGAGCACCTGGCCCCTCCCTACCCTTGAAAAAAATCTCTCCCACCACTGGCTGAATCTGGGACAGCCTTAGCGGGCCAGCCTCTGCCTCTGAAGGACAATAGCCATGTTACTTCTTCCCGGTGCACACATGCACCCCTTGGCTGTTTTCTGTAGATGTGCCTTTGTGTGACTCAAACTCCTCTTGTTCCCAAGAGATTGCTTTATTGGTGACGCTGGTAGACGCGAGTGTGGCAGAAGCATCTCATGTGATGAATTCTCTTGGCTTTATCTGCAGCTGCCGTTCTTCTCCCTTTGTTTGTTCTTTCTGTCCTTCCTTTTCTCCGATGAGCTCAAGGCAGTGTACGGGGCCTCTCCACAACCACCCTGTGAGGGAGGTCAGGGTCATCCCAGCCACCGCCAACAGCAGCCTATGTTTGGCAGCTCAGCCTGGGAAGGGCCCAGTCATCCCAAGGCATGGCATGGCTCACTGGGGTTTGAACCCTGGTCTCCCAAGGCCGTTGCAATGCTCTACCCGCTCCACTGTATGGGTTGTCTTAGAGCATGAGCCCCTCTGGGTCATGACTGATGTCCGCTCTTGGAAAGTCCTGGCGGGGGTGGGAGAGAAGGAGCCGCCTTTCCTGTCCCTTGTTCCTGCCTCTTTTAATCGGGAGGTGCAGGGGACCGAACCTGTGCACTTCTGCTTGCTGAGGTTTGTGCTGAGCCACCGTTTTTTTTCCTAGTCATCTTCTTTCAGGAGGTTCTGGTGCTGGACAGCTCCCAGTGGCTGAGCAAGAAGGGGAAGGAGGCCCCGTTTTGTGTGAAGGCTTTTGTGGATGGGGTTCAGAAACCCCCAAACTTTGCAAAATATGAGTTGGGCTTCTTCCTCGGAGGTGCGGCCCCTCCCTCGCCCATTGGGGGGCAGAGGCACGTGTCTGTGCATGTTTGGCACATGAGCCAGCAAGGAGTGGGTGAGGACTCGGGAGACCGATGTTCAGATCCTTGCTCAGCTGTAAAACTCAGCGGATGGCCCCGAGGCTGGTCTCACTCTCTCTCTCTCTCTCTCTCGGCCAAATCTCACAACGTTGTGGTGCAGACAGAACGGAGGTGGGGAGAGAGCCGCGTGGACCCCCGTGAGCTCAGTGGAGGAAACGTGTGAGAGGAACTAGAGAAATCCACAGATCCATGTCTTTGTGGGGCAGCAGCACGACGCAACTGCACACCCCTTCCCCCCCAAGGTCTCCAAGAAGGGTGCCGCTATCTTTTGCTGAGCAGGAGGGCTTGCGCCTTTTGGGGTGTGGCACCGAGAGAGTAAGAAGCCACCTCACCCAATCCATTACTGGTCGCCTTGAGACATGCCTTGTTTTCTAATTGGTGCTATTTTTAAACAAATATGGACCTTCATAGTGCTTTTAGAATTGATTGGTTGATTGATTGATTGATTGATCAAACGATCGATCCTTCCTTCCTTCCTTCCTTCCTTCCTTCCTTCCTTCCTTCCTTCCTTCCTTCCTTCCTTCCTTCCTTCCTTCCTTTCCTTTCTTTCTTCTTTCTTTCTTTCCTTTCTTTCTTTCTTTCTTTCTTTCCTTTCTTTCTTTTCTTTCTTTCTTTCTTTCTTTCTTTCTTTCTTTCTTTCTTTCTGTAGTTTTGCAAATGCATGCTGCTGCAGTTTTAATTTTCTGTGCTATGTTATTTTCTGGGTTGTATATTTTTTTGTGCTAGAGTTAAAATATTAAAAATAAAATGGGTGTCCGTGAGTGTAGCTCAGGAGCCGCATGCTAGTGTATCCACTCGCGTGTATCCACTCGCCTGTGACTTTAGCAGTGTGGCAGAGAGGCTTCTTTTTGACAGGTCTCTTAACCCTTGATGACTGAGTGCTGAGACTCTTGGTTTGGTTTGGTTTGGCTTGGCTTCACTCAGAGGAGCCATAAAGATTGCCTCGGGTTCTAGTTATGGTATATATGTTTAGTCTTTTAATAGTGCATTTTAATCACTGCAGTGTAAATTGTTTTTTCTGTATGATGTTTGGGGGGGGACCATCAGCAGGGAGCAGAAGAAGCTTTCAGAAATAAACAGCAAATCATTTCCCGGGGGGGGGGACCCAAAATACCTTCTTCTGGTCCAGGAACCACATTCCCACAAACTTTTGCTTCAAACCAGGGGTGGGGAATGGATGGCCCATTGGATCCTGTCACACTGCAACTCTCCTCTGCCTACCTGTCCTGGCCAACGGGGGGGGGGGGGCAGAATCTGGATGTCTACATAGTCTGCTTCCCTGCCGTGGTAGACATTGCTTAATAGCAGGCTCTATGCTTTGCATGTAAAAGGCCTTGGAGTCAGCCCTTGGCATCAAGCGTTGTTAGGATCCCAAGCTTGGAAAGGGCTAAGTCCTTAAAGTCAAGAGATGAGTCACCCTGGACTTGAAAGAGCAGTGGCCTGGCTCACGAGGAGGGTGCACACCTTCTGCATGACACCTACCAAGCAAGACGAGAAGCACCGTGACAGCTCCAAATCGTCCTGAGTGCACCTGTTGGCATCCGATTTTGGAAGCTGCGCAGAGCCAGGCCTAGTTAACGCTTGGATGAGGAACCCACCAGGCCATCCCAAAGATGTTCACGTAGGGCTGCTGGTGGTGGGGAAATCCTCTCTAAAAACACTGGAGAGCCACAGCTCCCAGCTAGACTTGGCACCACCGGACCAGGCGGACCAAGGGCCTGATTCAGGAGAAGGTTGTTTTAAGTTTGGAGGACTGAGGGGGCAAAGAGGGGAGAGTCCAGTCCCTGCTGTTTCTCCTTTCTTTCTTTCTTTTCTTTCTTTCTTTCTTTCTTTCTTTCTTTCTTTCTTTCTTTCTTTCTTTCTTTCTTTCTTTTCTTTCTTTCTTTCTTTAAAATTATCCCACTTTTCTCCTGAAAAGGACCCAAGCCGGCTCATGGGGTGTTGCGCAACAGAGGCATTCCCTTGGGGGGGGGATCTGCATCCTCAGCAGGGCGTCCAGGTTCTCGTGGCCTTGTGGCAAAAATGGGGAGCTGGGCGATGCAGTTGTGAGGTTGGGAGCGTCCAGGAACGGTGGCATGAAGAGTGATGTGTCTTTTTTCTATCTCTCTCTTTCAGCCAGCCCTTCACCCATTATTGTGAACACGGATGCCCTGGAGCCTCCCCTCTCTGTAAGTCGCCCCGGCCCTTCACTCCACCTCCCTCCCTCCCTCCCTCCCTCTTTTTCTTTCTTTCTTGGCCTCTCTTGGCTTTCCATAGGGTCCCACCCATGGTTTCCTTGCCCTAATGCTGACGGTACAGACCCTGTTGTGCTGGTCCCGCTTCATGGCTTGACCCAAATCAGGGAAGGGGTTTGGTGGTTTCCGGGTGGGTGGGTGCCTCCCTGGTCTATCTGTTTTAGTTTGGGAAGCTGGTCATAACCCACCGGGAATCGGAGGGATGCTTATGGATTGGCCAGATCCCCCCTGAGGTGAGGGCAATCTCTGACAGATGCCCCCCAGGGAAATTCCAGAGTGTTCAGCCTTTCCTTGGGGCATGGCAGGGCCATTGATTTGCTCTCTATCTGTGCCTTTTGCTGTGGTTTGATCCCCCCCGCCCCGAAGGGTCAAGGGCACTCGGCCGTGCTCCCTCCTTCATGCTGCTTTTTCTCTCCGACATGCCTTCGGCTTCTTGCACCCTCATCATCTCCCTAAAGCTCGAGGGTCCCCCTCCTTTTCTGCCTGTCCATCCTTCCTACCCCTTACCCTGCGATAGAGTAGGAAAAGGAAATTAGCCAGATGACCCCCCCCCCTTCTATGTTGCAGCCAGGTCTGATTCTGACCATGGCGTGGCACGAACATCAGGGATGTGTGTTTGTGAGTTGTGTGGAGGCAAAACGCGCCCTTCCCCCAATCCGCTCGGGGTCAATCCCAGTTCAGTTCGGATGCGGGGGGGGGGGGGCTAGAGTCACATGGCAGTGAAGGACCCGTCTGTTGCGAAACAGGATCCATTGGCCCGATCCTCCTTGCTCAGGATGTTCATTCAGAACATGCCGGTAGTTTGGTGGAACTTTTCTGTTTCCTTCCGCAGGTGAATGGAAGTGACGGGATGTTCAAATATGAAGAGATTGTCCTGGAAAGGGTGAGTGAGAGGTTGCGGGCTCTGCCAAGGAAACGGTGCCCAGGCTGGCACCAGCCATGACAACACAGACATTCTGAGTCAGTGGGCATGAGTGGGGGCTGAAAGGTGTGTGGGGGGGGGAGAAAATGCCAGGGGGTGTTTCTCAGCTCCCTGTCTTCTCCTTGCACTGCAGGGAAGCTGAGTGTGGCAGCTTGTGGTCTCCCACGTCCATCATGGGGGCTTCTCTTTCCAGTAGGAGGCTGGGAGAGATGGCTTTTCTGTGGCCAGAATCCACATTGTCAGTTCACGCAGACGGCTCCTTGGCTGGAGCCCACCTTCCGGTGCCCTTGGAGGAGAGGGTTGTTCTAATTAAGGCACCTTCTTCATCAAGGAAGCCTGCCTGGCCTTTTGTAAACATGCTCCCATCTCATCTCATTCCAGGGTAACTCTGGCCTCGGATTCAGCATTGCCGGGGGCATCGACAATCCACACATCCCTGATGACCCTGGCATCTTCATAACCAAGATCATCCCTGGGGGAGCCGCTGCCATGGACGGGCGACTGGGGTAAGGCCCTTACCAGTCCCTTTGTGTGTGTGTGTGTGTGTGTGTGTGTGTGTGTGTATTGGGGGGGGGGACTTGCAGAAAATTAGTCCGGGTCTTTCCTGACGTTGTCGCCCTCTCACACACTGGGCTAACCTGCCTAACTACCGGGTACTTCACGTCTGCTTCTCTGTATCATTGGTTCAATGAAAAACAGAGAATGGATCATTTAATAAAAAATCTCAATATATTATATTAGCTGGAAGAAAAAGGGCCTCAGTAATTTATAGCAGCAATTTTTTCAAGGTTTTGGTTTTTAAAAAAATATTTTTTTTTGGTCATCCTGGTATTTTTTGAGGGATTGTACTTTTTGAAAGTGGGGGGGGAATACATTGCAAATGGCTGACATTTGGAGACATTAACCAAAATCCTGTTGCTTAGTATAGTAAATTGCACTAGAGTAGACCCCATTGAATCAATGAGGATTTAGTAAAAACTCCTCCATTGATCCAAGTTGGCACTACTCTAATTGTAACTCATTTCAGCATCATAAAATGCAGTTAGAGTAGACCTGTTTGAATCAATGGAACCTACAGAGGAGTTGACTCACTACAGCTCCACTGATTCAATGGGCCTACTCTAGAGCAATTTACTGTGCTAAGCCACAGGATGTTGTCCATTGCTTGTTGATCAGGCAACCATGCTGTGGAGTGTTGTGCCTTGTGAGTCTAGTCCTGCGTGGATTTGATTGTGGGGGCATGAAATGTCCCCTCCGGTGCATAAGTGTCAAAGGACCCAACAAATGCAAAATAAAAGTGGGAAAAGATACGATGTAGGGAGAGGTATTGTGCCAACTGCCCGTCTTCAGAGAGCATGAAAGATGGGCAAATCTTGCTTTCTGCTGCTTCAGAGGGTGAGAGGCAAACCAGTGTATTCAAATTACAGTAAGGGTGATTCTGACTAAACATTAGGAAGAACGTCTCGATGGAAGAGTTGCTTCACAGTGGAATGGGCTACCTCAGCAGGTGGCAAAGTCTCCTGCACGGAGGGATTTAAACAGAGGTCGGGGAGCTCTGGATCAGAGAGGCCCGAGCTGTGGATTTCCTCCAGCCCTTGGGGTGGACAGGATGACCTTTAGAAACACCCTTCTAGCTCTCGGCTCCAGTGATTCCGTGGTTGTCAAGACATGTCCTCTGTCCCTTTTTGGCCTGTTGTGGCCCAGGGTGAACGACTGTGTGCTGAGGGTGAACGACGTCGACGTCTCAGAGGTGGTGCACAGCCAAGCGGTGGAGGCGCTGAAGGAAGCCGGGCCGGTGGTACGCCTCCTGGTGCGGCGGAGACAGCCCCCGCCAGAAACCATCATGGAGGTCAACCTCATGAAAGGGCCCAAAGGTGATGATGGGCTGGGGCATGGGCTGGGGGGGGTTGTTGTCTGGTGGTCTCCCAAGCGGCTGGCCTTGACCGGGGACACTGGCCTTCCCACGGATGGCTGGCCGCAGAGAGTGAATAAGAGTGGAGGGCCATGGATGGACGGAGCAGGGCCAGGAGGTCACCTCTAATAGGAGGACTGGAGGCAGGTGGACCGTGTCATGGTGAGACAATGTTCAAAGCGGCCCCACCCTGAGCATGCCCGGCCTTGTCTGACTTTGCAACCTCAGGGTAATCCTTGGGTGGCCATCCCTCCCCAGGGTTGGCTAGGGACCCCCCCCCCAGGGCGGTCAAGCAAAAGAGTCCAGGCCAGAAGGCTGGAGAGTCACTGTGGCTGCCGGTCAGTGTTGACCGCCCTGGACCAGATGGGCTGAGGGTCTGACCCAGGAGAAGAGGCCGCCCTGTGTTTTCTGCAGCCATGGCTTTCCTGAGGCTTTGAGAAAAGGGTGGAGAGGAAAACAGGAATGGTTGAGTCAAAAGTCAAGAGCGAGGCAGGTCAAGAACAGAACTGGAGGCGGCTCCGCAGTCAGGACTGGCATGGAGAGGAAATGGACCCTGAGGAGAGCCAGCTTTTCCTGGGGTGCACCAGAGTGCCAGAGGAGGAGAACATGCAACCGGGGAGGGGACAGCTGTGTACTAATCACCCTCTGCTCCTCGTCCTCATTCCCTCCAACCTCAAAAGATGCAACCTGTTCCTCTGGGTGTCTAGATGTCAGGGACCCAGAAACGCACGTCTGGTGACCTGCGATGTGTATTGGGTAGGTGGGCTGGGCTTCCAGAGGGGTGGCAGCTGAGTGAAGGATCTCATTTGGTTGCATGGCTTGGCAATGTGCCGTATTCAGGAGGAGGGACGGAGGGGATGGTTTTTCTTTTCTGCCGTGCCCTGCAAGATTTAACGGGTAGAACAGAAATTTGGGGATCTGGGATGAGCTGATGTGGGTGACGATGCAGAGAACGGACGCCCCAGTGACTCTTAAACTGGACGAGGAAGGAAGGAAGGAAGGTGTTGCTTTTCCAGGGCAGCTAATGTGCTTCTTCCTCACCCTGCTGCCTTGTCCCCAGGGCTGGGCTTCAGCATCGCTGGAGGGATCGGGAACCAGCACATCCCAGGAGACAACAGCATTTACATCACCAAGATCATTGAGGGCGGGGCAGCCCAGAAAGATGGGCGGCTGCAAATCGGTGACCGGCTGCTGGCGGTGAGCACGTGGCTTGTTTTGCTCTGCACCCTGGGCTGGGCCGTAGGGCGCGCCCTCGGCACTGGATGCACAAAGGATCCTTGCGATGCCCCCAGAGGTTTATAGACTGATGTGGCATTGGGGAGACTGGTGGGTCGTTGGCGTCTCATTAGGGGGGCGTGGACATGCTGCACCAGCCCTAAGCTTACAAAATAATCTTCATCATTTTTGGGGAGGGAGGGGGAGGTAGACAGTGCCTGCCTTGATCGTCCGGAGCGCAGCCTGTTCGGAGCCCAACCCCCCCCCCCCCAGCCGTTGCATCTAAGCAAGTCTGGGCTCCCCACCTCGCTCTGCCCCCTCCCTCTGGCCAGCTTCTTCTCTCTCTTTCCTGGCCTCAGGTGAACAACACCAACCTGCAGGATGTCCGGCACGAGGAGGCCGTGGCTGCTCTGAAGAACACCTCAGACATGGTGTACTTGAAAGTGGCCAAGCCGGGCAGCATCCACCTCAACGACATGTATGCACCCCCCGACTACGCCAGCAGTACGTGTCCGCCCACCTTCTGGCCCTGGCTCTGGGGGGGGGGGAGGGGATTGTTCCCAAGAGGAAGTGCCCCCAGCCTTTGCAAAAGGCCTAACTGGGCTGAATCAGCAGCAGCTGCTGGGGGGGGGCAGGGAAGCCAATTTGCAGGTTCCCCAAAGTAACTTTTCCAAGCTCTGGGAAAGACCAGATGCCCCAAAGAGCTCATGCCAGTCAGAGCACGGTGGGCACTGCCAGGCCCTATTCTAGTCTTGTGCCCTTCCACCCCCTGTGCCCTGAGGCTGCCGTGCCGCTCCTGAATGCGGAGCCTCTTGCAGGATGGGAGAGCCACCTCTCGGAAGGGGGGTTCAGGGCCAGGGGCTGCTCCTCCCGCAAAAGGGGCGATGCCCCTATGCCCTCCCTGACCGGCCCCTGGGGCCCCAGGGTCCATGTGGGGAGTCAGGAAGGCAGGCAGGGCTGCCCGTCCCACCACTGTTTGTGGCCTCATTGTCAAAGAGGGGAAGAGTCCTATGAAACGGGCCACTATGGAGAAGCGTCGGGTGTGGCGGGGTGGGCAGGGGAGCAGGGAGAGAGGCCAGGGCTGGCCCCACGGCTCCTGAGGCCCGCTTCACTGCCTCTCCTCTTTGACTCCGCAGCTTTCTCTGCCTTGGCTGACAACCACATAAGCCATAACCCCAGCCTGGGCTACTTGGGAGGCCTGGAGAGCAAGCCCGCCTATCCTGCGCCACCACAGGTCACACCTGCCCGCTACTCACCTGTGCCACGCCATATGATTGGGGATGAAGACTTCACCAGGTGAGCACAACGCCCAAAGCCTCCTCCACCACCACCCCTTCCCGCTGTCCAAAAGACTCGGAGGGTTGTTGTCGGAAGAACTGGAAACAGTGACCCTGAGGAGCCCCCCCCCCCAGGGAATAGCTTGGCTGCCAACGGGGCAAGGAGAGAGCTTTGCCCGAACCCTTCCCTCTCACCCAATGCTCCTTTCAGGCTTGACCCAGCCATGCCAGGCTTTTGGCAACAGAGGGTCTAAAGGGCTGTGGGGGGTGTTTGTGGAGGGCTCCAGGGCTACAGGAGAGGGCCGCCGGGTGGGGTGGAGGCCAAGAATCCTAGGGACGGCTCAGCATGCTCTGCAAGTTAAAAAGAGAAAGCCACATTCTGCACCAGAAAAGAGAGCTCTTTTGGGCACTTCACACCTGTCACACAAACCTACCTGATTTCTGGGAAGGAGCAGCTGCCAGCTGGATATTCCAGGGGACAAACCTTGGAAATGCGAGCAGGTTGCCTTCCTGCCTACAGATCTGCCCACCAGACTGTATGGCAGTGCCAGCCAGTGGCCACAGGAGGGCAACTTGGGACTTCCAGAGAGGGAGAGGACGGTAGAGGCGGCAGAATGCCTTTGAACCATGCACGTGCATATTCCCCCCCCGTCCCCCAGAAACATCTGATCTGAAAGAGGGGGCTTGCATGCTAGTTGGAATGGGAAGGCGTTGAAGACTCTGAGCCCAGAAATATGCATAGAGAGAGCAGTATTTGCTTTTTCTTGCTGAAGCAACAATTCTGACTATTTTTTGTTTGTTTACACCCTTTGTTGACCACTTTCCTGCCTGCCAGGCTCCCACAGCAACGTACAAAAGAGGACGTTATTAAAAGTAGATTGAAAGCTTCATTTAATGAGCGGCTTCAATACTTTCTTTGAAAGCAGATTCAAAACATTGTGCAAAAGCCAATTTTTAAAAGTCCCAGGGCATTTTGCAAAAGCAGGGTTTTGGCTGCCCTCCAGAGGTTTGGAGAGGGTGCAGCCAGCTTCACCGTCCTTGGTAGGGATTTCCACAGTCAGTCTGGCTTCTGTGCTCACCAGCTGAGATCCTCGGGAAGCCACAATATCCACACACACACACACACACACACACACACATGCCCCAAGAACTGCAGATCTGGATCAGGGAGTCCAGCCCCCGTCAACGATGCCCAGAGGGGGAATCAGACTCCAACTTCTTACTCCAGAGCCAATGTAGAGGCAAATGTCAGTCCCAGCGCATGTTCTGCTCAGGCTTGATAACCAGCTACGGAGAACAAGATGTTTCCTGCCTCCAAGCAGTCCTTAAGAAAAGCTGCTCTGACGTTTGCTCGGTGGGTAGGGGAATCGAGACCCCCACCAGTAGTACACAACTCAGTTGTTTGAGCCTGAGCGGCATGGACTGCATGCCAAATGACGAGAGGGGTCCCGTGCAGAGTCTCTGCCCCTTCAGACTGAGACTAGGTAACCCACCCACCCCAACCCATTCTCTGTGCATAGCCAGGGCTGGCCCTTCTGGATCTGGCTCCAGCTCCAGGGAAATTTCAGGAAAGCTTCAGGGGCAGCTTCCCAGATGCCTGTCCTCAACATAATTTCCATGGCATGATGGCTGCTGGGGAGGGAGCAGGAAAAACCTTCCTCCAGGCCTTGGTCAAGGCGTCTGGTTTATCTCAAAGAGGCCATGCATGGCTCCTGCAGCGGGGGGGGGGGGAGGGGGGAAAGGGGGAGGGCAGCCTGGATGCGGTGCAAGCTGTGCCGCCCAGTCTTCCAGCAAACGGCACCAGGGGAGACAGCAGCGCCATGATCACCGCCAACATCTCATCCTCCTTGTCGTACGGCAGGCCTTCCCCTCGACCACAGGTCGTTGCCAGGCACAGAAGAGGGATCAGGTATCATGTCTCTCCCTCCCAGTCCTGGCAGCAGGCTTCTTACTTAGTCTTGGGGAGCTGGGGTTGGGAAGGGCGGCTGTACCCTTTTGTTGGGTTGAGCTGGAATAAGTCTTGCCGCTGGAGGCCCTTCAGAGCACGAGGCAGCTTCCTTCCACAGATCTGCGGAGGAAAACCTTTTCTGTCCAGGGTTTCACATCAGAGCCCAGGGCACCAAGGGCTGCAGAAATGCCAAGTTTATTCTACCCTAAGAAGAAGGGCGTGAGTCGGCCGTGGGTGTGGGGGAGGGAAGAACTGAGTTGTGGACAAGCAGAGGTAGAACTCTGAAATAACGCCTTAGATTGTCTGGGCTAACTTTTTTTAAAGCTATTTTTTTCATTAGCAAAGAGCCCAGCCAGCTGATGCATTTCAGGAGCAAGGTTTTGTAAGTAATGCTTTTAATGTCTAAAGCGACTTCCAAAATGCCATTTTAAAAAGATGCACCCCCTTTGGTTTTTTTTTTCCACAAGCCAATCTATTTTAACAGGCACACATTACATCTGGCGTGTTATTTCCAAGCTTTTTGATAGGAGAACACCAAGCTCTGCCTTTGATGCAATGCAAACATCAGGGAGCGCGTGGTCATCTTTGATGTGTTTCCTGTGGACTCTTTTCATTTCAAGAACAGGGTGAGGGTTCAGAAGCAGGCGGAGCTTTAGAAAGAAGTGCTTTTCCAGACCTTTTCCAGTCTGTCAAGGGGGTGCCGGCGTGTAGGTGTGCTCCTCAGAAACCAAGAAGCCACCCTATTCCTCTCCACGCATGCCATTACCGAATCTTCCCTTTTAACATGCCATCTTCCGTGCTCCTTCCTGTGATCTGCACAGTATATGTGCTAGTGTGCGTGCGCACACACACTGATTTATCTAGGATGCAGAGTTCACACGTTTTCTTGGTGCAGAAATGGCCTTCTCTTGGAAAGCCTTTCGTGGGTTTACGCAGTGCCGCTACATGAACAAGTCACACTGGCAGCAGATGCATAGCAAGACTCTCCGGTCCTGCCAGAGGGTCTGAACTTGGTCTCCTGGGTTGTCAGCGTGTTCCTCTGAGTGGCAGGAGCCTCCTCTTGCTTCTAGCAGTTCTGGATTCAGTTCCCATGCTGTGAAGTTGCATCACCCCCATCACGGAAATGCCAGGCACCTCGTTTCTTCTAAGAGGGCAGAGGCGGGCAGGCTCAGATATTCCCCGAGAAAGGGGAATGCTGCAGAGGCGTCCTATCGGTGCCTGGGTTGTGCCACTCATGGGCCTCCTCTCTCCTTTCCAGGGAGCCCCGGAAAATCACCTTGCACAAAGGGTCCACCGGCCTGGGCTTCAACATCGTGGGCGGTGAGGATGGTGAAGGCATCTTTGTCTCCTTCATCCTGGCCGGGGGCCCTGCCGACCTGAGCGGGGAGCTGCGGCGGGGCGACCGCATCCTTTCGGTAAGCGGAAAGAGGCCCTTTCTCGGTGGGGCCGTGGTAAGGCTGCCTTCTTCGTGGGTGGGAGGGTTAGGGGGAGCCTTTGATCGTGCTCTGCTTAGCAGCATGGCGGCCGAAAAGCCCGAGGGCATCGTAGGGTGTGGCCCAGGCGAAAATTGCCCAGGTTGGAAGCTTACTTTTAAAAATTTATTCCAAGGGAGAAAGGTGGTGTTGTTTGTCTGCTGTAACAACGACAACAAAGACCCAGGAAATTTTAAAGACTAACAGGCTTTCTTTGGCATAAACGTTTAGATAATCAGGAAAAATTTATTCAGTGTTAGAGCAGTACGACAATGGAACCTGTGACCTCAGGGGGAGGTGGTGAGCACTCCCAACGCTGGAGGCATTCAAGAGAAAATTGGACCACCCTCTGTCCGATCTGCTTTGACTGGGATTCCTGCCTTGAGCAGCGGGTTGGACTCGATGGCCTTTAGAGGCCCCTTCCCACTCTATGATCCTATGGCTGCAGCCCGTTTAATCATGCTTTTCCAAGTAATTTGTTCCCGTTTCTATAGTACTTAAGGAAGGCTGATTGTTATTCATTACAATGTTGAAAGACATTACTCATGCATGGCACTGCTGGTTGTTGTTTTTGTTATCACTATTTCCTTTTCTTAAAAAATCAAAAGGCTTAAAGATTTATGAGAGAAAAGCATGAAACATTAAAAGTTTCCTGGGAAACTGCCCATTATATTAATGCTTAAAGGGAACTAGAAAATTCATTCTTTGTGTCTGTAAAGTAGCAGAGCCCATGGTTAAATTCCCTTTGAAATGTAACCCCCTTGCACCTTTGTAACTACGAAAGGGTAATTCCGTTGAGGGAGATCTCTTGCGCTGTGTCCTTTCCAAGCCATGCATGGTTGCAGCTGAGCTATCTGGATCCCGACTGGGCTGCAAGTCAGTGGGTGGGAGCATTTTCTGTCTTCCCCTCGTCTCACCCATCTCCTGGATTCAGAGAGATTTTGCCCCAGGCTCTAAGGTGTTAACCCGCTTTGCCTACACTGAGTAGCAGCTTGCCAGACCGGTCTGGGTTAGCCTAGCTTGTACTGGAGGAAGCTTGCTTCTTCTCCTCCTCATCAGAAGGGGAGACAAGCAGCCTCTTGAGCGCCAATGGATCCGGCCCGGGTGGCTCAGAAGCACAGCGCTCCTCGCCCCTTAAGGGCACTGATGCCGCAGGCAGGCTGGGCTCCCCACCTCCAGGAAGAGGGGGCTGCCTCCGGTCAGGTGGGGGATTTTGCTTTCCGATACGCGTTGGCATTGAGGACTTTGGAAGCTGGCGCCAGGTGCTCCGGTCTTGGAGGGTGGGGAGTGGGTGGGTTAGGGAGGGGGCTTGCCACCGGGCGGGAGGTGGGCATCAGAAACACTGGCAATGGGCTACGCGAGGCTGCGGAGAGGAATGGCAGGCTAGAAAAATGTCAGCTTTTGTCAGCAGGGGAGAAGCGGGTGGCTCCGGCTTTCCTTTTCCAGGCGAGCTGACAGGGGTGGGGTTTATTTGCCCAGGTGAATGGCGTCAACCTCCGCAACGCGACACACGAGCAGGCGGCGGCAGCATTGAAGAGGGCTGGCCAGACGGTCACCATCGTTGCCCAGTACAGGCCAGAAGGTAAGAAATGCACCTGAGCGAGGCCGTTCTTTCTTTCTGCCCGAGTTTGAGTTTGCAGGTGAGGGGGGGGGGGTGAACCCTCATTCCTTCTCAAGAACTTGGAGGCTTCCTCTTGTCACGGTCTGCTCCCCCCCCCACCTGGTCAGGCATCCTGCGGTGGCCTGGAATCCACCCTTGTCCTTCCTCCTTGGCAAGAGGCTTGGAAAGTGTTTGTCAAAAAAGAGAGATGGAGAGCGATCACATGGGGGCCCTCCCCCCCCCAAAAAAAGTGGTGCCGAGATCCTTCAAGGAGTGGGCTGTGGACTCGTCCTGGCTTTTCAGTCACAGAAAACTTACTTTGGTTTGGAGTGAGTCTGTTTTTTGGTCAGTTGGTGGGGGTGGAGGACCCCTTCTTGAACCCCCCAGCCAGGGAGGTGATTCTGACCGTAGCAAACCAAAAAAAAGAGGAAGTTTTCCGGACTTTGCCACAGGGTTAATTTCCTTTGTACCTAATCTATTATTAGGGTGTTTTGCCTGATGGTTTGCTTTTCCGCCTGGTGGCCGGCTGCCCTCCGATTGCAAGGTTTTCAGAGTGGGTTTTTATGTAATTTGCTTATCAGTCTTGTTATGCGCTGCCTTAAGTGCCTCATCCCAGAAATAAATGTTTTTGTGGGTGCAGCCGTCCACTGCCTACCTAGGGGAGAGTAAAGCGGATCATCTTGAAACTTTTAATAATTAACTTTATTATTGGAGCACTTGTTCCTTATACAGTAAGAGCTAAGCGCCTTGTTTAGGAAGGCCCCCTTGGTCACATCGGAATGGCTGGGAGCTCTCAGAATTTCCCAGCTGGCCCATCTGCTGAGTGGTGGATTCTGGGACTTGTTGTTCAGAAAAGTAATTTTTCCCAGCTCTGGCCCTTGGACAGCCACGGGGAAGGAAGCAGCGGAAGGCAAGCTTTCCATGGGGCTGCCCCTGCATGCTGGAGAAATATGCACCTGCTGATTCGTGTCTACCCTTTAGCCGTGCTTCACGTAACGCGTGAATGCTTTAACTCGCGTCCATGCGGCGCGGTATGGAGGGGGGAAAGGTGTGACTCTAGCAAATAAGGGGCGTTCGGGATGGTTGTTAGGCGGGAGTTTAAGGTGGGGGTGGTCTTATTGGTTGCTACGCGCAGAGGCCATGTGGCAATTGGAGGAAGAATCTTGATTGATGGGAAGCCTCCAGAGGGGGCGGAGCCAAGGGGGGCCGAAAAGGACGGGGCTCTTAGAGGTAAACGGAGAGCGAAGGACCGGAGGAGGGAGGGAGGGAGGGAGGGAGGCAGGTAAGAGGCGGGCGGCGATTGGATCAGGGGGTCGTCCGGGTGGGGGGGGCGGGGCATTATCTGAGGGATGCGAATCCGGGAAGGCGGGTCTTCGCTGAGAGTCGGCCGCCGTTGACTGGAGGGAGGTGAGACGTGGGGAGGAGGGCCCTGCTCGAGGAGTGAGCTTGCGATTGGAGGAAGGGGAGAGGCCCGGGCGCGATTGGGCAGAGCCGTCCGCGAGGGGGAGGGGCTTGGCCGTTCCCGCCCGGGCAAGCGGCTTGGCTTTGTGTGGCGAGAGGCCGGGCGAGGGGGCGGGGCGGGGCCGGGCGGGAGGAGCGGCCGCCGTTGATCCGGGCGGGGGGCGCCGCGGCAGGTGAGGCGAGGGGAGGGGGGAGGGGAAGAAAGGGGTCAGGCCCCTCCCTCACGGGAAGCGCGCCACCGGGGCTGAGGGGACGGCGTGTGTCCCCCCCCCGGCGCCCGCTTCCTCCTCGGGGGGGGGGCGCGACCCTCAGGGAGGCTGGAGGGCCCCGGCCCAACCGTCCCCTCAGGGAACCGGGCAGGGGGAGAAGCCGGGGGGGTCCCTGGGCGGTGAGGCCTCCGCTCCTCCTCCCCCTCCCGGCTTGTCTGGTCTCCGTGGGAGGCGGCGGCGGCGGCGGCGGCGGCTTCTTGGGGGCGGGAATGGCCTTCGAGAAGCGAGCCAGGCCCGGGCACCGTTGAAGGCCGGGAGGGGGGGGGGAAGTGTGTGTGCGGGGGGGGCCGAGCCGGTGCTCCTTCTCTCCTGGCAGGCAGGTTTCATCGCCGGCTCTCGGGGGGGGGGGGGAGGTCAGTGGGGTGGAAAGGAAGCGCCTCTGGGCCGTCCCTTCTTCCTCAGGGTCCGGAGGTGGCCATTGCCTCTGTCTGTCTGTCTGTCTGTCTGTCTGTCTGTCTGTGGTTTGTGCTCTCCTTTCCCTCAGTGTTGCCCTTTCACAACCGCCCTGCCAGGTAGGGCCAAAGGGAAAAGCAGCCAAACCGCACAGAAGCTGGGGCGGGCGGGTGGAGTTAGGACTCGAACCCAGAGCACCCCAGGTTGGGCAGCTGTGTCACTCCTGGATGCTTGTGGGGCAGGGAGGTTTGCCTCCAGGGGTGGTCAGGAGGCCACAAAAGAGCATCTCTGGGAGGGTTGTTGGGCCAGAGGTCCGGAGAGTCGCCCCCAGACTCCCCCAGCCAGCCTTGGACCAAAGAAAGAGTGGCTGGCAGGCCAAAGGGCGGCTTCCAAGCCTTCGCCTCCTGATGGCCGGGAGGGGGGGGGCTGCAAAAGCACTTCCACCTCCTGCCCGCTCAGAAGTGACCCCCAAAGCCAGCGAGTCGGAAGTTTGCAAGGAAGGCCAGGCCTCCTCCATCCCATGGCAGGCTCTTGGCCGGAGAAGACAGGAGGGCCAGGACGCGCGCAGCCTGTACGTGAAGGTGGATGGGCCGAAGCAGGCCAGGCTCTGTGGCTGGGATAGTCCCTGTCATAGAGGTTGCTGGGGGGGGGGGGGGGGCGGCTTGGGGCCAGGTTGCAAGCACTTTGGCCTGGCCTGCTCGGGATGCCTTTGCTACTACACCATCTGCAGGCTTTGCTTCCTGAAAAGGTGGGCTGGGGACGCAAGGGTCGTTTGGCTGGAAAAGGCAAGGACTAGTTGGCGCTAGGGGCAGGCGAGCCTGCCTTGCTGGCTGTCTCTGTTTAATCCGAGCCTCGGTGAGGGCGTAGAGTCTTCGAGGAGTACTGAGCACCTGTGGGTTAGTTAGCTGCAGTGCAGTTTGTGGAGAGGAACCCTGCCAGAGTAGGCTGAAATGAGGTAGTGGTTGGTGGAGCGGAGCTTCCTCCTTGCCTAGGAGGACGCCGGTGACAGGATGGAAGCTGAACGTATAGATGATGGTTGGTTTTGGTGGGAAAAAACTCTTACTCTCAACGCTGCTAATACAACAACATTTTTAAGGTACTGGATTTTGCTTTTTGAAAATTATATTCAGGGTCTTAAGTAGAATGTACACCAAAAACGCTATGTAATATGCACTTTATGTGCTTTATCACAGGAACCTTCTTTGTCTCACTGTTTTGTGTGTGTGTGTCCATCCCCGTGGAAAGACTTTATATATTATGGTGCCTTGTTGCTGCCTTTTCTGAAACCTCTTCCATTCTTCCCCACTTTTCCTGAGAGAGAGAGAGAGAGAGAGAGAGAGAGAGAGAGAAAATGTGGAAGACATTCTGCAGGAGCAACAAGGCTGTCTAGAAAGGGAGCTTTAAAACTGAGCAGGAAAGGGCCTTCAGTCAAAGCTCACTGCAGTTGTAGAGTGCCCAGCATGTGTTGCCTGTCAGTGCAGAAAGGGAAGTTGGTTTATACTCCTGTATTTCAGGTTCTGTTTGCAAGGTGAGATTTAGTAAAGCAGGCTGAGCTTCAGATGTGGGTTGGGCTCTTGTGTTCAATAGAACTGAAGATTTGACAGCTAGTTAGGCATCCTTCAGTCTCGAAAGACTATGGTAACGTGCTCTGTATGGAGGACTTGGAACAGCATCTAGTGTGGCTGAGAAGGCCAATTCGAGAGTGACCATCCCTTCCACACTGAAGACAGATACAATCTGTACCCTGTCTAGCTCCCTGATTTTGCTGCTTTCGTTGACTGCCTCTTTTCCTCGGCCTGCTGGGCAAGAGTCTCTTCAAATTGGGAGAGGCCGTGATGCAGTGCCTGCCTCCAGGCTGAATGCTCAGATGTCAGGGTTTCCCATCTGTTGAGGTCCATTCCTAAGGCCTTCAGATCTCACTTGCAGATGTCCTTGTATCGCAGCTGTGGTCTCCCTCTGGGGCGCTTTCCCTGCACTAATTCTCCATACAGGAGATCCTTTGGAATCCGACCATCAGCCAGCAGCTGCTTGCTAAATATCACAAAGGCCCTGGTCTGCACAGTGCCTGATCTTCCTGAACCATATGTAAGTGACAGCTCCATTAGTTCCAAGGCTCAATATGGAAAGGAACTTTGTTGTTTATACAGGAAAGGAACAGGACCTTCTGAGGAGAGCCAGCAGTGTCTGAAGAGCCCCAGACTTAAACTCTATGCCATAAGTGAGTTCCAGGTTGAAAGAATGCAGTCTAAAGAAAAAGTATATAAGGATCCCTGAGGCAAGACTGCAATTATGAAATAATTCATTAGGCCAGATAGGCTTTGTGGCTAAAGACTGCCTAGAAGTTAAATCAGAGTTTTAAGAGATGACAGTTAGACGGTAGCTTTAAGACAGGGCTCAATTGTCTGCTTCCTGCTGTGACAGGGCAGTTTAGAGAGTTAACATCTGGAAGTACCGAACTTAGAAAGACTAGCAAAATTGGCAGTCAAAACAACATTATTATTGGCAATAGGGCAGAAAATATTCTAAGAGAATTATAGAAGCCTCTTTTACAAGATAGCATTCTTCAAGTGCAGTCTCATTTCGTGCAAAGTGACTGAGCATAAAGGGTAGCCAGTGGATGGATAAAGGTGCAGACCAAATACACTGGGCAATTTACATTTATTTGTTTGTTTGTTTGTTTATTTATTTATTTATTTGATTTATATCCCGTCCATCTGGTCTGGTCGACCACTCTGGGCGGCTTCCAATAAGGTGTGTACGAAATTTAAGGCTAACCCTAATTTAGCACTGCATGCATCTGTGGGATTCCACTGGGATTCGCCTGCCTCTTCTTACATCATCAGGAAGAAACCTTAATCGCACTTTTGCTTTAAGATATGCTTTCTGTTCAAATCCAAGAGTTTCAGTTTGAAACAAATATTAGTTTCAAAATAAATATAATAATTGAGGGATTGATACTGATTTGTTTAATGATTGACTTAATTAAATCACAGTTTCTGTTTACATGGGAGATGGCAGTTTTTGGGCCTGGCACTTGGCTCAGGCATATTCCTGTTTGTGCATGCAAAGCTAAATCCTGGCTTAGTGTTCTGCATGAACTGGGATGTCAAAACAATGAAAATACTGACTGGCTTGTAAGCTGTTAAATACTTAATTTGCTTTTCTTTGGAGAATGCTGCCTTGCTGGCCAAAATTGTGTTGCTTAGTATAGTAAATTACACTAGAGTAGTCCTGTTGAATCAATGACAATGTAGTGAGTCAACATCTCTGTACATTCCCTTGACTAAAGAGCCTGCTCTAACTCAGACTTACTGCGCTAAAGTAAGTTGCAGTTAAAGTAGGCATATTTGAACCCATGGAATGTATGGAGGAATTGATTCATGGAATCCCCATTGATTCAGTGGACCCAAATTTAGTGTCATTTACTATGTTAAGCAACAGGATATTGTCCACTGTAAAGGAAGGTAATAATTACTGTGTAAAGAAAAGCAATCTGGAGTCTGTACGGTGACCATATGAATAGCACAGTTTGGTACAGAAAGTGCATATTGAGATCTCTTCGGGACTTTCTACCCTGCTAGTTAAATTTTCATATTCGAAGTAAACATACATTTTGAGGTGGATCGTTCTTATGATTTCAAAAACATAGAAGACGGGCAAAGTATACATCTCTGTAACATGGCAGGGCTTCCAGGACCTTGGGATTACACCAGCTGCCACACAGGGTAACATTTTAAATAAATAAATAATGGCTTTGTACATTGGATTTGGAGAAGTTACTGGACATGAACCGTTGTGATGGTGAACATTCCCTGTCTTGCTGGATCTTATACATTATGCTTTAAATACCGTGGGCTAGTATTGCTCGGTCCTGTAATCTTACTGAGACATGCAGATATTTCAGGCAGAAGCTTCATTTGTTCTCTAAATGCTGCCGTATAATCTAGCGTGAGTCTCGTTAATTAACAGTTCTGCTTTGGAGAAGGCCATTAGTGTATAGTGTATATTGAGTCATGCTGTCAGTTTCATGCATTGCCATTGAAACGGCATACCTGTGGTAAGAGATTCTTGTTCTTTTGGCCTATTTTTGTGGCTCTGCTGCTGTGTGCAGCCTCCAGCTGAAATGCTTAGAAGCTGCAGGAAGGATGAAGGGGTTAATTCTTCTCGTCAGAACCCACTAAGTGAACTGCTGTGGTTAGTGTGGGATGCCGGATTCTTGCCTAGTGTGAAACATTTATGTGCTGGTGACAATTGCAGCTTGGTGCTCGACCTAATGACTAGAGCTTTGCAGCCAAGTAGAGGTTAATATGGCAACGGCTTCCCTTACTGGCTGCATTTACCATAGAAACAAATCCTGTAGGAGAAGGGGAGGGCTGGGCTTGCAGCAAACATTTAGCCATGTGGGATTGTATTGAAAGCCACGAGAATTAGGCTCATTGTACCCGCGTAGGGGTGGAGATGTAGATAATACTCCCCTAGATTCCAAGCCCACAGTTATCTGAGTTGGGGGCCCTGAGGGTTTAAAGACTTAGGAAAGGCTTAGGAACAAGCAGCTATCTCTTGGCTCAGTGGGCTCCAGGTTCTTCAGCTCGTTTTGAACATTTGGAGGAAAAAAAGTAGGTTTTAGCCTAAGAAAAGAGCTTGGAAGTAAGGCACTGCAAGTAATGGTATCCCTTGTCAGCCATATTTGTCATCATGTTTGCTCCTTAACGGCTTGTTTTAGCTACATCCAGCTAAACATAGGCCCGATAAAAATAATCAAGTTGTTAATGCTTGCCCTGTTTCCTGAGTCCTGCTGCCACAGGATCCTAGGAAACTCTCTGGGCAGATACTACTGTGCTTTGTCCCACCGCCTGGAAGCCAAGTCTAAGTGAGTTGCAGAGCCTGAAGACCGAATGAGCCTTCAGCTTCCTTTTAGCATTCCAGGTAGAAGGGAGCAGCTTGGGGACTCCTGCTGAGGCATAAAGGGGGCGTCTTTTAAGTTGCTGCCACTGAAGAGGACCCGCCTGGGATTGTCAGTGTGTATTAGGGGCCTCAGACCTTCTCTTGGCTTCTGGTTTCTTCTTGAGGTCTGGTGGTCAGAGATCTGTCCAGTGTATGTCACTTGCAGGGTTAGTGCTTGAACCAGAGTTTCTAACGGTGACCTCTTAGTTTTCTGAGAATTGTCTAGAAACTGTGGTGCTGCCATGAGAGATATATGAAAAGTGCACATGGTTAATGTGAATCCTGCTTCTTTCTCCCACCCTTTTCTTGGATGTTCTGTTTCTGCTCAGTAGAGTGAAGTAATTCTGTCGACAGAAAATACCCAGGGGTAGAACACAGAGGGTCATCTTCTCTTGGGAGTGCGAATGGGGCGCCTAGGCGGCAGCGGGGCGTGCTTGCAGCCTTGTGTTTCAAGGTGTCCTGAGCTCACTTCCATTGTACAGTATTGGGGGAACGGTGGCAGTCTGTGTCTGAAGTAACGTAGCTCTTATGAGAGAAATCAAGCTGGGACAAAACCCATGCCTTCCCTTTAGTGTGCCGCTATTACAGTTTGTGCTTGGTGACAGAAAAGTCCAGTATAGCCACCATTGTTCTCTTAAATTCCGTCAGAGAGCTTTCGAAACCTGCACGGTCAGCAGGGAGCTAATGAGGATAAACACAACTAACGATCCAGGAACACGCTGACCTGAACATAAGCCTAGTAATGATATTTCCAAGCTCTGAGCCTTTCCGTAGAACCCTCTGCAGTGTTAGCCAAGTTTCTTTTTTTGTTGTTGTTTTCACCTGTGACTCTTTTCTGTGCCTTATTAAAAAATATGTTGTGGTAAATATGTTATTTCAGAAAATGTCAGGACAGAAGGAAGTACTATTTCTTTGCACTATATAAACCCGTCTTTCTAGCGACTATCTCAGGCTTCGAAAGCCAAAAGCATTTAATAGCAAAGAGAAAAATTAGGAAAAGCCAGTGTTTTAACACAGCATCATATATGGTAGGAACTGATATTTATCAATAAATGCTTAATGTGTCCAAGCTTTGAATAAACAGTAAATATTTGGCAGTGCTAGACTGTTTTTGCAACGTTGTTTCTTCAGCCACTGGAAGAAAAGCAAGTGCAATGAAATGAATAATGTGAGATGCAGGGGAAGAGTGAAACCCAAAATCCGAGCAGAGGGAAAGTCTGTCCTGGAAACGCTGATGAGTTTGGAGTCCTTGTTCTGATGATGCACCAGAACTATTTGCTAACACTCTGGCATTCCCGGAACGAAAGAAAAGCATGTTGTAAAGGACGGCTCTGTCCTGCTGTTAAAGATGAGTTTGGAAGAGGTTATTTGGCCAGTGAGCCAGTCCCAGAAGAAGTCTCTCCGTTGGCAGTGGGTCAGAAAGTGTTGCTATGCTTGTCTGCTAAGCTTTTATTTGAAAACCGCTCTCCCCCTCCCCCCATTCATTTATATTCAAATTATTACATTTGCATATTTGCACAAGTTTGATGAGAGTTTGTTTCCCATTATTTTTATTTTGTGCCCTGTTCTCTTGATCCTTATCTCATTTCCCAGACACCTAGAAGCCATTGCAAGGATTTTGGTGATGGTTGTGGTATGATCTGTCAGTTTATCCCTTCCTGCTTCCCAGGATGATCCTAATTGATTTCTGTTGCTTCTTGCTTTTACCCAGTCTTCTCCTTTGATCTACGGACTCATGTCCATGTACTTACTGGGTTTGTCTAGCAATGCTGTTGATGTGCAGGTTTTAAGTAAAGCGTGACCTCTTTGGTCTTGTTGCTTCTTTCTATCCCTTCTTTACACCTGCTTTACATATTGACCACAACACTGCTGGGATTCTTCTCTGGAATAAAGGAAGACACATAAGTCATGGCAGCAAATTGTGGCTAATAAATGAGGAGCCAGTGTGCCAGACACTTGACCAGGCAAGTGACTGGCACCTTGTTAGTTAATTAACTGCCCTTTGCTATTGTGACTAACATAATTCCATTCTGGAGTAAAATCCTGAAAGAGTTCTGGTCACTAATTTTTAGAGTACACATTGCATGCCTACAAGGACTATATTGGTTTGAAGAGGTAATGAGAACTGCCAGCCTGTTCAGTTTTTTGCCTGTTGCTTGACTACAGTCAGAGATATTCCAGGAATGTCACTGTATTATTTAGATGTGAAATAATTAATTTTGAGTGTTTCATGCAAGTGGTCTTAAGAAGTCTGTGCCTTGAGAGATACTGGAATGAAGTAAATGTATATGCTACAGTAAACCAGTTTGTTTGTGTCATAGGACTCGAGTGTGTTACTAAATTGACTTTTATTCAGTAACGAAAATGTAATGGAATGTGGTTTGCATAGTTGTTATTAGATAATAATGGGAATATTAGTCAGTGTTTTAGCTTTGGTATACTTGTTATTCAAGAGGGAAAGCAAGCAGAAAATGTCATCAGAAGGTCAGGGTTGTATCTGAGGGCAGTTGTTGGTGTTAGATGTGTTAGAAGAATCAGAATGAGGCAGTGAATAAAAGAGAGGCTATGATACACAACATCCTGAATTTTCTTATTTAATTCAGCTTCTGCAGTTCTTTGGTAGTGTGATGTATCTTGCAAATATTGCATCCGTCATTTGGCTTGCAAATAAAGCTTTTAAGGGCCATATAACTGTGCACCTAATTTATGAATTCAGAACATTTTAACCAGTACTTCAAGACTTCCAAATCATCATATGATGGTTAAATAATAAGATATTTCATGCACTCAGGTTTCTATTGTAAGAGGCATGATACATTAAGAAGGAGAAAGGGGAAAAGCGAACTTGGGCACGGGTTGTATGTTACAAAATTCTTAAGTGTTCTTTCAGGCAGAGTGAAACAAAGCAAGCCCTCTTGAGCTGCTTCTGCTCTGATTGATGCATAGGCCAGGTGGGTCTTCTGGTTGTCATGGCAGTGTTCTTGGTGAAAGGTCTGGTCTTGCAGTGTACTTTGTTAGGTGCATTTAGCTGATACTCTTTGGGAACCAGGAAGGTTTGTATAAATGCCTCTCTCTGTAATCCAGGTATTCCATTCTTTAAAATCTAGTGCCCACTGAATCTTAGGGAGCCGGCAGCCCTGTGCACTGTGCTGCTCTGTTGTTTGGAAAGGTCGTCCTTCCCAGTAAGAGTAGAAGCTCTTGGTTGCCATAGGCATGACAGAGTGTATTGTGCTGCAGAACATGTACAGCTCTGGGGGAGTGGATGTCTGCTAAGGTATGCTTGTCCCATCTTTTTTTGGTCACACCATCTTGCTAAGCAAACCATTGTAAATGTGTAACCGTTTTATAGCTTATTCATGGTCAGTTATGGTAAGCAGATAGCACCTGCAGTGTGTTGTGTGCCTGTTGAACATAATGATGCTGGAAAAAAGGAGGTGCGTTGCTTGAATTGAATGGGCAGAACCAAAGGCTGCTTCCTTATGCATAATATGTCACTGTGGTCTGCCCTTTGGCACAGACGGATCAAAAATGGCAAGGCACTTTATACATAAATGCCCATATTATATTAGCATCATGAGTGCACGTTCTGACAGTGTACAGAACAAGAACTGAAAATAGACCAGGAGCCTTTTGGATTGTAGTTAAGTTTCCTCCTGTTTTCAGCAGTGGCTGGAGAGCCAGTTGCTTCTGGAAAGCTTTTGGCTCAGGAAAGAAATGCTTGTTGCTGGCACCAGGCCAGAAAACCCTCTGGAATGGCCGACCGGTGCTTGTACCTTGATCAGTGTCTTGTTGCATCTTTACCTGCACCTCTAATTTTTCAGTAATTTTTGTTGTTGTTAAAAAATAGTCTGGATCCTATGTGGCCATATGTATCTCCCCATATCTCCCTCCTTCCCTGGAGGTTGTCCCTCTCCCTGATGTCCTTCTGCTGGCTGGTGAAAATTAAGGGGTTGAACTCGATGGCCCAATTGGCCCCTTCCAACTCAATTATTCCACGCGTCTGTGATTGTCCTTTGATCTGTGAATGCCATGGAAGGATGGAAGATTTTAGTAAGGATGTGACACATTTTGATATCATATTTTAAATTTATTTTAATATCATGTATTTTAAATTTGTGATATTTTAATGCATAATTACATTTTTATATTAATATCCTGATTCATTATGATTTTAAATATACACACTCTTTAGCTGTTGTGCGCCACTTTGAGTCCCTTTACTGGGAGAAAGGTGGGATGCAAAATAAAATGATGATGTTGTAAGAATATGGTGGCATTCCCACACTGTGTCCCACATCCACCATTAGACACCCACTGCCCTTGAGCCTGGAGGCCCCATTTAACTAGCCGAGCTCACAGGAACTATGGATGGGTGTCTTCTCTGCCCTTTCCTACTTTTCTGAAAGCTCTTTAATCTCCAGCCATCAGCACATTCCGAGGCTGCAGCAAAGTTATCTTATTGTTGGTGACTTGAGTTCTAGCACTGTGAGAGGATGAGAAAGGGCTGTCCACTCTCTTCCTGTATATCCCTTGTAATGTTATAAATCATTGTTGTGTTCCATCTTAGTTGTCCCATGAACAGAAAGCCCACAATTCCTCAGCTGTTCCTTATCAGCCGTGTTACATCCCCTGCATCCTTTCCGACTCTGCAGTGTTGTTTTTGAGATAGAGCACCCATTCTCTCCATGCAGCGTGCTAAATGCAGCTGAACAGCAGTTCTGTTGGAATCCATTGCTCAGGTCATTCGCTGTTCTTTTTGAGGGTTATAAGGTATGCAGCCCACAGTCCCAATACGCCATTGCCGCTGACAGTTAACAGCAAGCCGCAGATAAGGTCTGCTTCTTTGGTCCTTCTGTATGAAATATTTATAATCCATGGTGTTTAACTGAACGAGGGAATAGGCAGAGCAATACTTTACATTGTCAATTCTCTCCTGTATTTCCTTCAGAGTATAGCCGTTTTGAGTCTAAGATCCATGACCTCAGAGAACAGATGATGAACAGCAGCATGAGTTCAGGATCTGGCTCACTTCGAACAAGTGAAAAGCGGTCTCTCTATGTACGGTAAGAAAACTGCTCTTCTAGCTGAATCATCTTTAAAGTTTGGCTGTGTGGGGGGGTTCCAGTGGACGCCCTGTAGGTTTGTCATCCTGTTTCCCCAGGAAGGGTTATCTTGTGGTGCAACCTTGTGGAAAACGCTTAGCGTTGCCCTGACTAAGGCCACACTGGCTTGGATAGCCTGTGCACCCTTAACTTTGTCTCCGGTAGCTGAAAGCAGCTGAGTAGTGCCCTTACTCTACAGGGGGGGGTCTCCTTGAAAGGAAGCTCCTTGTTTTGGGTGCTGTCCTTCTAGGCCAAGGGACTAAATGCTGCCCTGGGAGCCTCCCTTTGCCAGGGTGATGCATTGTTCATGTTACTAAAGGTGGTGCGCTGATGTCCTGTGGGGAACCAAGGCAGTTAGGTGGGCCGTGCCTTGTGGGTGCAAAGCCCTTTCAGTTGAAAACATTGGCCGGCAGCACAGATTTGCTCCAGATCATACTCTGTGTGAAGGTAGTATTCCGTGGAGTGCCTGCTGCCTCTTTTCTGCCTGCAAGGAGGATGAGCTCTTAGTCGGATTAGAGATTAGAGTTTGCTAATTGGGTAGAGCAATTAGGTACAAGATGAGCCTGCAGCAGCTGGGCTGCTTCTTCATCATCTTTTCCTGCCCCTACTTACCACTGTCCTAGGCCCCACAGATAAGCCGGCTGCTCCTGGGTCCACAGGATGAGTGCCATGAGCCAGGAGATCCATTGTCCCAGGAAGACCTCTCAGGCGTAAGCAGCTGGCACGAGCACAAGGCTTTCCGTCACTGAGCCTTGCTAGAACCTTGTGCAGCATGGCACCCTTAAAGCATTCTAGTCCTGGTGTGCTGTTCCCGAGCCCCCCCCCCCCCTTTTTGTGCCTGAGGACTGTTCTGGCCGTCTTTTGGAGCTCACCGGCCCCATAGGTGGTCCCTTCGATTCACCTGCTTTGCCTTTAGAAAAGGCTGGCTGTGCAGCCAGAGCTGCTCCCTGCTGAGTGCTAAGCTGTCTTGTGTAACAGACTCTCAGTTGCTCTTGCGGTTGAGGTGGCGCTTGGTGAAGTCCCTTTGTGCTTTGGGACAGCAGACCCAGCCCTTCCAGGTGGGGTAGTTTCGAGCACAATTTAAAGTGAAACTGACGGAATAGTCTGTCATACCGCAGGTAGGGATAATTACTAGGCTGGTTGTAATAGGTTACAAAGCATGATCTGGCCTTGACCGAGGTGCTGTTTGAAGCAGGAAGCAAAATCTCAGCTTGACACGGACACTCCTTTTGGGAGGGCGCGCCACAGATTTTGCCAGGAGACAGCTATGCACAAAGGCCTGGCTTTCCGGAAAGGGAGCTGAAAGCCACCCCTCTTGTGGCCAGGAGAGGAATTTATGAGGCCTGGGTAGGGCTGTGGCTTGGCAGACCAAGGGCATCTCCTACATCTGTTTGGCTGGCAGATTTCAGGTGAAATCCTGGAGAGCCAGTTGCCACCTGCCAGCGCTGAGCTGGAAGGTCCAGTGATCTCTCTCTTGGCCCAAGGCCTCTTCCTGTGCTTCTAACGTGCTTCACTCCTGTTCAGGGCCCTCTTTGACTATGACCGAACTCGGGACAGCTGCTTGCCCAGTCAAGGACTCAGTTTTTCTTACGGGGACATCTTGCACGTTATCAATGCTTCAGATGATGAGTGGTGGCAGGCAAGACTGGTGACGCCTCATGGAGAGAGTGAGCAGATTGGAGTCATCCCAAGCAAGAAGAGGTGAGGGCTGGAATGGCAGTACTTCTTGCTTTGTTTTGGCTCTTCTCTGGTTTCCCTCGAGGAGAGTGCTGTCCTTCCTGCCTTGCTGGGGAGGGCAGGCACTGTGCTCCCACGGGGTACGTGCCTCTGTGTGGTTGTGCCCCATCTAATGCAGCACCACAGAGGCTGGAGAAAGAATGGGCTCATCCCCCATTTCTGTGCCATCAGCTCCTGAACCAAGCGAAGAGCAAAAAACCCGTGTGAGAGAAAAGCGGAAGGGTGAGGGACAAGGATCCGCATGGCACCCAAATCCCGTTTGAACATGAGAGTTTCTTTCTTTCTCAGGGTGGAAAAGAAGGAGAGGGCACGATTAAAAACTGTGAAGTTCCACGCCCGAACTGGGATGATAGAATCCAACCGAGTAAGTGCTGGTTTGGAGGGGAAGGGAAGCAACGGAAGGAGTACTAAAAAGCTTTGCCTTCTAAAACGGTTTCTAGTCTCTGCTTAGAGAATGTTTTCCCCCCTGTTTCTTTGTGATTATGATTTTGTTATACCTTGCTTGGTGGGCCCTGATGTGCAGAAATGCGATATATAAATGCTTTTAAACAATATTTTTAAATAAATACAAGAGTTGGGCGACCAATAGAGACGACAGAGGTTAAACCCTGTTCCTTTCAAGAGGGTGCCCTGCTTTGTTAGATGGGAGTTGATGGGCTGGGCCTCGGTCAGTGATGGCGAACCTAGGGCGCGTGGACCTCTCTGCAGGCATGTGAGCCATATGTCGCCGGATCGCTACCCCCAGCGGCCAAACCTGAGGAGGTGGCTGCCGTCATGGTGCTAGTGCCCCGACAGGGGGCAGGCCAGGATCCGGAGCAGCTGGCGCTGGCGGGGGTTGGGCCCGATGGGAGGCAGATCCGGAGTGGGGTCCGGAGGCACCTCCATGCCCGGGATTCCCTCTTCTGCTGCCACTTCTGCTGGGTTGTTTCCTCCCCCCCCCCCCCCCAGTTTGGGGGCACTTGGGCTCAAAAAGGTTAGCCATCACGGGCCTAGATTTTGTAGAGGGAGCACACCTCAGGCTCTCTTTGTCCAGGGCAATGGGGATAGGACTTGCCGTCTTGCCTCCTTGCCCTTTCAGCAGTCGGATTTGCAGCTCTTCACAGAACCCCAGATTCACTCAAGCTGGCTCAGAGAACACGGGTGGGGGGGGGCGCCATGCCCATGACTGTGGGGGAGCTGAGTTGGGTGGCAGGACAGCCAGAGGGGAGGGCAAGGCGCCATTGCTGTTGCTTCTTCCAACATGTGTGTGTGGCAGGGAGAACAGAAGGACACACACCGTTTTCTTTGTTTGTTTGTTTATGTATTTATTTTGCTCTGACATTATGAATTGGTTAGTCATCTTCGACCATCCCCTATACTCCATTCCCATCCCCTTTTGTTAATTTTCCTTTTACATTCCCGTTTACATGTAATTTCCATGATTTCATTTGAGGGGTGGCTTCCCTGGCTCTGATCATCATTGTCGACTCATTTTAATTTTTCTTGCATGCTTTAAATACCATTGTTTGTTTGTTTTTTGTTTTTCTTTTTGTTTGTTTCTTTCTGCCCCCTCCTTCCATCTCCACCTTCTTCACAGTCGATCAAAACGAAACGTAAAAAGAGTTTCCGCCTCTCCCGAAAATTCCCATTTTACAAGAGCAAAGAGAACATGGCCCAGGAGAGCAGCGGACAGGAACGTAAGTAGCCGCTGCCCTGCTCAAACTCTGGCTCGGGAGGCTCCTGCTGCCGCGGTCGGCAAGAAGCAGCGTGCGGCTCCCGAGGAGAACACATTCCAGCACCAGGGGCTGTAAGGTTGGGCTGGATCTTGCGCCACGATAAGAATTGTGCCCTCTGGTCAGATCTCAAGTGACCCCCACCTGTGCTCCCCACAGACTCCCGAAGGTCCTCTGAGGGAGCGTGTCCACCCCGCCCCAGCTGTGCCGAGTCTCTTTCCCCCTCTTGGAAAAACAGGCAGAGGAGGCTGAAGCACCCACACACACACACACACACACACTCGTGTGCGCCCCCCCCCCCCACCACTGCTGCTTGCTGTCCTGTGTCCCGCCTGTACCAAATGATCTGTAACTTCATCCCTTGGGGGCCTGGTTTTGCCAGGAGTTTTGAAGTATCCTGCCTCTGTCTAACCTTGAGGTGCTTGCTCCTCTCCCCTTTTTGGCTGCCTGAAGGAACACCAGTTCCGCTTGGCCAGCGGGCCCTTTTGTCCATTGGCAGAGCCGGTCCCTGTGGGGGGGGGTCACTGGGTGTGCCGTTGGGGGCAGCAAGGGACCTCGGTGGCCAATGGAGCTACTTGCCTCGTCCCAGGATAGAGAATAATTTGGGCAAAGTTTGCAAATATATGCCTTCTTGCACACAATTCATGTCGATTGCAACCTTTGGGCTGATGGGGTGACACTCCCGCAGCAGACATGCTGCCTGACGTAGGACTTAATAGGAGATCTTCTCTTAATGACAAGTCACTGATGAAAGACCTCTCCTACCTTTGCAGGAAGCCTTTGGGTGGGGGTGGGGGTTAGTATGCAGCTTGCTTGCTGTGGGGCCCGTGCCCTCTGCCATACTTCCCCAACTACTGCGATGCCCGTAGTAAAGAAGCCACCTTATACCAGGGTGACCCGCTTGTCCACCTCGCTCCCTACTCTCCACGCTGGCTACCGGCCCCTTCCCCGTCTCCTGCTATCCAGTCTCTTTGATGGGAAATGCTATGGATTGAACTTGGGACCTTCTTCCTGCCTGCAAAACATGTCCTTTAGCTCAGAATGATGGTCTGCCCCTCTAGAAGGCAAAGCGCAAGGAAGGATCAGGATGCCAGGCGTGAACATCTCCATGCGGGAAGCTTGTCTGCCATTGCTAGCTTTCAGGGAGCCGGTGGTGAGAAGTGTGGAGATGCCCAGGGCTCAGGTGCTTACGGCTCCACAAAATGGTAGCCGTTCAGGACTTCCCAGGCCAGGCTGGTTTCTACCCTGGAGAGCTGGGCTGCTTTCTGGGGCTGGATCTTTCCTCTGTCTTGCGCACTCTTAGCAGTGATGGTCTCTTGCTGGGGACTGCAGTCAGCAGCAGAATAGGGATCGGCACCCGCTGCTGGCGACGGTGTTTGCTGCCCTTGGTGGTGGCAGCTTAGTGTGCTTCTCGGTGCAAACTGCTGCCTCCTGGCCCATTTTCTGGGTTGGGGCGTCAAGAGAATAAGGAGGTCCTTTTGGTGACAGTGGCCAGCCTGGTCCCTTTAACGACCGAAAGACAGAGGGCCATGTCCTCCCAGCTGGGAACTTCTTTCACAGGCCACTGAGGACAGTTGCAATGGTTTCCCGTGTTCATGATCTGTCTTCTTTTGGGGAAGGAACGCAGAGGATGGTCTGAATTCCCCTAGGTGCCTGGTGCTGCGGATCCTTGGGCTTTGTGGGGTATCTGAGCAAGGGCTCTGGGCAGGAGCATCTGAGCGCCCTGAGAGCAGCTTGGCGACAGAAAGGGCCTTACTTAGCCAGTGTGGGTCAGGAGCTTTAACTTCACTTGCTCTTGCAGCTCGCAGCCATTCTGCACTCCTGTCATTAATGCTCTCCTGGCTCTGTCTCTCCTCCCCACTCTCTCTCTCTCTCTCTTTCTCTTTCCTTCTCTCTCTCTTTCCTTTCTCTCCCCTCTCCCTCTCCCCTTTCTGGCTGACTGTGAATCAGGACTTCCCTGGGTTAAGTGACGATTATTATGGCGCAAAGAATCTGAGTAAGTGGAATTTCACTGCACATGATCACTTTCCATTGCTAGCATGTGTGTGACTGGGAACAAGCAGGCGGTCTGTTTGGAGCAGCCACCTTTCCCCCAGAGCCCAGACCGACTGCGGCCGCTTCTTAACTTCACTTGGGCCAACTGACTGAGAGAGTGTAGACCTCTTCCAGCCTGTGAACGTGGTCCTCAAGGACAGCCCACCCACCCCCAGCGTGCAGTGAGAGGGTTTCACTAGAAGGCAAGGACCAGGAGCGGGTCTGGGGCAGGGCAGCCGGAAGGGCCTCATGTTGGCAAAGTCCTGCCCGGGCAAGGCCTGGACGTCTGCCCTTTGTTAGCCCTGTGCTAGAGACGGGTGCCCCCAAAATCTGGGCCTTGTCTTCCCCTGCATGCGCTTCCAGGGCCTCACTTCTCCCGAACTCGCCAGAGGCTCCCAGTGGCAGGATTACACGCTAGGGAGCGGCCCAGGGAAAAAGCAGACTAGGAAGGGGGCTGGATGTCTGTGCTTCACCCCTGCTTGTGCTTGGGCTTCCTCTGCTGGAGACAAGTGCTGGAGGGAGGCAGTCTCTGGGCTCTTGTCTGGGCAGAAGAGTTGTGGTTCAGTAGAGCATGTACCCGCTGTCTGTCCACTCTGTCCTTGCGCTATTCTTCTCTCTCCCCCCTCCCCCAGTTCTTGTGTTCATCTCTGTTTATCAGTGACTCTCAATTCAGAGTCATACTGAATTAGCGATGTTTTCTTGTTGCAGAGGGCGTGACATCAAACACCAGTGACAGCGAGAGCAGCTCCAGTAAGTGCCTCTCTGCTTGTTCAGACGTTTTTGTATTTAAACCCCCGGGTTCCTCTGCCTTTCCCACTCCCAGTGTTGCCGGTCAGGACTTCCTTTAGCTGCACCTTTTTGGTTCCATGTTTTCCCTGATCATTGAGTTTGGTGAAAAGCACCCAGTGCAGGGGAACCCTTGCTTTTTTACTGACCATGCAGAAAAATGACTTCCCAGGTTTGGGGGGGGGGGGGGGGAGAAGAGAGGCTTGGGTGCCTGACAAATGTATACATGTCGCTACTCTCATGTTACTCCAAAAGAGGTAGGAATGTTGCTACCAGATCAGGCTGACACTTTCTTTTCCAATTTTTTTTTTTTTAGAAGGACAAGAGGACACCATTTTGTCATACGAACCTGTGACGCGGCAAGAAAGTACGTTGAAAAGAAAAGAGTTTGCTGCTTTTCAGTGTGGATGACGGGCAACTTAGCTCTGATGTCCCTGCCTTTTACTTTTCCTTGGTAGTTTTCACCTGCTTTTGGTTGTACCCTAAAGCCCCCTTTCAATTTTGTGGCTGTTTTTCCAGTTCACTATGCGAGGCCAGTGATAGTTCTGGGACCCATGAAGGACCGAATCAATGATGACCTCATCTCGGAGTTCCCACACAAATTTGGCTCCTGTGTGCCACGTAAGTGCTGGTCCCCTCGCCTCCCTTGGGCCCTGGCAGTTGGAGAGGGAAGTGCTGACTGGCACATGAGGACAACTGGTCTAGTTGGGTAACGATGGTAAGTCCTGTACACTCTGGGTGTCCGAAGGAGAAGGTCCATCGGGGGGGGGGTGTCCCGATTCTTCTGCTGGGCTACTCCTTTTTGCATCAGGCTCCATTTGTAGGCAGATAGAGTCACGCCTACTGATGCGCAAGCAACTGATAGGGCCTTTGGGCCCACAGAGGAGGGCATTGTTTCTTGAACAGCAGAAAGAGCTGGTGCATTTTCTTCTAGATACTACTAGGCCTCGTCGTGAGAATGAGGTAGACGGGCAGGATTATCACTTTGTGGTGTCCCGGGAGCAAATGGAGAAGGACATTCAAGACAACAAGTTCATTGAGGCCGGACAGTTCAATGACAATCTTTATGGGACGAGTATTCAGTCTGTGCGGGCAGTGGCTGAGCGGGTGAGTAACCGTGGCCTGGAGAGTGGGCTGTGCCACTCTGGGCCAAAACTTCAGAGCAGCAGCTGTGGCTGCAACCTTTTTGGGACTTCTCCATCTTGCATGTTCCGAACTGCCTGTGCCCAGAGCCCAAGTCAAGAGCATGCTCCGACTGACTTTTTAGGGCCTTGGGCAACAGAAGGCGTTACTCTCGAAGGGGAACACAGACAAAAAGGCTCTGAAGCTGTCGCTTCCGTTGCACACCAAAGGGCAGCAGCCCTAAGAACGTACAGGCTGGTCCCCATTTGGGACAGCTCAGCAGACCGCCTCTGGCTCTCCTTGGCCTCAAAGGCTTCTTCTCTGTCAGTGACTAGGGTTGTGTGGTGTCTCTCGGTCACTGTTGGGGTTGCCGAATTGCCCGTGGGCTTGCGGTGGGGGCGACTGAGAAAGCTTGGTGGAAGCGCGGTGACGGGGCTTGGTGGTCACTGCCGTCTTGCTCTACTGCAGGGGAAGCACTGCATCCTCGATGTGTCTGGCAACGCCATCAAGAGGTTGCAGCAAGCACAACTGTATCCTGTGGCGATCTTCATCAAGCCGAAATCTATTGAGGCGCTTATGTGAGTAGTGTGGAAGCTGGGAATTTAGGTCAGCCGGAATGCTGCTTGCCGGGGGGGGGGGCGCAGATGGAGAGACTGCTTGCTCCTGAAAACGGGAAGAATGTCTTGGAGACACCAGCTGTAGAAGCAGGTTGCAGGGAGGAAGCACCGCCATCTTGGGCTCTTTGAAAAGCGAGAGGCCTGGGGCAGGGGATGGAGCGCTGTGTGTGCTCGCTGAGAGTCAGGCTCCCCCTGCCTCCCTCAAAAACCTGAAGTGATGGGGATTTGGTAACTGGGCCTCTTCCACATCTGGGCTGTGTTGATGTCACAAGTGTGGATTCATTGCTACTGAATTCCTTCAGGGTTGCTGCTTTTGTCTGGGGGAAGGTGTGTGTTGTGGGGACAAATGAACATTTTGGTTGTCAGCCTAGCCACCTATAAGCCTGTTTCTATATTCCTGGATGAAAGCATGCAGAAATGAGCATGGGCTTGTGTCAGATCTTTTACAGTTCTACTGAGCTTATTCTCTTTGGGTCGGCAGGGAGATGAACCGGAGGCAGACATACGAGCAAGCCAACAAGGTCTTTGATAAAGCCATGAAATTGGAGCAGGAGTTTGGAGAGTATTTTACAGGTGAGGAAGCGCTGCAGGGAGTAGCCACCATACACTCACACTTTATTGTAGGGCTGGGAAAAATCAAAAGAATGTAAGGAGGGAGCTAAATTGTTGGGCTCCCTAAGCAGAGGCAAAGGCAAAGAAGAACATTTTACTGCTGCTCCACAAGGGTTTGAAGATGCTGAGGCTTCACACATGTCTTGAAATGGAGAAGGGGATGATTTTAGACCAAATGAGGGGAGCGGACAGAATGTCTGTGTCCTTGGAGCATCAGTAAGAGTGTGCTGAAGAACGTGGCCAGCCGCTGGCTTTCTGTGGAACAAGATGGCCTTGCAGTAGGGGTGGCTAACAGAACCCAAAGTGAGGGGTGGTCCTTTGCAGAAGGGGAGAGGCACTCGATGTAGGGAGCAGTCCTGGGGACACTCTGGCCAAGCCAAGAGCTTCCCTAGTGACTGGCTAATTGTTCTGGCATGCTGTCTCCATTGGGAGGTGGGGGGAGCCAGGAGCCCAGGAAGGGAGACGGCCTTCCTTTGAAGCCATAGTTACACAGGATGGTTGTCTTCGATCGGGAGTGTGACTTGCTGACAGGGTGGTTTCTAAGGTCTTGCCTCTTTCTCATAAAACTTTTTTTTGTCTCCTCTCCTCCCTCCCCACAGCCATTGTACAAGGAGACTCTCTGGAAGAGATTTACAGCAAAATCAAACAGATAATAGAGGACCAGTCTGGGCATTATATCTGGGTCCCATCCCCTGAGAAACTGTGAAGCCCCTACCCTGCAATCACCTTGTGAGAAGACCAGAGACCCCTCCCCCTGCCCTCTGCCCCAAGAGAAGGGGGAGCAAGAAGACCATCCCTGTCCCCTTTTTTAGATGGCTGACCATTGAGTTTTCTAGTCCTGTTTTTCTTTTTCTCGGGATGGACTCATCTCCTTCATCAAGCGACTGTCCCCATCATTCCTGCATGGACCTTCCTGCTGCTCCCTTAGAAATGGAGACAAACCCCATTTGACAGTTTTGTGTGTTTTTTAAGTAAAAAAAAAATCAACTCAACTTAAAAAGTCAAGAAGCAAGATGGGAGATGGCAGATGAAGACTAGCCTAAAGAGCTGTCATAGCAATGGACCTGGACTGCCCCGTGGACATGCTGAGGACTAGCAGCTTGGGGCAGCTTTTCCAAGAGTGCAGTGATCGCCCAGCACTGTGACTGAAGGAAAGGCAACAGAATGCATTTATTTATCTATGTATGTAATTTATATATAATATATATGCTATATATTATATATATGGACTAGAAAACATGGGGGAGGCTGCTTAAATGGTACTTTGTGCGTGCAAGAATAATATTGCTGCCACACCTCAGCCACGGGGCACAGAAATCTTTTGTGGCTGGGAATGAATCTGATGGTACTCAGTGCTTTTGGGTATTGCTCAGTGGTTTTTCAAAGCCGGTTATGTGCAGAAGGCTGCATTTGGGAAAAACAGAAGCTGCCATCCTTGAGTGTGAAGCAAGCAGTGAGCCCAGAACCACATCTGAAGTTACAGCGGTTGTTTTGAGCACGAGAAAGTGAATGGATAATGCTACATATTAATTGCACATTGTTTTATGTCATCTGATGTGTTTGCATGAGAGGTTTCTTTTCTTTTCTTTTTTTTTAAGCTGGTGTTAAACCAAAATCATGTTTGTGTTGGTGTGTTGGCTTTTCATTATTCCCAAGCTTTTGATTTTAATAACGAACTGAACGGGTATTCAATCCAGTTTTTTTAACTTATTTTTTAAGATGGTTCCGTTGTAAATAGATTCCAAGCCCATACCTATCCTAAGACCACGTGGAATGAGCACACCAGCTGTTCTGTGCTGCCGTGGGGCCAGTTCCCTGTGGAAAGACTAAACTCCATCCCTCTACAGACTGATTCTGGTGGAAGGATCTGGCGCCCCATGCAGTGAGCAGCTCGACGCAGCAGCCAGGCCACAATGGGGAGAGAAACCTGTGTCGTAAAGGGACACGATTCTTCAACCATGTGATGGAATTTAGGGCCGACTTCTCCAGAATCCTTATTTTAGCAGAATGGTGCCCAGTTCTGGTTGTGACATGTGAAGCCTTTCCCAGCGAAGCGCACAGTCACTGGCTCTGTGAAGAAGAGCATCATCCCACTTCCCTTCTATTTCTGCGTAATTCTTGTTACAGAGATGCCCCCCTCCCCCCGGTTGTCCCTTGCTACCAACCTGTGCTTGCAGTTCTTCAAGGCAGGCAAGGAAGGAAAGAATTCAGAATGCTCTGGTATGAGGCACAGACTGTTCGTCTTCCATGGACTGAAGCCAGCTACTTCTGGGAAGCCTTGGTATGTGCTCATCCTAAGTGATTTCTGTCAGTATGTGAACTCTGTGATTGCAACGTTCTCTGTTTGAACACTGAATGGGAGAATAAGTTGGATCGTCAAGAATCCTGGAAGGAATTTCCAAGGATTCAGAATCCGGTACAAGCCCTCGCTTATTAGCCAAAGGGGAAGATTTGCTCACTTTCCTAGTCTCATCTCCAAGTTTGAAGCAGGTGATTGTTCGCATCTAGTCTCCATGGAGTGAGAGCCATGGCTACTCTGGGAAGAGACCCACACGTTCCTGGCCGGAATCCCAGCAAGTAGGGGCAGGCCTCAGATTGTAGCCGGGTGATGGTCCCACTTCATAGCTGGTAGGTAGCTGTGTCATTCATTGTGTGATTTGTGCACGGGCTTCATTGTTAAACATGGGTGAAAACTGTCATCTTGCGGAGATTCATTCTGGTAAGCAAGAAGCCATTTGCACGTCAGCTGGTGTTGCAAGAAACGTCAAGTGGGCCTTGGGTTGGACCTAGAGCTGCTCTTTGCTGGAAGGACAGTGAAGAACCAAGACAAGGGAGCTGATCTTCTGCGCGAGTCCCTAGGGGGGAGGGCATTCCGACGAGGGGCTGCCACCACCTTCCTCTGCTCAGCCACGATAGAAACAGCTTCTCAGGCTCCAACTCCTTTTATTTTCTAATGCCTGTCACCTTGTCTTCTAGGCCCATGGAGGAAAAGTCTACGTACTCCATGGCATAGCAGAAAGTACCAATCATGACACTAGTTGGTTTACCAGTGTTTCTTCCGAGGAGACATATATTTTTAATAAACAGAACATTGCAATGAGCTTGTCTGCTGAGGGTTTCTTGTGTAGGGAAGCCCCCCCCCCCCATGTGATGGATGGAATCCTAAAAGCGATAGGTTTGAAACCTAGTTTGCACACATCTGACATGCAGCTTCCAGATATGGGGCTACGGTGGGGAAGCCCTCAAAAGTCAGACCAGAACACATGAACCAGATGTTTATGTATTATTTCCCTTTTGACTATATTGGACCTAAGGGCATCTTACGCAAACCTGTGTTAATTAGGCTCAAACTAAGGAAGATTTACCATGACATTCATGTAGCTTGTATGTTGGGACAAAGGCCCCATCACAGGCATGCGTGATGGCCTTCTTAATGGTACCTCCTATTTCTGTAGAAAAGAATATGGGAGCTGTGGGAGGAGCCTGGCGCTAAAGGAGAAGCCCCCTGGGTAGTTTGAGCCACACCCCCAGGGGCTTTTCAGGGGCACTTGCACAGTTGCCACGGACAGGAGAAACTCCTTGTGCTCAAAAGAGAACAGTAGTAACAGATGGAAGGAGGCTCTGTGGTCACAAAGACCACGACCACCTGTTGTGCATGAAACCCTTGTGAAGGCTGGCTGGCCTCTTCCTGCCCGATTCTCCCCAGCCCTTACCAGAGGCAATAGCTCCGGTTGGGGCCTGTGAGTGTAAATATAGATACTGTATGTTTGAGAGACTGCATTCCTGCTTCTACTGCAATGGATGAAAAGTTAAACAAGTGGGTAAATATTTATATGGGGAGACAAACATAGAAGCTTTTTGGAGGCTTAGACCATTTTATTGTTCTGCCTTTTTCTGAAATCTTACTGTCCTTAAATGTGCGCAGAAGACGCAACTCTGGCTTCATGAGAGGCAGTCTCCCTCTGATAAAGGGGGCACCTCTGCTCCATGAAATATTGCAGTGAGACTTCCTCCTGCTCCAGAGGTCATGGCTAAAGACCATCTGCCAGCTGTGGGGTGGCCTTGGTGGCTGTCACTCCTCCTTTGGGTAGAATCCCTTTGCTCTGTCCAGCTTCTCCAGCACCTCGCTGTAAAGGCTAATCATCTGTGGACAGAGGTCACCCACAGTTGGTCAACCAGCCAGGGATGTTCAGCCTGACTCAAGGATCAGCTTTCAAGGAGACCTCCGGGAAAACTTAAACCCAGCATATGATAACACCTTCTCTGCCTAATATAAAACCCCACCAAGAACGGGCACCTCTTCCAGCCAGAGAGAGCAAATCCATACTTAACATTTCCATATTGCCCAGAGGCGAAAAGCTTTAACCTTCATCACAGCCCTGGTGGGCGGGTGTCACAGCTAATCTCATACACTCACACAGGCATCTTCTTGGGGAACAGTAGATCATTAGTGGTGGCTGCCCTCTAGATTTCAGCTGTTTCTTGGAAGGACTAATATCTTAATGCACACATTGAGCCAGTTTCTCAACTCAAGCAAGGCCAGGTGCTTTAACACAAATGACTGCAAAGACTTAACAGCTGCCAGTGCTCCCAATTCATGCTACATATCTGGATCTTCCCCCCACGCGCACACACGCACTAACAGGCATTACACTGGGTGCTTTTTAGAACACCTGTAACGACTAAACAACAACACATTGCTCTGGAACTCATCCTTCCTTACCTGGCCCTCATAGCTGCTCTTCAGAGTTCCTAAGTGAGGCAGAAAGCGCATTCCCAAGCCACACCACCGCTCTGCTTCCTGGTATCTGCCAGCGCAGTAGTAGCCTATGCCTGTGTTCCAAGCTCTGGCCATGAGCCAGAGTATTTCCACCTCTGGATAGCTCGCCTGCAGCACCTGCCAACCCCCAGAAGTACAGAAGGCTGATCAGAGCTGCCCTATCAAGCCAGCTCTGTGTAACGTCTGTTGCACACAGGCTATAATTTCTTAAGCAAGGGAGTTTCTAGGACTCTGGTAGAATGTTTCTTGCGTTCCTCAGATGGTTGTAAACAAAGGAGTGGGCAAAGTGCAGCTCTCCCAGTGATGCTGGGCTACATCTTCCAGTGTCCCTCACCACTGGTGATCTCCGATAGAATTGATGGGAGTGGTGATGCAGCAACATCGGGAAAGCCATTGGCCTTCCCCACCTGTAGACCAAGGTGAGCAGAGGGACACTTTGCCCATTGCCATAACTGGCCCAGACTCCAGTAGAGATGAGGTCCAGTTTGCAGCACTCATAGAAATGAAGCTCTGCATGTCTTCCCCCTAGAAGTCTATTACGCGTGCAGGCATGTCATTCAGGCGTCAAAAGCACCAGTGGCTAAAAGCACTTGTGGGCCTTGAGTGCTTGGCCTTCCCAACTGCATTTGCCTCCCCTGGAGTCAGACCGTGATAGGGCTGAAAGGGCCAGGCGTTTGCAGTCGGCTGTCAGAGGGGAAAAGCGTTTTTGATGTTGTGCCCTGCTTTCCTGCCCCACTCACCATGCTGCTCAGAATGCTCAGAGCGTCTTCAAAATAGCCCCAGGCCTCCTCCGTTGCAGAAACCTCAGTGTCACTGCTCATGCTGGATGGCAAAGAAAGGTGGACCAGGCTGTGTAGACATTTGCTAAGAAACAACAACAAAAGCAAGGTGAGGAAATTCCTCGGCCAGGCATCTGCATGGTGCCTTCTTGAATGATCTGTGAAGCCATCATCCCACCTTGAACTAACCAGATCTGATTTGGGAAGCCATGCAAGGGCAGACCCCGTTGGTCCTTGGAACACCAGGAATCTCCAGGTGGGGCTTGGAAAGAGCACTGACTCAAGACGCCGGAGAGCAACTGCTGCTGGCCAGACTCGGGTGGACCAAGGGTCTGACACATCAAAAGGCATCTCCTTGCGTGTCAATCATGCCCACGGGAAGCAAGCAGCTACATGAGCATCTCTCTCTACAGCTGTCGGTTTGACCCTCCTCTCCACAGCTCAGGAGGACGGATGTTCACCGAAGGATGTGCTATTTTCAGAGTGTTTTGAGTGACAGGGAGGCACCCATACATGCCTCTTATTCTTAAGCTCAAAAGAAAAGGCAGTTCACAAGCCGTCTCGGGTGCCACACACATTGATGATGCCAACAGGAAGAAAGAGACGAGCAGACAAAGCAGCTCGTGCGTTCCTCTGTTCAGAGGCATTGCTTATTTACAAGTGCCGCATCTTTAAGACCTTCAAATACAGCCAGAGTACAGGCTGGGCAGCAAAGCTCTTAGTCAACCTCATTCCCTGCAGCAGTCTCTCACCTGAGTGTGACTGTATCCATGGCTTCTTGCTTCCTGAGGAGGGTCAAAACCATTCTGAGGGCTTTCTTGCACACCGAGGGATAGTGCGCGGGCGACTCCATAGCCAGTGCTTGAGGGAAGAAGGAAAGGATGGAAAGCAGAGTCGCCCCTTTAGCCTAAAGCTCCACCCGCTAAGCTTTCCACCAACCTGCTCTTTCAGTGAACCCTCTTTCAAGGGCAAACTTCAGCCGGATGGGCTGCTGCTACAGAGCACGCAAGGCATCAAAGAGAGCTAGCTGAGACTCTTTCAGGTTTCAACAGGAAACAGGTTTCCCACAGAAAAGATATTGGGCTTGATGTAACAGGTTTTACGTACATAGTATACACATACTGTACAGTATATGCTGACTGTATAGCTGAGTGAGTTAGGTATCTGGCTGTGGCACCAGAGTTTGATTCCCTACTGTGTATCCGAGAAGAGCCGACCTGCGTGGCCTTGAGCAAGCTGCACAGTCCCAAGATGTCCCCAGAAGAAGGGAATAATAGACCAGTCCTGACTATTCTCTACCTTTAAAACCCTGAAAAGGGTTGCCATAAGTCAGAACTGACTTGTCAACACACAATTATTATTGTACACACACTAACACACGGGGAACAGCTAAGATGCAAGTCTATCTCTTACATGCCATCGTTTCAAGGGTCTTAACATCCGCTTGTGGCAGCTCCCACACGTGATCCAGCAGGCTGGCCACTGCCGGGTCATTCAACTTCGCCTTGGCTTCAAATTCATAAAGCAATAATATTGTGTCTGTTGGATCCTTGGGGAAATCACCTTTTGAGAAGAAAAGCTGCATGTTAGCTGGTTGACCCCACCATCGGCCTGTGTTATAGATCTCGGCCAGTGGCAAAGATCCTCCCGTCTGCACACAGAGCCGTGCGGCAGTTAAGGGGAAACGGAACGGGCTCACCATAACAGCTAAAAACATGGATCACAAGACACGGGCCGGAAGCTCTTGTTAAGGCAAGTCTGGCTTTGCTATGAGACAGAAAGTGGTGCCAGATCCGGAAGCAGGTTTTGGTTATCATTAAATGGGGAAGATGGGTGGGCCCAGGTGGATGTTTACATGGGCATTTAAACTTTGGAATTCCACATGGTATGTAAAACTCTACTAACAAATCTTCTGCAGTTAACCAGGCTGTTGAAAGTGAAAAAGCCAGTGATTTATTTATGTGGCTTGCATTAACGAGGTTTTGTGGTATTAAGATGCTTCCCTAGAAATCTCCGCTATGAAAGAGTGTTATTTGCAGGACAGCTTCCGCTTTGCCAGGCGTGATAATCAACAGTAGATGCAGTTGCATTCAATACTGTTTGGTTCCTCTTTCCCGCAGAATGTACGGGCCGCACCTCTTTGGGTCTGTTTCGTTTCACTACCTTCAGGGCAGGCAGGGCTGCAACTGGCAACTGACCTTCTCCTTTTGCGGGGAAACTTCAGGGCCCAAGTCATCCCCCAAACGACCCTGAAAAGGCAGGGTTTTCTGCAGAAAGCATTCTAGTGACTCCCATCTGAAAAAGGATTTCTCTTCTTGACCCAATCTCAGCTACAGAGACAGTTTTGAAACAAATCACTTCAGAGTGAAGGCTTGTTCTTTCTGGATCATTGGCTGGCTCCCTCTCACCACATGTAGGCTTTTTATAGTCTCTCCTATTGCAAGCAGCATCAGTTTTATATGACGTGGGAGACCATTCTTACAATCTTATGTTCAGTTCAGGAAAGAGGCATCAGTGCCTGCTTTCGGACTAGGAACCCTATGTCACCATCATGCTCTAGTAAACTCTTCTGCTCAATACCACCTTTTAGCTCTGACCCTTTGTTTTCCCAGATCTTTGTGCCTTTTGAATGTCAAGAAAATAGACTATCCCTATTACTACCCTGTTTTCCCGAAAATAAGCCCTAGCATGATTTTTCAGGATGCTCGTAATATACAAGCCCTACCCCAAAAAATAAGCCCTAGTTAAGTGAAGCCCCTCCCTCCACCATTGTGCAGCAACCAGAAGAAGATGACATGGCTATATTTGAATAAATGTAGATTGTTGTACTTGGGGAAAAAAAATCCCCTGAAAATAAGCCCTAATGTGTTTTTTGGAACAAAAATTTATACAAGACCCTATCTTATTTTCGGGGAAACACAGTGGTATAGTAAGAAGGCTTTTGTAATCAGTTAACTCTGTGGGCGGGTTTGTGCAGTAGAAGGTTGCAGGAGTTCCAGCTCACCTGTTTGCTTCAGAACTTTCCAGACTTCTCTGCATGACTGGATGTGTTCAAGGGCTTGAATCAGCACTTCCGTCTGCTTTAAACATGAAGAGACCATTTATGTATTTTTAGTACAGTACTGTTTTGCCATTCTGGCAGAGTTCTAGTGAGCTGCAGTCCCCCAAAAAGCAACTTTCCCAAAATCTGGACTAAGACTATAGAAGGGATATCTATCCCCTGAGAGCAGTCCTCTTGTCTTGACCCAAAGTTACCCATATTGATTTGCTTCTAAAATAATATAGGGGGCTTTTTTTCATCTCAGCATGAGATCAAACCACGGCAATCAGAAAACCAGAGCTGCCTGGAACCTGAACGAGGCCCGAGTCACAAAGGAAAGCTGCCTGTGGCTTTAACCCTTCCTACACTTTACCTGTTCCTCAAGCAGCAAACTGTTCCGACCCATGTCCAGATCCACAGCTGCTGCCATGAGCAGGCATGTTCTCTGGGCAAGGAGGATGGCTTTCTCAGGAGGGCAAAACTGGGAAAACTGAAACGACAAACATGAATGGAAGTATAAATATTTGTCACCTGTAAGCTGGGAAAACCCAAACGACCTATTATTTAAGCATGATTTTATTTGATCTTTTCCCTAAAAGCCTGTTTCCCCCCCCCCTCTTGGTCTCCATGAGTCTAGTTCCTCTGATTCCCCCCCACACACACACACACCTTGTTTCCCCTTCTTTTTGGTTCTCACAAAGTCTGACTCTCCTGCGTTCACAGGAAAGGCCTCATCCAAACAAAAGCCACAAGACCTCTGAGCTGCAAAGTGCTTGAAGGACATGCCTTCACCATTTCAGGTATTTTTATACAGATTCATCCATCTTAAAACTTTCCTTCTCTCATTGGAAGCTTGCAGCCAATCATTGTTTATGTTCTGAAGAAAACTGAAATTAGTTCAGCTTGTTCTTGTTTATACAAGCACCAAGCAAGCACTCAAATGGTATCTGTTCCATTTCAACATATCCTTCTATCATGAAAAGAGCTCTTCCTCCTTAGACACGGGCAGCAGGGAGAGTTCTGCTAAGACTCCACGGACAAGCGCTTTCTTCTCCACTCACTAAAGAAAAACTTGGTGACTTCTACATATTCCTCATAGTTCTGCTTTGTCAGTAAAAACCTTGGAAACGGAGGAAGTAGAACTGGAACAATCCGTTTCTCCATTTTTAAAATGGAGAAATTATCCTCTTCTGCAGAAAAAAATCTCTTACTCTGGCTTCATTTTCACAACAGCATTTCTGGTCTAGAGTTTGGCCTCCAATACATCAGTGAAGCCTTAGCGTGATGCTACTAAAAAAAACACAACAACACCAACTCCAGATTTCCAAGAGCAGAGAGAGAGTCATGATCACGTCTGTGCCCATAAGTTACGATTTCCCAAGGATTCTCTGTATGTTGTCCTACAAGTGATCAGCCTGAGCTTGTCACCTCAAGTGCTGTCTGATACCGGAAGATTTTGAATGGTGCCGTCCTGCACCTTACCTTCTTGCTGAAATGCATGAAACTGTTGAAACGGATCCTATTTAGTCTATTCAATTTGATGGCAAAGGCAGAAAATTGCCACATTACCATTCAAAGCAGGATTTGAAATGCCACATGGCTTGCCAAATGGCTGGGCTAGTCAAAGAAAGGTGACTGCCCCCCCCCATTTCCACTGCAGATAAAGATGCCCATGCCCCCACCCTCCGCCACATTTCAAACAAGCCCAGTAACTTTACTTCTGTCATCTCAACCCTGGAGATTTTTTACTCAAACAACCTTTGCTAACAATGGATGATAGAGCAGATAGTACATCCATGGAAGTCCCAGTTATTCAGCTGGCCAGTGAGGAAAGGCAGCATGACTACTAACACAGGTTTCAGAAGTTTCCTGAATGCAGCTTAATTCTTTTTCAAAGGGAGCAAAGAATGTTGGCAAAAGCACGTACCTTGAAAGACATTATAAAGAAGTCTCTCATTATTCTTGGGCAGCTTTCACACTGGATAGCCAAGTTCCAAGCTCATAAAGCAAATAAGAATAACCAGATTTAAAAACAAGAACAACCAACATGCCTAATGACAGGAGCTTCATTTTAACATCAAGCAGAAAGCAAGATGCAATCAAGATCAGCAGGAAATAGGCAGTGATTAGGTATCAACAGTATTTCAACAGCTGATCATTTCCTCAACAAAACTGTTCACAACACAAAACAAGATTCTGAACACAAGCAGAGATCAGGATATAGAGGTATCCTTTGAGTGATATTGGTCCTAAACCAGACACCTGATAGGTTATTATTTCAATTTCAATCTGTGCCAAGCCAACGGCATGTGGCTAAGTGACTGTATGAGCAGCTGAAGAACACAAAACACTGTTGGCGCACCTGAAATGTGCAAGAAAATCCACACCATGGAATGCAAGCAACGGGTCCCCTGCCTTCAGTCCGTAATGAGGCAGATTGCTACAGTATTATGCTTGAACTGTGATGCACAAAAACAATTGTGAGCTTTTTTTGTTGAAGAGGGGGAGGGGAAAATAAAATTGAGATTGTTGCTCAAGTCTGTGCACAGGAAAGTCACCCTGCATACAAGATTGATTTAAGACTGCAGCAGCAAAGCATTGGCCTGCTAACCTCTTTAGCAAGTATACCTTCTAAGACCAGCTAATGTGTTAAGACTTACTCATTTATTATCCTGCCTTCCCCACAAACACATTTCTCTGTGACTTCAACCCTGCCACCTACCTATCTTCCTGAACCACTGAGCTTCATGAACTTTCATCTCCAGTGTCTCATTTTCTTCCCTAAACAGCCCATCTAGTCTATGGTGAGCTGGAGCAGAAATAAGTAACATTAGATACAAATACAGTAATGCTTTGCAAACTTTGTCGGATCTTATTGGAACTTTTATGAATACGTTTGGGAACTGGTGACCTTTTTCACCTGTGCTTTTTGTTTCAGACTTAAGATGCATAATCATACAGCCAGCTGCATACCTGCAGTCAAGTGTGTTAGAAGAGTCTCCATATCTCTAGTTCTAAAAGTGAAGAGGGAAAAGTATTAGCTCATTGAATTGTGCAAAGCGATACCACAAAGCATTTAAAACTTTCTGGGAAAGTTATGTTTTCCTCAGTGTCTGGAAGGCAGCTAGGAGGGAATATCAATTATAAAGTGTGTTACAATTACGTTATTTCATCTTCACAACAGTCCTGGGGAGAGTTTGCTTTCATGCTCCACATTCTACAGACAAAGAGGGGAGATTGACATCAACCTGACTGCTCCTCCAGCACTAGAGTCCAGGGATGAATTTAAACATGAACTCATGTCTAATTGTCTAACACACAATCTCCTGTTGGTCATCAAAGTGAGGATCAAAAGTGGAAGAAGTGCAACTCACGTCTCCTCTTTGGATTGCACTGCAACTTTAGACAACACAAGCCGAGTCAAACATCTACAAGCAAAAAAATTCCAACAAATGATGCTTAGTCACCCTGTTACTCAAAGCACCTGCCTTTCCACAAGTTATCTATCTCAGTGTGTGTCCTTTTCTATTTTCAGTCTCATTTTACCCCCGGCTATTGAGGCCACATGCTCTCTCTTTACTGTGCATCACCTTGGTGTGGAAGGACTTCTTTATTGGGGACATGGGTTTAACCCATGTGCAGTTGTAAACTAATTCAGAAGAACATGCAGGAGGTATATCTTTTTAAAAACTGATTTTTTTCCAGATATAGCCCGAAGGTATTTTAGCTTCTGCCCAGCTTGAGGAATCTTGAGGCAAGCTTTGCATTAAAAAACCTCCAGTGCAATCACTTGCATTTTTAAAGTTGTTTTGTTTATTAATTATAGCCTGCTGCATGTCACAAACAGCTCAGGGCAACAAACAACATACATAAAATTTAGAAAACACATGGACACCATTAAAATGCAGGATTCTTGGATCAAAGATACATATAAAACACAACATAGCCATAAACAAAGAACAGCCACTAGATAAATATAAAATCTGTCTGTCTCCTGAAAGCTTGCACCAAACCCTGTATTTTCTGCTGGTGTCGATGATAACAGTAAGGGGACAACTAGATCTCTCCAGACTATTTGACCCCTAAGAACACTTTAATGACACAATGAAAATAAAGTATGGATAGTTCTGTGTTTGTTCATTACTCACTTTAAAGCTGTAAATGCTTGTTGGCAGTCTTGCAAATGCTGAGATAAATATCCCAGGGCTTCAATTGCCACAGGCTGCTGATTGTTCTGGGGAGGTTGTTTAGTTAGCAAAACAGATACAAAGAAAATATAGTTTTGGCATGGTCTAATCCACAAAATGAACACCACTTTATACATTGTTTTCAGTCTGTAACAAGTAGTCAAGCAACACTATCAGGATTCAATAACTTCCAAGCTGTGTATTTTGGGAATTGTATTCAAGGGGAAAAAAAAAACAGAAAGCCAGCATTTGAGAATGTCTGACGGAAGCTGCAGCATAATATGTTGTAATATTATGGGAGAGATGGGGCTGTGAGCCCACTCCCTTGGCTCTCCTGAGGGACCAGCTCTTTTGGGTTCTCCCAACATCTGGCAGCAGCTGTTTCTCCAGATTTCAGGCAAAGGCATACAACCCAGCTCAGAGACCGGATATATTCAGTGCCTCTAGCTCTCCACAAATGTTTTTCTATTCCAGATTACAGTATTTCTTTATTTGTTTCACATTTGGAGCTTGAGAAGTGTGCATAATTTCCCCCTCAATTTTTGCTATCATTTAGGGGATTGGTGTCCATGAAGTGGATGGGTGTGGTACTATATTACCTTATTTCGTTCACTATTTGCTAGTGTCTCTCAACATGCTTTGAGAGGGGCAACGCCAGCGAAATAATACACCTTTTTCAGTGGGGGTAGGTTTCATGCAGCCTGCAATGATCCTGTGTGATTCACTAAGGGCTACCTCCACTTGTTTGGCATGTGCCGATTTATACCATATGGCACTAGCATATTTGCTGTGGAGTGGCACAGGGACAAAGCTTTTGTTCTTATTGTTTGTGGGTGTACATCCTATTCTGAACCAGCCAGTTTCCTATGGATGTTATTTCTGGTGTGTTTGGTGGTTAGACTTTTTTTTTTTTTTTTGGTAGGATCAGGGTTCAATCCAGAGTGATACTAAAATACTTTGGGGTATGGCAATGTTCCAAAATCTTGACTTCCCAGATAACTCAGAGTTTCTTCTCTGCTTCTTTAAGTGGAGGGCATAGACCTATGTTTTGAAAGGGTTTGTTTTCAGCTGTTTGTTTTTATAACATAAGGAAAGATCTTCTAATGCAGAGTATAGCTAGTGCTTGATGGACTCAAAGGTTTCTTCCTAGACTGACCACTGTTATTTTTTAAATGGTCTCTCCTTGTTCCCCTTTTTCTCTTCTTCTTTTGTGTTGTGTCTTTTAGGCTCTGTGCCTACAGGCAGGGACCACTTTCCTTTTATTGATCTTATGTAAGCTGTTCTCAGAGGTATTTTGGCTGGGGAGCAGGGTAAATAATAACAATAACAGAATACTAAGAACAACCTCATATTTAAATATTTTAATTAAACAATCTCTTGATGGGGTGAGTTACCAGATAGGAAAGCTTATTATATCAATTAATGTTGAATAGTTAAAAGGTATGCTTATGTGCTAGAATAGTTTCTCATGTTTTCAAACTACAGGCAAATATAGGTCACAGCAAATGCCTTTCACATAACCATTCAGGTTCTTTAATAAGATAAGCTTCATGAAGAATAAGGTATAAAAAGAGATGCCATCATTAAAATCTGATAACTAGGCACGTCTGAAGCCCTGTCTGAAGGAGAGACACGGAGGCCCTTATAGGAGCATAGGATTTTGTGAAGAACAAAGGCCATAGTCCTAAACACACTTGGTAAAGAGTAAGTCCTGCTTAATTCAGGTGAACTTCATTTCGGACAGCCACACTTAGAATGGATTGTTCAGGTTGTAAAAGACAAGGCTGCCAATCTGCTTCCGGTCTGAGTTCAAGGTGTGGATGATGACTTACAAAGCCCCAAACAGTTTGGGAGGTGGATATTTGAAAGAGCGCCTCTCCCTATATAAACCTGCCCGATGGCTAAGAGCTGTTGGGAAGGACCTCCTCTGCACACACACATCCCAAATTGGGAACGGTCCATTATCTCCAGACACGGGGGGAGGCTTCTTTTGGTGTACCACCCCTGCTCTGGCATGTCCTCCCCTTTAGAGGCTCCAGTGGCACTGACATGGACATCGTTACAGCACCAAGACAAAACATACCATACTTATTTATCAGAACCTTTGAGGGTTAAGGATCAAGGCCTGCCCAAATTTTAGTGCAGTGGTTTTAATCTTTTAATTTTGTGTTTTAAAAAGTTTGGTTTTTAAAATGGTTTTAATCATCTCATGGCTTAAATTGTTTTATACTATACCTCTGTAACCTGCTCTGAGAGCTCGTGATATAGGGTAGGCTAAACATATGTTTAAAGATATGCTATTCATGATGGAATCTCTATTTCCTATACCTCCAAAGCAAACTGAGCTGCTAAGGTCAGGAGATTGGCGACCATTGATCCATCCACTAACAGCTTGTCTGTTTGATGGTCTGGCTGTGCTGCTGACTCCTCCATCCTAACAAGTGCATCAATAGCTAAAAGACAGAGAAGAAGCAAGAAGTGGCAGGCTATACTGTTTATATAGGCACAGCTGTTGTTCCCCAGAACCCATGGAGGCCCTGCCTTGAGCGAAGAAGAGTTCATATTCATATACTCCTGTATTCATGCAGTACATAGCCTGGCTATGTGCTCTCATTACTGCATTGGGTACTAAGACTCTTCAAAGGACACTCGTCGACTGAAATACTTCCATTTTCTTGACCAGGGAAAACACAGAAGGTGCATGCTTCAAGGCTTCAAAAGCCACTATGCAAAGATATGCTGACACCCACAGCATCAAAAAGAAAAGAACCCCTTGTATATTACCCTGTTTCCCCTAAAATAAGACCTAACATGAAAATAAGCCCTAGTATGATTTTTCAGGATGCTCATAATATAAGTCCTACCCCAAAAATAAGCCCCAGTTAAGTGAAACCCCGCCCTCCACCACTGTGCAGCAACCAGAAGAAGATAGCATGACTATATCTGAATAGACATAGATTGTTGTACATGAAAAAAAAATCCCCTGAAAATAAGCCCTAATGCGTTTTTTTGGAGAAAAAAATTAATATAAGACCCTGTCTTATTTTCAGGGAAACAGGGTAACTATATGCCACAGATATTATGTCCTCTGGTGAATCCAACTGAGCTTTGGGGAAGTATGTTGTAATGATCATCTGTTGATAAGATTGCTAAGTATAGGCACAAGTTACTTACATCTTCAAAACACATGGAAGATACTGGTGGATCTGAGACTCTCATTAGCACTGAGACAGGCACACATTTTAGCCAAGCAAGAAAGCAAAAGAAATTTAATTCTGGAACCTGGTTCTCTGAGTAACTTGCTCTTCAAAAACAGTTCAGAGACAGCAAGTACAAAAAATATTGGAGCAGTAACTATCACAATTAAACACGCAAACAACACACTCGGAAGGTTTTAATGTATGCCTTTGTGGTGTAGGCAAGCCCTAAAAATATACTGCCTTGATTCCAAATATATGACCAAATAACAGTGGTGTAACTGAAAACCACCTGTGTTTTCTACAGATTGATTATAGTTATTAGCCTAGCCTTTGTATAACAATAGTAACAAGTGTGAGGGATTAACCATGCTGCTAGCATGCTAACTCTTTTTTGATCACAGATACTATCTCTACTCTTAACTGCAGAGAAGGAAGTCCTCTGCAATACCGCATATGCCTGCCACTAAAAAATCCCCCCTCAAACACATAGTCTGGAATTACCTGTGGCCACTTTTTAAAATTCTGCCTGATTGTAAATTCTGTGTAACTATTTGCATCTGTCCCTTTAACAACAGTAGATAATTCCTATATTATATTTAAAAACGAGCTGCAAACAACAGTGGAGAATGCCGAAGATAATGGGTAACATACATTGGAAGATTTGTCCATAAATTCACTGAACATGCCAGTTGACCCTTGTTTAATGCTCATGTCTACTGTGCCCTTTTCCCTGTGAACTGCAAACAAGCCATTAAGAAAAAGTACTGTAATATATTACCTTTTTGGGTATTGTTTTGTAGGACTGCCATTTTATACACATAGAACTGAGTGAAGATGCTGTTTGGGTCGTAACTCTCGGCCTCCTTCACTGCCTCATGAGCCTGTACAGTTTAAGCAGAATAAAGTATTGGGGTATTAAAGAAGGGGCAGCTGTGGACAGTTATACTCAGAGAATGGAACATAACAGCGATATTGTTGGCCTCACTCCTTGCTCAGCAAACTAAAAAGCAAAACTATTTCTCTAGTTATGTCTAACAATACAAGGCCAGAAAAGCGTGGTTTTGTTCTGTTGCTCCATTTTACTTTTAAGTTGGTTAACTTATTATGTTTATCAGTTTGCTTTATTGCGATATGGCTGTTATTTGCCAAGCTCTATACAGTATATCTCAGGTCCAGGCTATAGGAAAGATCTTATCTTCCTGTACAAGCTCTCTTGGCTCCTATGGTCTTCCATTCTGCTGCTTCACTGGCACATTTGGGGGAAATGTGAGAGAGGGTCTTCTGTGTGGCTGGAGTGCCCTCCTTTGGGAGGCTCGGTTGGACCCCCTCCCTCTTGTCCTTCCGGCATCAAGAAAAGCCATTTCTTTCTAACACTCTTTTAACAATGTATTCGCAAAGGCTTTCACAGCCGGGATCTAATGGTTGTTGTCGGTTTTTCGGGCTTCTTGGCTGTGTTTAGAAGGTGGTTTTTCCTAACGTTAGGAAAAACCACCTTCAGAACACGGCCAAGAAGCCCGAAAACCCCACAACAACCACTGTTTTAACACTTATGTTAAGATGCTAGTTACAATTTTTAAGTGTTTTAAAGGTTACTTTAGTGTTTGTGTCTTCAAATGTCTTTATTATCATATGTTTAATTTTTTTAAAATTGCATATTTATTGTCCTTTTACGTTTACTTGGATTTTAATTACTGTGAGCCATCATGATTGCCTCTACAGGAGAAAGATAACATAGAATTTATGCTATTTATATGCTGTGGGCACTTCACAGCATATAAATAGCATCAAGTACCATTTAACATCACAAAAGACAGAAATAACAAAATACAAATAAGCAATACACTCAAAACATATAAATACATCAAAATAAAACATTGAAAAACATCTAAAGCAATTAAAACATTGGAAACATAAATAAACACTTGCAGTTGTATAGTGTCTGGATGACAAGTTATGTGAAAAAAATACAATCTATGAGAAATGGGTTTAAAAATTATTCATTGGTGAATCTGGTCCTCTTTCTGCTCTATAGGAGAACAGCTTTCGTGACTGGGTTTGCAATAAGGGCGACACGCACAAAAACGGATTGCTTTGAGCCCTTGTGCCTAACTAACTGAAGGGAAGGATGTCTCTCCCTTGGGTTTAGTGTTACTTGCCCCTTCAACATTACCTTCACCACAGAAAATCCTCTGACAAAAGTTGCTCAGATATCTTTCAATGAAAGCAGATTTTGCAAGGCTGCCCATAATCTCTTGTAGAAGGTGAAACAGGAAATGGCAGAAGTACCTGAGCCACTCCAGATAAATACCTTTTCCAGCAATTTCAGGTGTAGATAGCAAGCAGCCATATTTCTCTGCAGTTTTGCCATGTTCTGGTGGTCTGCTTGCCTTGTGGAGTAGAAGCTGAGGGAGTAGCTGTACCACTGAAGAGCTTCAGGATAGCTTTTTGTCTAGAAAATAAACAGGGTGTGTTTGACTCAACTGCAGCACATGTGTTCAAAATGGTCCATGTGTTTTGAACAAGCATGCAGCTTTTAAAAGGGGGGGAAGCAGCTCATTTTCTCCATTCAGGGGTGAAATCCCAAAGCTGCATATTGATGTTAACTCCCGCTATCATTTTGTATCGGTTAGACAAAGAAAAATGTAATTATGCAAGCCCCTGAACCTATCTAGGAGTAGACAGGAAGTCTTCAGAATGGAGAGGATGTGAGCCAATGTTACTCCTCTGAAAACATTCTCTGCTGGCAGGTCATCTCTGTGATTGCGGAAAACAAAAAATGGCAATTGGGGAGATGGTGCAGTTATTTTGTGACATCGTTATTCTGAAACAAGAGGTGGCAGGTTACAACTTACAACTTAGCAATTACCAATGTTGAAAAGAGCAACAACACATGAAGGAATTAAATTGCTTCTGCATACATTTTATGATGACAACCCATGTATGCCAAATAAGTTTCTGTCCCAATTTTTTAAAATCTCAGATTCAAAACATGTGGGCAACAGCACAGAATGACCGGCAATGATTATACGAAGGGCCCAACATCCATGTTCTCTGTCCCTAGCCTCTACCCTGCCCAAATAATCTTTAGTACATTACTTAGATAATCAGCAGGAGGAACTTTACAAACTTTATAAGGAACCTTATGCGAGAGCCAGTGTGGCGTAATGAACAGAGTGTTAGGCTGAGATCCAGGAGAGCTGGGTTCAAGTCCTCCCCTCATGGCCTTGGAGAATGGAAATGGTAAACCACTAACTGAAGATTCCACATACCTTGAAAACCCTGTAAGTTGGAAGTGATCGGATGGCCAAAACAATAACTAACCTCATAATTCTTAGCAGCTCTTTCCCACAAAATAAGCTGCAAGTCGTTCAGTATTTCAGGAGGCAGGTGAGTTCCTGTGCTGCACCCTGAGAAGGGATAAGTTCGCATGTTAGCAATTCTACAGGCCTAAGGCATCACATATATTTGTAAGTCACAAACCTGTGTCTGGAATTGAGAATATCTCTCAGAATCCCTCCTTGGAACAAGCAACTCCAGTCTAAGCAAGCTTTTCCACTAATCCTCAAATCTATTCAGCAAAGCCGAACTTTCTACTTATGCATTTTTAAAAACTGGATTCTTAGAATTATTTTTTACCCAATACAGTTCAGCAGAATTAAGTTCTGCTCTTACATTCACCCAAGCAAGTTTAAAATAATCTTAAATCAGTAAAACACAAGCTTGTGCAATTGTGATTAAGGTGGTGATCATGGCCAAACTTGAAGTGTTAAATCCTACATTTTCCTTATCTGAACATTTCAACCTGAAATGGGTGTTTCCATACTTTATAAACCCCACCACCCCATGACTGCTAAGCAGCAACAGGAGAAGCGGTACTCAGACCTGCAATGACATCTTCAATCATTTTCTTGGCAAGTGGCTCCTTCATTCTCAGTAATAGCAATTTGATGTGAAGAAGAATTACTTTGCCAATGTCTGGTGATCGTTCAAACAGCTGAGCAACTGATTTCAGGAAGTCAAAACCAATGGCCTCCCTGGGTATAAAAAAACTGTATGAGAATTGCTCATCATATACAGGGTCAGTTCCTGATACCAAAATAAGCAAGTCTTCTTTGTAAATTTGCCTCCCCTGCCAGTAATGAAAGATCCCAGATTCCCGGCCAGCCACATTGTCTTCTAGCCAGGACAGTTGTTATGAAACAGAATTTTGGTCCACTCTGACCTCCTACCAGAAGTTTTATGTAACATTACTTATTTATTTAGAATATTTATTCAGAGAGTATGATACAACATAAGTATTTTTAAATGAGTTAGAACTTTAAAACATATAAGAAAATTCAAATTGAACACTCAGAACGGATTTTATAACCTGATACAGCCAAGATACTTAAGCCCCAAAGGTGTTGGCGAGCAGCTACATTTCAACTTGGCATCAGAATGAAATCAGCATTCGTGAACTGGGCACTACAAGACAGAAGGCCCTTGGAAATACTTACGGTATGTATAATATATATTAGTGGCTCTAAGTCTTTGGTTTTCCAGGTGTTTTGGACTTCAATTCTCACTGGTCCCCAAATGTCTCAAGGGTGGAAATCTGAGAAGCATTGTTGTTTATCTTAATTGCTGTGATAATATAATTTGTAAATGTTTGTTTTCCGAAATATGTCTGTCCAAAATTATTTGTGCAAGACTGGAAGAACCATTGTCTTTAATGTTCTGTTATTCACATCTAGCCATCTTCTGCTCTACCAATTGTTTTAAGACCTCACACCTGCTCCCTACTATACCACTTCGGCATGTACATCAAGCTCATTGTGTGCCTAGTCTTCCTTCTCTGTTTCACAGTTCCATAAGGATGATTGCAGCCATGGTTACAGAAACATGGCAAAGAAACAGAGTTTGTTGAAGAGCATAAAAAGCCACACTGGACTTCCTTGGTATGATCACCCTGTTTAGACCACTAAAAAATTGAACAATCAACAAGCTTTTATGGAAAATATAGCATTTGTTCAGGCTTATGCAGCAATATTTATGAATAGTTCAGAAAACTTGTAAATAAAAGGCTGCAAGGCCTTTCCTGATTTTATTTTTTATTTTTTGGTATGACCAGCATCTTTAATCATGTCAGCAACCTTCAAATCTCCATGCAAGCTCTGTGTACCTCTCATGTTCCAGAAGTAGCTTCGCTGTGTCCAGGCAGATGTCAAGAGAAAACTTGTGGTGCAGAAGTTCACCAACAGCTAGAGAGAAGACGAAGCAACAAAGTCAGTATGCCACTGCAAGAAAAAAATCCAAATATTTTTCTTGATTCCACATCCTCTCCAACCAAGTGATAGTTTGGTACATTTCTCATTTTCATGTCTACGTGATACAAAAAGAGTCACAGTGGACAGGACTGGAACTCACTGATGAACTTGGAAGTGATAATGATATGCAGCATGAGGATGAGTTTACCCAATTATTTTTACTAGTTGTACTAGTGGCATGGAAAATGTGAGAGATTTCCTTTCAGCAAATTTTGATTGACAGTGCAAAGTTCCTGCAATTGCTTTTTCACTCCTTTATAATCCGTTCCCTTTCTTAAGACGTGAGCAGGCTTAACACCCAAAGCACAGGACACTACAGAAGGAAGTGGCCTCTGGTGCTGTATTTGAGGGACAGGACTGTCCCATTCTTGCTCCCTCTGTCCTGGCTCTGCTTTGCTTTGCAGGTATGATATGCCACATTCTGAACCAAGCACAGTACCTCTGCTGACATCTTCGTCTGATGCACCGCATTTCAGAAGAATTTTTATTTTCAAGAAAAAACCTGCTGGATGCAAATTCTCCTGCAATCAAGAAATCAAGACATTATTTTGACAGCCAAACTATTTTTACGAGTTTCAGGATATTTTTAACTGGCTGCTGTCAGAGCTCAGTCTATTCATAACTCCATGAATGAATGTCAAGAGCTTCTCATCAGTACCCCCCATTATACATATATTTCAAATCATCTTCTAAAAGAATTCAAACATCCTTAGCAACCAGTCACCTTATTTGTTAATTTGGAATTCTTATCTTGAAGCCTCAACATTCTAAGTTTTTGTTCAGGGAGGAAGAAAAACAACAGTCTTAACTTATTCTTTTACTCCAACTTATTAGATAGCACAAATTCTCAATAATATAAGTTAACCTCCACACCTGACATCATTCAGAGGGGCAGAGGATTGGCCTGTTCCCTGCAGCCTTTTCCAAATCAACTGCTCTTTTGGAAAGAGGCCAAAACCAAAAATGACACTCGGCTTTTTTTTTACTCCACTCCCACTGTAGCATAGCCCATAATCCAGGTGGATAAAGGTGAAAAGGAAGGAAAGTCTTCATTCTCACTAATGGAGGATAATGGCTTCAGGGTTTTAAAGACACCTAGCAATCATGTAGCGACAACCTTAACAGAAAACCGTAGATATGACACCAACAAACTTCCATGTTACATAAGGTTTAAATCTTCACTTATTTAAAACTGCAAAAATAGTTTATAAATTAAAGTATAATCTTAACTCCTGGTTTGCAGAATGATTCTCTTTGAAAGAAAATTCTGTTTCAGCCTACCAATAAAAGACAGTCAAGCCAAACAAGCATGGGGAGAAATTCCATTTCTAGAATATATCGGGCAAAATCCAAAGAATCAAAACAATTTTTTTTAAAAAGACAAAAACATGTGTCACCTTAAAGACTATTATATTTTAAGGTGAGCTTTGGTGGACAAGTCCACTTTGTCAGACATATGGAATAATTTGTTTTGTCCACCAAAGCTCGCCTTAAAATATAATAGTCTTTAAGGTGACACATGTTTTTCTCTTGTCTCTTTGGATTTTGCCTGGTATGCTTGCACAGACGAATACAGCTACCTCTTCTAAAAAGATTTCTGGAGTAACTCTGATGATGGCTGCCATGTGCTATTACAGAATGAACCTGTCTGTCTGTGCGTGCTTTTCAAACCACTATAAGCTATGTCACCTCATTAGCCATGGCGATAGCCCTGAGAGCTTTGTCTTGATATTGTTTGCAGTCCCACTCCAAATAGACAGTAGCGAGTAATCGCAGCACTTTAGCCTGGACGTAAAAATAAAGGAATATTTAAATATGAAAAGTCTCATGTAAATTACAGAATCACAACGTTGGAAGGGACTTGCAAAGTCATGAGTGGAAAGGGCACCCTCTGCTGGAATACAAAGCATTTTTACCTGCATTTCTTTTCCAGTTGAATATTTCATATCCATCTTCCCAATGTCATAGCTCTGGCTATTTAGGAAGGGGAAAAATCAGCACAAGATCAGTTGCAAGGATCTGGGGAGAAGAAGCAACTAAGCAAGATCCTAAGGCTTACAATTTCAAGACTGTATTCACCAAGGACACCACTTTGTGCATGTGCCACTAGGTTACCAATCTTGTTATGGTTTCATTTTAGAAATTTGTAATGTGATGAAACGAATAATGTGGATTATTTCCTGTTCACACTGTGGAGAAAATGATAACAATAACCTGGACAATCCCCGGTAGCTTTTGACCAAGAGTAGGTGAGACTCTTTCCCCACATTCTGCTGTCTGCTCCATCCCAAATGTCTCGTCCCTCCTATCTAGTGTTCAAAACAGCTGTTAAGGCTCCATGCATGAATGCATGAACACAGATATAATGGGTGTTCCTTCCAGGCTTGAAACACAGGACCTCACTCTAAAAGCCATGTCATGCATGTTATCTACTGTCAAGCTGCACCTAATCCAATGGTACCCCAACAGGGCTTTCAAAGTATGTGAGATATCTAAGAAGTGGTTCTACCACTGCTCCCCCAAGACCTCCCCCTCCCCCTCCCCGAGTTACCATGACTGCGTGTGGATTTCAAGGCAGGACTCCTGAATCCCAGTTCATTATTCTATCCACTACACCACACGAGCTCTCGAAAAAGATCTCAGTCCAACTAAATGTTTCAGGAGGATCTATACAATGGTTGCTTTCTTTGGGAAGGGACCATTTGGAGGGATGCAGCGGAGCACCACATCCTTCTCACGGCCACGAGTGCTCTGCATCAAAGCAACTGCACCTCAGTCGCTCTGTCCCCCAGCAGCATTTTAGATCTATGTACTGTGTGTTAATCCTGCTCCTGAGAGTGTTCTCAGCCTCAGATCAGTCCTGCTACAGTTGGAAGGAAGTTCAAGCCACTAGATGGAGCCAAAATGCTCAAATGAAAGCTTTCTTGGAACTCAGCCCCCACAGGAGCTGACAGGATGGGATGTTCTCTAGCTCCTCAGCCTAACAAGAAGGAAACATATCCCACTAATGGCACACTTTTCTCATAAACCTCACCTGAGCCAGAAAGAGCTCTCTTCGTACCTCTTCAGTTCATACGTCTCTACCCCAAAATTATAGCACAGAAGGGAAAGGTAACAACTCTGTAATTATGGAAGGAGAATTTGTGTCATGATCTTGTGCTATTATATTTTTAAAAAGCTAGCAGAGAACACAGAAAGGTATCATTTCCTCTAATTTTGATTGAGACATTACTGAAATATAAGAATGTAAAATCCATTTGAAACCGTTATAAGATAATTTAGTGGCCACGAACCTCTTTTGGCAGCCTCATCAGGATGTCTTTGCAGCGTTGAACACACTTGACTGCTTTCTGAAAATCCCTTTGAGCAACTGCCTGAGAAATCAACAGATTATGTTGGTGGAGTGCAGGCTGCTTCATGGGTCAGTTTTAAATTAACACTGAAAAATTACAGCAAACTGGATTTTAATCTTAGAAGCGTGTTCATTGGGTTTTTATACAAATAAGAGTTGTCACTTCTATGAATTAGAATGCTGGAAGCCAGTGAACTGCAGGAACCACATGATCTAAACAGGAGAAGTGTGGAGAGGGTCCATCAACAGCTCTGCAACACTAATACAGTACAGCAATTGAACATTTATTTGGTACCAACGTACAGATTCAGCCTGATAAGACAGAACTTTGAACACATCCTTCTCTACATCAGCTTTGTGCATATGTGTATCAGTCTGCTTGGTGCTCCTCTTGGTTAACTGGGCATATAATTTCTCCAGATTCTGCAAAATAGTATATAAATTGATTTAAGGAAAACAATACGGCACTTATTAAATACATATCTGCGCAAAAGAGCACAAGCTTACATTCATGGCAATCTCAAGAAGTTCGTCAGCAAAAGCAAATTCTCCAACCTCAACCCATCCTTTTCCAGTCTTCATGGCCATCTGGATCATGTGGGTGTGAAACAAAACATGGTCATTGGATGACAGAAAATTCTATCAGGTTCATAAATATGTACCGTACAACAATCAAGAATATTTTGCCACAGTTTATTCGGTTGAGAGATTTAATAATCCTTGTGCAATTATCCATGATTTATTAAATGAGGAACAAAAATAATAGAACAGTATATGCTCCCACACCAACCCTCCCCATCTTTCCTAGCATGTTGGCTTCAGTCCTTCTACTGTGGCTTATTTAAATCACACTTTTTTAAAATGTAGTTTAATTTGTGTTTACCAACTAGGATTAAAAAATCCATGAAAACAGTTATCAGTATCAAACTCTTATTAGTTTCTCAGTTTCTCAGTCTGGGTCTAATTGGAAACTGTTAAAGAAACCACAGTAATAGTAATGAAGCTACTGTGTAGTGGTGGAGTGAGAAGGGAGTAGAGGAGCACAGTGCTCATTTATGGCTTAATGATACATAGTTTATTAATGATACTAATAAAACAGAGGTCTTAATGCCTGAATCAGAGTCTGCTTTGTTCTATTACATAATTAAACACTGCGAAGGAGCATACCTTTTAGACAATTTTTAATCACTGGCCATAATCCTACAGCACTTGGTGTAGTATAAAGTTATGCCTGCAGAAGTGTTCAAGGAGTTGTGCCCAGGCAATTTGCATTTCAAAACTGTATTGATTTCAAAATTTCAAGACTGTATTTGTGCAGTTAGTTATTCAGCTAACTACAGTGCAGTTAGCTGAATAACTAATTGCACAAAGTATGGAACTGCTTGCTGAATATGATTTCTACCCTGCTGTGAATTTCACAACTGCTTGTGCAACTTCAAATTAAGCAGGCCTAGCTAAGGCCTCTGAATTAAAACATCTCAAAGTTTTAAAATCTACCACATATTTCAAACAATAAATTATTGTTAGTATTAAATATTTACATTTTTTTTATCTAGCTCATTGGATGTAACAATTTTTCCTGTACAAGCTTGAAGAGACCGTGAAATGTTCCTGTGCAGAAAAAAGGTCACTGACCCTTGGTTTAGCATAAAGTATAATCTACCAGTATATTTTTGAAAAAGCAAATCATGTTTATGACTTTTTAGAGTTCTTTTTAGTGTGTAGTGTTTGATGAAGCAGAAACAAATTAGAGAAATCGTTTGCACATAATTTGGTTACAATTACCAAAACCTGTCTTCTCATCGTCTCTTCAGGTGGATTGTTTACTTCATAAAATATCATTAATCTGAGGGCAACATGGCGCACTGTAAGAAGACAATATTGCATGCTCTTAGACATTGATTTTTTTTTTACCTCCAGTCCTTGGCCTAAGAATACAGGATGTGGACACAAGCACATCTGATACAGAATAAACACAGAATATTTATAATTGTCAACACAATTAAGCACACTGAAAATTTGCTTACAAATGACATATGCTACTCTTATTACATCAGACAATTTGTGTCTTAATTCAGGTCACTTAATTCAGGACTATCTACAGAAGAAAATGCACAGGATCCTGCAGCTACTTCATTCACCCTTACCCTCTGCAAAATCCTTCACCATGAGTACTAACATTACAAGTGAAATGTCCTTTTAGATGGCAAGGAAACTTCTCCAGTTGCAAAGAAATGGGCACCCATTACATAAATTTACAAAAGGAACAAAACAGAAAATAGTTTGATCTCTTCAATATTACAATATTATATTAGAAAAGACTCAGTCGTACATTTGACTCTTTGAATATCACTGATAACAGGGTCTGCTTTCCTTGCCACAGTCCAGTTCCATAAGCTGATTGCAGTTTCTTCAATCTATGAAGAAGAAAAATAAAGTCCCTCAAAATCCGCAAAAGTAATTTTGCATTGTTTACTAGGCAATATATTTCAATTACAAGAGCTAAAAAATTTGCTTATTTTCCTGCATGGCTCCTTCCTAGGACAATTTTACCCACAGGGTAAAAGATGATGGAGCCTCTTCGTTTCATATTCCCATAAGCACAGTATGATACCATGCTCCATTTGATATTGTGGTGTGATGACGCAAATCAGTGAGAAGCAAAGCAGGAACATATGTTCTCTTCTTGGATTATCAATGTGAGTTATTGTTATTGTCCCATGTGATCATATGAAGCTGCATCGCATCAGGATGTATTTTTAGCCACTAACATTATAGGCGTTCTGTTCTTTGTACCATGGCATATGGTACAATATGGACTTGTGTGGACCACCTCAAACCGCCATAGTAGGGCACCCCGGCTCATGGGGTCGGCTGGCTTGTTAACCCACTTGACACCAAATCTTATCTCCTTCTAATATCAGGCAAATATTTTGTTTTTAATCTACCCAGGCTTTTTACACCCTGTCATCCAATCTTTTAACACTGTTGATGTTTCTTTTCTCTTGCTGCTGTGGAATAAACATTTTGTAAACATTTTACATTTGGTTTAAGGCTGCAATCTTGTACTAAAGTGTGCTGCTTATTCACTTTACTTGGGAGTAAACCCTATTATTTCTGAGTAGACAAATATAAAAATGTGCTTTTAGTGATTTTAAGGCAATGAACTGAATAGTTGGGAATCAAATATTTAATCATAGTCATAACCAGAAGGGAAATGGGTTTTGGATGGGCCATTTCCTGGAACCTCTTCCAGGCTAGGCATAATTTATATTTAATACTGTTATGTCCTTCCTTCTGTACCTGAGTCTTCTCACCCTCACGGTGACTTTCTTTATTCAGGTTTTCTGTCTGACTGAACAGCTTCTCAATGACCTCTGCTACATCAGATAAGGTCTCTCTGTTAATCAGTTCCTGAATGAGCCCTGAAAGAAAACAACAACAATTAAACAAGATACAAAGTAACTTACATACAACACATTGTTTTTAGGAAAGTCAGACAGCTTAAATTTCCTCCTCAACAGCTAAATAAGTTGAAGACAAAAAGATACTTTATTATTATTCGTAGTAGTATCAGTTTCCACAAATATAGTACTGTATATAAAAAATAAATCAATAGCAAAACAGTGACTAAGCAGTTTTAAGATCATAATGGCCAGAATCCTGTTACTTAGCTTAGTAAATTGCACTAGCGTAGGCCCGTTGAATCAATGGGCGTTTGTTGAGTCAATCCTCCATAGCTGCCATTGATTCCAATGGGCCTACTCTAACTGCAATTTATTATGCTAAATGGAGAAGCTGATTCACCAAATCCCAACTGATTCAAGGGGCTTACTCTAGTAGTGACTCACTACACTACGCAACACAGTTCTGGCCAATATATTAGTTATGGCTTAAAAAATCACAGTTCATTTCATTTAAATTAAATTAAATAATTAAACATCTAGGAGACTACCCCAAGGTCTTTTTCAAAGTGAGGCAAGCAAATAGATGTCTTACAAGGGAATTTTGTGCAGGCTCAGCGCCAGATGGTCAACAGAATGGGTCCCCTGAGGAATCCACTGGGGAAATCTCCCGAATGACAGCTAAGGAGTACATAACCAGCAGGGAGTACAGTACTCCTTTTTCCGGAGGAGAAAGCAGTGGATATTGTCCAGAGAGGTTTTATCCTCTAATCTCATGCCAAGAGTAAAGGCAAGCCATTGAATCCAGAGCCCAGTTCTGCAAACATTTTATATACCTTTTATTTCCATGATGAGTTTTTCCTCACTGACTCCTCCAAAGTATAAAATGAGCCTTTAAAAGAAACAGGAAAGCATTTATATTTTTTAATTTCATATACAGGAATGTTAACAATATGACACTTTGAGGGTCACTAACGTGTGGGATTGCCATAAACTGGAAATAACTTGATGTTATCTAACAACATTTCATCTAATAGCTTTTCCATGCGTAGTGGTTAGACAAACAAAAGTGGCAGTAGAGATTTCAATAAGTGCTTGGGACTCTGGAGTTTCGAAATTGGCATTAATGGAAAAACTTAGGGCACACTCACAATTAATGTACCAGAATTCCAGTACAGACTAATTTTGCAAGATATGGTTCCCTTTTTATTCAGTATTGTAATAATAATTATACTGATTCTTTCAGTGATTCCCTCAACCTCTCATGTCGACCTATGAAGAGATGTGTTGACTTGGCAATACTATCGGAGGCTCTTCGTGTGCATGTTATTTTGGAGGGCCACAATTTTTGTGGCTGGTTCCATATAGTATATTTTTATTTTAAGGCACATATTAAAATAAAATAAACTTTTCATATCTGGTGTTCTACGTAGTTTATATGCTTTGGCTCCACTTTCCCACAGATAATGAGCCCACCATTTTAGGCTAGATTTTGGAGAGTTAACCTCGGGGCGGCCTACAACTCCCATAATCTCCCAGCCACATGGTTGTTGGAGTCTGGGGATGGTTGAAAGTTAACTGCTTCTTGCTTGATCAGAGGCCTGGGACCAAAATGAATAGAAGCTTCTCTCCTTTTTTAGTGGCTGGTTAGTCCAAGCCAGTGGGTCTCCACAGCATCTGCTTATGAACTTTCCTACCTCATTTCCCCTCAGCGTCCCTTTTCTCCCTCCATTGCCTATACTATACTGTACTTTGGTGCCTTTCCTTCATGCCACCTGCTTCCTTTTCTTCCCTCCACTTCCTCAGTATCATTTATAAAACTCCTGATGTTTCTGGAAAAACTTCATGGCAATGGGGAAGCCCTTATTTCCTTTTTATTAAACACACACAAAGACACAAAAACCCCCAAAATCCGAATCTCTCTCCTGAAGGAGGACCTCCTTGGGTGTGCCTAATGGTTTGTAGCCATGGTGCCTCCTCAGCTCTGACCAGGCAAGGAGCCTTAATCTAGGTGAAAAACGGGCATATGCCTTCTTCCTCTTTCTGGAAAGGGCCCTTGGAAGCGAAGCCTCAGGTGGGGTCCGCATGCAATGGGGTGCTTTTCCTGAGGAGTGTTGCTCCCCACACATACACACACAGGAAGGGAAAAGGCAGGGAATCTCAGAGCCGAACCAGGCTCACACCCAAACCTGCTCTTCAGAAACTATGAGGAAACTTAGAAACTAGGAAAAAGAAAAACAACAACAACAACAACAACAACAACAACCCAGCAGTGATATAAGGATTGTTTTTTTTTCCAGACAGGAGGGGGGAGGCATTGTGATTGTTCTTTTAGGAAGGAGGGAGTTCTTTTCCTGCACTTTTGTGGAAGACCCCAAAATTGATGTTGGAAACGTGTAAATAAAGAAATAAGAAGGTCCCCTTGGGTTAGCAGGGGAGTTTCCATAAGCTCTTGTTCCTCGTGCCCCCCCCCACCCCCATTATATCTGCAGGCAAAGCATGGGCTAAGTAGGAAGGCTGGTGAGGGGGAGGTTTGTAGGGATTCAGCCCCACATTCTGGGGTTCAATAAGCCCCACGTCTGAACCGGCAGCTCAGCAGGGACAGACTGACTGGAATCATCCTTCTCTGAAGCGCCCCTGATTCATTTCCCCGTTTTGTGGATCATAGACTTCTCTTGTTACACGTGTTCGAGCACCTTTTCTGAAGTGCTTTAAGTCGGGGAAGTGAAGGAGGAGCAATGGTTGTTCTGGTGTTTTTTTTTAAACCCTGTTACTATCCCTGCTATTTGTAAATTATTCTTTACAATTTATTTGTAAATGAATATGTGGTTTGTAAATTAATATCGGCTGCAGGCAGGCAGGCAGGCTGAGGTACCGCCCAAGCGTTCCGACCGCCTGAGGGAAAGCGAGGCGGGGGGAGGGGCTAGGCTGCCTCTTCTCCCCGGAGCATGAAAACTCCCGCCCAAGCCTCGCCCACTCCAACGAGACTACAATCTCCGGCATCCTTTGCGGGGAGAGACGGTTACCCTTCCTCCCTTGCGCGCGACGCTGTCGAAGCGTAAGGGCGAGGCTTTGCCCTGAGTGGCAGTTCGGAGAAGCAATCGGCTCTCGCCGGGCCGCCGGAGGGGCATAAAAAGGGGGCGGCGACGTCGTCATCGCTGCGCGTTCAAGATGTCGAGTCTCCTGAACACGACGCTGCGCGGGCTGGACAGCGACTCGTACTGCGAGATCAGCGTGTACCGCGACCAGCACTTCAAGGCAGGACAGGGTGATGGCCCCTCTGCGCTTGCTGGAGGGAGGGGGGGGAAGCGGTGGGGGTGGGGAGCGCTCTGCACATGGCCAGAGGCCCTTTGCCCCATGGAGGAGAATCCACGCTTGGTTGGGCCCGGTGGGGAAGCCCTCTGCCCATGCTCGTGAGCTTGTTGCTCTTTGGGACAGGAGGGGACGGAGCGGGCGAAGAAAGGCTTGGGGGAAGGTGTTTTCGGGGCTGGATCCACCGAGAGGTGGCGTGGGGGGGGCTCTTCCCCCTTTTTCAGCCTGCTGGAGGAGGGCCTGCACTGGGGCTGGATCAGGGCCTTTGGGGCCGAGGAGGCTCTCCGCGGCTGGGACGGCGCTTCCCCAGGAAATAAAGGAGCAAGGCCTTGCACTGGGGGGGACCGAGCTGCGCCTCTTCTCCTCTCCCCCCCACCCCCACCCCCGGTTCCCCAAAGAAGAGCTTGTGCTCTCTGCTGTGACCCTGGGAGCGCAACCGACCCGGACCCAGCCCGTGTGTGCTCGCTTCCTGTTCCAGGAGGAGTTTTCTTTCCATGCAGGCTGGGTGACAAGGGAGAGACCCTACCTAAGGTGCAAAATGGCTTTTCGTTTAAATAATAGAAATATATTCATTTCCGACAATGGGCTCCTAGTGTGTTTTTTTTTAATCTGGGCAAGGGAGGAGCACCGGCATTCCTGAGTGTCAGCGCCTTGGAGAAACCAGCCGAGGACTATAATTTTTTAAAATGGAATAGTGTCAGGTTTCAAAGTGACCATGCAGGCAAGATATTTCTTTCCTGCTCATTTCAGCTCAGTGTTTTTTCATAGAATGTCTCCATGTCCAGCTTCTTAGTGTTGTACTTCTGAATGTTTTTCCTCCTCTTCCTGGCCCTGTGTTCCTGTAACATTGTGGATTGGCTGCTGTGATGGGGCTTTCTTTTAAAGCCTTTTTGAAAACTTCGGTTAGTTCAAAATGTAGCTACTGGGCTGTGGGAGTACTGGAAGAACTGGGTTAACATCAACCCATTTCTGAGCCCAGCTCTGCATGAATGTGGTTACCTTCAGAGTCCGCAGGAACTCTTGTTTTCCTAACCACCCTGCCTGTGCATTGAAGTTGTCTTCAGCAGCTTTCCTCCAGCCCTTGTTAAGGTGGACCACCACTGGAGAGAGTGAGCTTTTGGGCGCTCTGTAGTATGTTGTAGACCTTTGAGAATGTTCTAGACCTTTGAGACAAACTAGTTGTCAAACCTAGGTAGGCTCCTCTGCCTTTAATTTTATCTGAACAGGGTGTATGGAGCTGTGGAACTGACTCCCTTTCCCTGGTTTCTTTCTCAGGGGAGCTGTTACCTGCAGGAAAAAGCCCTGAAGAACTCCTGCACGATTTATGTGGGTAACTTGTCCTTCTACACGACCGAGGAGCAGATCCACGAACTCTTCTCCAAATGTGGGGATGTCAAGCGCATTGTCATGGGGCTGGACAAAGTGAAGAAGACGCCCTGTGGCTTCTGCTTTGTGGAGTATCCTTGGCCTAGAACGACAGTCTTTGGGTAGGGCCTGGCAAGGCCCACACGGGACTAATCTAGCGTACAGTGGTGCCTCGCTTAACGGGCGCTCTGTTTGACGTCGAAATCGCTAGACGTCGATGTTTTTGCGATTGCAAAACGATGTTTCCTATGGGGTAATTTTGCTTTGTGATGATCGGTTCCCTGCTTCGGGAACCGATCATTGCAAAGCGATGATTTTCGGCCAGCTGATCGGCGGTTTCAAAATGGCTGCCGAGTAAACAAAATGGCCGCCCGCTGTTTTCTAGGACGGATTCCTCGCTGCACAGGCAGCGAAAATGGCCGCACTATGGAGGATCTTCGCTGGACGGTAAGTTTCAGGCCACTAGGAACGCATTAATCGGATTTTAATGCGTTTCTATGGGCTTTTTAAAATCGCATTACGACGTTTTTGTTTTACAGCAATTTCGCTGGAACGAATTAACGTAATGCGAGGCACCACTGTATTTATCTCCCTGCAGGAAAGCATCTAGCATGCTGAGGAAAAGGGTGATCAGTCACGTATCTCTCAGTCTGGTGCTCTTTCTCCTCGTTCACTCTTACATCTGTTTATCTATTGCAATTGCATCCTCGTTTTCGAGGATCTGAGTGGCTTCCATGAACATAGGGAGCTGCCTTACCCTGACTGAGACTATGGCGGTGCCATCTAGCCCTGTACAGTAGGACCCCCGTATCTGCGGGATCCATGTCTGCTGATTCATTCATCCACAATGTCAGTATTGAGAATATTAAAAGAAGAAATCTAGAAGTATGTATTTCTAAAGGTGAAGTCACCAGAACTGGCTACTGAAGGGAGTCAGAGACCATGCCATATGTGGCATTCACTATTAAAATAGCATTGGATATAATCTGCATTTTTCAGCATCGGGGAGGGGGCTTGGAACTGATCTCCCATGGAGATGGGGGTCCTACCGTACTGTTCATTCTGAATGGCAGAAGAGGGTCACGTGGCTTCTTCATTTCATAGTCGGTGTGGTGTAGTCCTTGATGTGAGTTTGTGATACTTGGGGAAACCTAGCTCTTGCTTTTCAAGTGAGCTCTGAAACTCAGTCGGTGATCCTATCTGCTGGATCTGCCTTGCAACGTTTTTTTTCTTCTTCCCTTTTTTAAGGGCGTGGGGGGGGAGCAGTGCCCTGTTCGCCACATTGAGCTCACTGAAGGAAGGCTGCAACAAGAAGGCAATGGACTGAAGACTGGAATTGGGGCTCTTTTGCATGTAGAGCAGATGCCTGGCCACACATCTAGCGTCCCTTTCATACAGAGCCTACTGTGTATTGAGGAGAGCTAGAAAACGTGTTTAGAAGTGGGCTGCTTGACGTAAGCTCCCCGGTGGCCCCTTCTTAAGCAAGCTCGGGCCCTTCCAAGGATCCCCCTGAGTCTTCCTTAAGGAGACCTGCCAGATACTACACAAGAGCGGAGGCTGAGCATTCCATGCGGTTCATCGACGGAACCCGGCTGGACGATCGCATCATCCGGACTGACTGGGATGCCGGGTTCAAAGAAGGGCGGCAGTATGGCCGTGGCAAGACAGGTGGCCAGGTAGGAACTGCTTGGCTGGGGGAGAGCACTGTACAGTTGCAACAGGGAGACTGCTGGACAAAGATTTCTGCCCAGGCAAATGTTCTAACAGTTGGGACTCCTAAGCAGGCAGAGAGGCAGCCCAGGCTTCAGATCACCCAAGAGAAGAGGCACCTGTGCTTTGTAGTCAAAGCACAGAACTCCTATTCCCTAGAAAGCCATCTAAGCTGCCACACGGTCTTCCAGAAGCACTGTGATAATACTGACTTCAGGTTGTATGGACCAGGATTTCTGTAGCTTGGTAAACCCTAAATGGACTTGGGGAAGGAGCACCTGAACAAAAATGTTCAACCAATTTTATGACAGAGCTGTGACCTTTCCTCACCTCTCCCTAGGTCCGAGATGAGTACCGGACAGACTATGATGTGGGAAGAGGCGGCTTTGGGAAGATGATCCAGATGCAGAAGACAGATCAACAAACAGTGATCTACTAACTGTTTCTCAGATGGAAAGGGGTGGGTTGTGTGTGAAACAAGGTGATGAGGATAAGCAAATTCTCCTTGAATGGCTAAGTAAAAAAGGAACAGGCTGGGTAGCGGATGGAGTCCTTTGCAGTTCTGGGCCCCTGCTGGGTCAGCTCCTCCTCCTCCTGCAGCATCAGCATCATCATCAGTCTGGCTGGTTTGCAGAGTGCCTGCCATAACCTTGTACTTTGGTCTGTCAGACTTGGTAGAAAGGTCCAAGGAGCACAAGGACTGTCCATCTCTCTGTTATGAGTTGTAAAATGAAAAGAAAACCCTGGGGGGGGGGGTGTTGAACAGTAGTTGTCATCCTTGCCACTTCTTGGTGTGTTCATTTTTTAAAATATAGAAATAAACGGCTTTTAAAAGATGTGATACAGCCTGTAGTAACCTGTGTCTGAGATTGGAACGGGAAGAACAACGGAAGCTTCCTCTCCCTTGAGCTGGGCTGCCTCTCAAAAATATTTTTCTTACCATGCTCTGTGTGTACGTGGACCAGACGGAGGTAAGATTTCCTACAGAGGGACCACGTTCACATGTAAAACATGGCCAGTTCTCTGCCTTATACTTATCCTCAGTTCTGGCTGAGACTGACATTTCCGGGCTCTCATAAGACTCTTTGAGCTAATGGGAAGTGGCTGCTGCTGAAATTACCCTGTGTTTTCAAGAAAATTAATATTTGGTATACTGTTGTCTAGTCGCTTTTGTGCCATAAACTTCAGAATGCCTACGCACATTCCTGTGTGAATTCCTGCTTATCTGGTTTTAGTTACACTGACAGAGTTCAGCATTTGCTCCCCCCTAAGCTGGTGCCTTCCAAATGTACTGGAGTAAAACTTTCATGACCCTAAACCCACCCGGAGAATGGGAGGCTTCTAGTACTTTCTCTCCCCCGCCACATCCATTCAAATTCTATCGAGCCTGATCTTCCCATTTGGGAAAAAAGAGTGATGTGACGTTTCCTTCATGTGACACCCACAAGGTTCTGAATGGAGCCAGTGGTGGCTAAGCCTTCCTGCCCAGCTCTGCTCAGGTCAGGAGCAACTGTCAGCCACAGGGAGGGAAATGGAGAAAAACGACTCTTGTATTGGTGCGAGACTTGATTTCAGGGCCGTGACCCAGAAATCTCTTTGTCTTACTGGGGTTATTTTTCTCTTAGCTCAATCTTGCAATCTTTTTGAGCTGTAAACTTTGTGATCTCTCGCACAGAGCATTTGTTACACATTTTGGGGATGACCAGCAGTTGTTCTGAGGGCAGATTCGGCTGCCAACACTGAAGGTTGGGAAGAGATTCCAGGAAGGAGGCGTGAGCCAGTAATTCCCTACAATACCGCAGTCTGCCATCCAGGGGTTCTGCCAAGTCATACCTCCGCTGAGGTCCCTCTTCTCCTTCCTCCCTTGAGCTTAGCAGAAGGCAGAAGCGCTTCTCCAGGATACCAAAGGCCAACAAATAATATTTTTATTTATTTATTTATTGTATTTATACTCCGCCTATCTAGTCATTTCGACCACTCTAGGTGGCTTACAACATAAGGATAACAAGTTCTTTAAAAAATTATAACAATTAATTAAATGATTCTATAAGATGGGAAAAATAAAAATAAATCAAATAAAGAGAGAGAGAAAAGGAAAGAGGACAGGAATTAACTGGAAGGGAAGGCCTGCCTAAACATCCATGTTTTTAGTTGGTTCTTAAAAGTACCCAGCGAGGGTGCAGCGCGAATCTCCGGAGGTAGGTTATTCCAGAGACGAAGAGCCACTGCCGAGAAAGCCCGGTTTCTAGTTCTTTCTTTCCGGGCCTCCCTCGGCGTCAGGCTCCTCAGCCTCACCTCCTGGCTCGCGCGGGTGACACTGGTAGAACTAGTTGGGAGTAAGCGTTCCGCCAAGTATCGAGGTCCTAAACGGTTTAAGGCTTTATATGTAAGCATTAACACTTTGAAGTCAATGTGGAAACGGATGGGCAGCCAGTGCAGCATGGCCAGAGTAGGAGAGATATGTTGGTATTTCTGTTGATGCTTGTTAGTGTAAAAAGTAAAAGTATGTATTGCAATGATTATTGGCTATCTTTTCTCAGGAGTGCTTCCGTGAGTCTAAAATGTCTCTTGAGTGGTTGCACAGTGCCACTTCCCTCAAGTGGTAAAATGTCTTTTTGGGGCACAACAGTGGATTGTAGCTCAGCTGCCTCCTCTTCCTTTCCTTCTACGCTTTTTCAGACAGTTGTGGGGCCAACTCCATTCAGAGTGCCTAGAGTAGCATAAATGGGAGCAACAGCTTTTGAGATCTGCATTAGAAAGAATGGGAGGGAACACAGTCTTTTCATGGTGCAACAGGACGTGGCAGTGCAGTCTGGGACTCTGGGACACCCCCCAGGGCTGCAAAATTGGGCGACTAAGAGCAGCTGGATCGAAATGGTGGTTGCAGGGCCAGAAGGAGGTGGAGCAGAGCAGAGAGAGAAGCGGAGAAGAGCAGGAAAGGGGCTTGTGAACCTAACTCACCCGTGAGCAAGATAGCTCCGTGATTCAGGTTTCTGGCTGCAGAGCCAGAGGTTGGAAGTTCAGTTCAAGTCCAGCCCCTTTTTGACGGGCTGGACTTGATAATCCACAGGGTCCCTTCCATTTCTGCAGTTCTAGGATTATGATAATAGTGTTTTCTTTGGTGGGGAAATAAAAATCTACAAAAGGTCATTTTCTCCTGGATGCCTCCTGGAATGGCAATTTTGGATTAAAATGGGGATCATCTCCTCCCACCCAAAATCCATGACGTAAACCAGAACCGGACTTCCAGCAAAATCTGGATTTGATTTTTTTACATATATAGCCTTTCCCTCACACTCAAGGGCTGATGTGGAGATTTTGTCCCTCCAAAGTTTTCCTTCCTCCTCTAGATCATAACATCTGCTAGCTAAAGCAAAGCATCTTCTTTTGCCAGAAGAACAAATATGGTCCCTTTCTTGACAGTCTTGTGATCTTTCAGAGAAGGGCTGAAGATGGAGCCAGAAGGCTCAGCTCCGCTCACAAGAGCCACGTCCTGAGCTCCTCCCAGACTTCCGCAGTGAAGAAGAGAGAGAAGGCCAAGTGGCAAAAACCTGGTTATCATGAGATCGGTATGGATGGCTGCCTCAGAGAGCTTGCCTGATTGATGGCACACGGCATCTTGGGTAGCGTGGCTTGCGATCCCCAACACTGCCTGAACATGATGGGTGCCATTTCTCTCCTTGTTGCATTCACGGGGGGTGGGGGGTGGGGAGTTCTTGCCAAGTTCTGCATCTGGACTGACGGCCGGCCAGATGCCGTGCTGCCTGGGCAGAAGGTTCACCTCTATCCTTGACAGCAGAGGGCCAGTCACACAACCTCTCTTGCTCAGCTCCCTCCAAGTTGTTCATTGTTCCCCCACCTCAACACAGCCACACATTTTAGAGAGTGCCCAGTTACGCGGAAGTCACCTCAACAAAGCCCTTGCTTAGCAAGGCATGAAAAGGAAATGATCAGAGAGCTATGCCGTGATGGGTTGCTGTTTTAAATGCACGGGCATGGTTTAAAAGGTTGGCAATCCTCTTCTGTGCGCCACCTTTTTTTTAGTCTCCCGGCTTGGCTTAGGGGAGGAATAAATCAGAGTTAAGTCATGGCGGTGTATCTGCTTGTAAAATGGACGGTGCTTCGGGATGGTTTAATGAGGCTTGCTCACTCACTTAATTAAAAGGTAAATTCCCAGCAGAGGCATTTCCCAGACTCCAGCCTTTCAGGCAGCAGTGCAAGAGAGATGCTGGGGCAGGCCCACCTCTCTCTCCCCCCCCCCCCCGTGCATCTTGTGTTGTCCCTGAGCCCCACTGGGCTCAGGAAGAGAGGGCTGGAGCTCCCCTGAGTGTGTCTGGCTTTTGCTAGGCTTGGCGCAACAGACCCATCAAGTGCAACTCCCGGCAGGGCAGCTACGAAATGCAACACCAAAAGGGAAACAAAAGAGGGGGCACGGGGTGGCATAAAACGGCCCGTGCTGATTTATAGGTGCAGACGCCAAATTAGAGAACATCCAAGAGTTGGAACAGAACCACAAAGACAACTCACCAGAGGGGGAAAGCCTGTGAGCAGGGTTCTTTTCGGCTGCCGGCTGCTCCCGGTGGAAGGATGAACAAGATCCCCTCTTTCTCTCTCTCCTTAAGGATGCTCTGTCTTCCAGTGGTGGGTTTAGGTCTCTGGCGGCAGAGCCAGAGGTTGGGGGTTCAATTCCCCCACTGTGCTTCCCAGGAGAAAAGCCAGCCTGGGTGGCCTTGGGTGCAGTCCCAGGATCTTCCCAGAAGAAGGGACTGGGAAAGCCCTTCTGAGCACTCTCTCCCGGGAAAGCCCCGAAAGAGAGTCAGGGCGAGTCAGAGATGGCCCAGGATGAGGAGTCTCTTTCAACCACACTTGGGAGCGGGCGGTCCTCGAAAGAGAAGACACCTGCACGAAAACAAGGGCCCTCTGACAGTCTTTCAGAGGGTGGACTGTCCTGTCGGAAAGGGGCCAGGTGGCCACCCTTCCCGGGTGGGCATGATGGGAACTGTAGTCCCAACAGATGTGGAGGGTGCCACAGGAAGGCCGTGATGCTCTTTGGGCAGCTCTGGTGCTGATGTGGCAGATGACGCCTGGGTGGACAACAGCACTGAGGTGGGGCACATCCAGCCCAGTTCTCTATCCCCCCCCCCCATTTATAACAAGGGCAGGGCTGAGTGGGCGGCTGCACCTCTGATATTGCTGATGGTGGGGGATTATGGGATATGTTGTCTCCCATAAAACCAGCTGTAGAGGACTGCACTGCCTCCCCCAACTCGACGTCAGAAGGAAGCAGCAATGTTTTTAAGAGCCCGAGAGGAGAGCCGAAAAGCGGAAGGGCACGGTGCCAGCCGGGGCAACACCGCGGTGCCTCCCTCCCTCCCTCCCTCCTTCCAGACTGTCAAGAGGAAGAAACCGCCAGCAAGGCAAGGCAAGGCCAGGCCAGGCCTGCGAGTTCCCTCCTGCCTCTTTGCAAGGCAGGGGCTCCTTGCGGGAAGCCGGCCCCACCTTTCCCTTGCGGGGATTGCACAGGAGTAGTAAGTTTACCCGGTTAGCCTTTGAAGTGAGACGCGTGGGCGCAGCAAGCAAGCACGGGGGCCTCCGCGGGTGGCTCTTGGGGATTGATCCAACGCGAGGGCCAGCGCCAGCCCTCGGCAAAGGGCCTGCAGCTCCCGAGGGCGGCTCCAGGGCACTCCCGGTCCTTCTCGGTCCAGAAGACTCCAGCGGGGTGGGGGTGGGCGAAGGGGGTGGGTTTTTGCCGGCCGGAACGGGGGCGGCTCCTGTAAAACCGACCCGGGTGCCTGGAGCACCGGGCGGCACGTGAACGGAGCAGGAGAGCGAGAGACCGGCTTGGGGATGCCCGCCTCCCCTCCCCTCCCGCTCTCCCCCCCACCTGCTCCAAGTCCTGCCCGGCGCTGGTTCGCCGGCTCTCGCCCGGCCCCCTTTCCGCCGGCCCGGTACAAAGGGCCGCGCCGCGCCGCCCCCGGCTCCTCTTTCTGCCCAGCCCTTCCTGGCCGGCGGGAGCTTCGGGAGGCGCCGGCTCTGCGCGGGCTCCGGCGGCGGGTGAGAGGCTTGGCGCCCTGGGGAGCGGCGGGGCGACCGGTCGGCGGGATCCCCGGGCGGGGGAGGGGAGGGGAGAGGGAGAGGGAGGGAAGGCTGGTCCGGCTCCAGCCGGGGGTCGCTTTTTGGATCTCTCTCTCTCTCTCCTCTCCCCCCCCCCCCCGCTTTCTTTCGCGCGGCTTCTTCTGCAAGCGCAACTCGGCGTTGCGTCAGCCGCTGCCTGCCGTGGCCGGCGAGGCGCGCGCGGCGCTCAGGCTGAAGCTCAACAGGTGCCGCCTTGGCCGGCGGAGTGGGCGGAATGCGCTTTCCTCTCTCTCCCCCCGACCCTTTGGGTCCCCCTCGGACACGGGCTCCAAGGGGGGGGGCGCGCGCTGCGGGAGGCGCTCTGTCTATGCGCAGAGGCACGCGTGTCGTGCCCGTGCGCCCTCGCCTCCCGGCTCCCTTCGCGGTCCCCTTGTCCCGACCGAGGCGCGCCTGGCACGCGCATCTCTCCTGGGGGCGCCTGGCTCGCCTCCCGGTTGCTCTCCTGCCCGGCCGTGGGCTGAGGAAGGCTGCTCTGGACCCGGCGGTTGCCTGGGTAGGTCCTATCTTGGGAAAGTTCCTCTCGGGGACTACAACGCCCAGGATCCCCCAGCCAAGCAGCAGTCGTTCGGTTTAGGCATTCTGTATCGCACACCTGGAAGCCACCCAGACCCTGGATGGAAGGGAAGCTCCCTGCAGTTATTGATGAACAAGAACCTCCTTGATTTATAACAGCCACCAAGGCAGCGGGGCTAAATAGCGCTATAAGATGATATTGGCCTCATAATTTGAAATCATAAATGCACATTTTAAAACCACAATTCCCCAAAGAGCTTTCTCTTTCTTATCCTCTCTCTTGGTCTGAAGGCAAGAGGATTCCATGGAAAAGAGAAGAATGCTTCCAAGGCAGTCAGAAAATAAAGGAAGACCCTGTAGGGAGATGGACTACCTCCCTCAAGGAAACCCCAGGCTAGGGTTTCCAAGAGGCTGGGCAGGGCGGCTGAGGACAGGACAGTAGGCTCATTCATGGGGTCACCATGAGTTGGAGGCAACCAGACTGCATCTAACAACACTATTAACGGGGTTCCCCCAAGAGCGTCTTGGGGTGCTAGCCATGGTTGCTGCTCAAAACGCCTTTCTACCATTCAGACACAGCTGTTACTATTACATGTATTTTCCCCCAGACATAAATATCCTGATTTTAAGTTGCAAAACACACATACATGCCAAACAAAATATCAGTAACATTTTGTTCACTGACATCATAACTCAATGTCTGCAAACGTGCACATGTTCCCCTTTGGGAAAAGCATTTTCTTTCTTTCTTTCTGTGACGATGGGACACAGGGTCCTCCCCCACAGTCATTACTGCAACATCAGACAGGCGGAGCACCACGGAGCCAAAGCACCCTTGAGGAAGAGGTAGGGGAATGAGCTGGTCCTGGGGGCAGGGACGGGGGGGGGGGGAGAGAGAGCACGAGCGCAAGAGGGGCGCTGTTCTGGTGGATTCCTTGCCAAATGGTGGGTTTCCAGGGGATGGTCTCCCCCCCCTCTGCCCCACATCTCTTTTCTGCCCCTTCTGCATGTTGAGTTTTAAACAATGCCAGCTGCTTTCCACCACCGGATCTGGGTTGGTCCCTCTTGACTCAGCCTGTTGCAAGTTACTGGGAAATTGCCCTGTGCTAAACAAAGCGGAAAGGTGGCGGGAACACCGCCCAGGGCAGCTCTTGGCTTTGGTTGGCAGTTTTGACTGTATCCATAGCTCGGTTAGGGTCTGCAAGAGGGGCCCCGGTGTCTCAGCAAAGGAGCCAATGCTTGTCTCACGTCCCCTCTGTGTCATGCTTATAACCCCCCACTGGCCACCCAAACAGCTGCAGGTTTCTCAATTATTGTTATTATTATTATTTTTGCAGCCAGGAGACGAGAGTGTAAAAAAGGCACACTCTTTCAGTCATATTCTGTCTGCAGGCATGGTCGGCTAATGTAGGAGGCACAGAGAGGCAGACCGTGTGGTGGTTCAAGACTGAATTTGGAGGCTGCAAAGCCAACTTCAGATCCTCATTGAACCATGAAATGTAAGAGCGATGGCTGGGAGCCAGGCGGTCATAGGTCTGTAGGGAGGAAGGGAGCCACATTACTTATGTCGCCTTGAACTCAAGGGAGGAGAAGCAGGATACAAGTATGACTAAAAAAATAATTCAGTTACTGGGTGAGGTTGCTTTTGGTCTATCCATCAGGACTCTTCTTGCGTCTGTGCAGGTCCCAGATTCTTCCGTTGGTGGCTTTGGGGCAGTCTTGCATCTTGGCTACGTGCATGGGCTTGAGGGGAAGTACCTGCCCGGCACGCCAGTTCCTGAGGTTGCACTGGGAACAGGATGCCATGAGCAGAGTTGGAGCTGGCTGGTCGGGAAGCAGCACAGCAGGGGCCTGGGAAAGGCTTAAAGTAGCCTGGCGCAGCCCACATTGCCTGTTTTCCTGGTATTGTCACCTGTGGCATCTCAGACTCGGATGAGAGGAGGGGAAAAACTTCCACCCAGGAAGTGCGTTTTGCATTGTTCTGCACCCAGCAGGGTCCTCCTTTGAGTGGTGCAAAGCAGGAGTGGCAAAGAGGGGCTGCTGGCAAGCGGCCGACGGACCCTGTAATTAACTACCCAACAGTTCTCAGGTTATAAGTTTCCGGGGAACCAAAATATCACAGAGCAACATCTTGCTGTGTGATGCTTTTTCTCTTGGTCTCTGCTGTCCCTAAGTTACCTCCTTGCTGGAGTGTCTGATATTAACTGGGCAGGAACAGCTCTGGAAAATTGCCAGGCAGACCCCTTCCCCCTTTTCACTGGGATTCAGTTACCTCTGGCTTCAGTCTGTGAATGTTTTTCTTGCCAGTCTGTTTTTAATTCCTCCAGCGTTTTGCTGACAGAGGTGGAGAGCGCTTTCCCGGCTGGAGAATGGGAATCCGAGGCAGCGTTCATACAAACACCACTAGCATAAGTTGAATAAAACCCTCAAAGCATTTCAAATACACGGAGAAGAGTTTGGGAAATGGCGTTCCACTCTGTAAAGCTGAATGGAGCCAGGTGTGTTTGTGCACGAAGCCCTCAAGGAGTCTTCTGCAGGTTTTTAATCACCGATAGGATGAAAGAAGCGCTTGTGTGGATGATACGCTTTTCTTTCCAGGGTGGTTCTGGTGTTTTCTTGGTTAGCTCTTCTCAGATGTTCCTTGTAGCACTGCTGACTTTAAAGCAGATCTCATTAGCACCTCATTACAAATGAGCTCCTGTCGGTTTTTGAGAGCTGGGCAGATTGCTTTGAAATTTCTCAAAAGTTGCACGCAGTTTATACAGAGCCCGGGGAATGATGGTTGGTTTTGGGGGAAAAATCTCTTCTGGTTGATATGTGGCTGTCCTCAGAATGGACAACTCTTTGTTGTTTTTAAACATTAATGCCTATTGCCTCGTCAATGTATCTGGCGCTCTGTAGAATAGTATAAGAAAGAAGAAAAGGAAAAATTGTGTGGGTAGGTAACAGGAGAGAGAGGTGTGCAAGAACAGTCACACATGCTTCGTCTTGCTTTATGTTGACATGAAGACTGTGGCTGTGTTGTCTTCTTGTTGCTGCCAAGCCCCAAATACTGCCTCTGGCTTGCCTTGCTAAATATATGCACTTATGGCTCCAGTTGTTAATTTGGACAGCAGATGATCCTACAAGCCCAGCAAGGGTGGGCGCTGACAGGAGATGGGGGTGTGTGGAAGGATCATTCATTTAGTCCTTCCTGTAAGCTGAGACAGCGGCACCCAACATTACAGGGCCAGCCCAGATGTTTTGCTGCCCGACACGTGGCGCTCCCCATCCAGCCAAGTCAAGGAATGCTGTACCTAAAGGTGTGTGCTGTGCATGTATGTGAAAATTTGTGTTTCACAGCCCATGGTGTGGCAAACTGGTTGGCCTTGAACAGGCCATAGAACCCTGTATTCCCTTGCTGAAAGCCAACTAGCTCTTGGCACAGGAGGCCGAAAAACCCTGCAAGCATCTCTTGACTCCCGAGCAGTAAAAAGCACAATAAGAATAAGTTACAAAGCATCTGCTTCCTTTTCATAACACTGTAAATGTGCCTCCCGAGGCAGCTGCTTCTCTCTGCCTAATGGCAGAGCCAGCTCTGCAACATTATAATGGATAGGATCAGCCAGCAGATGATCAATGAGGACCATTTGCCAATGCCACCTGTCATTCTTACCACGGTCGACCTCAAGTGTCGTACAGCCTGTATCTTGGCAACTTAGGCAGAGGGTTTGTCTGTATCTGTTTAAAACTTCTGCCTGCTAGCCCAGGGAAAACAAATGAGTCGGGGAATTGGGCGTGTGGGTGCCGCACTGCTGCAACAGATGGAAGAGGGGTTGTTTTTCCTTTTCGCTGACTGGCTGAGGCAGTTAGCTGCCTCTGCTTCTGCTTGCTCTGTGTCACGGGCCAGGACTTTTGCCCCCATCAATTCACGCCTGGGTAACTCTTGCTTCCTACGTGGGTCTCGCCAAGAGGAGCCAGTAAATTGTAACTGCCCAGTGAATAATTTCCGTTTGCATCGGGGACATGTGAATTGGCAGGGTTGTCCCCCCCCCACCCCGCTGTCACACTGTGTGCCCAACAGCTATGCTTGTGGGTTATTCCTCTGCCCCTTTTCTCTGGATGTTTCTGACAGATCCTCCAGAGTGGTAGGAAAGCTCAGAAACCATCTTGTCTTCAGGCTGGAGTAGAGCCTTGGAAAATTATCTGTTTGGATTATAGTTGCCACCTATAATACAAACTATGAGAAGCCATTGTTGGATGGGGTGGGGGCAATCTGTAGTTTAAAAAAAACAAAGCTATGTTTTCTGAGCTGTAGCCTTAGGTCCCTGCTTTCTAGGGGGGAAGGCATGGTCTGAAATCTCTGACAGGTGGAAACTCCTGGCATGCGTGTGATAGGAAAGGGGGGCAACAAGAGGTGAGAGCTGGAAGACTAAGTCCTAATGGAAAAAAATGAAGGCCTTGGAGAGGTCTGAGATGACAAAGAGGTGATAAGATAGGTGTCTTCAAATATTTGAATGGCTGTCATGTACAGAACAGAGCAAACATGTTTCCTGTTGCTTCAGAGAGAGAAGGCTCCAAACTGGTGGGTTCAAATTCCAAGGAGAAGAATTTAAACTAAATGCAAGAGCTGTTACATAGTGAAAGAGGTTGCTTTTGATAGGAATGGACTCCTTTGTTACAGGCTTTTGAAGCAGTCTGGATAGCTAGCTCAGGTGTTGCAGTAGTGCATTCCTACAGTGGCAAGTGTTGGACAAGATGAGATGACTTTCAGGATATCTTCCAGCTGGGAAGCAGGGCTGAGGAAGTAAGCAACGGTTGGAGGACATGAGAACTCAAGTCCCGCTCCAGACAGTCATTTCTTGTGATGCTGTCTCAATAGCCTGCACTCCATATTTTTCCAAAGCTGTGCACCCTTTTCTAATAAGTTATGCCTCATGAATGGCTGCAGCCATAAAGAGGCCACCTTTCCATGTCTGCCTCTCCCTGTGGGGACTCCTAATGGGCATAGCAGGTGGCAGAACAATTTGGAGAGAGCCCGACCTTCAGACTTGGCTTTTACCTCCTCTGTTGCTTTGGAGTGAGCTAACTTAATGGAAAGAAACAAATGGATTTTAAAAAAGAAAGAAAAAAGAGAGAGAAAATGTTCACCCTGCATTTTAAAACCTCTGAAAGCAATGGTGGCAAAATTCTGTTTGTTTATTTGCTTTTAAATCGGTATATGTAACACTGCTTGTGCCTAACCATTATTTAGTCTTCTGAGCCCTCTTTCTGTGCTCTGGACTTGTTTCTAACCAGTAGAATATGTTGGTGAAGATGCTAAGTTCTATCCACACCCACTTTCTGTGTCTCTTGAATCTGTGTGCTTAGTTCATCCCTGTCTTCAGACACCCTTAGGATGAGAAATCCAGCAAACTCAAAATGTGTCCCCCACCCCCACCCCGTTTGGAGGCAGTGATTATTTCTTCTTCAGACCCACAAGATACCACTTCAGGGAAAGCAGTATTTGCACATGTGTTTGTTCTTCATATACTAGCAGAGCGTTGTCTTAATTTCCGCAGCTAATTACATTTGGCTTACTACACGTAAGGGTTGGCACCAAGTAGCAAACCGTGGGGACTGCTGTCACAGCAGCAGCAGCTGCTGCTTTAAACCAGCATATTCTCCGTTATTTCCTTGAGTAGCCCATTGTAAGAGCCCTGCTGGAGCTCAAGGCGGCATACCTTCCTTTCCTCCTCCCTAGCTTTTCACAAGGAACCTATGAGGAAGGAAAGTCTGGCGGAGAGAGTGTCCCAAGGAGTTCCTGGACAAACAAGAGATTTAAGCCAAAGCCTCAATCTAGTCCTAGTCCAGCATTCTAACCATCAAACCACACTGGCTTTCAAGCTGCTGACAAAGCTACTAATGAAATATATAAAATAGGTTAAAGAGTAGATCTGGCATTTAATGGCCGCGTCTTGGAGTTCCATGAAGAATGGCAGGGCTGAGAATGTATTGGTTCCCCCCCCCTTTTCTTTTCCGAAAAGTCAATTCATACAGGAGGCATATGAAAAAGGAACTCTCAGCCGTTTGAAGTGACCCAAGTTAGAGCAGACATACGAAAAACCTCCTAGTTCAAACAGCAAAGAGGAGAGCGTGTGGTCAAATGCTCTTCCACGTCTCCCTCTCCCCTCCAAAAATGACAAATCACATTCCCTGCAGCTAGGACTGGCATGCGGCAATGGCTGTTTAAACTTAGAAGGATTTGACTGTTCCCTTCCTTCACTAGCAGACTGCAGTGACAGTAGTCCAGGAACAGATTAACCACTTCAGCTGCTTGTCGGTGTGAACCAGGCATTGAGATTGCTTTTCTGGGGGCCAGAAGGGGAGGCTGAAATTAGCTGGAGAGTGGAAAGCTGATAAATGTGCCAGGGTCGGGGGGGGGGTCGGGGGGGGAGGAAGAGATAGTTTCTGGCTCATGATAGTTCCACTCTGTGCTTGCTGCTGCTCCAGGCTCCTTCTGCTCCTGCAGTAACCTAGGCTACGCTGCATCTCAGAGCTGCTGGCGCTGTCTTTCTGTCAGGAACAAGGCCAGACAAACTTGGCCTCCTCTGGCTTTCTCATCTGCTGAAGTAAAATTATCATCTATTAATAGGGATCGGAAGAAGATTCAAAGACTCAATCAGCCCCCTTGTTCCAGTGGTAAAAGTGGGAGCGCTTCCAGGGAGGAAGAACTTGGCTGTTTGGAGGAGGAAATGTTGAGTTCCTATGTACTTTCGCAACACAACCGGCTGCCCTCCTCCCATGTCTGGAGACAGACTTGCAAGGCTTTCATGGTGGCTGCTCTCGCCCCCCCCCCCCCGGCCTTTCCCCCATCTGTCCCTTGGATCAAAGTTTGGATGAAAGATCCCTGCAGGGGCTACGATACCTCTCTTTGTACTAGGCTGGTCCCCAAGCAGGGAGAACTCTGCTTTTCTTGAGTGGCGAGGGGCTGCTGGGGCAGGGCTGGCTACTCTGGGATGAAGGCATGTCTGGACTGAGGGGGGGGGGTGTCTCTCTTTTCTGGATTGGGCTCCTTCAGGTGCAATTTGGATTGCAGTTGTACGGAGGGGTTCCTCCGGCACTACTGTTCTTGAGTGTGCCTTGCTTAATTTCCCCAATGAACTTCCAATTCTCCGTAGGAATGAAGGTGTGGATGGGATGATGCTGGAAACTGCACATCCACGAGTGAAAAGAGGATGTTGTTGAAATGTGGGGTTCTGATGAAGGCTGCATCCGTCATGAGTGCATGGAGGCAACCTCCGTTGTAACTTGTTCCCCCATGCACCTTTGCAGGGGGAATCCTCATGACCCCCACAGAGCAGTGGGGCACATTTCTAAGGGCACCAAAAAGCATAGGAATGACACGGGGGTAAGAGGGCTGCTCTACCTTCTGCCCCCTTGACAGCTCCCAGCCCTCTAATTTGGCCTGGGATAGTCCTGATGGCTAGTTAATCCTGAAAATCCTGACCCCAGTAACAGTGTATCTCCAAAATGGCCTGACAGGGCTTGACCACAGCATGTGATTAAGAGATGAATCTAGGCACCAGCATTTTGATGATTTACAGAGACCCTTCCTAAAAAGGAGCCGTGCGGTCCAATAATAATAGATTGGAAGAATGGAAGCTGCAGAGCAAAAACGTCTGGAAAGCCAACACTGCTCGTGCCGCTGTAAAACAATGCTCGTCCTGTGTAGGGCATTTTGGTCCTGTGTAGAAAAGTTCCTTAATTATCTGTGAGAGCAGCCAACTAGGGCAAGGTTGACGGGGCCAGAAAATGCTCAATCGCAAACATGCTTCCCTGTAGCTTTGAAATGTTCATCATGTGGAATGACTGAACTGGACAGGATCCTGACTTGCCACATTTTGGTGGTTCCCTTGTCTTTTTCTTTGGGGATACAGAAGGAGCCTTCCTGGAGAATCTGAAAATGTTTGGGTGTCCCCTGAGCCATGAGGGCATCATCTGATCCTTCCACTCCAGAAGCACCAATGTGTTTTTTCTCCCCGTGTGTTAACGCTTTCCTTCTGGGTGTTTCACATGATGCGTTTGTCATATTAGGTGACTTTTGCACTGGTATCTATCAATCTGCTTGTGTTCACTCACTCTAAAAGGCCTCTTAAGCAGCTTAGCCAGCCTGTTGCCACGTCTCTGTGGCTGAACACACTGCCAGCCAGGCTTTCTTTCTGTCCCCATAAACCTGCTCCTGCAAAAGCCATGGGTCCCTCTTTTCCAATTTTACTCATCCTCTCCAAGAGCCTCAAGCAGAGAGCCCCGGCTCTCCAGTCCAGCTCAGTCGATACTTGACTGTTTCCCAGTAGAGTTCCTAGGCTGGAGCAAAACAGCTTCGCTTTTTGTCTCTCTGGAAACACTGCACTGTCCACAGCAGTCTCTCGCTGCCAAGAGCCTCGGAGAAAGTCAGGAGGGTTATGTAATAAAAACAAACCACAGCGGCAGGCTTTTGTAAGCGGTGCGCTTACAACTTTTCTCCTGTTGCTCTAGGGTATCTGACACCAGGGCTTGGTGGTGGGGAATAACTGCCCTGTTCATCCTTTGTCTCTCCGTCCTCCCTTCCCCAGGCTGTGAAAACATCTGGCGCTGGTTGTACAAGCACTTTGCATTACCATGTTTTTAGGAGGGGGGGGAAGCGGGTGTCATACTTTAGCTTGCACAGATTGTTCTTGAGTGCTGTTCCCACAACTAATTCTGCCCTGCTCAGCACCAGCCCTGCTTCCCGAGAGAGATTTTCCCATTATCTTCTGCTCTGATAGAAACCAAAGTTTACATTCCTTGCTTGACGGGAGCTCATGATCATGGTTAATTCTCTCTCTCCCCCCCCCCGCCATTACTGGTTTGAAACTTGGGGTGTAGCTATCTAAGAGGGCTGGATAACTCCCAGAATCTGGGGCCACCACTTCTGGCAGCAGCACCCTAACCCTTTTCCTTCCACGTTTTGGCTTAAAGAGAGAAACTCTGGGAACCACCAAAAAGCCCGTACTTACAGAGCTCAGGGTGGCTTGCAGGAGAAAAGGTGGGAAATCTCTATTCTCTGGGGCTGAATCCAGCCCCCCTGAGAGATCCCAGCGGGCCCTCTGGACTCCCCAGGCAGCCAGACTCCCCTCCATATGGCAGGGGTGGCTCCCCAGCCTTCATCTACTCTCTCTCTCCCCCACAAGACGGAAAAGGTTAAAATTTCTCCTTTAAGGAGAGGCTGGCATTTTTGGCCCACCATGCTCTTGTCTCTCAATTCGAACCCGGCCCTTGGAAGAGGTTCCTCACTTTTGCACTGAGTGGGCTTCTTTTTTTGGGGGGGGGGTTCCTTCTGGCACACTCGGCTTCCAGACAGGATGACTCACCCATCCCATTTTTTTCTCAAGATGGTTAATGAGGGCTTAATCTCATTAATTTAGCGCTGGCGTTTCCTTTTCGCTGCCAATGCCTGGTTTTTAAAATAAGCTTTTAGACCTTTTCATGGTTGTTTCTTGGCCAGTGCTCCTTCTTTTGATTCCTTTTGCTGATCATACCTCTATTGAAGGCAGGGGGCTTCTCATCTGTTTGCATACTGGCAATTTACGGTCTTCCTGCCCTTACATTTATGGGCTCCTGCTGGATGAACAGAAGCATCTCTTTCCTAGCAGACCAAGGAGACAGTGATTCATTTCCACAGATCATAGCTGGGGAAAAAGGAAATGAGCAGGGCTTTGCCTTCTTGACAGGGCCATCAGTCAGCTTGATAGACAGGTTGCGTGGACGGCACCTGTATCGATTCACTGACACAAAACAGATGATGGAGAGCAATGGCCTTCCTGCTGTTGGGCTGATCATAAAGAGAAACTAGGATGTGCCACATATCCTTGCCCATAAGAGTTCCTTTCTGCTTTTGTATGGATCTATCTCCACTCTGAAAGACTGAATGTCCATATCTGAGGCTTACGCACTGACAGCAAGAGCTTTATGTTCAAATATTCTGATATTTTGGGACCGTCTTTTTGGCTTTTGCTCCATCCATCCTTGGAATGTGGTCCCCAAAAGTATCTCTGAAGTTGAACTGGACCCTCAGGTTAAAAGAGGCTCTCCACCTTTACTGCAATGGGCTCTCAAGCCAACCTCTTCTCAAGGGACATGGAAAAGGGCCAGATTCAGACAGAACATTCAGGAATGTAAGATCTTATTTTTGCTGAGCTTTCCAAGTGTAGCGTGAATCCCTCTAAATAGCTCTCATCCAGCATGGACCACAGCTACATTTATCCAGAGGAATGTTTGTTCTGTGGGCTGTTAACCAAAGTATAACTTGAGTTGGTTAATAGCTGAAGGTACCTTCCCAACTTTTTATCCAATGACAGCTTGTGTAAACAACTCTTCATCCCCGAGGTGTCCTGATATCTGTATTTTGCAAACTTTTATGGATGACTGCAACTTGTTTGGACATAAAATGTAACTACAAACAGCCTGGTTCACAAGGTTGGGCTCTATACATTTCCACCAGCAATTTTGAGCAAAGATTTTTGAAAGCTCTCTGTAGGGTTTCTTTCGAGCCTTTAGTTCTCTGAAGGGTCTTACAATAGGCATTTAGGTTCTTTTCTTTCCTTTGATTACGTTAAACTCAGCAAAGCTTTTGGGCCAAAGATGGGTGGCTTGTGGCTGTTCAGGCATCACTGGATTGCCATCTGCCACCAACCCTTGCATGCCTGCTGGCCAGAGATGCTGCAAAATGCATTCCGATAGGTGCGCCCCATCCCACAAGTTGCGCCTTTCTACCCTAGTTTAAGGATGGTTTGATTTATAGGAGGGCCTTTGCAAATTTCCAGGCCCAGGCTCAGAGGTTACTTAAATGTAGGACTTTGAAATGATTATGCTTTTGAAAGTGCTGAATTTTGCTCTCCATAACAAGACCTGTGCCATTGTGCAGACTATGCATTAGCAGACTTCTAGGAATTTTAAGAAGGTCCTGCGCTGCCAGAAGAGTGAAATGTCACCCTACGCTGGCAGCCAAGAGTAGTCCTTATGCCAAATGGTGTAAAAGCCTCAACAGCCTGCTAGGCCAGATATCAAGTGTTTGTCAGCCTGGTTCTGATAAATCCCCCCCCCAGACTTTTTCCTGACACATGTACTGTCTCTGCACTGTTTGCCGTAATGGTGTTTGGCTTTTATTTTTCAGATCCTTGGGGGACAGAGGGCGTTGCATACAACTGGCCAAGATGTTGAAGAAAACCATGACAAGCTTTGGCAAGAAGCTGATCCGGCAGCGCACGGTGGACCTCAGCTCGCAGGAGACTCAGTTAGCCCGCTGCCTCTCCACTCTAGATCTGATCGCTCTGGGGGTGGGCAGCACCCTTGGGGCAGGTGTCTACGTTCTGTCAGGAGAAGTGGCCAAGGATCTAGCTGGCCCTTCTATTGTGATCTGCTTCTTCATTGCTGCAATCTCGTCGGTGTTGGCCGGCTTATGTTATGCAGAGTTTGGAGCCCGTGTGCCCAAGGCTGGCTCTGCCTACCTCTACAGCTATGTGACTGTTGGGGAGATTTGGGCCTTCACCACAGGATGGAACCTTATCCTCTCTTATATGATAGGTATGTATTGGAAAAGGGAGAGAAAAGCATCTTCAGCATATTTACTCTGTCAACCCCAGCCCTTTTAAGTTGGGAGTGTGAGAATGGGTGTTTATTAAGGAAGTCGAAAAGAACAGCAAAGCCATTGAATATTCCTAGGCTATGTTTTATAACGAATATCTACAATGGCAGCAGTGTCTATTACTACTGCTGTTCCTACAAACAGTAACACTCATTACATCCCTCTGCACTCAACGTCTGCCCGTAGGCAAAAACTTCTTTATTTGGGCAAGCCTTTAGCAATGAACGGCCATCTGATCAACAAGGATTTAGCTGAAGTGCTGGTTTTATTCTGTTTCTGTTTGTTTTTAGCTAAAGTATTATTGATCTAATTTATTTAAAAGCAATTTCACTGTATTTAACGGAATTTGATTTGATTTTCATATTTGTAATTCATCGCATTTTAACTATATTATAAGCTCCTCCCAGTTCTGAGAGAAAAAGAGAAGATGGATGGATGGGTGAATAAATGATTGGTTGCGAGCCCACAGTCAAAGCAGCATAACTCTTTTCAAAATGGAAGAGGCTTTTACATAAAATCAGTATCAACATGGTGGCAGAAGAAACAAACACTAAATGTCTTGGAAAAGAGAACCATTTTGGCCTTCGCTGAGTGCAGTTCTTCTTTCCTTTCTTACTTTATTAGGAAGGATATATCCTTCTGCGGAAGGAACCCTTTCCCTGGTCATCATTCATCAAACCTTTAGCAGAGTGGGGGAGGTCTCAACGTGGACCTTAAATTTCAAGTAGATCTTAGATTTTATAAGAGTCAGCTGTCCTTTCAGTTCATGCTAAACAATGCAGATCTTTTCAGCATTACACTTTTCCAGTTATGCTGAGATAAGTTCAACACTAGCAATATGTACAAATCTCTGATCCGTCCTGGTTGCTAATAGAAGCGTTCTATATAGAGTGACTTTTCCCAAGTTCTCCTTGAAGGCCTGTGTATCATCTGCTGTGGGAGCCCAGTCTAGATCTTCTGACTGCATGAGTCACAGCAGCTAGGCCATCTGTGTCCCTATGCCTATGGCAAAAAGGGGTTTTTAGCCTTCCCCTCCTGGAGCACATGTCAGTTTTGCTCAGACAGCCACCTTTATCTGATGCACAAAAGCAAGGATTGAACACTTTGACAAGGAAAGCTGTGTGCTCCATCGGTAGGCTGGGTCTGTCCCATTGCATGGGTCAAACAGGCTTCTGATATACCTTTCCAGTTCTTGGAATCAGTGGTGGTGTTCCCACCGCTGTGAGGAAATACAGAGAGGCCGTTTCCATTGCCTCTGGGGGCTGATGCAGAAGGAGCGGGTGTGAATTCAAGCTTGGGACTAACGGAACGCTCTCCTTTTTTATCGATTGGCAGGAACAGCTAGTGTGGCTCGGGCCTGGAGCTCCACTTTTGACCACATCATTGGAGACCACATCTCTGCTTTTTTCCACAACAGAACAGCCTTGCATGTCGAAAACGTGCTGGCTGAGTATCCAGACTTCTTTGCTCTCTTCTTGGTCTTGCTTCTTACAGGTGAGATTATCATACAGGAGTGAAGCAGGGGAGATAATGCCCTGTGGACGCTTGCTTTCTTGGCTGCATAGCTGAGTGGGTCTCAGCTGGAGGCCAAGGTCCTTTTAGGGCTTGTTCTTCAAGTGCTTGTTTTGTTGTTATTCTGTAAAGGCCCTTAAGGTAGCCTGTAGATGTCACTTCAGAATAGCATCTACCTCTCAACAGCAGCACAATTAATGATAAAAACTGCAAATAAGCATTAAAAGGACATGAAACCTAACAGGAGGAGGACCTATGGTTCTTAATGACCTGGACAGTTTTATAAATTGATTCATGGTGTGGAGGAAATGGATAGCAAGTTTATGGTAGAACTCAATGGGTCATCCATGGAAGCCGAATAATGGGAGGCTTAAATCAAATAAAAGGAAGTATTTCCTCTAATATTTATAGTCAGACTGTAGAATTCCTTGCTTCAGAAGACAAATCCAGGTAAGCTAAGATTATGGCCCCCTCTTGCCCCCAGTATCAGATGCAGCATGTCTTCTGGCCAATTGCTGGTGGATGGACGAGAGTGGGTGGTTCCTATTGTCCATATGACCTGTTTCTCTGCTTTCCATTGGTGCATCTGGCTGTTTATCACAGAGAATGGGATGTCAGACCAGATGGGCCTTTGGTGTAATCCAATAGAGCTATTAAGTGTTTGCTGTTAAATGCTCAGGGTAAGGAACAATGAACCTGGAGGAGGTCCTAACCAGTAATGAATAGGTGCAAAAATGTTGTCCAAGTACTCAAGTCCCAGACTGATTCATAAGTTAAACACGTTCTTGGAACTAAATGGATTCCATCCTAGAACAAGTGGAAATGATTCTAAAAGAAAGCCCGGCCACCGTCAATGGGCAAACACATCAAGGAAGTCTTAAAGAGAGGTGGCATCTCATGCCTTATTTATTTCACATTGTCTCCATCTTTCAGCCTTGTTATCATTTGGAGTGAGTGAATCTGCCCTGGTGAACAAGATCTTCACGGCCATCAACTTGCTTGTCCTCACCTTTGTCATCATTGCTGGTTTCATAAAAGGAGATGTCAAGAACTGGAATTTGTCTGAAGAAGATTTTCAGAACCGATCACAGGAATCTGGAAACAAGTAAGGGCTCCTTTAATTTATACACTGCCTGCCTTCAAAAAACTAGGACTTGAGGCAGGGCTTACAAAAACATTATAAAACAAGCATGAATAAAGAATAATAATAATAATAAAGCTAGTGCAGAAATGCAAACAAATTAAATGCATGTTGAAAGCAAATAGGTGATGATAGTGTAGGGCATTAAATGTCCCGTCTCCAGCAGCCAGTTGCCAAAAGGCCACTAACAAGGTCTTGGCTGGTCCATGTGCGTTTCTTTCCCCCTCCTCCTGTTCATTGCATCTGCTCTGTGGGCAGGGATCATCAGCCATCTCCTCTTGACCTGTTTGCGCTTTCAGACTGGACTGCTGCAGCTACTTGCTGCCCAGCCGCCTTACCATCCTGAGCACCAGTGGTGGAGATGGGAGGGAGGAGAAAAGGGGAATGGAAGCAGCAGGGAGGAGGAAGATGCTCCGTGGTGAGGCCTGGGTGAGGGAGGATCAGGCCCGTGGACCATTTCACGAAGGACCTGGGTTTCTGAAGGGAGACTGGCACTGTATCTTTCTTACTCTTCCAGAGCGGGCCCCTTTGGTAACGGCGGCTTTTTCCCCTTTGGCTTTGAGGGGATTCTGTCGGGAGCTGCCACCTGCTTCTATGCCTTTGTTGGATTTGACTGTATTGCAACAACAGGTAAAAATCGCCGCTTTTTGTGAGGCGGGGTGGGACAATCTGTTAATTTTTGTGCTTCCCTTCATCAACGAGCAGTGCATATTTTGGAGCGAATGCAATCTTAGACTGGATTAATAGAAGCTGTGTGTACAGATAATGGAATTCTGTACTTCCTTGGTCAGAACATACCTAGGGAACAGAATCCTGTTCTGGGCAACACATTTTAAGATGCACATTTTGGATTTGCTCCCTCTGTGATGCAGCAGAAGACACAGGATCTCTGCTCAGTCCCAGGAGAGGCTGAGCAACGCTTCTATATCAACATGTGCTCCTTGCAGAAACTTTCCTGATTTTTGTTTTGGGAAATGAGTCATTAGAAATGCCAGTTAGTTCCATGGCTGGCTGCTTTGAACAGCAAACCCTTCATACATAGAGATGATCTGTGCCTAAGAGATAGAGTTGCGACACAAGGGGCACCTCCGCTGTGCTCATTAAAATACAGGTGGCTGGCTTGAGTGGGGGATTCTTACCGACTTTGCCTACTTAGGCCTAGTAAAGGAGGGAAATTTCCATTTAATTTTTCCTTGGCTCGTTCATCCTTGCAGGGGAGGAAGCACGTAACCCCCAGCGGGCAATCCCCATTGGCATCATCGTCTCCCTCCTCATCTGCTTTGTGGCCTACTTCGGAGTTTCTGCTTCCTTGACTTTGATGGTTCCTTATTTCCTGGTGGACAAGGAGAGTCCCCTGCCGGATGCCTTCAAGGCTGTGGGTTGGGAGCCTGCCCGCTATGTTGTTGCCATTGGCTCACTCTGTGCCCTCTCTACAAGGTAAGGAATAATAATAATAATAATAATAATAATAATAATAATAATAATAAAATGAGGCAGACGTGATGCAGAAGTTTCTTTTGCTCTATCTAGCTAAGCCACAGTTAGCCTCTTAATTTATTTTGACTATTCCTGGGTTTTTTATTTTTTAGCCTGACTTCTCACCAAATGCATCAAGGTGCTTAGCAAACAAATGGCGACACAGCTGAGCAAGTGCCCTCAAGAAGAGAAGAGTAGTCCATTAAAAACAGTAGACAACACATACATCAAATTATCACTAACACTTAAAAGACCTACTCCAAACTAGAAGAGGAAGAAAGACAATTAAAGATATTTAAAAACAATTACAGGTCATTAAATGCTCAATGGAAAAGGAAGTCCATCTAATATCTAAAGCAGCGGAAAAAAGGCTTGGAGGGCCAAAGGATCTTTTCTATCCAGACCCACTATGCTCTGCACCAGAAAACAAATTCATTAAAAAAAAAAAAAAAAAAAAACACGTAGCTCTGTGGCTACGTGTATTCCTGCCCCAACTCTCGTGGCTGCTTTCAGATGCCCCCAGATTCTGACGTCATGACTCGTAACTTCTGTCCAATGCAGCTTGCTTGGCTCCATGTTCCCCATGCCACGAGTGATCTATGCCATGGCTGAAGATGGGCTTCTCTTCAAGTTTCTGTTCCGGGTACATAGCCGGACCAAGACTCCCTTGGTGGCCACTGTTGTGTCAGGCATCATTGCTGGTATGTCTACTTTTGTGAGTCTCCCTTCTTTGTCATCTTCTTCTTCTTCCTCTTTTGCACGACATCAAGGTTCACACAGAGCCTGTTCTCTTGCAGCCCTGATGGCATTTCTCTTTGAGCTGAGGGACCTGGTCAACCTCATGTCCATTGGTACTCTGCTGGCCTACTCCCTGGTGGCTGTCTGTGTGCTTATCCTCAGGTGGGTTCCTCTTGGGATCACTGAAATTCTAGGGTGGGGATGTGTCACACCAAGGGCCCTGATGCCAGGTTCCCACCCTCAGGGGCTACAAGGGGCACACTGATCCCCTGAAGTAAAATAGTCTAGAAGAAAACCAGAAGTGGTCACAAGCTGAATGATAAAGATGCTTTTTTTGGATTTTCATAAGGCATTGTGGGAAATGAGTCTTCTTTGAAAGGATAATGGCCGCTTTGGATGATACCAGGCCTGGCAGGGTTCCCCCACAACAAAGCCCCCCCCAATGCCCCTTTTGGTATGGTGATCCAAAGTCTACAAAAACAGCCTGGTGACCTTATGCAGCCTATGTGGCTCCTCACTCCTCTTCAATGTGCTGTTCTCCAAGTCATGTCTAGGCATCAAACCACCCTGGACCACCAGGGTCTTTACTGAACCTTTGGTTTTGTCGACAGGTATCAACCTGAGCCATGCGCCTACTCCAAAGATGTGGAAATGCTCGAGATGAACGGAAGCGAAGAAGAGAAAGTGATCATGAATCTTGCAGTCAGCGACAGCCAAACTAGACTCAAAGAAAAGTTTACTTGGAAGAAGCTTTTCTGCCCTTCTGAGGATATGCCAACTGGCATCTCTGGGCGCATCGTCTACATCAGCAGCACTGTCATCTGTAAGTGTCGGTGGAAGTGGGACAAAAATTGGATGGTTCGAGGTCATTTGGAGAGGTAGAACTTGGAGGGACCTTGCAGATGTGCTATTAAGGCCCAAGATGCTTTTAAGTGGTACTACACAGGGTTCCAGAGTGAGGCTGTGGAGATGGCTACCTGGTAACCCTTGATGATCTGAATCAATTTAGGTCCTTCTACTCTCTCTCTCTTTCTCCTGAGGCTTTCCCAATGACTATTGCCTACTTTCCTGTGACTCCTCCATGTAGTGGTTTGCTACGTTTTGTGAGTTTTTCCCTCTCCCCTTTGAAAAGGTAGAAAATGTATCTTCCAAGGCTTAGTTACTGCCAGTTAGAGTAAGTAGATGATGGTCCTTTTTTTACTTTGGTCATTATTGAAATATGGAACCCAGTAACATCTCTAAAATCGAACCTGTCTCTTGGGCTGAATAGAGGTTCCCATCTTTGTTCCTGGCACTGAGAATCTTGCACACCTTGGTCTCTGGTTCTGAGAAGAGCTGAAAGAGACTTGGTTTCTGGTTCCCTTTTCTTGCAGCTGTCATGATCACTGCTTTGTGTGGCATCCTCGCACAGAACTGGGAAGCACTCTTGGAAAGGAGTGTTGGCTGGGTCCTGGCCTCTGCGCTTCTCCTGGCTGTTTCGGTTCTTGGCACCATCATCATCTGGAGGCAGCCAGAAAGCAAGACTCGTCTCACTTTCAAAGTAAGAATGCTGGAAAGCCCTTCCTAGAAAGCAGTCTGCTGGTTTCACATCCTGATGAAATCGTTCTGACACTGATGACATTTTAGATATTTACTTAATAATAAGACTATAATAAGACTATAAATATAGGGACGTGGTGGCGCTGCGGGCTAAACCGCAGAAGCCTGTGCTGCAGAGTCAGAAGACCAAGCAGTCGTAAGATCGAATCCATGTGACGGAGTGAGCTCCCGTCGCTTGTCCCAGCTCCCGCCAACCTAGCGGTTCGAAAGCATGCAAATGCGAGTAGATAAATAGGGACCACTTCGGTGGGAAGGTAACAGCGTTCCGTGTCTAAGTCGCACTGGCCATGTGACCACGGAAGATTGTCTTCGGACAAACGCTGGCTCTATGGCTTGGAAACAGGGATGGGCACCGGCCCCTAGAGTCGAACACAACTGGACAAAAAAAAATTGTCAAGGGGAACCTTTACTTTTACCTTTAAGACTATAATAGGTTGTGGAAAAGTCTTTGTTTTGAAATGTGTTACTAAAAGCTGTCTAGCTATTGCCTATCGCACTTCCTGCAGAACTGATGTCATCTTAACGGGCAGTTCCACACAAGAGTGTGTTCCAGAGGTTTAACTGGCAAGTTACCAGGTCGGGGCCAGATATGCCAGTTTAAGTATTTTTATCCCTTACAGGTTCCTGCCCTGCCACTCCTCCCGCTGCTCAGTATCTTCGTGAATATCTATCTGATGATGCAGCTGGATGCAGGGACTTGGGTCCGCTTTTCAATTTGGATGGCCATAGGTAAGAAGGCCCACTTGTGAAGTACTTCTCTACAGGGAGTGGTACCAGCGGAGGCTACTGGGTGGTGCAGTCACTTGCTTGCTGTTGCTGGGAGCAGAGGAAAGAAGGAAGACGGGCTGTAGAATCTATAGCACCTCGTGCTCCTGTGACCACAGACCTCCACTTCTCTTTCAGGCTTTGCCATTTATTTTGGCTATGGGATCTGGCACAGCGAAGAGGGGCAGGTGGCTCGGCAGTCCCAGTCAGCGTCCACTAAGCCTCTGGATTCGCCTAGCGCTGACCTGAACCAAGACATGGCGACATGAGATGGTGGAAGTTTATTCCCTGGTCACCATCTGTACACGATGGGTGCTCAGTTTTCTCACCCTACCTCCTGACCTTCCCCGACAAAAGCAGGAGACAAATGAATCCTAGGTCTCTCTAGCATACGGTAATAAACTTGCATCAATCCTGTCATCCTGCAGAAGAGGCAAATGAAGCCAACACCGGGCAGAAGGTGAGGTAGATACAAAGCACAGCCAATTCCTCTGGTCCGGGGGGGGGGGGGGGGCGGGAAGGGGATCTAACACCTGAAAGTGAAACTCAATGTCTGTATTAATTCCATCTGGCCTGCTTGGCCAGGGGGTACCTTTGTCTACATGTACATCAAAATGTCAAGATGTTTGAAGCCCCTTTATACCCTGCAGTTAATAAGCTTTCTGTTTTTCTTTTTTAACTATTGTTTCTGGGTTGTTGTGCAAAATGTTAAGTGTTTTGTATGATTAAAACTCCCAAAGACGGTTGGTTGGTTTTTTTAAAGGAAGATTTACTCTAACTTGCTGTTTTGTTGTTTATTTTCTCTCAGTTCAACAGCCAGGAACCTGAGTGGTGATTTTTCTCAACATATTAAATGCTTTCTACCATTGAAACTATAATAATTATACTACGGCTGTGTCAAATCAGCTTTGGCAGCTCAATCCTCCTTTAAGCTGAAGCACAATCTCTTGACTAGCAGTAGCTGGTCTGAGGTCTACTCTGGCTGTTCCTGAAGGATCAGCTAGGAATTGCTAGGAACTTCAGCTCTCCTCTCCCTCATACAATGTCTACCATTGTTTAAAAAAAAAAAGGAGCTCTGCAGGTGTATCCACTTAGAACAGGGATGGTGAACCTTCTTCCACAGGTAGGTTATTCCAATTTGGGAAGCTCTACGGGGAGGAGTGCCAAATACAATCCTCACAATTTCAGACATTACCCATGAAGCCCACAAGCAGAGTTCAGTTCTGTGCCTTTTCCTCAGGAACAAACTCTACAGCAAAAACTTTTTTTTAAAACCTACGAAACGCAGCTCAGTTCTACAAAGATTACTTTAACTTTAAATACCCTATTTTTTCCAACTGCTGATTAGAAAGAAAGAATAGCTTGCTGGGCCCACTGGAAAACTGGCAGCCTGATGTGGTCTTCTAAAAACACTTATCCTTTTCATTCCTGTGCAGGTGCAACACAATGCCTTTAGAACAAAGCAGGCCCAGTTTGGTGTTGACACTGCCTTAATTCCTCGTGCAAAGCCAAAATAGTCTTGTAACATAATACAGCCTTAAAGTGTATGAGCTAAGGCAGGAGAAGGAAATGGAAGGTCCCTCAGATCTTGATAGATTTCGCCATCTACCAGGTAACCAGCTCAGCCAATGATGATGGAACTGCCACCCAACATGTGGAGGGCCACAGATTGCATGCCCCACTGCTAAGGGGTTACAGCAGTGGAATCAGCCTGATCAGAGTTAGGGTGGAGATGATGCACCTGATCCTAGAATAGAATCCTAGAATAACAGAATTAAAAGAGGCCCGTAAGGCTGTGGAGTCCAAACCCCTACATAAGGCAGGAATCCAAATCAAAGTATAACTGACAGATAGTTATCTAACTTTCTCTTGAATGCCTTCAACAATGGAGCACTTAAGACCTCCGGAGGTAATAGATTCCATTGTTGTACTGCTCTAAGAGTTAAGAAGTTTCTCTTGATATTCAGGCAAAATCTGGTGTCCTGTGACTTGAGGCCTTTATGACTTGTTCTGCACTTGGAGATGACTGAGAACAGATCCTGCAACCTACCTTTCAAAAACCACAGCTCTGGAGGTACCCAGTGTTGTGAGGTCCCCTAATACACTTCTGGACCCACTGGTTTCTACAATAAGAGTCTCACGTGGCTGAACACGGAGAAATCCAGGCTGAATGCAGAGACCTACAAATTTCTAAACATGCCATCCCTGTAATTTGGCTACTTGGAAATTGACTTAGTGGATGACAATGAGCTCATTCTGCCAGCTGGCCAATGTCCAGACCATGAGAGAACTAAGGCTGCTAGATCCTTATCTGCTATAAATCAGTTCTGACAGAACAGATTGTAAATTAAGCTAATGAAGAACCACTGGCTCCAGGCTAATGCAAATGCTCAGATCCACCCATCGCAAACAAAATGCCAGAAGCTGAAATATTGTTTTAGGTCTGCTGGTAGTTCTTTAATTTGCTCCTTTTTGGTGGTTCCGTGAATTACACTATGCTGAGCACTTAAGATCACATTGTATGTGATTTGTATACAAAACATACAATTTAGGTTACAAAATAACCATGATCACAACTGACAACTAGGGAGATACTGGGCAACCAGTTCCTTTTCTCAATTTAAAACCCTTTTCACTTGGAAAAAATAATGCTGGGGCTTCCACAGAAAACTCACCAATGACATTTCTGATGTTCACACGTTTGGGTGCACACTCCCAATTCCACCTGTGACAAGCCAAGACTCTTTATAGGCTGAACCTGTGCCAAACACACAAGCCTTCTGAAGCCTGTTAGCACAACTCTGTCCCAGGATGTTGGCTTCATTTGCCTACTAAAAGAACAACAGAGCATCAGGAAGTTAAGCCACCAGAGGATTCCGGTAGGAAGAAACTGAGGGATGATTTCTTGGAATGTACAGATGCTCAGTCCATTTCATACTACTATAGCTTCCATCTATAAGCAGCTAGGCACCCCACACAGAATAAGCCAGGGAGTTTATTGCTTTGTCTTTGAATGGCTACATGTGAGTAACAATGATGTAACTTGAATGTGATGTGGCATCCTGCTATACGTGTTGGACCAAATAAAAAGTACTGCTACTCCCCCGTATGCTTTGTGGTCTGGGAGCCAAACACCAGAAAGCAAAAGTTTGGGATGGTGGCGGTAGTTGCTGCAAGGCAGCCTGGAACTTTCTTCAGTCCTGGGGGTTGGTACATGGTTGTATGATCAGAGAGGAAGCAGAAGAGCTGCCAGGGCACAGTTGGGTTGAGAAATGGGAAGCCGAGTTTCTTAAGACAAAGGAAGATTGCTAACCCTTTACGCCGAGCAGGATAAATAGTCTCAGACACACTGAACAGGATGAACTGAATCCTGCTTAGGAAAAGTGCGCCAGGAACAAATAAAGGATGCATTGTGGGAACAGCAGAGGTAGATGTGCTGTAATCTAGCCTCTACACCAAAAACATAGCTGCGCCTCATAGCACAGGAAAAATGAAAAGAGAAAAGAAGTGAACACAGCAATGAAGAGGAGATAAACTCTTATGAAAGTGCCACAATGTTTTATTCACACTTTGGGGTCAAGCACTTTCATTAGAGCTAAATAAGTTATGAAAAGATACACACATTTTAAAATAAATTAAATTTAAAATGTTTAAGAAGTTACACACACTTTTTTTGCAATGACCAAAGGAGAAATAAATACCTCCTGAAGTGTATTTATATTAACCTTCAAGTTACACAATAAACCTTCATATGACTGATAATGTCAATGCATGCCCCAATGGGTATATGCAGTAATAAATGGCTTATACCATAGTACATTTGTTAATCTTTAAGGTGCCACAAAACTGTATTAACATTTTAATTTATATGTTTTCCAGAAATAAAATACCATTACACATAAAGCCAAATCTCATAAGAACTAAACACTGCAGAAGGCAAAAAAAAGAAAATTGATAGTAAAAAGTAAGAAAAATGACCTAAAAATCCATTGTACCAACAATGTGCAAATCTTTGTTTTCTCACTTCTGAATCAAGCAGACTAACAATGATCCCCTTGGCTACTTACTGCTGATGTGCATGGCATGCACCATTATATCCAAAGAGTGATTACTGTTCTGTATTTGTTTTCTTATTTACTTATGAATAATTCTTACAATTCATACAAATCTAAACACAAACGTAGAAACGGCGAACCTTAGAAGAGGCCACTGGGAAGCTCACTCTAAAGGACAAACATCTGAAAAATTCACTTAAACCTTTTGGAAACAAATTGTCAAGGTTCAAAACTGAAACCTTTATTTCCTAAGGATTATCTTCTAATTTTCTGTAATTTTTCACTCACCCCAAAACAACAGCATTCAACATGTGACTGGTGGAGAGACAAGATGGCAGCGAGAGATCAATCTTATTTAGATAATGCACTGTCTATGTTTTGATTTCTATCTTAATTGCTTCTGGAGTTGCCTAGGAATGCTTCTAGCTACTCCTATTTTATTTTACTCAATTTATCTAATTTTATTTTAAGCATCTGTGACAAATTATTCATTGCTCTTTGAGATCTGGCAAAACCTGCTTGGATAGAACACCCACCCACCCTACAGCTTCTACATAAACAACAAACAGCAGAATCTTGGAGTAGTTTATACTCTGAGACTAACTGCAGTTTGCAAAAATGGAGGGGTGTGTGGAGGAGACCAAGAACAAGGTCAAGTCCACATTCTCCAGCCAAAGCAGCAATACAACTACAGATCCACGGCCTGATGTTTACAAAAGACCTGGTGAGCAATTCCTCTGCTGTCATAACTTCGAACATAAACAAGACTTCCAATTCAGATTCTGAAACCCATACGATTATAAAGTATTCCTTTTCAGCTTCGGATTAAGCCTCACAGGAACTGGGACCTTTAAACACTGACCTGGTCCATCAAGAGCCTGAAGGGGAAGCTCATTCAGAATGCTGAGTTTCAACAGAACAGCCCTAAAATTCTCTTTTGGAGCTCATATCAAACCACTCTTCTCTCACTACAAAAACAATTATAAACATTTTTCAACAGTTTACCCATAACCCCAGTGAAACAGAGGCACTCTGATAAGCATTTGAAGCCTTTAACAAGAAGGTCTAAAATTCCCTACCTTTTCTGGCTGACAGAAGAACTCATGATAAGAATAATGTAACCACCTTATATCAAAATATTTCAATGCCACATGATTATCAACCGATGGAAAGGAGTAACCGGAAGTACAGTGGGGTCTTGACTTGAGAACTTAATCCGTATTGGAAGGCAGTTCTCAAGTCAAAAAGTCTGTAAGTCAAGTCTCCATTGACCTACAGTGCATTGAAAACCGATTAATCCCGTAACAGGCCGTTTTTGTTCCATTTTGGTTTTTTTCTGGTCTGTAAGTCAAATCTCAGTCTGCAAGTCAAACCTAAATTTTGCGGCCAGAGAAGTCTGTAACTCAAAAAGTCTGTAAGTCAAGCCGTCTGTAACTCAAGGGTCCACTTAGGAGGGAAATCTGGGGGAATCTGCAGGTATATTAGGAATGAATCAAATCATGTTAGATATATCTCAAAATTGTATAAACTCTGGATGCTGGACAAATAAGAAAAACATCCACTGCTCACTGAGCCAGCTACTAGGGTCCAGTATGAATACCATTGATCTTGATAAGGTTAGGAATAACGACAACTAGAGTCTTCACTGAGGAGACAATCCCTTCGTTCCTTGCAAGTAAAACTTAACTTCACTCCCCCACCCTCTGACTTGGAGCCTCCTGTCTCTTCGCTTAGCAATCTCAAAACTACACTGCAATATGGTGCAGGTAAAAAAAAAGGCGCAGCATACCAGCCAGCTTGTCTCAGTTAACGTTCTAGCCAGACCAGACTTAAATCACCTTGCTAACCCTTTAGAAAATGACACACACCCATGGCCTCCATATAGGAAGGCCTCCAGGATTCTAAGAAGACATGGTGTCCTGGGGCTATGGCTCTCCCTCCCTTTCCTTCCATACTTGCAGAGCAGATGCTGCCCTCAGACAGTGCTTGCTGCAAAGAAGCCCCAATACCCACATTAGCCCAGGACAGCAACGTCAATTGACTGAAAACGGCACCTTGGGGAAAATGTTGGGCTCCCCCCATAAACCTTGGGACTCTTTGACTGCCTTGGAAAATGCCTGAGCAAGTGCTCATGGTCTGTGTTCTCCCACAGCAGCAGCAGCAGCAGCCAGTTCTGATGAATTGATTCCACCCACTGCAGAGATGCCTGGCTGTGCAACGTATAATAATAAAGCACCTGCACCAGAGACACTCGTCGCTACTGGCTCTCCTTCCACACCTAATACCACATGCAAGACCACCTTCAGAAATCCTGTCAGGAGAGCCAACCAGAAAGAACAGTTCTGCCAATCTGGGCAAAACTGGGACTAGTCTACAATTGGCTGAGGACTCGAGAGCATGTGCGTCTACCTTGAGCCACATGAACGAGGATCACAGCCGGCCCCCGCAACTCAGTATTCAGAGGACACCAGCATACAGACCATAACCCGCATCATGAACGGCTGCTTTTTTCTAGATCCTAGTGGTCAGTCAGAGAACATTTCAGAGGACTGAAACCACCTCGGAATGGCACCATCAGTCTCCTCTCTCATGGAACATATCTCAGAGCGTGACAGGCAAGCTCTGAAGGTCTCTAGCTCAGGACCCACTCTTGGCCTTACGGATCTTTTTCAAGTTGATAACCTGCATGGCAGAATCCTCCATCCTTGGAGGAACTGCTTTCTACTCAGACAGCAAAGAAAGTAAAGAATATGAAGATGATGAACCCCTCAAAGCCACATGGGCCACCTATAAAGTCCTTTTAGGGGTATGCTCTGAGGCGGTTGTCAATAAAGTGGGCCCACAGCTCTTTGGTACCCTCTTGTGACAGGCCAGCTGCACCCAGGGGCAGAAGCTGCAGGCTGCCAGAGGCATATGACCCCAGATCCGCCTTTCTGCAGCCAACCTGAAGGTTCTGGTGATAAAGGTGACACAGACTGATCCCTGGTGGAGACTGGGAGGGTGAACATCAGGGGCGTACACAGGGATCCCAGAAACCAGCATGTTAGTATCTGCATGCTGACCAGCGGCTTGCTCCAGAATAAACTACTTGAGACAACAAGATCATTCAGAAGCTCACTCCCTTGTTGAACTCAGAATCAGAAGAGCTTTGGCTCAAAGGAACGTTTTTCTTTATTGTGAGGATTCAAGGTCCCTGGATTCATAGAAAGAGGACAGCTGGAAGCCTTTGTTCCTGTCCTGTTGGAAACAGTAAAAGGCAGACATTCCGGCATCTGCTGCACGTCAGTGAAAAGTGTTGAGCACATGGTCTTTGTGGCACCGGATCAGGTGAAAAGAAAAAAAAAGGCCATTGTGAGCGTTGTGGTCTATGCGATGATATGGTGGTCCTTGAAAGTCTTGAAGCGCTTGCACTCCTTCACTTGAAAAGGAAGAATGTGCACCTCCTTTTAAAGGCATCTGCCTGCATATCTCAAAATACCTGTTTGACAAGGAGGAAGACACTTCACAGTACTGCATTCCATCACTCTGAGGTCTTGGCTAGCTGGGCCAAACAGGGGCACCAGAGCTTTTTTTGCGGATCAGGTGAAGCACATCTTGATATCCCTTCTCATCTATTAGTGACTTCAGTCCACAAACCTCTGCAGGTTTTCTAGCCAAAAACAGCTCCTTGAGAAACTGTCCTGGGCCACCTCAAGTCAGCAATTGACACTTATATGTCAACAGCTGGTCAAGGCACGTCCACAAATGAGCACGGACCTACTGAGGAGGACAGTGATCTACTCCCAGTAAAGACTAATGGGAGGTATAAGAAGCGGGTAAGAAGAGGTCCGAACAAAAGCTCTGCAAATTTCAGAAGCCTTTCTAGCAAGCATGCCAGTCACAGATAAAACTACTTTGCATCTTCTTCTGACCACACTTGAAACATTGCAGCAGAATGCTGGCAGGAACCTCCAATTGGCAGCTGCAGCTCTGGAAGCCAAGAAGAGGGGAAAGCTTCATAGCATTGAAGAAGCTGCAGCAACTGGACAAACACTAGCAAAAATTCTGACTCCTATTTCAGGAGTCTCCTCTACTGTGGGTCGCCTCCAAACCATCAAGAATGAACACTTCACCCCATTAAAAAGAATGACAAAACTGGACACCAGGTGGAGGGACTTCTTATTCAAACAATAAATAATTTTGTTATTTATCTTTAAAAAACACAAAAAGCTATGTTTTGTATGCCTTTTAGAATCCATTCAACATTATGTATTAAACTCCAAGACATTTAAGAAACAGTTCATTGAATATTACAGAAATATCTGAAGCAGTAAACAAGTAAATCAGACATTTATCTATTTCATAGATTTCTATACCTCCCATTAGTCCCTTACTACTCGTATAGATAAAACCCTACATGTAAAACATCTTAAGAAGGGAATACACCTTCCAATATCAAAACTGACAGGAGACAGGCAGATGGATGTACAACTGCCATCCTTTCCTCATTTTCATATAGAAACATTCAAATTTCAAAGGAAAAGAAGAGGTTTCATAGAATACTGTACAGCACATGGCTCTGGCGATGTATGACAAGAGATACAATTGTTAGATATGGTATGAGGACAGGCAAACACCGAGTCAAGCCATGTCCCCTTAACATTACTTCTACCGTGCATCCCACAAGCTATTATAATGCTCTGTTCACAGAATGTGGATGCAAAAAGATTTTTTAATCAAATACATAGAAACATATACATGGATAGTGACAGAGGCAATTAAAAGCCAAAACCCACTTGAATCTTTACTCAAAGCAGCTTCTAATAATTCAAAGTCACATCTTCATTATGTGTCTGCTGCTGAGTTGGAAGACGATAGGAAAGAATGTGGTCAGAATTAAATGAGACAGTTGGCCTGCACTAATATATATACTGTACAGTATGATAATTTCCCCTTCTTTCCAAGAAACGATTGACCTGGATAAAAAAACCAACCACAGGCACCCCCCACAGTAAAAGCACCCTAGTGCCCAACCTGCCTTCTACCCTGTGCCACCTGCCCAGCTGATACATCAGCCAAGGTTTCTGTAGGTCACCAAAGCAATGCCAGGCTGCCTCAAGGGGTCAGGTGATCAGAGTCCTCCCTGGGAAAAAATACTTCACTGCTTCAAGCCCATTCCCTCGGTAGAATCAATCCCAGAAAGACCAACCACCTCCCCACATGGGAACAGTGACCACCAACTCTATACAAAGGCAAAACCTCCTTGCTGTGTAGACACAGGAGATCTAAAGAGAGTACCTTTGCACATACAGTTGTCCAGCATGGCCTTCAACTGTTGATTTTCCTCAGTCAGCCGTTGATTTTCTTCAGACAGTTGCACACACTAATGTTAGAATTAAAAAAAATCTGTGTTAGCTGGAAATAGCACGACCTGAATGATGAAATGGCAGGGCTCAGGAATGTGGGCACAGGACTACTCTCCTACTGAGGAAGCTAGGCCAGGGGCTCCCACCTCTCACCACGCAGCAAATGCACCCCCCCCCTTCACCAAGCTGTATTAGAAAAGCTTTTTGCGCACCCATCCCCTACAATGCAAGCTTCCAGCGGAGATACAACTAATACAAGACGACTCTTAAGCAAGCCTCAGCGGCAGTGTTCATACAGCTTGTGAAAACATGCACACAACCTGGTATTTTCAAGGTTACCCAGCAAAACCATGTCATGCTAAGCACAGAGAAAGTAACTAGTAGAAATTTAAATCAGGGGGCTACCTAGTTCAACCTCCTGCTCAATGCAATGCAGCTACTGTGTATCTGAGAAAAGATCCCCCATCCTGTGCCTTAAGTATCAGCAACAAAGACAATAACACTGGCCAAAATCCTACTGTACAATTATGCATGTGTGGCAGTTGTGTTAGTACTGTACTGAGACAGAAGAGCAATCCGTGAAGCATTTATGCTGGAACAGTGCACAACTGGCCATGCCAGGGGTGTTCAATTGACAACTCCATGCAGTAATTCATGCTAGTCTTAACTTTATGTTAGCTTCCCAGTAGTGTGGTGTATTGGATAGTGACGGAACAGAACTTTGGAGAACAGGATCTGAATTGCCACTTAGCCAAGGAAACTCTGGGGGGGGGGGGAGTGGAAGTGGTAAAGCCACTCCTATCTCACTTACCTTGAAAGCCCTATTAGGGTCCCTACAAGTTGGTTCTGACTTGACAACACAACTTTATGTCACGCCTCCATGGCCACAATCGCCCAAAGCAGATTGCTTTGCCACCAAACTTTCACTTTCACTAGCTTTCCCCCCTAATGTCTGTTACTCTGCCATTTCTATCAGCTGTTTTCAGCCCTGCTGTCCCTAAACAGACTTGTTCTTGGTTGTTCTACCTTCTACATCACTGCCCTTCAGATATTTGAAGGCTGTTCTCATATCTGTCTTGAGAGCGCCTCTTTTTGCCAGCTATTGATGTTCAGTCCTTTCAGTGTCCTTCACAGTGCTGATTCCAGGCCCCAATCATTCTGTTCACTAGGCACACTGTGGTGTGTTCAATGCCTTCAAATTGAGGACCTCCAAACATTTGACAAGATGGCTGAAGTCCTTAAGCTAGTGAAGCAAGTTGATACACTCTCTGAACCTTACTCTCTTCCTCCTCCGGCCCAGTTCCCTTAGAGATTTAACTTCATTCAGTCTAAAGTTCAACAGCTGATCCTGGCTCCTAACTTCTCTCATTGCCTGGGAAAGCTGACCCTATGCTATGCTGTCCACCAACAGCTGCTCCCCAGCATTCAAAGCAACAGCATCACACACAGACTCAGCAGAGCTGCATTTTGGAACTCACAGTTGCCAGACTGTTTCCTGAGCTTCACAATAGTTTTGCCAGGCAGATTCTATGCTGCAAAATAAGTTTGACCACCAACTTTGCATTATGCTCTTAACTACATTGTTTAGTTATTACACCAACATACTGGTTTGCATGAAATATCTATATCCATTTCTCTTCCCAGTACCAGGACTGCAATCAGGAAAATTCATACTTATTTTTCTTAATGTATACTTGTTCAAGAAAAAACACAAATTCAGAATCCCATGTTTCAGAGTGTTCCCGCCCCCCACTACTTGAAATAGCACTGAGGAACTCTGTCCATCACCTGCCCTACCAGCCTTACCTTCAAGCAAAGTGCAACAGGCCCACTGCCTGGAACAGCCCTGGGAATCTGTCCAGCTGCCAGCAAAGTTCCCCCTGCATGTTTCTCCATCAGACCTAAATGCAAGACAAATGAGTTCTCACCATTAGTCCTCTACGGACTGAAGTCCTACACCCTCGTTTTGTGCTGCCTGGGGTATGCAGGAGACGCAGGAAACCACACCCACACCCAGCTTTTGCTTTCCCTGACATGCATGTCTGAAAGGCTCAGCACTCTTCCTGCAGGAGAAACCGACTGAGCCAAGGGTGGGGATGTCTTTCGGTTACTGCCTCCCTCTACCGGTGATATGCTACACTGCATCATTTAGCAGCCACTTGGCTGACATGAGGTAGTCCTAAAAACTCCCTGAGTAAAAAACACATTAAATTTAGCTGAGGAAAACAGGGCATCTATCCTGTAGCCCTGGATGGACAACTTTCTGATGCAACATACATTAAAAACATTTTTTTAAAACCCCATTGTAGCATTTTAAAGACAAAAAGATTCATTTCAGTGTGACCTTTAGTGCAGTGGTTCCCAACCTTGGCTCCCCAGATGTTCTTGGGCTACAACTCCCAGAAATCCTGCCCAGCACAGCAAGTGGCAAAGGCTTCTGGGAACTGCAGTTCAAGAGTGGGAACCACAGCTTTAGTGGATTACAATCCACTTCCTCAGACATCAGTAATCCACAAAGGCTCATAATGAATCAACTCTATTAATCTTTAGAGTGCCGCAATATATTTTATTTTGGTCTTGACTTTATAATACAAAAAAGCCTCCACAAAATCATGAAGTAAACTAACTGAACAGAGCATGACCAAATCTTCAGCGGGTTGGAAAAGGCCCACACGAAGACACTGTGTAGGTGGGAGGCTGTTGGCTGTGACAAGAAATAAGGGGCTGGGACTGAAGAGAATCAACCAGGAAACCGGGATTGAGAAGACAGTAGGTGAGCTTTAACCGCCCTGCTGTGTAACTCTTAGATCTGAGGGAGAGTGGGGTTTTGGAAGGGGAAGCCAACTGGCCTGTTGGGCACAGATCAGGAATAAAGTGCTGTGTTTCCTACTAATCTCACAGCCTCCTTCAATGGGCATGGGGAATCTCACAACCTGCCTCTGAATTCACGCAGCAGCCCCTCAAAACAGAACCAAACAGTAGCATTGAAAAGCATGTACACTTTCAGTGTGTTGGCTAAAACCATTCATTCTCTAAACTTGCTTCATTTATGGCTTTAGTCTGGAACCAGCTCCCACTTTAAGGAGGCGAGTGAGCATTCATTATTGCAGTTGAAAGGGATATCTTATGAACAGCAATTGTCATCTGCTGTCAACTTGACTTCTAAACCTATACTGTGAATGCACAAGTTACATTTTCCAAAAATATGCTGCTGACAAACTCCAGTTTTTGCAGAGATGAACAATCTGGTTCTTATTACCTCAGAGGTCACAGAATTCAACCCACTGTGCAGCCCGTAATCACCCACGAACCAAGCCCACTCACCGATACGAACTGGGAGCTTTGGTCTGGGCATCTCATTTTCTGCACAGGATGCGTTGCGCCCCAGACCAACGTAAGCCAAGGTACCACCAGCTACGCCTCCTCTAGTAAGGTTAGGGGGTGCCTGAATGGCTACAGAGGTGCCCTTGTAGCAAGGCAGTTTTGTTAGGCACTTCTTCATCTCATCAGGCAGTTGTTTCTGTAAGGTACATAAAGAATTATACATAAACCTCAGGGGTAAGAAGATGCATCCAGTTACTTCATCTGCCAGATGTTTTAAGAAAGTGTCCTACACATGTAAACTATGAAATCATTCTAATATGGCCACAAACTCTCTCACTCACCTCCCCTATCATATGCTTTGGTGGTGGCATAAATACAGGATTTTCTGTTGCCAAATGCTCTGCTCGTATACCCATTCCATGTGATATGTAGTGCCCGTGCTACAGGACAGTGGCTGTCATAATTGCAGCTAACATATGCCCCCACCCCCAAACAACAACTTTGCTTTATGGAGTGACATGTCATTTTTAAAAATAACTTATGTTATACAGTTTAATTAAGAGCACTATTTAACTGAGAATGTAAATCATAAATGTATGGAATACATCAAGAGAAATGCTGCTACGGAAAGCTTCTGGCAGTCCTTCACTGTTACACCTTGGAATAGCCATTTTGTTGATTACTTGTCTCTGAAGAAGCTGACAGCACACAGAAAAGTTTGCACTGAAATGAATATGTTAGTCTTAAGAGATGCTAGAATGTTTTTTTGTGCCAAACTGCCAGCGGCCATTGTGGCTAGGGAATATAAGCAATCTTCCATGCACTAACACTTCATCTCATCAGGCGGCTGGGAATGTTCTTTGCCACTAACTTGATTGGTAAAGTTCTTTTTCCACATTTGGCATTTGAGGCAAGTCCTCATCCCTTTTCATGTTTGTTTTGCTTATAGCCTCTCTATTTCCTCTGACTATCCTCCAAGCAGCAAGCATGCAGCATCTCCTGCAGGGTGGAGACTCCAGTTTTCCTCTGACTGTAACTACAGATGGTTACTATAAGTAAAGGTGTCTTTTTTTCCACTTAAGTGTTTCCAAAGTGATTTTGTCATACAAAGTGAGTTTGTATGCAAAACCAGGGAGGATGCTGATGAAACCGGGCTGATTTCTCCAGTATCTGTGCTGTTTCGGTCTCATCCCCTAGAATAACCGAATACTTAGAAACCCACTTTTTGACCACGTTTCCCCTCACTGCATTCTGAGGCTTGTGGTCCAAGAAGCGGCTTCTCCGAGCTCAGCTCACCGCCTGCTGCATTTACCTGTCCCTGAAGCTGGCTTGGCCGGGGGCATCCTGGCCTCTTCCCTGGCAGGGCTGAACCCCGGGGCATCCCGTGAGAGGCCGGGGCCCGGATGGCTCTCTTCACGCCTTTTCCTGGAAGGGGAAGGCCGGCAGCTACCCCTTTGGCTGGCGGGGCGCCCTGTCCGAGGGCCAGCTTCTTCCTGGTGAGGAGGCCTTTCCCAGCAGCAGCTCCTCCTCCTCGCGTGGATCCAAGGCTGGTCCTGGAACCGGACGGGGGCCGGGCCGTGGGTAGCCTGGGGCGACTGCGGGGTGCGGAGTCGGGCTTGGGGCCAGGTCTCCTTCCTCCTCCTCCTCCTCCTCCTCGTGTGCCGCCGCCCCCCATCTCCTCCTCCTCCTCCTCCAGGGCGAGCCTCTTGCCGCCTCCTCCACCCCCACCACCCCCGGGCTGCGACCCCGGAAGCCCCGCCAGCAGCGGCGTGGAGGTGACCAAGGGAGCGGCCGCCCTCGAGACGTCGTCGGGGCCGCCGGGCAGCTCGAAGGTCTGCCGGCGGGCCTTGGAGGAGGAGGCCTCGCCGTCGGCGGCGAGGAGGAAGCTCGAGGCCTCGGCCAAGGGCTCCCCCGCCGGAGGAGGAGGAGAAGAGGAGGCGGCGGCGGCGGCGTCCCAGAGCTCCGGGTCCTCCTCGCAGAGGTAGGTGGCGCGGCTGTCGGCCAAGGAGCCGGAGCCGGCCTCGCCCTCCTCGCAGTCGTAGGTGCGGTTGGGGGTCCGGTCCGGCGGCGGCGGCATTGAGAGCAGCGTTGAGGGCGGCCGTTCGGGTCCGGGCTCCGCGCTCCTTTCGCCGGCGGGCGTCTGGAAGGTCTCGCTCAGGAAGGACCAGGAGAGGCCCAGCGGCGTCAGGGTCTCGGCCTCGACGGTCGACGGGAACCGCGACGGAGGAAGCGGAGGCGCCTCGCCGGGATCCTGGGCCCGCAGCTGGAGGGCGATGGCCTCGCATTCGCGGGAGAAGCCGCTGCGGTAGAAGGCGCTGGGCGTGGCCGGGACGGAGGACGAAAAGGAGAGCGAGGGCGCCGGGGCCGCGGGGCTGAGGCGGCCCTCCTCCTTCGAGGCCTCCCGGCCGGGCTGACCCCCCAGAGAAGCCCGAGCCCCGTCCATGCTCGGAGACGCCAAGCCGACCGTTTCCCTCAGAGCGGCTTTTATACTCCGCGCCCTCCTTGCCATTGGCTGAGGCCCCGCCCCCTCGGGAGCTCGCGCCGGCGCTTCTGTCTCTCCCTCCCTCCCTCCCTCGACCCTTCGGGTTCCTCCGCCGGCTGTTCCCCAATCAGCACCGAGGCTTCTCTGGCAGGGAGCGGCCTCACGTGCTGAAGACGGGCCAATGAAAGTGCCTGCTGGCTCCTCTTTTCCCGTTGCACGGCGGGACTGTCACCCGGGATTACCTATGGGAGGGCCGGAAAGGAGGAGGTGGGCGGGTCGGTTGCCGACCGATGGAGAGGGGCTATACCACTTCTGGACTCTTGGGGGGGGGGGTTCGGCGGAGTGTACCACCTCGGACAGTAGGCTGCCCGGAACAAACCGCCCGCGGGCGCTTAGTTATTCCCCCACAATCCGAGAAGATTTAAGTTTCTCACGTTGTTTGAGTCAGATTTAGTCTTTTGCCTAGAAAGTGGGCCTTTTTTTTGGTTGAGCTTCAGCTATTCAACACTATGAAGGATAAACACACACACACACACACACACACACCAGCTGATGTAAAGTATTAAGCCAGGGGCAGAGTTAGACCCATTGAGTCAGTGGGGATCTGGTGAGCCAAGACCCCTATAAATTAGCCCTGAAATTAAAAGGCGCCTTCTTCTTGGGAGGAAAGCGATGACAAATCTTGACAGCATCTTGAAAAGCAGAGACATCACCTTGCCAACAAAAGTCCGAATAGTCAAAGCTATGGTTTTTCCTGTCGTGATGTATGGAAGTGAGAGCTGGACCATAAAGAAAGCAGACCGCCGAAGAATTGATGCCTTTAAATTGTGGTGCTGGAGGAGGCTCTTGAGAGTCCCCTGGACTGCAAGGAGAACAAACCTATCAGTTCTAAAGGAAATCAACCCTGAGTGCTCACTGGAAGGACAGATCCTGAAGCTGAGGCTCCAATACTTTGGCCATCTAATGAGAAGAAAAGACTCCCTGGAAAAGACCCTGATGTTGGAAAAGTGTGATGGCAAGAGGAGAAGGGGACGACCGAGATCGAGATGGCTGGACAGTGTCTGCGAAGCAACCAACATGAACCTGACACAACTCCGGGAGGCAGTAGAAGACAGGAGGGCCTGGCGTGCTCTGGTCCATGGGGTCACGAAGAGTCGGACACGACTAAACGACTAAACACACACACACTCTAGTTGTGATTTACTTCTGGGAAGCAATGGCATATACTGTATCAAATTGGGAATTGAGCTCCTCTATAAACCTCTGATCTTGTGTTTGCTTATCTTCCAAATAATATTGTTAGGGAGAAACGCCCAAGACCTATATACGTGTTGCATTGTGTCATGAGTGCTTCTGAAGATCTGGACCCAGAAGGGTTAACTGTGGCTGAGGAGAATGTGGAGAGATCGGAAACAGCTGAGCAGCCTCCAGGTTCTCCCTCCACAGCAGACAGGCTTCGGAAAAGACTCAGGGCAAGAAGAGCAGAGGATCGCTCGAAGGCTTTCCACAGGGACCTCCGTTCACCTAGTCCTGAGTACCAGCAGAATAGAGAGCTTTCCAACAGCTCAAGCAAGGAGTCAAAACCTTGGCTGGCATCCACGTCTCTTGTTCTGAACTCTGGACCTTGACCCTGGACTGCGGACTCTGAACTCTGGACTCTGACTGTGTATCTGACCCTGGACTTTGACTTTGGACTGCACTCTGTAAGTTTGTTTCGGGACTCTGGCTTTGCATTCTTGGTATCTCTGACCTTGGACTGGTTTATCGGACTTTGGCTATTGTAACCCCCGGGAACGTGACACATTCCTTCCTTCACTATTCCATGACAACCCCTTGGGTTTCACTCAATGCAGCACAGAGCCCTGTCACTGACTCTCGAGGAGACCCCACTGCAGCTCTGCGCACCAGACACCCTTTGATATACGTTTGACAGAATTCAGCACTGAATAGCTTGCAAAAAGTTACGCCAAGACATAGTTTGGCCTTTACCATCAAAACAACTGCCACTAGAAGAATGTATTCTTTCTTTTCTACCAGAAAAAGGAGGGAGGGAAAAGACACCAGACTCGGTCAGGAAGCTAGCAACGGCACAGAATGCAGAAGCAAAAGAGGGCTTATTTTGGAAGAAAGGCGTGGTAAACCCAGCCTCAAAATGTGACCCAAATCAGAGATCTGACATATTGGAGAGCACTGACTTCTTTCTACGGTTCATACGAACAGGACTGGCACGTCCGATCAATGAAACAGCACAAGACAACAATGGCTTCACAGTGGTTTAATATGAACAAGTCTTGGACATTACATTAGACAGTCAACTGAAGACGAAGTTTGCTGAATTATAAAGCCCCACATTGGAATATATATATGTACAGCAGCAAGAGCCTTTGATCTTCAGAGCTGTGCACCAAATAAAGGAAGGGGTTTTAAAAACCCATAGCTGAAGAAGGAGGTTCATCAGGCAGCAGCAAGACTGCTTCAAACAGGAAGGTTAGTACCTCTCCAAGCAGTGGGGGATAGTTCCTTGGGGCAGACAACCTCTTCAAAATAGTTGCTTTGGCAGCCAGGAGAGTATTTTCTGCTATCCACTTATCCCACAGATGGGCAGTGCTGGTACTACATCTAGCCCCCCCCCCCAAAAAAAAACATATGCAGGATTGCATGTACAATTTCTCCCCTCCATGACATGCTTTCCGACCCACTCAAAGTAGTGGAAGGTGCAGAATGGAAAACTTTGAAGCCACCCCATACTCACCCTTCCCATGTACACATGCAAAACACAGCTTGGAGAACTAAGACAGTCCTTTGTTCAAATCAACCGAAATGCCCCTTTCCCCTTGGAACCCATCCTTCCATAGAACTTCCCAAGAAATTAAATATTAAACATATTACAGAGGACTTTGCACGGTGACCTTAGGGGGATACAGACCTGAGCCCAGAGGAAGGCTTCTCTCAGTCATATTAGTAATGACCTGCTGAGTATCTTGAAGCCTAGGCTACTCGTTACACTTTACAAGGTTCTAAATCACCAAATTCTCCACTTGCCTGGAGAAACACGGCCCTGCAGCCTTTGCAAACAAGAATCAGCCCGGGAATCCCGGGAGGCTTCCTCTGGCCAACACTCAACAGGATTCCACTTCTGAAGAACCAAACTGTTTTGCCTATTCATTTGAGAAGTCTCCTAATTCGTGGAAGTAGCAACTACCCAAGGTGCCATGTACTTCAAACAGGACGTCCTGCCTGCTTCCTCCTCTCCAGAAGCTTAAAAGATCCTTAGGATAGGATAGCAGCTAAAACTTGGAAACATATCAGTGGGGACATAAAAGTCTGGATCCAAGCTCAACAACCACTTGTCAATTCCCACAAAGGAATATGCTGCTTGCTAAAAGCAGTTTTCAAGCTATGTCTGCTCTGCCAGATCCACCAGGTAGGGGAGAGAAGCCTGTGGCTTTCCAGTCTCACTTTTAACCATTCTCGGGTGAAGGACACATATGTGAATGGACTGTACAATTTCCACAGCAGCTGAGGCAGAACGCTCAAAAGGCCATCTCCTTAGATACACATGCATGGGCTCAAAAGCTTCCCACATCCTTGCCGAAAGAGACAGACAACCCGGAAGCAGGCTGCAAACCTTACCCTGTTTCCCAGCAACCTCTGAACCACAGGTACATTTCTTCACTGCTTCGCACCTTCTACGCAGAGACCAAAGACCAACAGAACTCAACACTGCTGCCTGACAAGGGAGGGCAGGGAGGGAAGGGGACTGTGTGGCGGGTTACACCGGACAAGTGGAGAAGTTCAGAGAGAAAAAAGCTGGTTTGGAAGAGACAGTGTAAAAATAAATGTCATTTTTGCAGGGGGGAGAGGAAAATGGAGGACACCAGACTCCCCTACTGGCGGACTTTTCCTGGGACATAATTCCTATCAATGATCTCCTCTTGTAAGAACATGTGTAAGCAGCGCTCGTTCTGTGCCAGCGGGTGTCCAGCGATTCTGCCAGGAAGAAGGGAGAAATAGTGGCGTTAACAGACTGCTACCTCTGGGCTGATCCAATTGTACCCACAACTAAGCAGCCATCGAGCATTTGTGTTTGCCACCTTTTCTGCCTCTCCAGTGTTTACCAGGAGGCACAGAAAGTTCCTAGGGAGGGGAAGCATTTCCTCCTGGACTCTGGACGGTCGGGTGGCTCTACAAAATAAAACACTGCGTAAAGTCAGAGACCGGATCTGCATTTTGCCCAAGAAGCAAGCCTGGCAGGTATCTCCTCTTTGAACCTGTGATGTGCAACAGAGTTTCCAGATGCTCCCAGAAGGCAAACATGAGAATCAGAAACCACAGAAGAGACAGAGTCTGCCTGGGCAGTGTTTTTTTCATGACAACTGAATTTGGGGATCCTTCAGAATATTCCTGCTACCAGCAAACCAGTTTTCTACTAGTAGGCACGTCCTAGGCCATCTATCCTTCAACAAATACCTCTTAGAACTTTACTTTGGCAATGCAAGGCATAGACCAAATCCTAATACTTATCGGTCAGAAAAGCATGTTCAGAGACTGGCTGCTGAATCACAGTTTCACGTGGCTTAAGAAGCAGGCAAAGCCTTCCTTCCCGGGTGCCAGAAGTGGGGCCAGGGAGGGGGAGGGGAGGAGCAAGAGCCTGAGCCATCAAAAAAGTGCTTAGACTAGCAGACGGATGTGAGTCAGGCAGAAAGTGGGAAAAGTTGCAAACGGCTTCTGTGTTGGGTGTTCGGTGGATTAGGCTTCTGTGGGAGGGGGAAGATTTTGAGATATCCAGCTGATTTCAGAGTCCTGTGTCAGTAAGGGCCACACAAACTATAATGATGTTGAAAATCCCCCACAGGTCTAAGCATGTGTCCCACCCACCCTCCCATTTTCTTCGAGAAAGAAAGTGACCAGTTTAAGCCTGGTAAAGATGATGCCTAGGGTTGCCGGCAGCAGCAGCAGAGGAAGGGTGCCTCCACGGGCAGGGATGGGAGAGATACACCACTCTATGCTGTGGAGAACCCATCCCCTTTAGTCACCCACCCATCATATGAAGAGAATGGAAAGGTACACAGGCATGCCAGCACTGTGCTCTTTAGGGAAGATTGGTGGACACTACCTGTTCTGTAAAGTATTTCACCTGCACTGTGGTGTGACATGCCCCTCTCCCTCCCAGAACCTTCCCCTTCCGTCAAAACAGCAGCGGCAAAGATCTCTCTTACTTGTTTATGAACTGTTCTAAGCCCTGTCTTCTTTCTTCTATGAAGGACTCCTCAAAGATGCCCTCGTCTCCTCGGAAAGGGAGCTGGCGTTTCAAGGCTTTCCCCGGCAGTGGAGGCACTACAATCTGGAAGCAGAGAGCGTCGCGTCAGGGAGGGCTGGTGCCCTCTGCTCGTCCAGCAGAGAAGAGTTCAGAACAGGAGTGGGCAAAGGCGTGGGCCTTCCAGGCCTTCTTCAACAGCAATACCCATCAGGCTGGGCGGCCAGAGCCAAGGGAGAGGAATAACCCCAGCCTGCCATATCCAGAGGACTCCCCTTTGCTTACCTTTGGCTTCGAAGGACCTCTCGGCCACAGTAACAAAGAACAGGCCCGTCTGCCTTGCTGTCGTTGTGAGGAAGCTGTGCCCCGGAGGTGACACTCCCGTCTCCCTACTCACCTTGCTATCACGCTCCAGCTCATTCTTCAACCACTCAAAGTCACTGTATCGTCGCCTCACACAGGATTCTTTCAGCTTGAAGATAGGCAGGTTTGTCTGCAAGGAGAGAGGCCATTGCTGGGTAGCTGCTTGAGAAGGCAACCCTTGAGCTGTGTCTTCCTTGTGCCAGAGGTGATGCTTGCCCAGCGTATAGGCAAGTCCTAACACAGAGACTTCCAGAGACTCACCACTAGCATGCTGGTCAATATCCCTGAGGCTGCTGTTCAGTGTAACAGACCTTGAGGGTGGAGGCTCAAGTCCCAGCAGACTTGAGGATCAGTCCCCCTAGTCAAGAGGGAAGTTCGTTTCCAATTAGAAAGGCTGGTGCATATCCTTTTGTGTTGCACTCCTACATCATTTGTGGGGGCTCAGCGCCTTTGCAGTGGCACTCAAGAAGGGATCTCCCATTATGTAGGCCATTTTTCCTCCAGAGGAGGTCTCTGGGCTTCCTTTAGGACCTGCAGGGGCTGCCCTAGTCTTCATGTGGCCAACCAAAAATGTGACGTGTGGAATATACAAGAACACACAATTCTAGCCCATTGTAACACCACCCCTGGTTTTTGGTAAGAGAATCTATCGAGACAATTTTGAACTTAAAATTTACATGTATTTCCAGTAGTGCTTTCTGCACAGAATATGACCTGTCAAAGGTGTTCAACACCCAGTACATATAAAGATGTTAGCCAGATCTTTGAAATATATTTTATTCTGGAAACCATCAGAAGAAAGCCTCACACTATAACCCTTAAATCCCAAAGCCTCCTTATTTTAAGTTAGGCAAGTTGAAGTACTAAATTCACAATGGCACCAAGAAAAAAAAGGGTGGGATGGGGTTATAGCCTCATGGAAAAGGGGGTGGTGGTACAGACCCACCCCTCATCTTGCATACATCTCCTATACTTTTCCATGCCACATACACAAACAGTTCACCAGTCAACCCACAGGTTTCCTGAAGTTCAGCTCTGTATTTCTAAGAAAGAGAAAATGACCTCCACTTAAAAATAATAATAATTCCAATTCTAAGCTAGACATTCACCTACTAGACTGAACTTTGGTTTCTTGAATCAACACAGAGTTCCATTATTGGGTGGGGGGGGGGAAGAGGGAGGGAGGGCTAGAGAGAGAATTACTGCAGGCTTTCAGCAAGCCCCAGAAAGATTAACAGAGAGAAGCCAGCAAGACTGAGGAACTGACATCTATTCACACCCAGCTATTTGGACTTGGTTCCTTCTACATCAATGAGGAACCTAAGAATCACCCTGGGCAAGGGAAGCCCCTGTTGTAGCCAGCTCTACATCCACTTCACAGCATGCCTTCCTCAGCAAGAGGGAGGATTCAAGGAAGTTAAACTGCCACAGTTAAAGACAGGCTATCAGTTCTGAACCTTATCGAAAGCAAAATGCAAAAATTTCACAAAACCACAGACTTATATTACTACCCCAAAGTCTGAACTCCGCTTCAGGGACAGAAAAATGTCCCTTTACAGAAACCGTAAAAGCGACCCCCTTACTAGTTGCAACATTTCCACCCTTTTCCTTCCCGGGTGCTCAATCCAACACAGACAGGCCTCCTTTGGGTGTTGTAACCTGTGAAGTATGCTGGAGTAGCTGGACTGAGCGGGAATGTGTGTGCAAACACAGTCGCCATTACTTGTGCTTCGTCCCCGAGGGGGCCTGAACCCAAGACCGCTAAGCACCGTCTGGCGCTGGCTCTCAAGGCCAACCGCTGGCTGCGTAAGGAGGAACACAAACACACCCCAGACTAGTTTCTCGAGCAGTGTTTCCCAGCTTGGGGGTTGGGACCCCCAAGGGGAGGGGGGGTCAGAATGGCTTTTCTGTGTGTGCCACAGGTCTCCTTATATGTGTTGCTTGTTAAATAATTTCTTCCTTGACCTTTTGGAGCCAGATATTACAGTTAGCATCCATGTATGAAAAACAGGCCCTTTGGGTGGGGGTGGGGGGTAGGGAGAGAAAGAAACCCCCACTTTCTGAGAAGGGATGAATTTACCCTGTTAAAAATGCCTTTTGGGGGGTAAATGTAGTGGGGAGGGAGGGTGTGTGTGCGCTGCAGGTCACCTGGCCATTATAAAAGGGAGTCCTGACTCAAGGCTGGTTTAGAGGGCTGGGGGGGGGTCCCCGTTTTGTAGCCCCGAAGCTCGTTGGGTGAGACTGGGCCACTCCGTCTCCCTCTCACCAGCCCCAAACCTGCCACACGGGGGGGGGGGGTCCAGAGCATAAAAACCAGTCGGTGGAGACCCAGGGACCCTACCTGGGTCCCACTGGGAGAAAAGCGAGATCCACCTGGGTTAACTCAAGCAATACATCATCATCATCATCATCATTGGAGCACCCATTAGCAAAGCTGGGAATCCTCTCCCGCTGCCCTGCGGGGGGGGGGCGGGGGAGAGGCAGGCAGGCAGGCAAGCGGGGGGGGGGGCTCCTGGGTGGGGCAGGGAACCAAAGCCTCCCCCAACCCTCATTTTCCAGGAGGAGGGGGGGGCCACAACTCCCATCATCCCCACCCACTGAACAGGGATGATGGGCATGGGCGTCCCACCCCTGCGTGGAAAAGGGGCGAGGGCGCCCGGTTTTGGGGGTGGGGGTGGGGGAAGCATCTTTAAAAAAAAAAAAGAGAGGAGGGAGGCACTTGGGAGGGAGGGGTTTCCCAAAGCCCCGCCCAGTAGGATAGGCCCCGCCCCTGGGAGGGGGCGCCGCAGAGGCCCCTCCCTTTTCCCCTCACGGCGCTCTCCCCCCCCCCCGCACCGTACCCTCATGCGGAGCTCGTAGCTGGTGTATCGGGCCCTCCCGACGCCCACGGTCTGCGGGTTGAAGATGTCGATCTCCAGGAAGTTGCTGGGCGGCCCGTAGGCGTCGGTCAGGTCCTGCGGCTTGGAGTTGAGGCGCCGCGTGTCGGCCACCGCCGCCTCGGACATGGCGGGCGAGAGGGAGAAGGGAGAGGGGGGGGGAACGCGCTCGCTCAGAGCCGCCGCCTCAGCGGAACCCTAACCCTGCCCGCCCGCCGCCGCCGCCGCCGCCGGGGAAGTGGGAGCGCCTGCGCCTCCTCAGCAGCGCCGCCGCCGCCGCCGCCGCAATACATGGCGCCGCCCCGGAACCTGGGCGGAGAAGCTCGGCGTCGCTTCCGCCCTGCATAACGCCAGCCGGCATCCAGGGTCCCGGGTGCCGCCGCGACGCCGGAGCCCCGCAACGCGCATGAGAGAGAAGGAAAAGGCGCCCCCTCCCACCGGCCTTGCCTGGGCGGTGCTCGAGGGGAGCGAATGATTATCCATGGCGCGGGGCCCGAAGGCTCCGCCTGCCCTGGAACCTGTGTGGCGCCATGCTGTCCCGCCCGCCGGCTGCATAAGGGGAAGGAGGCATCCATGGTCCCGGGCTGGAAGCCGCGTCTCCTTGAACGGGGCCCTGCCCGGGGTCTTGCATAAATATTTTTTTTTGGGGGGGGCTAATTTATGGTGGAGGGCGCAGCGCTGACCCTTTCTCTCGCTCTCTCTCTCTCTCTCTCTAGGACCGGAGGGGGGGGGAAGAAGGGCCTCCTGTTGCAGCAGGAATGGGGAGGTGGGTGGAAGCCTGTTTACTCAGGAGGAGACCCCACCAGTCAGTTGTGCATTGGGGGGAGGGTGTGGAGAAAGGAAGCCAGAAAGGGCGTGTGCAGCAGGGGAAGGGTTTGCATGCTCCCCCCCCCATCTCAGTCCTGCTGTTATAATTATGTATTTCAAGTTAATGCAATTATATGCTGCTCCTGCAGCAGCACGCACAGAGACGGGGCAAATGGCAAGGGATGTGCATCCTGAAATCTAGGAAACAGTGACTAAGAACAATCATACGGAACACAGGAAAGGCAACACAAATAACAGATTCTGAAATGAGGTCCCCACAACACCAGGACCGTGTAAGAAATGTTGCTCTTAGGCAGCATTGAAATCTTACATTTAAGCCATAAGAACCCAAAGGTTTGTGGAAGATCAGGTTCTTACACATACAGTAGGTCCTGAAAGAACATGGCATTGGGGTTCACTTAACAAACCTGATGGTCCACTGCATGTCCTAGACACCAGTTCTGAGTGACATCTAGTAACACTGGACCAGAACTTAGAAAACTATTTTTAAAAGGTAATAAGTTACACTTACAACCCTTCCCTGCAACTAGCTAGCAACAAATTGTAGCAACAGCTTTATAACAACAATGGTTTGCTTTTCTGTTTCACAAATGTAATTCAAATAATTTAATACTGGCACTGTTCTCTGTCCATCTTATTTTGTTTTCAAACGCCAGAACAGCACATGAGGTGGCGGGTGGCAGCCGTCCGCCCTTGAACTACAGAACGCTTTCCCTCCGGTGTTTAGTTGAAGCCACATTCCTCGTAATTACAAAATTTAAAAGCTAAACCATGAAAGGATCAAATTTGTTGCTCATTAAGGTAAACAAGTTACATCTTTCTTATTGGTAAACAGGAATTACTTATTCAGTAATAAGTATTGCTCTGGATAGAAGGCACAGTTAAATGAATTTGATTCATACTGGCTAGTTTCTCGTCTTTCACTAAACATGTAAAATTGGAATGTGACTTAGATTTAAGGAAGCAGCTACTGAAGAAGGATGAATACTGGGTTTTCCCCCTTCCCTGCACTATCAATACACAGAAAAGATGATAAAAAAGCTGCAAAGCTGGCTACCTTCAGGAGAGGGCAGCATCTCTGAAAACTAAAACAAGGAAGGTGGAACTAAATTTCCAGGACAAAGCTTTGATTGATTTGCTTAAGCAACACTTTAATAGATTATTTAGCTATAATATGTAGAAACTGTTCTATAGCAAATCTCAAAAGTAGTTGTGGCCTTTTCTGTGTCTGTTGTTAAAATATATAATATAATAATTTCAGAATTGGAATAGACCTTATGGATCATCAGCTTCAGACTCTGTCAAGGAGGCCCAGTGGGGAATCGAACTTCCATACCTATGCCCTATAGAAGGATCTGAAATGAGAATAAAGAAATTCACAAGGAGCACAAATAGATGTGACATGAAACAAATTACTTCAAGGGATGTCGTGATGGCTTTTAAAAATGGTCAATAGCTGCAGAGATGACAGGTTGGAAGAGAGTTAAACATCTCTTCTGTGGTCACTGTGTCAGCAAAAATCCTTCCTTTGTCCCAGGATTGGGACCTCTGGAAGGTTGCTTCCTGGGACAGACGTTATTTAAGCTGGAAGGACTGCAGGAGAAGAGGGAAAGGGTGTTAGTCCTCTGTTTCAGTTGTTGGGGAACAACAAGGCGAGAGAACCATACAGGAGAAAGAATAAATACAGAGCCTTAGCCAAATTGTGTTGCTTTAAGATTATTTCCTTCCAGCGGTGAGCAACACTGTCTCTCTGACATTGTGGAAGCATTCATTCCCAGACTCTGTCGGGCCTTGGCACTAAGTGTGCGTATTTTGAATTATGCTCAAAAGCAAACAACCCAGCTGTTTAAGCACCAGTATATTATGCTTTTCCCAGCCCCTGGACCCAACTCATATCCTGCCAGTTGTTTTCTGGGCAACAGTACAGTTTTGGGGCAGTCTCCAAAGGCAGCCCAATATAAAATGCATGGTAGCAGTCTAACGCAGAGGAGGCCAGTCCTCTCTAGCCAGGACGTGCCACTATCTCAGGAGGGAAAAGGTGCTCGGTTCCTCTCTAAAGGACCTTTTGTACAAGTTCCAAACCATATGGCTGTGTAGGGCTACTCTTCTCTTTCCAAAACACTTTCCCTTTGCAAACATGATCCTGCATGCGAATGTGTGTAGATTTAATAATAATAATAATAATAATAATAATAATAATAATAATAATAATAATAATAATAATAATAATAATAATAATAATAATAATAATTTATTAATCGCGTAATCGACCCATTAGCCCGGAGAGGGAAACAATGAATAAATTAATACATTCAGACATGGTGCTGCTAATCCTTAATAGAACCCAACAGCAGCGAGGGGGTGAAGAGAACACCCTGGCCGTCGTAGACGGAGGGCGTGGCGGCCGCTGACTGGAACAGCCGGCTTGCTACGCGGCGGGTTTGTTTTGGAGGAAGCGGATTGGTTGTCGGGTTTATGTAATGCTCGGACGACGAGGCCAAAAAAGAAGGCCGGGAAAGCCGCCGCGAAGCTTTCTGGGAGATGTAGGATTTCGAGGGCGCCCATTGCCGCGCCGCCTCCAACTTTTCCCGGAGAAGTCCCGCCTTCCGCTTCGCCTGCCGGGAAACAGAGTCCCTCCTCTTGCTCTCCCTGGGGGTGTAATCCCAGGGAGGAACTACGTTTCCCAAAGTGCACCGGGCGAGCAAGCGCAGTGGCCCTCCCTCTCTTCCCACCCCCCCCCGCCTCCGCCTGGCTGAAGGGTAAACAGAGTGCCGCCGAGGCGGCGGGTTGGCTGGTCGGGCGGCGAGGCGTCCAGGGCCCGAGGGGAGCAGGCCGAGGCGGGCCGCTACCATCGAGAGGCTGAGTTGGGGGGGAGGGGGAACGACGACGACGAAGGAAGGAAAGAAAGAAAGAGAGAGAGAGCGAGCGTCGTCGTCGTCGTGAGGGAGTCCGGGCCGTACCATTCCGGCGTCAGCGGGGGGGGGAGAGGGGGGGAAGGGCGCGCTTGGCGCCGCTGTGAGGAGAAAGTCGGCCCGGCGGGGATGTGGCTGAGGCGCTGAGCGCGACGCCATCTCCACCGCCATGGCCGAGCCGCCCGGGACGGCCGGGTCCCCGCCGCCGCCGCCACCACAGCCGCCTTCATCCTCCTCCTCCTCCTCGTCGTCGTCGTCCGTGGTGGTGGCCGCCGCGGCCTCTGCCTCTTTGGACCCGGACTTCCCGCCTCAGAGCCGGCCGCGCTCCTGCACTTGGCCTTTGCCCCGGCCGGAGGCGGGGGTGCCCGAGCCGGAGCCCGGCGGAGGAGGAGGAGGAGGAGGAGTGGGGCCCGGGAGCGGCCTAGGCAGCCCCGAAGAGCCTGTCGGCGGAGCCCCGGCTTCGGCCTCCTCCTCCTCGTCGTCGTCGTCCGCCGGGGCGCGTAAGAGCGGCTCGGGAGGAGGAGGAGGAGGAGGCGGCGGCGGCGGCGGGTCGTCGTCGTCGTCTTCAGGCGGGGCTCGGCGGAACGCGTGGGGCAGCCAGTCTTACGCCGACCTGATCAGCCAGGCCATCGAGAGCGCCCCGGAGAAGCGGCTGACGCTGGCGCAGATCTACGAGTGGATGGTCCGCTCCGTGCCTTACTTCCGCGACAAGGGCGACAGCAACAGCTCCGCCGGCTGGAAGGTCGGTCCGTCGGCCCGGAGGGAAGGGAAGGGAAGGGGGACGGATGATGGGTCGGGCGGGGGGACGTTTAGGGTGACTGGCGACATTGCTAAGCCACCCTTTTGCCGAGACACCGAAAGCCATTGCCAGTGATTTTGTAGTCTTAACAGAAAGCCGCACAAAAGGGGGGAAATAACACCTGTTCCTGACCCGAGTTTCTGTATCATCCTGAAAAGGAGACTTTGACACCGTGATGTAACCACTTGTAACCAGAAACTTGCATTTCGCCCCCACCCCCTTCCTTCTCCATCCTCCCCTGCCCCATAAGAACAAAAACAGGCTGAAAGTTCAGCAGGTGACATCTTTTTCATGACACAGAACTGTGGCGGTGAAAAGAAAAGTAATGTATACTTTTCATTGATTCTTTTGCTGCTGCTTTTGTTTTGGTGGCGATTGTTATTGTGGTTTCGTTTTGTTAAGAGTTAAAGGTTGCAAGGGTTCTGCACAGAAAGAAGGGGGAAATGGCAGGATCAAGAGGCTGGGCACTCTGAAATGTTGAGGGGCTCCTGGGTATTGCACAGGTGTTCGGATGATGGGCTTAAGCCACAGGTATGGTTTCCAGTGTTACTGAAATGGGCAGACGAATAGGTGGGGCTAGGAAACTGTAAGTATGTTTGTATTAATGTATTCTCAAAGTGTTTGTATTCTTTAGCACTGCGTAACTGCAGACTACCTCCACACATCTGGATGTAGGCTTCCAGCCTTTGGGTCATGGGGTGTGACGTCCAGGCAGTCTTCAGCTCCCAAACTGACTACTGCAGTAGTGGTTATGGCCACTTGACTGGGCTCAGACCCAGAACATTTGAATCCTAAAGAGCTGTTTGGGAAAATAGCTACCTCAGGCTACCCAGAGGTCTGTTTGGCTTCTCTTATTTCGTTAGCCAGCTTATTCACCAAGTTACAAATTGATCCTTGATTTCAGTGGTATTGATCAAGCCAAACCCTAGTAAGCCGACAAGGAAGTCCAGTAGCATTTTGCTAAAACTGCTGTTGGCACTATGACCCCTGAATTGCTTGGGTGGCACCCCCTTAGGAGGGTGCACTTGCTTGATGCAGCAGCCTTAGTGTGGTGACTGGCTTCTGATAGTAAATATGTAGTTTTCCAGCCATACAGAGGTTGGGATGGGATGAGACAAGTGTTTCTCCTCTGCCTTGAGACCGGTCCTTGGCGAGTGTGACCAGGGAGGAGCATTGAAAGACATGAATGCCACAAATCTTAGGACAAGCTCTGACTGAGTTGTCTTAAAACTGGGGGTAGAGAGATCTTGGCCCTTCAGATGCTGATGAAGTACTATTACTGTTGTGCCTCACCATCAGCTAAGTGCTCATAGGAGTTCAACAACATTCAGTAAGCTGTATGATCTGCAGTGTTGCATTGATTGCTCTGCTTGGGTTGCTGGACATTGAGAAGATGGCTTCGCCTTGAGTTCTCTTGGAAACTTCAGAATTTCAAAACCTTAACACTTGTGTATGGAGTTTTGATGGGGGTTTTTTTTTGTCTTCATTAAGAGACTGATGGATTTGACTGGGTGTTCCTCTGCATGTGGTAGCAATGTTGACTTCTGCAGGGTGTGTCTCTCTACTGAGGTCTGGGATTGGTTCAAACTCATTTTCTTTGGGTCATCTCACTGCCCTGATTACTCCGTGATGTCCCAGATACTCATAGTGCAACTGAATTCCAAGGGCAAACAAGTTTGCAGAAGATCACCGCATGTGTGGCTGTGAGCTTGCTTTTGCTGTTGCTGCCAGGAATCTGGAATTGAGTTTTTTCTAAGGCTTGAAAAATCTCCAACGGGGTTCTGAATCTATCTCCTTTGCAGCTCATAGCTGATAAAGGGGTTCCAAGAATGTCAGTTTAATATTAGGGATGCTGTTGGTGGTGGTGGTGGAGGAGGAGAATTGCGATCTTATTTTGCACTACAGAAGTGGGTTCCATAACTTTCCTTTGAGTAATCTGTCTGGGTGAGGTAGGCCTCAGTCGTGTTTCAATCAGCTCAAAGAGATTTCTGGACCTTAAATTCTCTCTGATAAGCATCTAAAGATGGAATCCAAATAAATATTAGGATGTGAGACTAGAGGTGGGAGGAGGATAATGAATCTGGATATTCTCTCCGTCCCATAGCTCTTCATTTCCTCCCTCCCCTTGAGCTTGACCCTTGAGTTCACTTTGTTTCAGTACTTCCAAGAAAGGCCACTCCTTTGTAAATGTTCTCAGCGATTTCTTGGAAAGGCACGAGCCCGTCTAGGACTCCAGGCCAGGCTGCTGTGTAAGCCCGAGTGTCACTTGAAAAGTTTTCAATACTGGGCTTCAGTTCTTTGTCACCCAGCTGCGTTGATGCTTAATATAAATAACTCCTTCATAGCATGCATTCCTGGCTCACAAAACCCTTCTTTTAGAACAGGCACTCTGAGAAGAGGCGAACAGGCCTTCCCGGCTCTGAGGAAGCTCAGTAAGACTGAAAAGGTATTCAGAAAGAAGGTTCTTTCTTTCCAGTATGAGATTTCCACCCCCATCCCCCAAATGGGGAATGCCAGTTTTAAAAGGAGTTGGTTCCTCTGGTGCCTTCAAATGAGGTGGTGGCCCCCTCCCCTATGCCTGTCCTGCCTTCCTAAATAGCATCACATGCCTTAATTATCCACTTTTAAGATGATATAAATAAATCACCTTTTTTCTCAGGGATTGTGGGATTGCTGTAATCTCACAGTTGCCTTTGCTGTCTTTGGTAATTATCTACAAAATGTGCTGCCTCTCAGCACTACATGGCTATTTTTGCTTCTTTTTGGTTCCGCCTCAAAAGTGGAGCTTATACGAGGTTACAGAATATGGCTAACACTTCTATAGATCAGAATTCATTTATTTATTACTCTTGTTTTGGTTATTCAGAGATGCAGAGATTTGCCCGAGGATGTGTGACAGACATCCTGGAGGAGTAGGACTTGAACTCGCCACACTGGCTCCATCCTGTTTTATTAGCCAAATTAATTCACATTTTGGTCAAGATCCTCAGTATTGAATTGATAGAGTTCCGTGGGCATGTACAGAATAGTCTCTCACAGCTTTTAGGCAGTTTTTAATTCTGCAGCATGTCCATGTATGGTTGAGCAGTTTTAAACAAGGCCTTGTCCAAAATGTAGCTGAAAAATATATTTTTGGCCATGAGGAACCATTTTTATATGAAAGTCATGATGCCTGATTGTGTGTCATGTCTCTGCCCTGAAGATTTTGAGTGAATTATGACTGTTAAAAGGCCCATTTCCAGTGCTTGTTCTGTGGTGTTTGAGCTCAGGGCACAATAGGATTTTGCCAGCTATAGGGTACCTTAATATCCTCACAGAAATGATATATGGAATAGTGGATTTCAACCAGTGGTCCATGTACCATCAGTGGGACACGGAAATGGTCTAGGGACGATGCAGTGTTTTATATAGATACAGATATTCTTGACAGGAGACTCACATACTTCTTCCATCTCAGATGTTCTTCCTCTTCCACTGAACTTGCTGTTGCCAAAGGGATGCTGATGGAGTGGTGAGGGAGGAAGAGGCATACCAGCTTAGCTACCCAGACCAGCTGACTCGATTCTGGTGATCCGTATGGTGACAGATGATGGATGCAGCCTGGTCATCCTTGGTCCATAACAGAATGTCTGTAAACAGAGAAATGTCTGTTTTAGGAAAAGGTGCCTTTTTTATTTCTTTTATTTAGACCAGAGGGCTTTCAAATGCTGGGCACACCCCAGGGATGCTAAGAAAGGTGTTTCTGCTTGCCTCTGTTGAGGATAGAATGCCACTCTGTAGTGTCTTTGAAGGAGTGGAAAATTTATTACAATTTGGTTGCTTTCTGCATGTGAAGTTGTGTGACTATATTCGCCCCAAAAGGAAAGGGGTTTGGGGCAAGTTTGTCCTGGGCGGAAAAAACCTGTAGCAATGAGTCGGGTGCCTTGGGCGCTGCTTTATGTTTGGCCTCAGCTTTGTAAGCATGGCTACAGAAGTGAACGGCCAACATCCCCTTCTTTCTTTTTACGATCCTGCAGGGAACTGGGACATTATGCTGAACAGAGAGGAGGGATGGAGCATTTCTTCCATTCTCCACTCCAGTGCACCTCTGGGGTGGTATGTAGCCGAAAGGGGTGGTCATAAAGGAGAAGATGTGGTAGAGAGGCTTAGAAGGAGGGATGAGTGGGTGAATAACACATGCACCCTCACAGCACTGATTCAGTAAAATATCCAAGGCAGGTGTGCTAACTGAAGATGCCCCACCCCAGTGCCATTGTGATTTGGCACCCCAGAGAGCATATTCCCATGCTCTCCTCACACAGTACATGGCCTGTTCTTTGTAGACTAGGTTGAATCATCAGGGAGGTATGGTTGCTGTCCTGCAGCTATACTAGCTGAGGCAGAATCTCAGAATTTCTTGGGGCTTGTCTTCTCCCTGGCCACCAGCAACTGTATTTGGCTTCTTTTAACTAGCATGCCAATTGAACTTAACCCTCAGCTTCACTAATATAACTACCATATTTTCTTCTTACACCGGTTCTTTACTTAACAAAAGAAGTGATGTGTTAAGGTTGGAGACAGGTTTGGGTAACTGCTGTGGGTGGAGATAATTTATGCATGCATTTCGTTGGTTCAACAACTGCAATGTAACTTGAAACTACAGGACACCCAGTACACTTAAGTTCAACTGAGTGCGCTCTTACTTTCCTGAGTCTGTCTGATGAGAGTGTTTTACATAGTTACTGTGAAACTTAGAATTCACTGCTAGAGAGTTTGGATTCTGTAGTTACAGAGAATGCACAAGAGTTCTGTAGCAGAGAATTCTGGGAATACAGATTTTTAGATTTAGTTTTTATAAATGTATTAGCTTTACTTTTTATTGTTAAGTTACATTTAATTGTGTTCTGTTTTGTGAATTACCCTTGTAGCCACATGTTCCCTTACATTACTTGTTGTGTGCACTTGTAGAACTCAAGCAACAGCTCAAGGAAGGAGGGCATGTCAAGAAACTGGAAAATGGGGGATCATGGGTTCAGTTGCCCATTTGAAACACAGACCTGTTAGCATCTGCCTGGGATGAGCAGGCCAGAAGAGGAGGAGAAAATGCCATTAATTGAGAGGCCACACCATCTGTGCCTTATCACTGTGTGAGAGAAAAAATCTCCAAGCTAAAGCACGCTCCTTGGTACAGCACTAATTGACAAATGATTCCAGCTAAATAAAGGGAGGGGGAGAGACACTCTTGAGAAGTTATTCTATTCTTCAAAGAAGTTCAGGGTGATTTACCAAGCTCATCCTCTTGAAGAACCTAGAAACTGGAATAATAGGTATAAACCTCAGAGGGATGTTACTTGATTTTGGCTTAGTATCTCTAAGGAGACTGCTATGCTTATTTGTTGCCTTACTGCTTGACTTATACTCCATGGAGGCTCTGGAACTATGCTGACATTTAATTAGTATGTATTAGCCTAGAATAATTAGCATCCTTGTTCTCCTTTTTCCTACTTTTTTATTTTTGAAGGTGTAGCATAAATAAACTGAAATTGCAAAGAAAAACCACAAACAAAACAAAAGCAATAAAAAATGATAAATACAGTAATGCTAGTACTTGCTATAAACTACTATTATATATTTAAAAGTTTCACCACATGCATCTTATATTATGCGTATAAATCAGTATAGGCCTTCCACATGCCCGATAAATGTGAAATTGGCATCTATATGATGATTTGTTCAAATGAAGCTAGTGCTAAGAGATCCTCCAGCAATTGTGTAGTGGAGGGTGGATGTTTAGCCTTCCAGGCTTTTACTGTGTCTCTTAGCAACCATAAGAGCCCATAAAGTCTAGTTTTGTTGTCTCTTTGCTAGGCCACATAGGACAGGAAGATAATTTAAGATAACCTACATATCCAGAAACATCAAGGACCTCTATTAATACAAGTGACAACTTCAGTCCAAAATAAATGCAGCCCATCCATTTTGCTTTCACTTACCATCTACCTTCCCACTTCCTTGAGAGATATGTGTGTGTGTGTGTAAGCTTTCTAGTGTTGACGCTCTTCCAGTTCCATCAGAGAGTATAAGCATCTTTCTTGGCATGAGAGTTTCTTGGCATGCCACAGGAGCTTGCAGTTTGATCCGAGAGGCATCTTTCGTACCTCCTAGGAAAGTCTGGGCATTTGGCATGTTAGACTTTAATAAAAACTATAATTTCCTGTCTGTCTTAGTGAGGACAGTTTGCCCCCAGCTTGCTGCCAAATACTCAGAGTGTTTGAGCAACTCTGGCTGGGTGCCGCCACCTCCCTGATGTTTTAATAACATCATTAGAAAAGTTTGTTGGGTTATGATGTCAATATAATACTTTCTTGTGATCTACAGCAGTATATTTTCAAGGTGCTGTATGATCAAAAAGTCTAGAGGAAGCAGGGTGGATTTGATTTGAATTTTAAAAAAATAATTTAAATTGTGATTTAAATCTGTTAGTTTTTTTTAAAAAATCATTAATTTTTTAAAAATACACCCTGAGAGGAAAAAACGCAAGTGTGCCATCTGAAGTGGGGTCAATCTATGTATATAAGTAGAGAAGCAGAAGCCTGATAGAGCTCAGTTAGGTTTTCACACACTACAGACATGATAGGGAAGGTTTTGTGGTTGATTTGATTTCTTTTTCTTTCACAGGTACTAACAGTTGTCTTGTATTAAGGATAAGGATTCTATTCACTGAGGTCTCCATCTAATCAAGATGAAGCAGGTCCCGTCAGTGACCTGGAAAAGAACTAAAAACCCTATAAACCTCTAAATGGCTCAAGCCTTGGGCATTTATAGACTGTCTCCTCTCTGTTGCATGACAGCAAGTGATTAGCAAGGAATGGGTTTCCCTGTAATGAGGCACACATGTATGATACTGAAACGGCTACAGTATGCATTTAGGGTAGCTGCCTTGTAACAGAGTTCTCTTCCCTTGGAGGCCTCGCTGAAACATTAGCTTGGTTGCCAGAAAGTTGGGCTGGCTCTAGGCAGCTGGAGGTTAAACCTGCAGACGTGCATATTAGTTGGCAAAGAAATTTTGTCTCTTAAAAAAATGGAAAATATGGACAGTTGTTCATGCTGCACAGTTCTGGTGATGGGATGTGGTATAGATTTAGGTAAATCACGCAGAGTGTTTCCCATTAGTGTTCTGAGCTACTTGCACAAGAACAGATGGACTTAACACTGTTTTCTCAAAGGGTTGCAGATGATCTTGACTTGCAGATGGCTGAAAGCATTGTTGGAATCACTTCGACACAAAGAGGCTCCTTGGGGAAGGAGCAGTGTTGAGCAGCATGCTCAGTAACTGCGAGTTCATAAACCCTGCATTTAGGTTAAATACTGTTTAGTTAAAAACAGGGTTTGAGTACAGCCATGTGGCACCAAACCTCTTGCTAGCTCTCCTCTTCCTCCTTACTAAAATAGTCGTAATTTCTTCCAAGATGAATTATTCTGTAACAAATATTGTTTTCTAGGACAGTATTGTTGCATTGCATCTCCCATCATCCGCAGCCAACTTAGCAAATGGTGAGAAGGGCAGGAGTTGTAGCCTAATTGCATCTGGAAGGCCACCCAGCCTATATCCCTGTGCTACAATAATCCTTTCCTTTGTCCGTGGTGACAAGCATTTGTAAGGTCTTTGTGTTTAGAGGATTTGCCATTAGGATTTTGTGTCAGTACGATTCTTGGACATTTTTGCTTGGAAGATGGTGGCTCAGTCTTTGCCGTGCTTGGCCACAGTCTTGTGGAGAGGGTTAGTGTAGTTCAGAGGTCAAGCACATGCTTTGTGTTAAAAAGGTCCATGTTTACGCCTGACATCTTTGCAAAATAGGACTGGAACGACCCCTCTCTGATACTCTGGAGAATTGCTATGAAGGTCAAGATGGAAAGCTGTTTGAATTCCATTTCAGAACAGTTCTGAGCAGATGGCATTCTACAGGTGAACAGGGCAATTCCCCCACCACCCTCGTAGGGTAAAAAAAGATGAGCATATTTTAGCTTTAGAATGGCAACAAACACCTTTGCAAAATCAAGGAAACCATAAATTAATGGCATTATGGGGAAGGAGATATGACTGTCAGTTGCACCCCCAGAGGTCTGGATTCAGCCCCAGAAGTAGAGGTTCCCCATCGTTGGTGTTGCTACTACTGAGCTAGGTGGGCCGTGGCCTCCCTTGGTGTAAGGCAGACTGGTATGAGCCGAGACAGTTTGCTGTAATACTACATGCACTACTTCTTTATTTCTCTTATTTCTGTCTTGATTAAAATCAAAAGGCTCAAAAGTGCCTTAAGATTTTCACCAGAGCAGCTGAGGCTTTACAGCTTCATTCTGATGTTCCAGAACAGGTCTGCTGTTGGATCAAGGACATCTCCTGACGCAAGGCAACCACATTGTGGTTCTGGCTCACCAAGTTTGTTACCCAGAAACAACTCCTTACTACTATTCCTAGGACATTACATGCTGTTCTCAACCTCTTGGTTTCAAGTCACTGTGAAATAAGCAGAGCCAGAATCTTGTGGCTATGCAATTAGACAGCAGTCATTCCTTTTGGGGTGCGGAGGGTGGCTCTTCTTGGTCATCCAGTTGGCTGACTCCCTGTGAGGTGGGGCAGCACTGTGGCTCACAGCTTGTAAACGACTGGGAGGGAAAACAAATACCCCTTTTTGAGTTGGAGAACAGCCGTGGTTGGGATAGGATTTATTTTTCCTTGCCGTAACTGCTTAACAGGCCTTTGGAAGCCAAAGAATTCCTGGCTGGTATGGCTTTTCCAGAAGCTCTGAAAAACAGTTTATAGGTGAGAATCTATAAATATCTGGTTGTGCTGTCATAGCAGGGGTGAGTGGCCAATTGGTAATGTCACGTGTGCAGTGCTTTCAGGGTGAAGGCAGGGGTGCCCATGTTTAAAGAAAAGCCTAAGTCTCTTAAGCAAGTTAAAATCTGAAGTCTATCAATATTTCTGTTTTGGTTTGGTGCAGAAAGTAAGATACTGTATAGCATTAGTAAAACGAAAATCGCCCCCAAACTTTTTATCATAGATCTCTACTAGGAATTTGGTAATCTTGACTATGGTGCTTTCCCCTGTCGGTGTTGGCCCCCTTGCTGCCTAACTGTTCCAGGAAGAGATAAAGGTAGCAAAGCAAAGGCACTGTAAGCCAGCCAAGACATGAGTTAGCTAGCTGGCAACTAATTCTGTGTAGTTAGAAGCCGGTGCAAACAAGCACTTTTGGCTTCATCCTGTGCAGGGGAGGAAGACCGGCAAGAATGATACCTGGAAAGGCAAAAAGTGGGAAGGATGCAGCTTAACGAACAGGCTGATGTGTTGTATCCTATCCTTGATGCCCCTTTCCTTTTGCCTGGATGGTGCTTCAGTTAAAAAATAGCTTATCTCCCTGAATTGCCTAAATGGAAGTGAAACAGACCTCATTGGCATGCCTGAATTGCGATATTTTATGTGCTGGAATGCATCTTGGTTGTGTGCCTGATCACACACTTTATTGCGCAACTAAGATGTGCCCTAGCACCTTGTTAGTTAACTGTAGTTCACCGCAGCAAACTACACAAAAGCCAACAATTCTGACCAACAATATGAAAATGTTTGTCGGGATTGGTCTTCTTTCAGTTGATGCTTTACCCTAAGGTTTTTTGGGTGGTGGGGGTGGGTTTAGGCTCAACGTTTCTAGGCCTCCACGTGGTGTGCTGATCCCTCCCAGTAATTTCTCTGAAAGGAAGAATGGTCTAATGGGTTGTACACCAATGATGCTGATGCTCAATTTTTCCCATTTTCTCCCTCAGAACTCCATCCGCCACAACCTCTCTCTGCATAGCAAGTTCATGAAAGTGCACAATGAAGCGACTGGGAAGAGTTCTTGGTGGATGCTCAACCCCGAAGGGGGCAAGAGTGGGAAGGCTCCACGCAGGAGAGCAGCCTCCATGGACAACAGCAGCAAGCTGGCCAAAGTCAGAGGGAAGGCCTCCAAGAAGAAAGCAGCCATGCAGGTGGCTCCAGAGCCTACCGCCGACAGCCCAGGCTCCCAGTACCCCAAGTGGCCTGGCAGCCCTTCTTCCAGAAGCAACGAGGACTCTGAGGTGTGGACCAGCATCCGGCCTCGGACCAGCTCCAACGCCAGCAACCTCAGCGTGAGGCTTTCTCCGATCCTGACTGAGCAGGACGACCTCCCTGACGAGGAGCTCCTCGTCTACTCTGGTGCGTCCAACAACGTTCCGCCCACGGTGACAGAGGAGCTGGAACTGATTGACAGTCTGAACCTGATGTCGCCCAGTTCATCCTTGCTGCCGGCTCCGCAGCAGCCATCCAGCGGCCTGACCCAAAGGAACGCCAGCTTCCCTTTGCAGGCCCAGAGCTCAACAGCCCAGGCCTCGTCCTTCAACAGCTCCCTTTTCAGCCCTGTTGAGATCTCCCTCCACAATTCTGCAGGCCATTTTTCCGGCCCACAGACGCTGGAAGCCCTCCTGACGTCCAACTCTCCACCACCCAGCGATGTGATGATGACACAAGTGGACCCAATTCTCCCACAAAGTGGAGGCAGGTTGAACAGCCAGACTTTCCTGCTCCTGGGGGAACAGCCTTCCAAATCCAAGGTGAGCCCAATCAACCACCTCAGAAAGCCTTTAGAGCAGCAGCAGCAGAGGCAGCAGCAGCAGCAGCTGGATTCAGTCGGTGCCAGCCCATTGCCATCTGCATTTTCCATGGTGGCATCTCCTCAGAATGCCATGGGCATGTCTGGCTTGAAGACATCATCATCAGCACAGTCTCCACAGGTGGTTCAGTTGGGCGCCCAGACATCTTTGTCTGGTGTCGCTTTTGCCCCCTTTGGAGGGAGCCAGGATAGGCTGCCCAATGACCTGGACGTTGACATGTACATGGAAAACCTTGAATGTGATGTGGATTACATAATCAACACCGACCTCATGGATGGAGAAGGACTGGACTTCAATTTTGAACCCATTCCATCTGCTCCCAGCTACCCCAGCACCTCACAGGCCTCCAACCACACCTGGGTACCCAGTTAACTTTAATATGGACAAAGGTAAGCAAATGTTCCATTAACAAAAATGTTGGAACTAAGGGCTGTCTTCCGTGTCCTTTTCTTCCAGCCTGCTTCTTGGTTCTTTAAACTGGATAGTTCAAGAACACAACCACATTGTTTTAAATATCCTGTGTTCAGAAGAGATCAAAAATGGCAAGGTCATTTACTCAATTGCTTGGAGGAAAAGTCTCTAACATTTCTAGGAACTAGTGTGACATTTTATGTGTCAGCCTGCATGGGGTTGGGGGAGGGGGAAAATTGACCCAACTTCTGTGGCATTCAGTGTAATTCTCCAGTGTTGGTTTAATCCAGCATCCATCCAGTCTTGGATGCCTCCCCCATATCAGGCTGAATTTGAGGTGGTCCTGAGGGACTTCTCACCTTAGTAAATAACTTCTCTTCCTGGGATAGTGTTGAAGATGGGATCGTACAAGGTGTTTAGTTCTCTAATCCTTTCTTAGAATTTTTGATGTCTTCTCTTTTGCTCTTTCTTTAGTCAAACTAGATATGATGTTATATGTGTTTTACTTTTAATTGTAGGGGTTTTAAAAATGTAAATAGCTACTATCAACTCCCCTTTCCTTGAACTGTCAAGTTAGGAGCAGGACCGTGTGTGGTTTTTGGAGGGAGAGGGTAATGCCCACTGAGGTTTCATCAGGGCAAAACATTAGCCTCCTTCATTGGAGACTTGATAATGTTTGGGGGTGATGGGGGCAGGTGAGAAACATCTCCATGATTTTAAAAGAAGAGTATGTTAAATGCTACACTACATATGCTGTCATTGTGATTTTGGCCCCTTTTCTCCCCAAACAGCTGTGCTAATTGACCTTGATTCCAAGTGAATGCTTGTCCCAATTTCACAGCACCCTTTCGCCCTTTGTAAATAAGTGGGCTTGTGCATTGGAGAAATGTAAACACCCCAGTGCTCCCTGCAGCCACAACCCTTTTCTCACACAAATATCACCAGACAGGATTGTGTCCTGTTAGGCAGTGGTTTAACCTCCCTGGCTCTAAATCTGCTTTAGGGTTGCCGGGGCAACAACTTAAACAGCAGATGTTGCCCCCCAGATGGTTGCCTAGCAGGTGTCTTTGTGGGTGCCTTTGTGCGCTCCCTCCCTAACAACAGTGTTCCTAATTCCAGTGGGCCTTGTGGAATATTTTTGTTTGCAGACCATTGTTCTCTGCCCAGCTCCAGATGTGACAAGAAGGCAGGCCCATTTATCTAGGGATACCATGGGTGTGTGTGGAGGGGTGGGATAGAATATTTTTCCTAGCTCTCTTTCTCTGTCTTGGATAAATTTTGTTCAGGAATGGTGAAGTGGGAAACTAGATCACCCATAAACAGATTGAGTTTATGGTTGACTGTTTCCAAACAAGCCCACAGAAGTCTCCAGCACACATGTCTCCTGAAAAAAGAGTCAACTTCTGTAATACATTAAGTTGCCAGTTGGATTCAGGCAATTAGTCCATCTACTAACCCACTGCTGTTTGCTTTGCCTGAGATGCAGACCCTATAGCCTTAGAGATATTGTCATCAGTACTGGCTGGGTTGGTTGGCACTGACGGGTCCAGCAACACCTGGAGGGCTATATGTTTCCGAGCCCCATTCTGATATCTGGTGCATAACTTAGCTCAACGGCCTGAGATTCTGTAGTCTCTCCTTCAGCATGGATAGCATGTGGCCTGTCACTTTGCTAGGACCTCTTTCCATACTTCACATGAATGCCCGGGACAATCAGGCAACTGAATCTTTGCAAATATTTGTGTCTGGTTCCTACCCCCTCTTCCCCCCCCCCAAAGGTACACAGCAAGAAGAGACCTGCGTTTCCACCCTCTCTGGACTGGACCAGACCGTAATGTCTTGCATTTCTGGCCTTTGGATGGATGTGTAGCTATAAGCTCTGTCCCTTTAGTTCTGTCAGGTCCTTGACTTCTAGCAACCTCTGCAGAAGAAATGAAAAATACAAAGAGGGTCAGCACGGGGATTGCTAAAAGACAAAGAGTGCCAATGGAGGAAGCAGATGCAAGGATTGCTCTGCAGCAGGGTGTGATTGAGGCCCAGAATTGTAGGGAAAGAACCTGGGCTTCTGAAAGTTGCAATCACAACAGACACAACTGACCAGAAGCAACCAGACAGCGGTGGATTAAAGCGCTGCCTCCAGTGGAGGCAGATTAACCTACATAGGCCTGATGTGGGGATCTTGAACCTCATAAACCTCTGTTTGTGGCTACCAAGACTCCAAGGTTGTAGGGACTCTGGTCTGGGCCATCATCTTCTTAGAAGGTGAGATGCTCCATCAAGGCATGTGATGACAGATATTTGACAGCTGGAGGTGTGTGCTGGATGATGTATGGTTCTGTCGATACTTAGAAAACTTCCTTGCACTTTGAAAACTAAGCCCTTTTCTCTCTCTGTCTTTCCGTTCTTCCTATCAGTGCCCTTCTGGTTCTGGAGCTTTTGCATCCCAGAAGAGTCTAGAAGGCAAGGAGCACCTGGCACCTCTGTCTTATTGCCCTGCAAGCCAGCTGGAGCAAGGGGCAGACCGCTGCGGGAGAAGAGTGATTCTGTTCAGTGCCACGTCTTTTCCTGAGTCTACCGTAAACCCAGCAAGCTCCACCTTGGCTCTCCCCGCAGGAACCTGCAGAGCCCCAGGAAGTGCTTTACCCATGGCCAAAGATCTTCTCTCCCTGCAGAAGCCTTCTCCAAATTGATGAGGTTCAGAATCAGCCGTGGTAGGGTGGGAGCTGCCAAGAGGTGGTGCATACTTTTTGCTGACAGCACCTCCCCAGTTGATTTCTGCCTAAGTTCTCCATGGATGCGGCATATTAAGTCTTGATGGGCGGCTGGGTGGGACCCTGGGCGGCTGCAAATCATGTGCTTGCCTGAACGAGGAAGTCCCTTTTGCTGTGTACTTTGCTTGGCTCCTTTCCAGAGGGGAGCAAGCGGGGGAGGCAGAAAGAAGGCAAGCCCGTCTGCAAGAGTTGGCGAGATCATTGCATTCATGCTTTGCCGTACCTGCCGGTGGGCCCTTTGGGAAGTGGAGGCCTGGTCTGGCAAAGCCTACACACACACCCCACCACCACCACCTCGGTGCTAGGATTACCCTGAAACTGTGACTGCCCTGAAGCAGGTGCTAAAAGCTGTTGCTAAGAAACCAAAACTACTTTTCTCCCTGGGTTCTTTTCTGGGCTGTCGAGCTGCAGCAGAGAAATGGAAAACCCAGATCCCGCCTTAACCAGAGCCCGATTGGTATTCATATTTTTTTTTCTTCTTTTCCTAATCAGAAGGGCATTTTCTACAAATGAACTATTTTGGAAGCTTTTTTAAAAAAACAAACAAAAATACGAACTAATCTGGACAGGGGACAAGGCTGTGGTAACTTTGAAGCCATGATACGGTGTCTCCAGATCGAGTGCCTTTCCCTCCCTCGGACCACCAGGGCAGCAGCTGTGTTTCTCTAGCCTGCATGAAGGACAGCACGGACAACTTCTTGGGTTCATCAGCTGGCCAGGGCGATGGGGGTGGGAAGAAGGGCAGCAGGCCGGCCTTGTTCCTTGGAACTGGGGCAGTTGAGGGAGTCGTACATTATAGATAACTACCTGTAAAGCTAGCAGCAGATTAACTAGGAGCTTTTATAAAATCTGAGGCAGGCGGGGGTGGGAGGGTGGGGGAGGGAGGGAGGGAGGGAGAAAAAAAACCTATATTTTAACAGAGAATCCTATGAAATTAGTGGCTAAAAATGCAGCTCATTTTCTTGCAGCTTTATCCTTTTGATACCAGACAGAACACTAAAGCACATGAGGCTGAGGACTAGTCTGGAGATGGGATTAGGGGGAAAGCTAGGGAGGGTGGGGATGGGGGGGGTTAACCATCTTGTGCTTTCAGCAGCTAATCATGAATCACCAGCAGGATGTCTTGGGTCCTTTAAGCCCCAGCGTAGCCTGGTCACGCAGCTGCCACTTCAGAAGCCTCCTGAGTCCTTGACTGTGTTGTGAAGAACCCTGTCAGGAAGGGTGTGTTCAGGTTCAGACGTCTGCTCAGTCACTGTAACGGCTTGCTGGATCCTGGATCTGCCTGGAAGTTGGCTTTCGCTCTTTAACCTGGTAGGCAGAACCCAGAGAGGACAGCTGGGTTTGTGGGCAAAGGAAGCCGTGTACCTTCTCTTGAGACAGTCATCTTGGGAGCCATAGAATTCCTAAGGTACCCTATCGAGACAGGTTCCCTTCCACAATTAAGGCCTTCAGGAACAGGGTCATTGCCCCGTGTTATCCGGTCGCCCTGGGCAGCCCCCCCCCCCGAAGCAAGGCTGAGTGTTGGCTAGTACAGTAGCAGATGGGTGACCCTGTTTTAGCCAACTAATTTCTAAAAACAGTTCTCCACAGCTGGGGCAGAGAAGGCCAAAGGGCATATGTGTCTAAATGTGTGAGGCTCTGTGAAGGATGTGCCATCTGGGGGCAGGGCAAAGCATGGTTGGCCGCAAGGGGGTGGGACAGAGAGGTCAGAATTTCAGGATTCCCTTTCTTGCTCACAGTAACAAGATTTTGTTGTATTCCAGCCGGTTCACAGGCCACCCTTGACACGTGTGCATTTTCAGACTGATTTCTATGGCTCTTCCCTGGTGGCCCCAAGTGGCCTAGCTTGGAAGGAAGGGCATTTTCTCACTCACCTAGTGCGAGCTTTCCGTGGGAGGATCTCTCTGGCAGACGAGGACGTTGGGCCAATAGAACAGCGAGGGGAAGCCAGCAGGAGAGGGAGGAGCACTTTGGCCCTTCCATGCAAGAGGTTTGCAATGCATGTGAACGTGAGCCAAACACAGAGACAGATTTGTTGTTAAGATTTGTCAGAGAGATTGGGCTGAAGCTCGGTTGGGCGTAAGGGGAAAGGAGGATCTCAGTGCCCCCCAGGCCTGTAGTTATCCTGAGCTGTGGTGAGGGGCAGGCAGACCCAGCTTGGAATTTGGGATTGGTCAGTTCCCTAAGAACTGCCACTCCTCATACCCATCACTGCTGCATCTTGTGTGGGTTCAGAACCCACATTCTGCATGTAGGGGTAGCTGTGTTAGCACGTGGCGGCAAAACCAACAAAGAGTCCCATGGAACCTTTTAAGAGCCTCGTTTTAAGCTTTCAGGGACTGCTGTCCACTTCCTCGGATTCGTTTGAAGAAGTGGATGGTAGTTCAAGAAGGCATATGCTAAATAAAACAAAGGTGCCATAAGCTCTGACCTGTTTGATTAAGTGATCTTGGCTGGTTCTGCCAGAACCCCTTGCTGGTTTTCTTTCCTTTGCCCACAGTTTTGTGGAGTCCTGAATGCAAATAGGGGCCAGCTTTTGCTGCATGATGACACTTCTGACCTTGGATAGACAGAAACGAGGAACGCAACAGGGGCGTGAGAACTGAGTCTGGTAAAGCATGCATCTTGCGTCAGAATGTGTGAGGCTTCTGCTAAGGTGGCACATGAAGTGAGCAGTGGGCAGCCGGGTCTCCAGATCTAGGAACAGCAAGGGGAGCACGTTAGCTGCTGGATCTTTGCATCTTGTGGGGTGGGTAGGATCCTGAGCTGCCTCCACCTCACTGGAGCTTCTAGAGACAGCAGGTTAACAAGGGCGGGCCTCTGGAGCTGATAAAAGGTCCTGCAGTGTTTATATTCTCTTAGGACTCCTTGTAGCCTTTACAAGAGGGGTTGGTGACTTGGAACCAATTCACGTCCGAGGCATTGATTTCTCCCACTATTGTGTTATCACTGGGTGTTGTTGCCTTGTGCAGTAGTAGCTCTGCCCCCTTCCAGGGTTTTCTGGTGTGTCTCCTCTGCTAGAGAGAGCCTTTGTGGAATGTGCTGGAAGGCAAAATGTGACAAATAAAACTCTGTAATCCTCTAAGTGTGTTGGATCCATTCTTGCCTTGTCTGTTGTGGCAACTGGAACAACCTGAAGTGTGCAGGAAAAGTTCTGAGCTGCTGGGGCGTGTGGGGAGAGATGTCTGGTTGTTGTGAACCAAAGTGGTACAGTCTGGAACCTCCATCATCCCTCAGTGACCACACTGAGCACAAGGTGGGTAGTGGCCTCCATGCAGCCATTCCCTTCTCTGTTGTTGGTCTGCCTAATAGCTAGTGACCTACTCAGGCTTGAGCCTGAGGAACTGGCAACCTTCTACAGCTAGCCAGGCTGGCCGTGAGCCAGGGATCCAGGAGCTGCTGAAGGAACAGGTTAGCCACTTCTCCTGGGAGCAAAGGGTACAGTTAGGTGTCTCTAGAAGAGGAGGAAATGCTGCTCACTGAAGTTGCAAAATGGACTAAAACGTGTGTGAATCTGCTGAAGGGGAGGGGGTGGCAGCAGGGAGGCCATTCTTTAAATATGGGGAAGCTGGTGCGTCGTCAGAGGTTATGTGCCCTGTGGTCTTCTGTCCTTCTCTGCTGACAAACAGAGCAGCGGGGAGGAAGAGGTGGCAGACAGAAACTACGGGGGGGGGGGAAGAGCCTCCCTCTCTGGCGTGCTTCCGGCAGCATTCTGCTCCGCAGAGAGGCAGCGGTGGCCCAGCCTGCTCCGGATGACTCCTTCTCAGCAGGCAGGCTGCATTCCAGCACATTCCATTCCTTTCCTCCCACCAGAGCAGTTGGGAGGGAGCAGCCCTCGCCCGCCCGCCTCTCCCAGGAGAGCCCCAGCCACTGGCTCCTTGCAGCAGCTGAGGTGGGTAGAGTTGCTTGGGTGTTTTCTCCCTCCTCCTGTTCCTCGGCCTGCTATGACCAAATGTCCGATGCTCCGCTGTGCATGAATCGCAAGGAGTTGTAAATGAGGTCAAGTGTGCCTTGGAGCCAGGTCAGGCCTATAGACTGGTCGAGACCTTCCCGGTCCCAGCCATGGGTTCACTTGCTTGTAAATGGTATATACTGGATTTCAAAAATTTATTTTTGTGATGGTGGTGGAGATTTGAATGCCGCAGCATGACACATCCTCACGCAGCATACATAAATTATAGAAACCCAGAAAGGGGATGAATGTTGGGTAGTTGCTCCCAAGAGAAGGGCCTAGCATGGGACCTGGAAGTATGCAAGCAAGGGTGTGAATTCTTTAGATAGGTTTTGCTTCCTTCCTTCCTGCTTGGAAGAACAGGGAAGTGCATAGTTATTTTTAATTAAGTTTTTTTGTAGAATGGCTTATTCTGGAGAGAGGGATTGTGTAATAGACCACCTTCCTTACATCCATAGGTTCTTGAATTCAGTTGGTGATATCTCTGGTTAACAGGATCAGCCTTCAGGTGATTGGAGACAATGCAGCTTGACAAGGAAAATTCTCATGTGATGGAAGGCACCTTCCCAGGTGCCTTCCAGCCTAGGCCTGGAAAAAGTGGCAATGTTTCCCTAGGCTGAATGGGCAAGGGATTCAGCAGAACGTGCATGAGTGCTATTCTTTCAGGTCTTATTTTCAATCGCCCGCTGTGCCTTTAGGTAGAAGAGCCATCCGTGGCTTTTGGGCCATCTGCCCAGTCCCAGGGCAACCCCAAGAGAAGGGAAGCCACTTCTGAGTACTCTCTACCTGGAAAACTCTGAAAAGGGTCACCATAAGTCAGAATTGATGGGATGTCACATCATCAACATCAAAATAACAGGCTTGGAAGTAAGAGTGCCACCTGCTGGCAGAGAGCCTGCAGTGCAGGAGAGGGTCTCTCCCTCCCTAGCCATCCACAAGAGAGGGGCCTGCAGGGGGGGCATCTTTCCCTTATGAAAGTGTCTGCCTGGCCCCTGTTGCTGCCAGCAATGGTCCATCACAGCTGGAGGGGAGCAGCATTGCGTTACATCAGTATTCTAGCAGTGACGTTGCTTTTTGGTTGGCTTTTGTATACAGCTTTTAACTGCCTCCTGCTTAATCTTCAGGAAGTGTTTTCATGCTTCGTTCCTGTACTGCCTGTTGAATTAGCTTTGCATCTCCTTTAACACTCCGATTTGAACTGTACAGCAAGTCCAGGCAGGAAGGATAATGGAGTTTTGTGGGCACCCCTCTTATTCCTCTCGAGAGAAGCACCTAAGGTTTTGACATAAAAGCCCAATAGGGCCAGTCCATATGAACTGGCTCAGGCTAATGTCTGGATTTCATATTGTACACACATTTCTTTCTTTAAGCTATGCATTTCTTGCCTCTCTTGTCATGTCCCTACCACTAAGTGCAACAGCTGTAAAGAATAATATTTCCCCTCAAGGCTTCAAACCGAATAAGACTTCTTTAATCAAGTAACATGTGTGTATCTGCTCCAGTATTCTGACAAATCCAGGCACGCTGAAGCATCTGCATCAATTTTCAATTGTATTGTGGATTGATGTGTCTAAAGAAGACTCTAATGGTTTGTAAAAATAAGCCAGGGTCACGAACTATATCTTGGGGATGATTTGTTTCAGTAAGTCATAACTGATACCAGTTTGTTTGAGGTAAGCCTTAAATAATCACAGTTACTTGAAAACAGAAACAGCTGCGTCTGATTTCTGCAAGGAGAAGAAATTTACCACACCGAGAGTCACACATGTGCCAATAAACTGTGGTTTGATACATGTGGAAACACAGCCTAGGACTTGGAGTAATTCCTTCGGAGGCACAGAACTGGTGCAAAGCTAAGCTGCTGTGTAGCAAAGGGAGAACACACCCCTTGGAAAATGATAGCTTATTTTGCCTCCAGACTCTACAGACTGCTTTATTAAACAATAGCTTCAAAGATGCTCAAGACGTCTGTCAATGCACCAATCAAGGAGAACACATGAACCTCCTTTTAGCCAGCTTCTGAACCCTGCCTCAGCTGGCGTGATGCTCTTGCATGAATTTAGGCGCTGAGCCATCCCTAATAAGGCACTGGGCTACGAACACCCACAGGTTGCAGTGCTAGAGTCCGGTCCGTCCTATGTTGAGGCTGCATGAAGACTCCTCCTGGTTCTGGGGGATGGGGCCCGCTGTAGCCAGTACCAGGTGCAGGCTGCATCCAGAAAAGGCCAGTCAGAAGACGCGCAGTCCTTCCCCCAAGCTAGCACCATCCCAAAGTCACTCCGTCAACAGGCTGTGGATTTTGGTCAGGAGCACATCTGAGTCGGAACCTGGAAGGAGGAGGAGACAGATGTGAGCAAAGGAGCTTTGGGCTGGGGGCTTGCTGGACTGCATCCTCCTCCTCAGAACACCCCTTCTGCCTACAAACGGGGTCCTAAGAATGTAGCATCATTCTGAGCAGCAAACATGGAGTTGGCCTGCTTGGGGAGCAGCCCAACCAGCTCAGAGAAGCTTATGAGTCAAGACAGAGCAGGAATCATATGGACATCTGCTAACCTTGGCCAATTGCAGAGGCCTTCGGCAAGCAATGGAACGAGTGGAGACTGGAAAACTTGTCAACAAGAGAAAATGCCAACCCCCCCCCCCCTTTTAAGGTGTTAGCCTTGTTGATCTCCAGCATGTGTCTACCAAAAGTCTTCTATCCTTGCTGTGGAGGAAATGGGCCAAATATGGGTAAGAAGATAGTTTGGGACCACAGATGCTAAAAGTTACTTTTGTTGGGTGCCAGCCGGCAGTCTAGGAGCTGTCCTGGCTGAGGCATCCGGAGAGCTACAGTCCAAGGGTTGACGGCATTTCTAAGAGGAGAAGCATGTCTACAACAGCCACTGCATTCCCCAACCCCCAGTGATAGGTCTGAGAGAGGGTGCTGGGTAGTGCTTTCCGCATAAATAAGAGGACGTCTTTACTAGTGACCATTCCAGTTTTGCAAGTGTTCAGTGCATCACCGGATTACCATTTTCCTTTCAGCTGTGTGTGCCAGGGCATAAAATGCAACCAAAATAGCAAGTTATTTCCAATGCTTCCTTTACCTGCTGACTCTTTCCTTCTAGACCACCTTCTGCAAAAAGAAACAGCAGAAAGTTAGTTCCAAGATCCGATGGGCCCCGCCATCTCCTTGCTGTCCATCCTTAAGTCCTGGCACCTAGATTCTCAGGCAGGAGGCTGCCTTGGAGGTTCATGTATCTTGCTCATGTGTGTTGACAATACAGGCTCACCAAATTGTTGTTGTTATTATTATTATTTTGGATGGTAACACACAGAGTTTCCCTGCCAGTGTGGTCATGGCTGTTTTGGCTAGGAATTCTGGGAGTTTCCATCCAAAACGTCTTCTTCCAAAGGTTGCCAAAGCAAGACAAGAAAATGATCTGTATGTACTTAAAGATAACAAAGTGGCTGATGTAGTAAGGAATGTGCCAGATCATGACAAGTGTGCGCATCTGTTACATAGGAGGCTGGGGCATGCAAACTTTAAGGTAATACAAAAAATGGAAAGCTTTGCAAAGGGGCAAAAGTGAAAGCATGTAAGAATTACTTAGACTGTAATGTTTGTAAGTTGGCAAAATCCAAGATTAGTCCGATTCCTAAAGAAAGGACAACACAAACACAGAGACTGTGCCCCATAACTAATCGTGCATGTGCAGCAAAATGTTTCTGCTGCAAGGTGTTCCCAATAAGATGCTTGTTTTTTTAAGCAGAGCCATCCATAAAGCCCAGGAGCCTGAATGAAGCCTGCAGATTCAATGCTGTCACACCCATAACTGAGGTCAGATGTGGAACAAAGAACTTGGTATGCAGAAAAACCTGCTGTACATGACCATCACATGCAGCCAAGCATGATGTGCTCAGTAGTGGAGGAGATATGGCCAGGCATCTATGTGGGTGCTCCCCTCAACTCCCTTACAATGGAAATCCAGGAATAATACTTCTGCACTGCACAGGAGAGGGGTTGAGGACATCACCTTGGCCCCTGTGAACTAGCATCCTTTACGTGGGACTAAGGAATGGCAAGTTACTTTTTGGAAGTATTTTGACCCAGTTACTTGTCAATGGCATTTGAAAAAAAGTAATTTGTTGGTGTTTCTTATAATGTTCTTGTAGCATCTGATGTTGCATTGTCTTTGTTAGTTATTTTTTAAAAAGATGTGTTAGGATTAATTACAGAATCGTACGAGACTTCTTTCGCACAAAACACCTCTAAAATGACCTTGCACCTATCAATTAACATTGCATCATTTTTGCAGTCTAAATTTGTTCTGCCCTAGCAAGCAAAGGGGGTACAGATAACTATATTTGTTACCCATCTAGAAGAAACGTACAGCATGTACCTGTTACAGATTAGCTATAGACAACAGTGAATAGGTTGCCTGTAGTAGATGCTTGTTCTGAAGAGTCACTTGCAGCCCCTGCGTGGCACTATGTCTGCTTAGGTTTGACTTGAAAGAAGCCTCACTGGTGCCCCTTGTTCCAAACATGATTTGCTAGCAGCTTCTTCACCTGTTCCGTCTGCACCTTGTTCCCTACTCTTGCCTCCCTGCTGGTGGCCGGCTCAAGCCACACAGCTCCATATGCACGTGGGGCTTGTGACAGGCCTTCCTTTGGTGCACAGGAAGAGCCGTGGAGTCTTGGGGAGACACCCAGCCCACTCCTTCCTTGGGAAGGCACAGCCATCCCCAATTTTCTGGCTAGACGTTGCTTTGCCCAGTCACAAAAACGTCACATAAAGGGTACTCACTTTAGCAGCAGGAAGGCCCAGGCGATCAACAAGAAGGAGACACAGTCAGTCACAATCCATATCATTTGATAGGTGGTTCGGGGCTGGAAGAGAGGCGTTGAGATGGGAGAAATGGTAAACTGGCGACTCTCGGCTCTCCCAGGGCAGAGGAAGGCACAGTGGGCGCAGGAACACCCTTCCCTGAAACTATCTTACCAACAGCCAGAGGGGGCGCTCCATTCCCTGCAGCACCTGGCAAGCGTTGGTGGTGACCGAAGTGACCCCTGCACACCACAGGATGGAGAAGAGCCACGGGGCGTTCACCACATACAGGTTGACCGAGATGTTGTCACGGCGATACTCCCTAGAAGACAGAAAGAAGCACACCGGGCAGGAGAGGGGGCTGCGTCAGCACGGACTCAGAATAGGGGCTGCTTGCTCGGGAGCCATGCAAGCTGAGGAACCCTCATGTTGTGAAATGCACAGCTCCGAGAAGCTAGTCGCAGGCGTTGGAAGGGTTCATGGGAAAGCTCATAACGTTTGCATTGATTTCTAAGAAGTGGACGTTAACGGTCCTCTTCATTGTATTAGCGGATATGATAAAACTTGTTGCACCGATCATTAACGTAACACGGTGCTAACGTTGCTGCATTTTTTTCAAGTTAAATAATAACAATGAAAATGACCAAAATAAATAAATAAATAAATAAAAATAAGCAGCCCTCCCAAATGTCACCCTCAAAATTATCAGGCAATACATAGATTGATACCTAGTCTCACCATTAATACTGTTGATATTACAATGATTAAAATCTCACTCTCACATTTTCAGATTCTCAGATTTTAGCTTAGCTTGGCAGCTGAATGCTGAAGGCAGGCGGTCTCTCTCTCACACACATACAAACACACATACCTCTGTACCTACAAGATAGGCACTGGCCTGTTCCCCACCCCATCCCTCACCGGATTTCTGTGCTGCTCAGGTTCTGGTAGGGCAGGTTGACCCGCAACTCTTCCCCCGTCTCGTTGCTCAGCCTCTTCCGGCCGTAGATTTGCCGGAACCCGGGCGCCTGCTGCTTCACCTGTTCCCGAAACTCATCCGGCAGCCACAGGACCTGGGAGGTGGAAGAAATTAAGTGGAACGCTGCCCTCCGTTCCTCATCACAGGAGAAACAAGAAATCCCTGGCGGCCACATTCGGGTTTGAAGGAGACTGCCATCTCTGTGGCAACAGAGACCAGCCTATTTTAGACAAACCCCTGACAGATGTCCTTTGATTTGTATTCCTGCCTCAAACGGGTTTGGATTCAATGGCCTTACAGGCCCCTTCTAACTTCACTATTCTAGGATTTTAGCTTTTAGTGCCACCAACCATGTGTTGCAAGGGGCACTTTCCCGTCTTAGAATGTTGTGTATGTGTGTGGATCCATACAAAGTTTAGGAAACCATCCAAATGATGGCATCATCATGGAGGAAAGGGACATGGTTCGGGGGGGAAACTAAAAGTTGGTGGCAGGTTGCTTTAATATAAGTCAGCAAATGCTGAAATTGGGGGAACACAGCAAAGCCAAGTGTATTATGGGCTATATAGGAGAGGGAGGGAAGAAAACAACAGTAGTTCTCAAATCTTTTAGATCTGAAAAAGCTCATCAAGACAACCATGACGGAAACAAAAAGCGTACATTTTCTACAAAGAGCGGTCTGTGATTTATCATTTATGTTAAGTTTTAAAGACTTTACGAACTGGAGCAGTTTTTCAGGGAACATGCAACAAACTGCTCAGATGAAAACACAGTCATTCCATGGTGAAAACCTCATGTCTCACCAGTTATATCTATCACTAACTGACAGCTGCTAAGAAAGGGGAGTGTGGGAATAGGCTGAGTTTAGAATACCCATCACTTCAAAATGCAAACACCCATCTCAAGCCCAGCTTCTCTCCATTTCAGCCTTTTCGCAGACCCAGGGAGAAAAGACGGGTTGACTTGGATGGAGTTTATCCAGGCAAACCTGTCTTCTCCCGTTCCATCCCACAGATGTCAAGGTGGTGGTTCAGCAGCCCAGTGTGTCCTGGCCAGTAAAAAGCTGGACTTCCAGTTTGATTCTCAACATCCCCACCCAGAGCCCGTCATGAGTCCTGATTGAAACTCCAAGGAGTTGCTACCAGCCTGGACTGAAAATAAGGGGCTAAATGGACCGAGGGAGTTTTTCAGCAGAAGGCAGCTGACTCACCAGCTCTGGAGCGATATCCGACTGGAGGATGGTCTCCACAGTGACGTTGACGAGGTGCTCGTATTCGGGATCCTTCTCTGGACGCAGGTCAAACATGATGGAGACGTTGTGCTTCTTGGTTTCCTCCAGCAGCTGCTTTAGGGACAGGATACGCTGGGCACGTACCAGAGCCCGATCTTCACTTGAAATACGGTTAGCTGTGGGGAAGGGGCGTTTCTGGTAGAGTGGAGGGAGCCAGTGAGAGCTGTGCCCCAGAGCCCGGCTGCTCTACACCTCTCCAGCCCAGACTTTGCCCCATAGGGGAGTTGGCTAGTTAGAGATACTTGTGGGTTTTGATGCCTCCCGCAGGAAACCTGGTTACACACTCACTCTTATGTAGAGTGTTTTTCCAGTGTTTTGTTTCCAAACTGGAATCCCCTCTTCATCTTTCCCAGACCCTCTTTATAGTTGCCTCTTGAAAGACAGGGAGTTAAATGATCTTTGTTGAAAGAATTCCAGAATACTGGGGCCACCACAGACAAGACCCTTCCAGTATACCTTCCAAATACGATATAATTTGGGGCTAGACCACATCAGAATATCATAAATGTTGGGAGGGTGGTACACAGCTCATATGACTGCCCACCACTACGATTTTTGTTGCCCCATCCCAGTTATGTCACATGGAGTTCTACTATTCAGGCAACCAACAGTATCTCCTGCTAGAGCCAGCTTGAATATTAAGGGCAGTACGCAGGGGAGAAAGATATCACAATTGTCTCTATTTTCTTCCCCTGTTCAGAATCAGAATACTTTTCTTGTAAAAAAAATCAGAGTTTGGAAACTTTTTTTGTGGGGAAGACTACAGCCCCCAGAAGCCCCCTGCCCAGCAATGATTCTTCCTACCTCTGGTTAGAATAGTCCCCAATAATGGAATTTTCTATATCCTGTGAACAGAGGAGCCCCTGGCAGAAAAAGCACTCAAGGGCATCTAGACAGCTTGAGCAAATCGGCCAAGCTCCACCTCCAGCCAAATGGAGGTGCTCCCCATCTTTCTCACCTTATTTCTCACCAACCACTCTGTCAAAAACAAACAAACAAAAAATCCTGAGTCCTTAAGCTGAAAAGCCTAGTTTTTCCAAGTAGGACATTTAAAGGTCTATAGGTATTCCTCATTTACATGTTCAGTGAGGGCACAAGGCAGGATGATTCCTCACAGGAAGCGGGCAGAGGGAACGGGGGATGAGGAACAACGGCAAACGTTCATGTTCTTCCCCAGGTGCCAAAAGGTCACTGAGCCTCGCGCCTCTTGGTTTGAGCGCGACGGGTCTAACCAGTTGCAGCACAGCGCCCGCCCTGGCGTCCAGCGCCTGGCTCTCACCTGCAGGAACCAGGTCCCGGCGTCCAGCTGCTGCAGCTGTGTCCAGTTGAAGGAGGTGGCGTTGGCTTGGGCCAAAGCGGGAAAGACTTTCTGCACATCCGTGGTCCGGATCAGCTTCTCGTCATGCATGAGGAAAGGAACCCCGTCGGCACTGGGAACAAGAAAGAGGAGGCGGGCTTGGAATCCTCGGGGGGGGGGGAGAATCCGACCTTCATGCTGAAAGGAGGAGGTGGGCCCGGAAGGCTAGGAAATCTCCTTGGTGGGCCGTCTGCGGTTGTGGCCGTTCTGCCTCTTACCTCACCAGGACGTCTGTCTCCCAGACACTCACGCCACAATTGGCTGCCTTCTGGAAGGACATCAGAGTGTTCTCAGGTGCCAGCTGGAGGGAAAGCAACACGTGAAAGGCAAGCTGCGGTTTGGGAATGCTTGACCTCTCTAGTTTCCAGATCACTGTTTGCAAAGGGCCAGCCCCCAGAGGCCCTGACAGGCCTTGGTCCCCTCGGCTGAGGCTTTTGGGCATGGATGTCTGTCTAGGGAATGACTACATTTAGGAGCCCCTGTTCTACAGACCAGCCGTCTCTGCTGCCATCTCTCTGCAGGGCGGTGTCCCTGCTAGTGGGAAGGTGCTCAGGTTGGTCTGGAGCTGGAAGACTGTGTAGCATTTGTCATGTATTGTCCCAAGAGTCCAACGTGATGCACATGGTCTCTTGCTAACTGTGTTACCTTCACCATAACAACCCTGTCAGGTAGGCCATGCAGAGAAAGAGAGCGAAAGAAAGGCAGTCAAGGTCACTTAGTGAGATTTATGGAACCGCTTGTCTCCCCTGCATGCACTTGACTCGATCTGATTTGGGAGGCTCAACAGGGCCGGTCCTAAGAAGGTGGCCCAGTGGGGTCTGCCACAGATCTCCAGGTGGGACCAGGTAAGAGGGCTACTCAAAACCCCGGGGAGCCGTTGGCTGCCAGTCAGGGCGGACCCAGCATCTGACTTTGGCGCACGGTGGCCCCCAGTGTTCCTGAAGAGCTGGCTCGGGGTTACTCACCATGGGCGCTCCCCGGTGCCCGAACAGAGCTGGCTTGATGGGCAGCTGGCTGTGTGCCAGGAGGCAGGGGGAGTCAATGCCCAGGGGGGCCAGATACAAAGCAAGGACTGCGCCCAGGTAGAAGACCAGGAGGAGGAACCTGAGGGCTGTGGAGAGAGGGAAGCCAAAGGTGCATGAGGAGCCTGTGGCAGGCACTGAGACGGAAGGGAGGGGAGGGACATTTGGGCCTGCAGCCTCCGCCTTGCAAATGTCTTCTATGTAGAAGGACAACAACCATCTTGCAAACGGCTTGCCCGGGGAATGGATCATTTTAGGCCTCTCCCTTCCACCGGATCTTTTTCCAAGGCAGAACTGAATAGCCCAATAGCCCTGCCTAGTGCCCACCTGCCGCTTTGACTGACTGCCCTCTGGATCCGAGAACCCCTAGAGCCCCCTGAACACACCAGTGAACGTTTAAAGTCTAGGAGTGGGAATGAATGCCTTTATGGTAACAAAGGGAGCCCACACGACTTCCTCGATGCCACGGCTCGGAGACCCCTGGTGAGGAGCGCTGGCTTCCCCGGTTACCTGCGTAGGACGAACGGTAGAAGCAGTCAGCCACTGGCCAGGCGAGCAGAGTCATGCCCACGACAGCTCCAATGTGCAGGAAAGGGCCCATCGCCTGGAGGGAAAGAAACAAGAGTCAGCCGCTGGTGCAGACTTCCCAAGGGAGTGCTCCCAGGCCCTGCAGGGAGGAGAGGAACAGATTGGGACCGGGGGTGGGGGGTGGGGGCGCCGAGAGGGATGCTTTTACATGATCGAAGAGTTATTGAGAAGCAGCACTGCAACCCACAATTGAGAGTTACGCTTTCTTCAAGGTGGAACAACTGCTGGAATGGCTGCACAGTCTGACACCCGGCTTGGGCTAATGGCTGTTGCACAAATACACACCTAGGAGTCCAGGAAGGTGCTTGCTGCTAAGCCAGACCCTTGCTCCATCTGGACCTGGACAGCCCACTTGCTTGGCAGCCATGTGTGCTCATTGGGGCTTCAGGCAAGATTCTTCCCTCGTTCAACCTGGAGATGCTCTTGCCCTGAGGGCGTGTGGCCTTTCCCTTTCTGGGTTATCACTTGTTACCAAGAGTCTCTATCCCAAGCAGCTCAGAACCCTGCTATGCCCTCTCAGGCAGCATCCGGCTCTGGCCGAGCACCTTCTCAGCCTGGCTGACTCAAAAGGAAGCCAACAGGATTCTCCTGAGAGGACCCAAAAGGGCTGAGTAAGGGAAAGAAAGGGTTGCAACTGATCAGGGAAGGTCTGGTGACTCTGCTGTTACCTGGGTTGTGACTTTGCCCTGAAGTTTAGTCTGACCATTGAAGGAGCTATCCGAGGTGCTGAATCTGTTTTGAAGACAAGGTTCGGCACTTTGGATTGTTCCTGTAAAGTTTGGACTAAAACTCGAGCAATTGTGTCGCCTCTGCAATACGGGTGTCGCCAGCCTCCGTTTCCAGGATGATGATAACAAACTGCTTCCAAATTTTGGTCTGGAGTCCCCCCACCCACCCAACGGATATGCAGGGCATTGATGCTGATTGGTTTCAATGGGCTGATTTCATAGAATCCTACAGGGCTTCTCGGCAATCAAGTCTGAAGCACCACCCCAAGGGCAACTGAAAGGGACAAGGCTCTTGATCCCCCTGTTCTCCAGGTTTGCATGCCAGCTGTCGGCTCTTACCTGCAGGGAAATCCGGGCGCTTTCCCACTGCTCTGCCCACTGGATTTCCAGGCCCACAAAAGCAGCTGCAACGACCAAGACTGTCAGAATCAACAGGCCCTGGAAGAAAGGAGGGCGAGCTTCAAGGGTATGGGGCAGGCAATTGTGTTCTAGCTGGCTTAAGACATTCCTTTTGATGGGGTGACCACACACATCCATCAGCCTCGCCCCAACTCAGCACTGTCCTAAATACTGGGAGTACAACTCCTGGCCAGATCCTGCTAGCCTTGCAATCCAGCATATCTGGAGAGAACCAGGTTGGCACAGTCAAGGTCCTTCAGCAAGGACTCTACCCCTCCGGTGCTCCATACACATTTCTAGCCTGCCGGTCCTAAATAAATTCCTCTTTTGAAGTTGTTCTCTGGCAACTAAGTGGGACTTTTAAAGCAAAGCTTGGCTGCAGTTTGTGAGCCGTCAAAAGTTAAGATTCTTTAAATCGAGTCTGAGCGACTTTGAAGAGTCCAGTGGGTGTGGAATGGGGGAGGGGAAGGACCACATCCAGTTTCTGGAATTCTGTTTCTAATGTTGTGGTGGGGAGTAAAAGAATTTGCCTGCCATGCTTCCTATTCTGTAGCTAAACTGGCACGACCAGAGGTTTCCAGGAGTGTCTTGGCGGGTTGCATTAGGATTGTGGACTACACACCACACACCCACACTTTAAATACTCTAGGATGTCTCCCCCTTGGGGAATCAGGGCGGGAAGATGGTATCTTTCTGTGTCTGGAATGTAAATGCCATCGGTTGGGAGAGAGTGGCACACCCAAACATCTCCCAGCCAAGAGGAGGCAGTGCGAGTCTGGGTGTGGGAAGAGAAGGGGAGCCCTTGCTTCAAACCGAGACAGACAGAAAGGGCGGGGAGGCGAGCTGAAATCTGAAAGCACCCTGGAGCAGGGCCGACCTCCCTCCGAAGGCTGAAGTGGACTGGCGCACCTTTCAATTAGGGAGAGCATGTCAGCTGCACACCTCCGTCTATGCTCTGTGTGCATATTTCTGAATTAACCCAAGATTATAACGCTTCTTCAGTTTCCACGGATCTTTTCACCCAAGGTGGTGTCTTTGTTGTTGTTGTAATGAGTCACAGGAGGAACATAGGAAGGGGTGGAGCGGAAGGAGCTCTGTTTTTGTGTGCAGGATCAGGCCTTCCGGGAAGGAAATCTGCAGGGGGATAAACTGGGAGGGAGCTCCGGGCAAGCTTACCTTGTGTACCCAGTGAAGCTTTAATGGCTGGTGGCAAAGCTGTAGGCAGACTGCCAGCACCTAGGATGGAAAGAGGAAAAAGAAGCTCAGAGACAGAAGCACACACCCGCAGAAGTATCCTTCTGGCTTTTGTGATGTGCACTCCATATGCTTTTAGATCTACTCTTGATCATCTTAAGGGGAAGGAAAGGAACTCTTTTAAAATAGCTTTAAAAACACTTCAAAAGTTGTGTTTTTTTTAGGGGGAGGATATTTTCTTATATGGATTTAACTTTGGCTTCCTGCAAGGTGCTGCTGGCACAATCATTTTTGTGAAATTGCTGGTGTCATGTTAAAATCCTGCTGTCTCCCCTCAAAGAATGACCATTCCCAGCATCTAAATTATTTTTAATTATAGCACAGAGATTAGGACCTTCCCATATTATTGGATAAAAAAAAAATCCAAAAGGTAGTCATGATTCATTAGTAAAAACAAAACCCACAGCCAGGCAGGGTATCTCGATTAGGACCAAGCTAAAGACACAGAAATGTGTGAGCTCTCAGCTTCCTAGACTCTTAACTCAGGCAAGGGGGAGCAAAAACAGTTATAGGATGGGTTGAGGAACAACAATATTAAACGAAAGAAAAGACTTCTTGTTCCAGCCATGGGGTTTGTAACTTAATTCAATCTCAGGATAAGACTGGTAAGAATGAAAAAAGAAAAATAAGATTGAGGCCCATAGGAATAAAACAAAATCCAGTGGTGAACAATATCCGAATTATGTATCAGCAACAAAAACAAGCTTTTGCATTCTTCTTTCAGCTGAATGGTTATAAAAAATGGGAAGGGGGAAATGGTATATAGCAAAAAATAATAATAATAAAAAAATAAAAAAACTTCACAAGGTTTCAGGCTACACCAGTCCCTGCGCACTAAAAATCAAAAGCCATGGTCGTTCTCCATTTCTGAAGGGAGTCCCCTCAAGTAGCTGAGGGTGCAGATCTTCCTTAGCCAATGAGAGATCCAACCCACGTCTTAAGGGGGGTCCACGACTCTGACTCTGACCCTAACCCTAAATCACTGAATTCTAGCGTGGTCAGGAAGGGAGTCATGGAAGAAGAGGTGGAGTGACAGGGCATACCAAAAGGAGAGAGGAGTAAGTGACCAGAGTCGCTGTTCCAGACAGCATCACCACCGACCAGTCAAGCCACCATTCTGTCTTGTGGAAAATGAATCTGTCGGACATGAAAAAAGACACGTTGGGAAAGGTTCTGCCCCAGGGGAGCAAAAGGGGGGGAGGGGCTCATGGGGGCCAAAGAGCCGGTGGTGGTGGCGGTGGTGGTTTCTACTCACTCGTTGAGGTTGTGGAAATCGTTGAGGGTGACGAGGGCAACGTAGAGCCAGGCCAGGGTAAAAAGGCACACGCAGAAGAGGAAAAAGAACCAGACGCAGTCACACTGCCAAGGCGAGAAAGGGTTTTAAAAAAAAATATGACAGTGCAATGAATCCACACCATAGTAAGTAGCTATTGCACTTCATCAGATAACAGCGCGCACATGCATGCATGCACACACACACACACACACATTCTCTTTCTCTCTTCCTCTCTTTCTCTGGCTGCCTGCCCCTCTAAGGATTGCAGCCAGAGGCAGAGCGGGGAAGTGTCCTGAGCAGGCGCTGGAGGTTGTGTGACCGCAGGAGAGGGACTCTTCGGGACAGTCATGATTGGTTTTGTGCTGCCGTTTGGGCCCTCTGGTTCAAAAAGGTTTGCCATCACTGATCTATGGTAACCTCTACCTATCAGCTCCACTGGCTGGCAATGCCAAGGTCATGCTAATCATCCCTCTGGGGGCAGCCCGAGCCAAGATCATCCCTCTCCACATGTCACTATAACCCAGAAAAGCTGAGCTGTCACAGCCGCACTGCTTACTCCCCAAGATGCCAGGAAGGGATGATTTTCCCGCACGGGCTCCCCCTCCCCCTCCGCTGCCCACTCACCTTGCTGGTGGCCAGACCCTTTTTGCTGCAGCTCCAACGGCAACTGTACAGGCAGAGCAGGCAGGTGGCACACATGTTGCAACAGCCCCCGTTCTTCGCCATGGCGTGGCAGGTGGGGGAGGCGCCAGGCCCTGCGAGGGGGGAAAAGTAAATCCAAAGTGCATTGGCACAGGGTGGCAGAAAAACACAGAAATTTATGGGGAGGGGGCAAGGGAGGGGCGAGGGAGGCCCTGTGGAGGTGCAGGAGGAGGAAACAAGCCACAGAGGCCTGAAGGGGTCCCAGCTTCTCCCAGAGTTTGGAAAAGTTCTTTTTTTAAGACAGTACCAAAAGTGGTACAAGCAACCTTCTTTTTGGGTTCTAGCGCAAAGTGGCTTTTCTGAGTTCGGCTCCCCCTCCAGTACCGATCTCTTTGCACCCACTGCAGAAGCAAGGTCAGACACCACTTTTTTTTCCCGGGGAGGGGGAGGGATGGGGGGGGTTTTCAGAAAGATTCTAAGCTCTCCACTGTCATTGCCTGGCACAGATTTGCTGGAGGATTCCCAGAAGAGGCTAATCTCGCCCAGGCGTTGGGCCAATGGAAACCCTCTGCCAGGGGAGCTCAACCAGCCCGGCCAGTCCCACCCTGCCTGCCCCACCCCAAAAGAGCAAGCTGAAGCAGGCCCACGGTGCACACAAAGGGCTCCGTTACGGCCCTTAAGAGCATGCCTCCTCCAGAGAGAGAAAGGGAGCGAGAAGGAGACAGACAAAGGCCTGAACGTGAAAATCCCCAGGCACAACCATCCCTTCTAGTTTTGCGGGGATTTCTCTCAGAAAGCACCCTTTGGACACAACAGCCCACTTTTGTTGGGACTTGACGTATTCCTTGCACTTCTGTGGTGCAAAAGAAGAAGCTTCTTCCGGTGCTGTGTGCCCCTCCTCAAGGAAATGCTCCAGGAACTTATCCTGTATGTGGCACACCGTTCTATAGAAGAGGATGGTGGAACCAATGAGAAAGCGATGGGTTGTCTGTTCGTGGAAGACTTTTGAGCAGAGAAACAGCCTGAGGGCTCTGATGAGCTGCTGGATAGCTCAATGGTTTAGATTGGTTGGCAGTTTGATTCCCCCCACTGGGCCTCCTGGATAGAGGCTGGTCTGGATGATCCCTGGGGTCCCTCCTGGCTCAGCTGTTCGAAGATTATTATTATCATGAGACCAGGAACTCACTCCCAGCACCAGCCTCGGTTCACTTAGAAGCCAAATTCCCCATTGAAGCTGCACCAGAAGGTCACACAGTCCTCCCTGGTTAAACCCCACCCAGAGTTTGGCAAAGTAGTTGCAAGGCGTAGTTCAATGACAAACAAAAATCCAGGATGGCAAACCTTCAGCCCAGCCATCTTTCCTTTCCACTGCCTCCCATCTGCTTTCTTTGTACGCTGTATTTTTTTTTTTTTTTGCACATCTCTCCAGCCAAAACCGTGTCCCCTTTTCCTATGAAAAGCTCCATGCAGAGGGAGGGTGTTCTCAGCACCATCCATAGCAAGAACAGCAACTCATAGGTTTAAAGTCGAGGGCCCCTGTACCTAAAGGGCCTGTCAGTGGCCCAACCTGTCCAAGAGACCCTTTGGCCTCAAAGGGCAGAGCCGCTTCTCCTCCGCCTGCCTACCCCCCCCCCCCCGGCCCACGGGGTGGGGGGTGCCCGCCATGGCTGGGAGAGGCTGAGACCCGCCAGCCCTCCAGAGGCGCCCAGGCCTGAGAAAGGGGTTGCTGTGGTTACCACGGAGGCTCCAAGGCTAGGCGCAAAAGGGAGTGATGTCGGAGGGAGAAGAGGGGGCCATTGGGCTCCAGGGTCACTTTCTCAGCCTCGTGTAGGGGAGGGAAGCCAGCCTGGCACCGCAAGGCCCCGGAAAAAAACCTGCTGGGCACCGGTTCTGCCCATCTGCAACAGGCAAAGCTGGCTCCAGATTTTGCGGGGAGAGGGGTGGGCGCGCGGGTGGGCGCGCGCGGGCAGAAGTGCGAGGGAGAATCCGAGCAGAACTCGCACATGGGCCTTTTGTGGACTACAACACCCAGGAGCCCCGCCCTTCCCGCTGCCCGCCCGCCGGCCGAGCCCCCGCAACGGGGTTTCGTGGCCCGCCAGTTTTCCGAAGTGAACTCGGAGTGAAAAGTTGCGCAACGGCCACGGCCTTCCCCCCGTTGCGCAAAAACTTTTCCCACGTGAAAAGCGACCTGATGGGGAGAAGAAGAAGGGAGTGGGGGGGGGGAGGTCGAGGGAGGGGCGGAGGGCACCCCCCGCCACTGAGATCGCCGCCTGGTTCCCCCTGGGTTAAAAACCAGCCCGGTCTCCGGCACAAAGCGCGCTTCGGGAAATGCCCTTCCTTCCCAGGGCTGGTTCGGGACACCGACTTCTTTAGGAAAACCCATTTCCGGGCGGGGGTGTCAACTTCTATAAAACTTTTAATTTGTTTTTAAAGTTTGATTTTTGGGGGAGGGACGACTTCAGCAGCCGATCGCCGCCCCGTTGCCATGGAAACTAGCGACCGAAACCCTCCATCGCCCTCCCGCTTTCAGCCTGGGGTCTCAGCAGCGTCCGCCCCCGGGGGGGTCCGACCCCCCTGCCCGCCCAGCCACCCTCCAAAACCTAGATCCAACGCACTTCCCGGGTGGGCTGAGGGGAGCGGGAAGACCCCACCCGCCGTCTCACATTCCCAGGGAAGCGCTTTCCTCTTCGGAACCGCCCTCTCCGCCTTCGTCCCGGCGCTTCTCCGAACCACTCACCTTGACCAAGGCCCTAGTCCTCTTGGAGGCCAGGCGGGAAAGGAGGGAGGGGAGAGAAGGGGGTCGGTGGGCGGGCAGGTAGGTAGTCCGCCCTTTTCCTCCTCCTCCTCCTCCTCCTCCTCCTCCTTCGGGGGCAGCCCGAGCGAACCCTCGCCTGCTTTCTGTTCCCACGCTCTCTCTGCTTCCCTCTTCCTGCTGCTGCTCCTTGGCTTTCGGGCGCGCTCCTCCTCCTCCTCCTCCTCCTCCTCCTTACCTGCGCGCTGCGCGATCCGATCCCCTGGTCCGCGAGCCGCCGCCTCCTCCGGGCAGGGCCAGGCAGGCCCGGGGAGGGACGGAGGAGAGGAGAGAGGGGGCCCGGGGCGTGCGGGGTTCCTTCCCAGGACTCTGCCCGTCTGCGGGGGCTCCTTAGGGGAGAGGGAGGGGGGCCAGGAGGAGGAGCAGCCCGGGCGAGCACTTTGCAGGCAGCCCACGCTCCGAGGGGCTCCGGCCGGGAGACAAAGGGGAGGCTGGCCGCCTGGACCCGAGGCGGAGGCGGAGGAGGGGGGCGCGCGTTCCTTTCCTTTCCTCTTTTCTTTTCGGCCAGCGCAGCAAGCCCGGGAAGGCGAACCCCCTCGCCTCCCACGTGCAGCCCTTGGCGGAGGCCTCCCACGAATACCGGCCCCTCCCTCCCTCTCCCAACCTTCCTCTCTCCCCCCCCCCCCGCCTCGTCCAGGTGAGCCGCGCCTCCCCGTCCCACGGCCCGCTTGGCTTTGGGAATCCTGGAGGCCCGCAAGGTCGGCTGGCCTCGTCTCGGGGAGCTTGGGAAGAGCCCCGCGGTTTCGCCGGCCGTTTCCGAGGCTCTCCAGCGCCCGGCCGGCGGGGTTAGGGATCCGCGCATCTTTTCCTCCTCCTTCACCATCCCTTTTTTTCCTTGCGCGCTACGCCTTTTTGATTCCAAGCGGGAAGGCAGGGAAGGGCCGGGCCCTGTGTAAGTCTGTCCAGGAGCCATTGGGGCTTAAGACCAGAGCCTACAAAGGTTATGCCTCCCAGTACCCCTGTACAGCCTGCCAATCCCAGTATGGCCGGCGGTACTGGCTGGGGAATGGTGCCAGTCATCATGCCAACGCTACGTTTTTCAACAATATGTTTTTATCTCACTTCAGATTAAGATGCTGTGCACAAGCAAAGCGATTTAAGAAAACCCTCACATTGCCTCTAGGTGACACCTTAGCATCAAGAACAGGGAAGAGAGAGAGAGAGAGAGAGAGAGAGATAGGACACGCACACCCCCCTTTTCCTTGGCTTTCGAAGGTTGCCAGTGGCTGATCCAGCTTCTGCTCTTTACCAGACGAAGGCAGCAAGTCTCCCCATCCTCTCTCTCTCTCTTTCCTCCAAGCAGGAGAGACAGAGAGAGAAGGATTGTCCGTGGTCTGGGGCTAATTCACTTCCCCGTCCCTTTATTAATTGCAGCAGGGTGTTGTCAGTTCTGGAGCCCGGGGTTGCTTCCTTGCTATTGTTCCCTGTACAATGACAGTTGTGCTCAGGGGAGGCGGTGGGGGAAGTAGGAGCCATACACAAGACTCCAAGAGACCAGCACTCAGAAAGTAGGTGATTCCTCATCATAAATGCAGACCGAGGCACCTTCCCTAACCTTCCTGCTCTCCACCAGCTGTCAGTTACTTTGGGGGGGGGTATAATTATACACATATTCATATGTTAATCTCATCATTGAAAATGGGCATTGTTAAAAGATATGCTTCAGTGCTAGCAATGAAAATTGATAAAGGTGGTAAATTGCACCCCTCCCTCCTTCCTCTTTCTCTTTTACACACAGACACACACGCACAGAGATTGATTCAGCCACTCCAAATCGAGGTGTGTAAGATGTACAGCTCTTTTCTGCTCAACAGAAGTTTCCCACCCAGCTTGAAAGGGCAAAACCACTTATAAGATACTTAAGCCCCTTGGCTCTCTTCCCTTAGACATGCAACAGGGAATGTCTAGAAATACTGCATTCTCTAAATCCCAATGAGAAGCCAAGCCAAGATCGGCTCTGTGTTACCTGGGTGGAACCCTTTCTCTCTCAGCGCTTCTGGGTCAAGTCTGGCTCTTTAGTAAGCAATCTGCAGAGGGTCAAAAGTACTACTCATTTTATAATACGATAGGAATAGCCCCACACCCTAGCCAATATTCCTTGGGCTGTGTTCATAGAAGAAATGCAGATTAACAACAACAACAACAGTAATAATAAAAGATGAAGATGAAGATGAAGATGATGATGAAGAAGAAGAAGTAGTAGTAGTATAAGTATAAGTATAAGTATAAGTATAAGTATAAGTATAAGTATAAGAAGTAGTATGGGCTGCAGAATATAGCAGCCTGGGAAACCTGTTTTTCATGCATATTAATAAGTTGCTTCTCCTCAAGCTGATATGGATCTAATTTAAACTGTTGGGCTCCCTTGGTGTTGTCATGGGATGGCAGCACTGAAATTCTTCATGGTTGCTTGTGGTTTGAACCTTATTTAACAGGTGCCTCTTTAGTTCTGCAGGGAAGTAGGAGGAAAATAACGCATTAGGTGATAAACATAATATGTTGTTTTCTATCTCTGTACAAAAGTCGTGAAGCAGTCCTTCTCTGGGACAAAATGCAGATAACCTGGTTATAATAACTTTTTGATATTCATTGGTGCACTCCTGAATTCTCCATTCTGCTCTTTTGGCCCTGATGACCCAAAGATTTATTTGATTTAAAAAAAAACCAAAAACACCACCCATTGAGCTGCCAAGGCCACTCTCGGTGGCACAAAATGTCAAAATGAAACGTAGAAAACGAAAAATGCCCAACCACCCCTCCTGCACACAGAGGCAAGTAAGCCACGAGCAGAGGAGGCCCACTGAATCAGGGTGGATTTGGTGCCTCGCCACCTTTGCAAATTCCATTGATTCAGTGGGCCTACTCTTGTTGCGATCTACTACTAGATTTCAGCCATTGTCCAGCAATGGCTGTGTGTGGACGCCATATAGATAAAGCCACCCTGAGCTACCAGGAGGAACGGGGAGGTTTGAACCTTTAGAAAGAAGGGAAGGAGGTCAGTTCAGGCCTTTTCTGTTCCCCACCCCCATCCCCGTCACTGCTTGGATGATCCAGCAGATATCAATTGTTCTGTGACACACCCACAGGAACTATGCATGATCTGCAGCCTTTCAATGCCACACTCCTTGTTCAAAATCAAAAGTTTTCCTACAGTTGCACAGGCGGAAGGCCCTGCTTTCTCGCCAAAAATACAAAAAAAAGAGACAGGCTCAAGCAAATCCTGACTTGCGCTACTTGGGCCAAATTGAAAAGGCCCGCCGCTCCGAGTTTGCATTACCCCACCTGGAGGGCTGGGATTTAGGTTGGCCAGGACAAAAAAAAAAATCTCTACAATAGTGTAAAGAGAAATTGGGAAATCTGTCAGAAAAACATGTGAATATGTTTCTGAACAATAATGCCTGAAAAGTTTAAAGCTGCTCAGTTCCAAAGAACCTGGATGAACCTCTACAACCTGGATATAGTCAATGTTCCATCTGTAGTTAGTGCAATAGAGACAATTACAAACAACCTTTACACCAAGAGATAAGCAGATAAGAGTCCACCTTTGGAGAGCAGTGTCCCCTTGTACAATCAAGAAGCAATTGTTCAGTACCCAGAGTCTAGTCTATATGTAAGATTGTAGGGAGAACTGTGATTTAACAGATGTAAGAGCTAAGAACCCCTGACTGATACGTAATTCTTTGGATGTGCCCTGGAACTCATGTATGTATCTTATCTCAGGAACGTGGGGCTTGAAGGAGAGCTGGCCTCTCTTGGCTTGTTTAGATGAGAGATGAAAAAGAGATTAAGGGCAGAGTCCCACGTGAATGCTGGCAGGAGAGTTGCCAAAAGTGAACATTGTGCCTACCTAACCAAAGACCTGGAGCTAGATAGTGCTGGTCCTCTTCTTATCTTTGTGTAGAATGACAATAGATTCACCGTTGTCTTGACTATCTTCATATCTGTCTCTGGCTTTCCTTTCTCTTCCCTGTTTAGTTTAATCTGCTGGAGCACATTTGTTTATTTGTACTTCACACAGTTCTCTATTGTTCGGTGTTTTATTATGTGTCGGTGGTAAAGGTTATTTGTTAATAGACTCTACCGTTTCTGATTAGCTATTCTCTATTATTTGTTCTTTGATATGTTGTGAGATGCTTTGGGCACTCTCAGTAGGAAAACAGAATATGAATTAATAGATAAATGAATGGCTGCTTTTTATGGATTGGTAGGGGTGGCCTTTGTGGGGGCTTTAACGGCAGCTGAGCAGAGAAAGATGTGCCAGCTGACGTTTGCCTTATCAATACAGTTCTGTGTTGAGAAAAGCTGCACCCACTTCGGGTGCAACCAGACGGCTACGAAGGTGGGTGCGTCATGGATTGTTTTCACAGGAGCAATCTCCTCTAAAGTGACCTTCCTGTCTGCCAGAGTATCTCTCTCGCCTGGCCCTCAAAAGTAGTCGCTCTACCACTGGACCAAAAAGGTTGAGATTGGGCACGGATTGGGGCCAGGCTGGAGCGCAGTTCCCTGTGAGTCATGTGATCGCTGGGAAAGAGATCACATTGGCCCCACTCTGCAAAGGGGCCAAATTGTGATCTAATTCACCATTGGATCCCACCCTCAGCTTCGCGCTTATTATATACATACTTGTAAAGGGCACGTGCAGAGAAGGTAGCAACTCTTAACTGTATATTCTAATAGGGCATTCAAGAAGAAGGAGGAAAATAGAGGGGAAACTGGTACACTTCCCAGTAACAAGGATGCTGGCCAATATTGCTATTCAGACTTTGGGAGGAAGGCTTAAGGAGGCCCCTCCTCATGCCTCGGACTTGAGCAAAAGTGTCTGAGGGTCAGAGCATCCCGTCTCCTAGAATTCATTGCCTTGTGGCCACATTTCCTCCATGGACCTGTTGTTGCCTGGTTGACATGGAAGAAGACCCCAAAGCCATTTTGCTGGGTTATGATCAGGGATGATTCTGCCGTTGGAAAACTTACGGTTGCCGATAATAACTGCTAGTATGCTCCAGTTAGTGTGACCAGTGGCCAAACGGGTTGGAAAATGTTGGGAACGGTAGTAACCCTCTCACACATCATCATCTGCCAAAAGGCTAATAGTTCTAGTTCTGAGCTTGCCCTGCCCACCTCCTAGTGGTTCTGGGTGCTGTGGTGGCTGCCGGATTCTGCCAAAATAGAACAGTCGGAAGAAAACAAAACCTATGAAAAAAACAAAACAAAAAACCCTCAACAAACAAATAAACAAACAAACAACCCGAGACACCTACAGGAAGGGCTTTCAAGGCAACTTTGCAAAAGTAATTTCCTCCCATTACTCAAGAGTGTTGTTTGGAATGAAATTTCTTGTTGCTACTCTTTTCAATTTTTTTAAACAAAGAAAATTACATTGTTTCTGCATTGCTTGTTAAATTTGAATTACTTTTTAACTTACTTTTTTTAAAAAAGGAATTCAACTTTTAAGCCATGCTCTTATCAAAATGCTTCTGAAATTCCCTTTAAAAGCAACCAGCCTATGTTAAGCCAATAAACTGATGTTGTTCCCCCCTTTTGTGTTACTTTTGTCCCATAACGTTGTCCTGCCTTTGTTCCCAGAAGACTTATAGGTTACTCATTACAAGGCACTTCTAAGCTTGTTGTTTCCGAGCTCTTGTTTCAGGTGACAAAATCTTTAATAGGCTGGTGTTTTTATGTCCAGGATTTAATCTCTTTTCCTTCCTGCTTTTAAATACGGCGTTTTATGTCATTCTCTGTTTTTCCCCTGGGGGGAATATGAAGTGCGCTAGGTGGAAAATGCATCCTTTATCCCTTGAAGCTCTAAAAGTGCTCCTTCTCAAGGAGTATTTTAAAAACTCCAGGTTTATTTCCCCGATTCTTCTTCTTCTTAAAAAGAAAACAGTAGAGACTTGTAGAGTTGACTGCTCAGCAGAAGCCAGCAGAGGGCAGAGAAGAACGTGCAATTCCTACCAGGGTGTTGTGCAGAATGTGAACCGTTCTTTGAAGAGGCAAAAGCGTGCTGCTTATATACTGTATAAGCCTTCCGGTCTGACCAAACACACCCCAGTGGCATAACGTTGCCAGATTGCAAAATACTACAAACGCCGAAGTTGCCTCTAACACTCTTAAGGGTTGCCAAGTCTCAGAATGTCAGGTAGTGCCTCAGGAAACTGTCATGCTTCTCTGGGTCCTGAGTCAACAACCCCCCCCCCCATCTACGGTTTAGTGGCACTGGAGGAGAAGGTTTGTGAGGCTTTAAACACTGGGCTCTGATCTCCTTGCCTTCTGAACTGGCCACAGGGCTCAGCAGAAAGTTGCTTGCATGCACGCACTCTGCTTGCTTTCCTCCCAACCTTTGTCTGCATCCTTGTGATTAGTGGGGGGATATTTGGTTTACTGGACTATAAATCTCATAATTCCCCATTCTAGGGTTCCACCTGACAGAAAGACAGTCTATAGGCATCTCTGTGTGGCTCACCTGGGAGAAAGGCCTCTATTGGGTAGCTGTGGGGCAGGAAGGAAGCTCCCAGCTAGCCCTGGGGCAGGAACAGGAAGCTTCAGCACAGCTAGGCCTAGCAGCTCATGGGTAGCTCCAGGCTCATGTTTGTCATTTTCTTCCCACTGGCCTGGGGAAACCAAGACAGCTTTCTGCTTTGTTTTTGGGGCGAACTCCAGCCCTCGCGGGAACAGAGAGAAATGTTTTATCCTGAGTCAGGCTTTTGTTAAATCAGGTTCAGGCTTGTCCACTCCAGTTGCTGGCCCAACAATTATGGGAATTTAGACCAAAAAGAGATTCCCACCCCCCCCACCAAAGTTCCGATTGGATGTGTCAGACTGCCAGGAAAAAAAATCTATCCAAGCTGGCCTCCCCACCCAGGAAACAAAACGCTAGGGAGCCTGGCTGTCTTGTGTTATGAATGTGTCTGTTAGTACATTCCAAGCTCAGCCAAGCATTTTGCTTTCATGTATCATACCAGGAGGCTGAAACAGAGCCTTTAAAAATAAAAGTATTGTTTTGTTCCCTCTCAGTTTATAAATAGTTACTCCTCAGCTTCTGAAGGAAAACCAACAAGACAGGTATTCTGTGACCAGAAGAAGGATTTCTGCCTTGATTTGAAACAGCCACGAAGCAAATCCTCTGCTCACATGGCTACCTTCTCTTTGCCATTAAACAATCTCTCCAGCTGGCATGATGGATCGGGGCCCAAGGGAGAATACAGCCCTGTATCTACAGCATGGAAGGGGCATCAGTTGGGCTGTGCCAATGAAGGTTTCTTGCCCACACCCTGGGGTTTAGAAAACCTCCACTGCCTCTCAGCTGCTCTCACCACCAATAGGGCAGAAAAGGCTAGAAATGGGATGATGAAAGGTGTTACTGCAAGGGAATTACTGGCTCTTTAATATACATAATGAATTCATAAATTTATAAACTGCCTTTCAGAAGAAGCTCTCAGGGCATAATGCTTAAGCGAATAAAACAAGAGAATAAAAGATTTAGCTGCATAACATCACGAAGCTGAGGAATAGCATCGACCAACAATAAGAACAAACTGAAGAATAAAACAGCATTTAAAATAAGTTTTTGAGAAGCTGAAATGCCAGGCTGAATTGAAAAATGTTTTGGCACTGAAAAGACGCCTGGTGAACTTTCCTGGGGAGGGTGCCCCAAATGTCTGGCATCAAGATCGAGAATGCCCGCTGGTCACCATCTGCCAAATCTCAGATAATATTGTGACGCAGGGCAGAAAAAGACTCAATAAACAGCTCATGACTGGTGCTAAAACACATTGGTGTCGGAGAGCCATGATTCAGGCAGACTTTCGTGTTGGGAGACATCAGCCCTCCGATGAATCTGTGCTTCAGCCCTGAAGATTAATTACAAAAGAAAGAAAGCTAATTTGCAAATTAATGTGAGGTGGGAATGGTTCTGCCTGTGCAATCAGTCAGTCTCAACACTTAAATAATCTCCCCTCCGAATAATAGATGATCTACAGCATCGGTTCAGCTAACTGCTGAAAAATGATCTTTGCAACGGGCACCTATAATCGGTGGATGGCATTTTCAGGAATCCAGCCATAACAAGGAATCGTTGCTGCTATGGATTCGTGACAAAAGCCTACACCTATCACTTACACCTAGCTTCATAATTATTGTCTGATTGTAAAACAATTGCTACTTTGGATTGCGCCCGTAAATGCCTCAGTTTCAGCCTGAAGAGGAAGGTTGGGGGTTCGAGTCCCCACTGGGGCTGGACTGGATGATCCCGAGGCGTCCCCTTCCAGCTGTGCCGCTCGCTCCAAGATTAAGGCGATAGTGGTTTAAGGGGGGGGGAGGCTCCACGGGCCCCCCATTCGTCCAAAGGACACAAGCCCTGTTCTCTGCTCTACATACAGGGACCGTTTCCCCAGAAAGGGCAGGTTGGCCCCGCAGCTCTTCCCTCTCCCCCCCCCCCCCCGCGGGCGCACACCTGAAGCGAGTCTTGCTTCCCGGAGGGCAAATCGGGCGCAGCTGCGGCTCCCAGGTGGCTTTCATCAGGACGCGCGCGCGCGCGCTCGCTCTCTCTTGCTCGCTCGCTCGGCTGGAAAGGGCGCCCCCCCCCCGGTTTTCCTCACAGGAGGGTCACTTCGGGGGAGCGGGCCCCTCTCGGCCTTCAGCTGAAGACGACGAGGAAAAGTGACTTCCCCCAGCGTCTCTGAAGGGCTACCCCCCCCCGGCGTGATGCTGAGCACCCGTGAGTACTGCCTAAATTTATCCTTACCTTTTGGGAAGGAATGAAGTGGCACCACGCACTCCCTGGTGGTGGTATTATTATTTTTTTAAAACAGAGAACAATTCTTTATTTTTTATCTTGCACCCACACCATTTTATGAGGTAGGTGCCAAATGGCAGTCTATCTACAGTCCTGCATGGATATTCTGCAGGTAACAGACTGTGTCGGTTTGGCAGAGGTTCAAGGAAACACCTTGATTTCTGTTGAATCACACCTAGGAAGGCGCTGTGTGCTAATTCATCTCTCTCTCTTTTTTAAACTGAAGTGCTGTTGGGATGTTTTTTCTGTGCCAGAGTAAGCACGCTGTCCATATGGTCATTTGCATATGTTAGTTTACTTAAGAGGACGAGATTAATGAGAGAAGGCAAGACGATCCAGGATTGTCTAATGGAGGCGGAAAACCAGAGATATTTGTGTTCCAGTTGTTGTGTCCTGCTCCTAAATTTGCAGTCTTGATTTGCAGGCTGTTTCTGCAAAACTTGCCTTTTTTATGTTTGCTTGTGGATTTGATCAGGTGGTTTAATCTGCTAGGCCGTGCGGTCATTCACTCCATGAGCTGCTGGTGAACTCCAGCGGTATGGAATCAGCCACGTGGGGTCAGAGTTTGTAAATGTTTAAAACTTATTTTGCTGTCTCGCTTCATGATTTTTTATTGTGTTTATGGAAGATGAATATCCAGGTTTAGAATCTAGTTGCTGGATGTGAAAGTGGGCTGGCATTTCTGGTGACAGCGTTTATGCCAAGGATAGGGAACGGGCGGATTTCAGTTTTTCTTTTCTTAGTTCATGTCAGGAGCACCAGAGTACAATGAATAAATATATGGGATGGCTTTGTCCATCAAGATTCACAGAGGTTCTTTTAAAAAGACTCCCCCCCCCCAACTGATTTTACCTGGGAGGGGCAGGAGGGTAACCAAAGAGTGGGTGTGCATTGGACGTAGGTGCTTCGAGTCTTTCACTGTCAGCTCCTCCCTCTGTCTCTAAGGGCAGGTGCCTGCTGGGTGAATGCGTTCACCAATAGAGGTTGGCTTCAGGCATCCAGTCACAGTTGTCCAGCTTTCATGGAGTCCCCTCTTTACTTGTTTTGCATGGGCGCCACTCCAGGTTGGTTTATTTGCTTGTAATGTTGCACGAGGACAAGGCTGCAGCTCTCCGTGTTAGTGGTTTTGCACCCCAACTCATTGCTGATAGCTTTCGAAGACTGTTTGTTCCTCGGGAAGACCTTGTGCTTTGCATTTTGACCATGGATCAGTGTACGATCCAAAGGGGGACGTGGAAAGAGCCTCCCTGAAGAAGGTGAACCGATGCTGGGCAAGGCCTACCTCTGTCAGCTGCTCTTTTCACTGCAAGAGCACCAGTGCAAGGTTGTACAAACCCTGCTGGATACATGAATGCATGCGTTTCATTGGCTGGGTATGAATCCTAATGTACAATCCAACTTTCTGTAGAGTCACGGTGACATTTCTGTCTACTGTGAGGCCAAGAGCCTGCATTTTCTGGAAGCAAGATGGATGTGCCAAGTGGGCTCAATTCTTTCTCTCTCTCTTTTTAATAAAGTGACTGGGCTCAAAGCGTAGTGACCTTAGCAGGTGATCCTCAAGCATGCGAAGGTGATCGCTCAGACAAGAGCGAATCTCTTAGACAAACTCCTATGCTGAGGAAAGAATAATACAGCACTTCATACAGATAGTCGAGCACAAGGATGGATGGCAATTATACTGCAACAAGGCTTCTGGGCAACCCTAAATCCCAGATTACTCTGTCATCTGCCCCAAAGGGAGCTACATAATCAAACTGCTTGAGAGATGCCCTGCCTTGGAAGAGTGTGGCTTCTCAGTTCCTCTTCAAGCAATTCTAATAATTGATGAGGAAGGTGCTTCCGACTCTTGTTTCTGCCCCATGGGTATGGAGAGAAAGAGAATGTGCGGGAGAATGAGAACAAATGGTTGAGATGACAGAAGAATGTAAATCACTCTAGAACTTTGCCAGGGCCTTACACTGCAGAGATTAAAGCATTAACCTGGTGTGTTGGGAGACATATTGTATTCCTCCTGACGCTAGAGAGTGCTTGGCCCTGGATGGCAGCCAGCGGCCACCTGGGTCCTTGTCTTTCCCGCTCACTGAGATCCGTCATGATTCTGTGGAAAGGATGCCTGTTTCTCCAGTTGGTGCTGTGTGCATGAATAAGTGTGTGCCATGAAATGCAAATCATGGTCCTCTTTTGGTCCTCTTTCTGATGATGAGGATGATGGTCATGCATAAGCAAGTGGCTGGTCTCCCCGATTTCCCATGGGGAAGGAGCACTTTCAGGAGGAAGCAAGTGGTGTGGGTGGGCAGAGGTAGGTGACAACAGTGCATTGTGTGTCCTGGCCTGCGAGGGTTTTTGTGATGTTGGAGAAATGCAAGGCTTGGCCGTGTTGGCTGAGGGGGAATTTTATTCCCCCAGGGAGGAATGGTCTCCAGAGTCTGGTGAGTTGCAAAAAATATATATGTGGGAACACCCCCTTTCGAGAAGCAGTGTCTCTCATAGGGTCGCCTCAAGGTAGAGTGGAGTGAATAACCTGTGGATATGGGGGGACCACAACTCCTATCATCCCTCATTGCAAACTTTGCTGGCTAAGGGTTGGGAGGGATCTGCAACCCACTAACATCTGGAGGGCCATGAGTTGCCCACCCCCATCCCAAACCAGCATGGCTAAGCTTCTGGACTCTAGAGCAGAGCCTGTAATGTGGTTCAGCCAGAAGCAGAGTTTCCACCGTCACTTTTTCCCCTTCTTGTACCAAGTGGGTGGGCGTCTCATCATTCGGGGACCATATATGGCCCTCCAGCACCCCTGGCTGTTCCCTCCTCCTTCTCCATCATCGCTCCCTCTGGGGAATCATGTCTGGGACAGACTCTGGTGGCTGTGTTGCTTCCTAAACTTTCTGTCGGCAGCAAACAAAATAGCAGAACAGGATGAAAGCTCTTAAGGTCTCTACAACCTGGTCCTCGGGCCAGATGACGCAAAGAACAGGAACTGGGAAAAGAGACAGAAAAGGCAAAGGAAAGGAAAATTCTCTTGGGCTTTTTGGGAGATACGTATGTCTTCCCTTCCCTGTTCTTTCAGAGGGGTTACAGTTTTAGCCGAATGAAGCATTTTGGAAACTTTAAATACTTGCACACTTATCTGGCATTGTTTTTGGGGTGTGTGTGTGTAGGGGAGGCTCTTGGTCTTTCTCCTGTGCAATCATCATGACGATCTCTCTGGACAGTTTTTGTTTTTTTAAAAAGGAGATTGTCTACCTTACCTTAGCAGTAGGCCTGTTGCTTCTGAGTCTCCCTGCTCCAATTAAGAAGATTCCTTTCTCTGGTGACAGAAGCCTTCTCTCCTTCATAGCTCTGGGATTGAAAGGGAAACGAAGCTCATCCTCCTAAGGATATTTTTAATTTGTTTTAGTTAGAACAGTTCCATGACTAACACTCCTGCATAACTGCCATTTCAGAAACGTCAAACCCCCCCCTCACTCCCCGACTTCTGCCTGCCTCCTTGGAAGCCCCAGCCTAGAAGACGATGGCATTGTTTTAAGTCAAAACAAGACCATGCGGGGCAAGGCAAAGGGAGGGGCTGATGCGCTGTGTGCGGGATGTGGCTCTGCAAGTCCTGCAGAATAGGAAGCGGCAGGTTTGGAACAGAGACAGCCTGACAGTCTGTAGCATTGCAGGACTTTAACCAGCCATGCAGCTCTTGCCACAGAGGTGCAATTATGGGATGTGTGTTGGGTTGTTGTTGTTATTGCACTGCTGTTAGGACTTGCATTTCAAGCCTTCCCCATCTGGTTCCCCCATCCACTCTCGTTGCTCTGCTTTTATTTTAAGGTCTCTTTGCTACCAGATTCATGAGAAGTGCCTTCCTTCTTTGCATTGAACTATTATGGGCCATAAGGTCCTAGCAGTGGCACAGGAGATGCTTCCCCCAGTACAGGAAGGAGGGGCTCGGTCACATGGACGATTTACCTTGATTCCAGCCCTGAACTTAAAACAAACAAAAACCCCCACATACACCTGTGGGTGCAGAGTAAACCATGTCAGGGCCTGGAAGGCGTTTTGTGCTCACTCTGCACCCACTGGTTTTCTGCTCCTCTGGTGTCTCCTGTGTTAGCTGAAGGGGGATCAGATTTGCTGGATGGGATGTAATGCCAAATGTATTGGATGAAGTGATGGCAGTGATAAGAAGGAAAATGGTAGTGCCTCCATCACACAGAACCCACATAGGCACAAATTAAAATAACAGCAGAATTCATATCCATAAAACTGCATTGAATTACATTGATTTAGAAGTGAGACATTGTAGGAGGCCCCTGCAGGCAGTTGGAAAAAAAAGGCTTATTAGCTGAAATCAATTGATTTCCCCTGTCTTCTCCCTGTATGGGACCCAAGGAGGCTCACCAACAGCTAAAACTATACAATGGCCACACTTAAAAATATCATAGGAGCTCAGATTCCTAAGCCATCGAGTTATCTAGGCAGCAGAAGAAAAACAACACCCAGTTAAACAGAGCCTGGAAAGTGACTTTGCCAAAGGAGTTCATGCTTGTAATCCATTATGAAGCTTTATGTGGCTGCTACCTGTTGCACTGCTGGAGGTTTAACCGGCTGGATTGCTAATTAGTTTCTGACCACATTAAACAGAAGTGGCAAGAGAATGGTTCAAAATGCCACTAAAAGACACCTGAAAAGAAATAAATTGAAAAAAGTTCCTTATTTTGACTTCATTCCCTCTTGTTATATCGCTTTTGAAAAGTAGCTTCATTACAATCGCATTACCAAGAGGGGAAAAAATAAACGTTGCAGGTTGCCTTATTAACAAACAGTGCTGCATTATTTATCACTTGCTTCCACGCTCTGGAGAGGAAAGCCCGGACCCTGTCAAATTAAAACTGGAGCGTGACCGCCTCAGACGGTTTTCCGTGGCTGACAGGGTTTGTGTCTCCAGACAAAACATTTTGTCGAGATTTTGAGACAGCTTGGAAATGGTGCAAAGAAAGCAGTTAATATTTTTTTGGGGGGGGGGGACTGGGGAATATGTGATCTATGTTACCCTGGTAGAAACAAAACTCATTTGCAGAAGGTAATCAGCAGTGTGTGTGTGTGTGTGAGAGAGACAGATCATTTCCACCTCTGGCAGCCCTCTGCTCATCACTGGAAAATAGAAAGAAATAATTAGTAATCAGTGGCGGGAGCGCTGTCGCCTCGTTTCCCAGCTGTTGTGCTGATGGGTCCCAAGCCTGGCTTCGGGATACAGATTCGTCCAAGGAAAGGAAAATAGTGCCAGGTTGCTGGAGTTGGGAAGCAGGAACGGAGCGCTTGCGGGCTCCCTGGCAACACCGGCCCTCAGCGCCTGTCATCTCGGCAGCCAGCTGTAGGAGCCCTCACTCTTGCCAGTAGGAGGAGAAGGAACATGGGTGTTGTAGTTGGGAAGGGGGCAGTGAACCGTACTCCTCTTCCCCCTTTTCCCCCCTCTTACTTTTTCAAGCACCCTCGGTTCGACCCAGGACCCTGACTGGCTCAGACAGGGCCAGCCCAAGACATTTTGCTGCCTGAGGCAGTCCCAGAACAGGTGTTCCTGCTCACCTGGGCGGAGGTGCTCTCCTTCCAAATCCAGTCATGCTTCTTGCACGTGAGGCACAAAATTCCATTAATGACCGAGTTCCCTAGTCTGGCAGTAATAATGAAACAGCAGCAATGTAAACGGCTGAACTCTTTCCACTGGCTCTGAGGGTTCAGTCTACCTAAAGGCAGGGCTGGCGGAGGGGTGTGTGTGTCAGCGCTTGGAAGGAAGCCGTTTCAAACAATGTCGTTGCATATAAGGAGCCCCTCCCCCCTTTTCCTATTTGTGTTTGCTAAGAGGGGGAGGATTAAGTTACATTTCAAAAGTAATGGGTAGAGATAAAGTTACTTTATGGGTTGCACGAGGAACAATTTCTCCTTGCTTTTCAAAGTTAATAGGAAGTGTGCTTTTAGGCTGAAAATGTTGCTTAAGGATTTCAGTGCTAAACTCCTGTTTTGTGCCCACAATAAAGGGACACGCCAAGGGCGGCGCTCACCCAGACTCGCCACGAGGGGGCAGCAGACAGTTGGCGAGCCCGGGAGAAGGATGCTCATTCAGTGGTGGGTGCCAATTCCAAGACTGCTTGTTGCTGTTTTATCTTAGTGCATTAAAATCACACATGGATTGCAGTCCCCAGGTGTCACTTTTTGCATGTGAGTTAACAGTGCTCGCTGCGGACATGTTTACCTGAGTGACTCACCATTTCCCCAGATGGTGCTTTGGACTGTTTCTCAAGGAGCTGTGCTCAAAACGCAGTTTAAAGCCCCACAGACATGAAGGTTACCTGCGAATGGGTCCCCCTGTCCTGCAACTAGAGCCCAGTGGGCTTGTCCACTGAATGGTGGAAGATTCAGGGTGGATAGGTAGAAGCATTTCTTCCACTGTCGGACTGGGGAACTCCCTGTCACAGGAAGTAATAAGGGAGGAGAAGGCCATTGGTGGTTACTAATTGGGACGTCTATTGGATCACCTATCATAACAAGAGGCAAAATCTGTATCATGCATTAGGCAGCACGAGATGGAGAGTACAATTGTGCTTCTGCCTCATCTGTGGATTTCCTGCAGGGAAACTGAGCTTCTACAAGCTTTGTTGCAGAAGGGAGAAAGTGACACGGGCAGGAACACCAAAACACTCAAGAAAAAGCCCATCGCTTCCCAGCCCACCTGCGCGCATTGGATGTCCCAGCGTTCATGTTGCTTGTTGGCCTACAATATCCCACCGTGTTGCATCTGGCCCAGGGAAAAAGTTAACTTAAAAGCGAAAGGACAGGAAATGATCTATGCCTGTCCCTCCCTTGTGGAGCTCAGTAAGAGAGGCTGTGACCCCATCACCTGGGTAGGAGGACTTCTCCTGCCCCACCCACCCCATAAGGACTCTTTCTTAGCATGGGCTTTTAGAAAAGAGCACAACCCCCCTTTTAACCCCTGGATTTTGGGCCACCAGCCCTCCTTTTCCTCCCTGTGCCACCAGGGGTCTCTTTGAAAACAGGCATTCCCGCATCTTAAAACGGTGCGAGTCTTAAGCGTGAGAACAAGTATTGTGAGCTACAGGGCTCTGTGGTGTATGCACTGCTTTAGATACAAGTTTTTCTTTCTTAAGAGCCAGAGCTGCCTAATTACCTTCCATCACAGCCTACACTCTGTCCATATATCTTTTGCTTATCCCTACAGAAGCCATTGCCAAGACAAATTAAAGCTTTCCAAATGAAGTAAACATGAGCACAGCGTGGTCCATATGCTGCAGATTTAAGCTCTGCTTTGTGTGTAACAAGGCGCACCTTTCCTACATTTTAGATGGGGGGGGGAATCAAAGCTGGTAGGTTTTGTTGTGGGAAGCAGGGAGCAAAGACACCTTCTCCAGGAGGGTCTCCCCACCCCGCCTCTAGTCTTTTGGAAGGGGCAGAAAGATTGGGGCACAGATCCTAAAGAAAATGGGAAAACGAGGGTCCCAGGTGAACGGCACAGAACAGCCATGTGCCTGAGTGTCTGCTTCTAGGATTGACCTGAGCTATTCTGACATTGTATGGAAAAACTGGAGATCCATACGTAGAGCCTGGTTGCTCACCCCAAGAGGGTCAGGTTTTGAATTTGCATTCTGACTCTGTAGCTGAAATCCTGTTGCTTAGCATAGAAAGTTGCTATTAGAGTAGGTTCATTTGAATCAATGGAGTTTATGGAGGAGCTGACTCACCAAACTGCCTTGGATTCAGTGGGCCTACTCTAGGTGCAACTTAATATGCTAAGCAACAGTATTTGGACATTTCTTACAAAGCAACGAGGTCCTTAAGACACATCCGAGCCTGTGCTATAAACTTCACCAATGTGTCTGTGGAGACAGGGAGACAATTTGTGAGAGTGCTGGAGCAGCATTTACTGTACATCTATTTATGTCAGTGAGAGAAGCATAACGTATAAATGAAAGGCTTGTTTGAAAGTTGAGGAGAATTAATGCTTGGAAAGTTGCACCAGGGAATTTTAAACAATCAATGTTTCTGCTAAAAAAAAAAACCCACAACCCCTCCACTGAACAACAGGGATCTAAATAAGGAACTCGGTAAGTTTAAATAATGACTCACCTTTTAATCTTGTGTAGCAAGTTGGACTTTAAAAAAAAAAAAAACAGAAGCTTTAGGTTGGAAATAAAGGAAAGGGAACCTTGGTCTGTTCCTTTTTATTCAAACCACAATGTTTGGGAAACAATGGCGTGCCTTAGCTGTGCGTTAGCGTCCCCCTTGTGACCTTCTGAAGAGTCTTATGGGTGGCTGTGGCTTAATTTTCCAGCCTCTTGCTCCTTCTGTCGTCAAAAGAGGTATATAAATTATAAAGAGGGGAAGAGAAGGACTATGAGAAAGAGAGAAAGGAAGCAAGCAAGCAGTTGGCTGACTGATTGGACTGCAATGTTTGGTTTATCGAATATTTATAGTCATCCGGATGAAGAGCAGTGACACTGGCTTTGTTCCCTCCCTGCCCTCTGTGATCTTCTGATAGGAGTCACAGAGTCATCGAGCTGTAAAGGAGGAGGAAACCCCAAAGGGCATCTAGTCCAACCCTGTCCCAACGCAAGATTCCCCAGCTAAATCACCCTGGCAGATGGGCATCCGACTTTTCCCTGGAAGGCCCCAGTGAAGGAGAGTCCCCTGATCTTACCACCAGGAGGTTGCCCCTAATTGGAATTTCTTGTAATTTGAACCTCCTGGTTTAAGTCTTCCCTTACCCAGACCGCAGAAGCGTTTGCCTGTGTTTTAGAGGCTGGTCTTCAGAAGAAGAGGAAAGGATGAATGTGGTAGAAGTATATTGATGGCGGGCCATGGCCAGTGAGGACCATTCAGGGCGTGATCCCTGGGCAGACTTAGCCATTCATAAGTTGCAAGGCACATGGTTGGATATAATGAATTACTGGAGTTTTTAAAAATTGCAACAAGGGTGTAGTGCAGTTACTCTGTTTAAAAGGGATGCAATGACTCCAAAGTTATTGGAGTGATGAGAATGGTTTTCTAGTTTTAGTCTTAGAGGGCATTTTAAAGATATCTGTAGGCGTGTTTTATACTGTCCTCTTACCAATCCTTAGATTCCTCTGAGAAAAGGCATGAGTAACAAAGTGAGCAATATTATGTGTTGCTTCTTTAGCTAGTGGTGTGTGTGTGTGTGGGGGGGGGGTAATGGGAATTGCAGTCCAACAACCACTGGAGGGTTGCAATTGACCCACCCCTGTTTTCCAGCACTGCAGGAGTAACAAGTTACTGGTTAAATGTTGCAATGAGCAGCAAGAACTAATGTCTTTTGAAGAGCCACTTCCCGGCTGGCTGGGAAATGCAGTTCAAAAAAGTAACTTTAGTAAGCAATGACCTAGTCTTGTCCTGTAAGAGGCCAAGAATGACAAGTGGACTTTATTTCATACTAAAATCCAGGAAATTCATGATGTCAGCATTAAAAAGAAAAGGAAGGAAAATAAGTTCATAAAGAGATGTCTGGCTCTGTTACATGCTTAAGGAAGCTGAGTTATGAGGCAAATAAAAGTGTGAGGTCTCCCCTGAATTGTTTTGGAAGAACTCTGGTTTAATTGCCGCACAGCATCTGAACCCAGTCCCACCACTCAGTGCTACGATGATGGCGCATGAGCGATGAATCCGTAATGAGATACTTGTGAGCACATTAGAAGTACAAGAGATTAATAGCTAAGCAGGTAGCTGAATTAACAGCTAAACAGGTCATACGGAGGAGTAAGGAGGGGCAGGGGAGCTTAATGGGTGGCGCGTTTCTTAGGATGAGGGGGAAGCCTCACCCTAGTTGCCCTCCAGGGTTTTCTGCAGTTCAGAAGGGGAGTGGTGGAGGACCAAGATGGGCAAGGGGAAAAAAAAGACAGGACAAGGTTAAAAGGTCTTGCTACTGGCAGAGGGCAGCAGACTTGAGCCGAGGTTATGGCCCTATAACAGGAATGTCTACTCCACAAGCTGACAGCGAGTTTCAACCAGGCAGAACAGCTCGAGGTGTGCCAAGTGGCGGAAGAGATATCCAAAGGTGACTTTTCCAGGAATTAGAAGGCAACAGCCGTGGCTGCCAAATGACCCGTTTGCTCCGTGGCCTTTGATGGAAGCGGTTGTTGCCCAGGAAGGCACATCTCCCGGCTCCCGCCTTGGAAGGAACACGGTTCCAAAAGTCTGAAGATGCTCTTCACATGGGTCGGTAGCATGCTTTAGAAGGCCTAGATGGTTTTCATGCTAGCTTGGGGATTCTGCAATCCAAACCTTGGCAGTTTCGCTGTGTAAAAACCTAACATTTCCTGGCTCTGTTATCCCCAGAGGGAGAACCTGAAGTTCTGTTCCGTATTAGGAAGCTGCAAGAGGAGCAGGGAGGCAGCCACACCCTGGAAGAAAAAATTGGACAGGGAGATGCCTGTCAACCTGGGAGGATATCTTTTTTATTAGGGATCCACTGCAGGGATGGTTGGATGAAAAGGACTAAAGAAGAAAGTAGCCAAGGCCCTAATTGTTTTAAATGCACAAATTGTGCTGTAGCCACACTGGGAAAAGGATGCATGGTTCTCTGACCCCCCTCCCTGTTTTGAGACATTTATTGAAGAGTTGGAAAAGGCGCAGAAAAGGGTGGTTGGGGTGATTTAGGGGCTGGAGGAACTCCCCACAGGCATAATATTGAAGGCCTTTCATTTAGAAGAAAGGCTAGTAAAATGGAGAAAATGAAGCCCCCCCCGGGGGGGGGTTTCTGTGCAGTTGGCGGGTCTCTCCGGCTTATTGCCCCTCCCTGCTGCCCTTGGGTGTGTGCTGGACACATTTTAGCGCAGGGGAACAGTCACCGGAGTTCCTGCAGACCTGGTTACTATAATTTCTTATTTGTTTCTAGGAGTAACTTTGGTTGAAATAACTTCTAGAAAGCTTCCATACTTTTAAAAAAAATATATATGACTCCCAGACCAGCTCCCATGGTCTGCTGTCTTTTCTGCAGTCCTAAAAGTTGCTTTTAAAAGTGGTGACTGCTGTGAGAGACATGCTGTTTGTCTCGATGGGCCTTTAATCTTATCCGTGGTGGGTCTTCTTTGCTGTTAGGCTGAGGGGGAAGAAAAAGGGAGAGCTTCGGAGGCCGGCATTTCTGCTACTTGCCCCTGGGATTTGTTCTTTCTCCAAAGGTGCTCCAGGCTCTTAAATCAAAATCTGTCTTTGGTGGTTGTCCAAATGCAGCTGTTGGCTTTGAACCTGTTTCTCTTCCTCTTCCTGCTTCTACAAACAGTGTGTCTGTTAGAAGTACCTTTCCTGTCTTTGATAAATGGCTCTTTTTAAGATTAGGGAAGGGATGAGGGGAGAACCAGGAATGAGGCAGGAACATTTCCTTCTGCAAGGGATTCTCTCTCTCTCTCTCTCTCTTTCAAACAAAGAGGAACGACGCTCTCCTCTATCTGTCTCGTTTTAGTACTTCTGAGGGACTTAGCAGTCCCACCGTGTGCAGAAAATCAATGCACCAAGCAACGGGACTGACTCATCTATAGATCTTTGAAGTCATGGTTTATCTTGTTTGACTAAACACTTCTAGGTTTGAGAAGCTGCCAAGCCAGAGACCTGAATGCAAGGACAGCTTCTGTGATCCTGGTAGGGATGCGATGGGGAGGAAGCTGATGATAGCTTTGTGAGGGAAGCGAACACTCTGGTCTTGAGCTAAGTTTTTTTTTTTTAAGGGGGGGAGAGGGAACATGCTTTTTGCTTTTTAAAGATGCTGTGTAACCCATTCTTTGAAACACTGTTGAGTTCTTTTAATCCATGATCCTCTCAAATTTGGACATTTTCCCATGTTGTTGTGAAAAATGTCTAAGTTTCCCCATGTCCTCCTCTTTCCTCTTCAAACTTCTCCGCTCCTCCCTTTTTCCTTAGCCACCAAGATATTTAGACACCCAGTGTGGAGTAGTGGACAGAGTGCCAGTCTAGGACCCGGATCCCAACTCAGCCATGGAAGCTCATCGGAGCGGTGGAATTGATAACGCCACTTTTCAAATCTCTCACTTACCTTGAAAGCCCTGTCAGGGTCTCTATAAGTCGGTTCCGAGTTGACACATAATAAGAACAACAACCAAGGTATCTGAAGGTGCTCTCCATGGTGCTGAAGTCAAAACCCCTGGTTCCAAATTGCCAGATTTCCAGGAGGAGGAGGTTTAACACTGAAAGTGGTTCAACAAGGGAAAATTAGTCCAACCTTGTTCCAGCCTCATTAGCTCCCCATACATTTCCCAGCTCAATTCAAGGTGCTGGTTATAACCTTCCAAATATTTTGAAATGCCCCCTCCCCAATATCTCAAGGCCTCTCTTTTCTCATTTAGATCTACCTATATTCTCAGATTAAACCTTCCCAGACCCAGTCTGGGTGTCTCTGCCACCTAAGTAGGTGCACGCACCAGCCAGGTGCGAAAAGCCCTACCAGAGGAAGTGTGTGTCAGCAGTCGGGTGGGCTTCATGGCTGCTCACCGTCCAACAAGGCACATAGTTGCAGCCTGCCATTTTGGGAAAACTCTGGCAAAGCAGTTTGCTGCTATCTTATGCTGGATTCTCTCTGGATAGCTCAGTGGCTTAGGCATCTGGGTTGGGAGTTCAGTTCCCCCTCTGTGCCCCCTTGATGGGGGCTGGCCTCGATGTTCCATCGGGTCCCTTCCAGTTCTGCAGTTCAAAGATTATTAGTATTCTTATTCTTACGTTTCTCTCTCTCTCTGCTTTTGCATAGATTTGTAAAGTTTGAAGGGGAACCTTAAAGATAATCAATTCCAACCCTCCTGTTGATGCAGAAAGTCTATAGATCTTCCCTGACAAGTGGCCACCTTGCCTCTTTCTCTCTTTCAGACAATTTTATTGTGCTGGAATTTTAAAAAACATGCACGATGCACTCCTCTTTGTATAGGTTAACTGTCTTTTCTCATCAGTAAAGTGGAGTTGACATGATTTCTCTAACTATGCTTTCATCCCTGGAGTGCAAATCACATTTCTTTCTTGTCTTCTCTCCCTCCTCCCCCACCCAATAAACAGAGGGTTTCCGAACAGGCAACTCCCTCCCATGCTACTTACAACACCTTAAGGGGACCTCTGCCCCACCCCTAAATGTCTGTTTCCATCCAGAGAACAAGAAGTTGGAAGGTTTGCTTGACAGTCAGCTGTTCTTCCAGCACTGAAGCAATGCTGAAGGGATGCAGCCAACAGGAACACTTAATGCTCTTTGATGGGGTGGCGATGACTGTACAGAAATGTAAATCTTGAAATGTCTACAGACCAAATAATACATTATGCAGGGCTCTGATTCAAAGCTGAAAGATGGTCCGTGTTCCAGAGACATGATTCAGCAGAACTTTGTGATTGAGCAATCATACTTGGAAATGAAACCTGTGCATCCTTCCCAAAGACAGCTCACAAAACCAGAGATGGGAGGTGTGGAAAAAAACCCTCTCCTGCTGCAGCCATGAGGGCTGCTCATCAAATATTAGAGACTTCGGATTTGCTTGTGAGGTCTTCAGTGCCGCTTTCTCTTTTGTTTTCTCCTACCATGGTCAGTTGGGAGCAAAAAATGCCCCCTTTATTTCTTCTTCTGTGCTGGGAAAGAAATTCAGGTTTAAGCTGCTGCTTTAGCTTGGAGTGGAAATATTTGCTGGTTGGGGAACTTTCAGGGAGAGGAATCCGAGGAAGGTTGAAAAGGCTCAGGGGAGCATAGCTAGCAGAAACGGAAAGATAAAGCAGGCGACTAGCTTGAGCTAATTCGATGCCGGAATATAAGCTTTGCCTGATTTCGGTAAAACAGCGAGTGTCCTGTGCATGGTTGAGGCAGAGAACTGTCGACTCTGTGTTCTTTAAGACTTTGGAATACTCTGAGGAGACCCTTCAACTGGGCTGCCCAGAACCGGGCAGAGGGTTCTAGGAGAGCTCGTGCCAAAGCAGAAGAGAGCGGGATACTAGTTCTCCTCGATCTGTTGCCATTAGCAAAGTTGCAGAACCCTGGAAAGAGTGGAAATCATGTAGGAGCACAGGAAGAATGGATGAATGTTATTCTTTCTTAGAAGAGTTGCTTTCTGGGTGGCAGTCCTTAGAATCCTGCAGGCAGGGTGATCACAGCCATGCATGCTGGGCGATGCTGGAGAGTTCAGTAGTTTAGGTTTCTGTCTGTGGAGCCAGAGGTTCGGAGTTTGATTCCCCCATTGGGTCTCCTTGACATGATGACGAAAATACAGCCTTTCTGAACACTCTGGGCAGGAAAGATGCAAGCTTTTGAGGTTTTGAATCCACTGCATGAGATTCCCAGCCTCGTTTCCAACTTTGGGTGCTGCTTGCACCTTCTGTGAAGGGGAGGAAGGCAAGGACAAGTAGGGTCAGTGCTTGGGAGCGTTGCTTTCTTGGCAAACAGCTCCCCAAATTCTTTGGCCAGATTGGTTGAAGGATTCTGGGAGTCGTAGTCTAGAAAAAGTCAGTCTCTTACACTCTGGGCCCATGGACAATGGATTGTGCTGCCCAGTGAGCACTAGAGGGCATGAGAACCTCAGGAGAGCCTGACTTGGCTCAGTCTGAAAAGTTTCGGTGGTTAGCCAGAAAGAGATTCCCGGGAAGCCAATCAGCTGGACATAGGAGCCGTGTGGATTCAGCCTCCCCCATTGGTGCATTTGTCTGCTGGTGTTTGCTCCCAGGTCCTGAACATGGAGGTGTGACTTAGATTTCGTGGCCATGGAGAGAAAAAAATCATGGACAATTTGGATTTCAAGCCTTCTCAGCCTGTGGCCATCCTCTCCACATCCTGCAGCCAGAGTTCCTCCAGCTAATTTTTGCACTGTGTGAATAACTATGTTCTTTTAGTGCACCCTGGATCTTCTGCCAGTCCCTTTCACCCGGAGAACACTGAGAGCAGGGCCTGCCCTACACATTTTGCTGCCTGAGTCAGAGTCATAAACAGCATTCCCTTTGCCGGTGTAGAGCACACCCAAGCCTTTATTTTGGCATCACCAGAACCTCTTCTTTTCAGTAAAAATGCAACAATAAATTAATTGTTGGCACTTTGCAACCTTTGCAGATGGTTGTGTCTTTGATTGTATGAGGACTGCATTCTTTGCCTTCTAGGTAAATTCTCCCCATCTATTGTCTTCAAAACACACCGGAAGAGAACTCCTTTCTCTCGCTGGGGGTTATGGAAGCTATAGGCCAAAGCAGAAAAGGGTGCATTTTATCCCCTTATCTGTTCCATTTGTCTACAGAACATATCATATAGAAAGCTGGACTAGATTCAGATGGCGGAAGAAACATCAGTAATTTAAGATATGCAGATAACACCGTCATACTGGCAGAAAGCAGCAATGTCTTGAAACGACTCTTAGAAAAGTGAAAGAAAGAAGTTACAAAGCAGGACTGCAGTTGGACATTAAAAACAAAAATCACAAGTGCAGAAGAACTACACCACCTTAACGCTGGGAATGAGGAAAGTGAGATTGTGAAAGATTTTGGCATACCTTGCTTCAATCATCAGTCTTAAAGAAATCGGAAGGAGACTGAGACCCCAAAGGGCAGCAATGAAGGAACCAGAAAAGATTATCAAGTGTATGGATGTGTCGCTGGAGACCAAGATCCTCCACCCCAATTGATCACCATGTTTGGGGTGTGAAAGCTGGACAGTAAAGAAAGCTGACCCGGGGGGGGGGAATGTTTTCATTAGAAATGTGGTGCTGGGTGAGAGCTTTACAAATTCCTTGGACTGCCAGAAAGACAAACACATTGATCCTATATCAAATCAAGCCCAAATTATCTCTGAAAGCAAAAAATGGCAAAACTGAAGCTTTCATATTTTGGGCACATCCTGAGAAGGCAAGAGGATTCTCTGGAAAAGACAATCGTGTTGGGAAAAGTTGAAGGCAGCAGGAAAAGAGGAAGACCAAACGTGAGACGGGCTGGCTCCATAAAGGAAGCCACGGGGTTGAGTTTACAAGAGCTGAGCAGGGCTGTTGAGGACAGAATATTTTGGAGATCACTCGTACATAGGATCACCGTAAGTTGGAGGCAACTTGACAGCACAGAAGAACACGTTTAAAACATATGAACAGCAGCCTCAGGCTGGTGAAGACTGATCTAAGTAGATTAGACTTCAGGGAGAGTAAATGGTCCAATTCTCCTCTAGGGATACACAAGGATTCAATAGGCTTAGAGGCTGGATATAACCTGCCACACAACAAGGAGACAGAGGACAAAATGCTGTGATTACTGTATAGTTGTTTGAAGAGCTATCGGTGAAGGAAGGTTAAAGTCTTGAGTATGATGAACCCATTTCATTTCGCTGCTGCTAAGGAAGAGCCCAGCTTCTGCACAGGCCTTTTAAAAATCTGTGCCCGACTGGTTTTGTTGTGCTCCTTTTCCCTAGATGCCGCTCCTGCTTCTGCTGCTTCATCATCATCATCTTGGAACTGCCGAGCTGGACGGTCAAGGGCGATGAGCACATTTATCCACAGGGCTTGGCCTTGACTTGGTTGAGGTTGCTGGTCTCCTGTCAGATCGTGGTGGTTTATTAGAACTGGCCAAGAAGGAGGAGGAGGAGACTGTATGGGTTTCATTGAGTAATTCAGACAATGCCCCTCTGGCAAAATCGGCCGTTGTGGCGGATCAGTTTTGCTGGGACCTTGAGCAGTTTTGCTAGTAACCTGAATTGCCAGCTTGCTCTGCGAAGCGGAAGCCTGGCTGATGTCTTGGCAAGGGAAATCATGGCTTGACATGGCATCCTGGTTAAGGGAGCTGGCCTAGGGCCTGATGGCCGAGGGTCGGATCTCTGCTCCACCATGAAACACACAAGGTGGCTTCAAGTCGGTCCCCCTCTCTCAGTCTGAACCATGTCATAGGCTTCTTGTGAGGATGAAGTACCAGAAAGGAGAAGCAACTTAGGGTTCTAAGTTTTAATCTGCAAACCGTCCAGAGTACTTATAGAAATCAAATCAATAAATAAAACATGCGTGCCCCCTCTGGAGCTTGTTGGTGGAAGGAAGGGTTATACATGTAGCCAACAAAGGAAATCTTCCATTTATAAGGGACCCCACAGGACTTTTTCCCTCAAGGGCTAGCGCAGTGGATAAACAAACTGTGGTCTAAGCCCAATGCGAGGCAGGATCCTTGGACTTTCCACTGAAGGGATTCTTGGACCCATGATGACATGTTCTGATGGGTTTGCACTGCTTCATGACATGTTTTTTGGGGGTGCTCAGAGCAGCCCACTTCCCCCTGGTTTCCAGTCCTGCATGAACTAGAGCGCCGTGCTGGATCCAGCCCAGTGCACCCATTATTTTCAGTCTCCTTACCGTTGCTCTCCTTGGGTGGAGTGCAGACGAGGGAATGCGTCTCAGCTGCTTTGCCCCAGTTGACCCCAGACAACCCCCATGCTTTTCAAGATGCAAGGTTCAAGCGAGGCAGTCGGCCTTCACTGCCAATCACGGCTAACTTCTCCTCCCATCTATAATAGGAGCATGGCGGATATCTGCGCTGCGCCTGTCATGAGCCGTTTTTCCTTGCCTGATCAGAAGCAATTGCTTGTGGCACGAACGTCTCCCCTGATCGCGGGAAGCTGTGAGACGTCTTCTCCCTCAGGGGCCTGCGCTTGACCATTGGAGGAGCTTTGCTGATGAGCTGGGCCCGTTGCTTAATGTGGAGGCTTGCGTGTTAATCATGCAAATAATGTGTAACATTTCTTTATGCCTCAGGTCTCCCCCCAGCTCTCTTTGAAAGGATTCAGAGAATCATGGTACCTTCACAAGAGAAGGTGTGAGAACGCCAGGTGGGTCAATCTGAGGGATGATCATGTACTCAAGGGTGCTCAGTGGCCGAATGAAACTTCGTGGCTTAGCTCCAGGTGCAGTGTCCTGGCGTCACTGCAGCCCAGGGTTGGCTGAGACGGGCAGATTTCTGTATTGCTGTGTATGTTTCCGACAAGTTCTCCTTTGGGACCTTGCTTTGGACAGAGGAACCTGGTCTTAACATTAGGCCGTTCGTTTTGAAATGCTTATGTTCCTTCTCCACCAATCTCAGCAATATCACGCCCCACCTGATGACGTCTCCAGCAGGAGTCAAAAGCCACCTTCTGATTGTGCCATTTTAGGAGTCTAAAATCAGTATCATCCACCCTTGTCTTTGGGCTGCATGCAAAGACTACACTGCTTTTTCTTTCTCTTTTAAAAAAAGTTTTTATAGTTGTTTTATGCTACAATAATAGGAGTCTTGGACAGTTAATTGGGAAAGGCAGAATAGAAACGTATTAAATAAGCAGTAACAAGGACGGCGGCAAGATTGCCTGTGATGGATATTTTTCTTGGCACTCATTAGAACAGGGAAATTAATATCCAAGTTGGAAATCTGCTGGGAAATGCTTACCCATGCCCCAAAGCTGTTCATCATAGGATATCACTAATCAAGCTTACTCTGCTGTTGCTAATGAAAAATTAGTTCTTGGTAATTAAATGTTTCTGGAGGGACTCTGCACTTTTACCGTATGCAGGGGAATGTATTGAAGGCCATGATACAGTTTTGGACTCATTTTTCATGTTCTGTACAAGGCAGAGTAGACCTTGGGGTGGGCATGTAGCATGCTAGAGAATGTTCATGAGTATTCCAACTCATGGCCAATGAACCGTCTCCTCCGTTTCAGTTCAAGGGTTAAAGAGGCCAATTGGGGTAGGAGGGTTTGAAGTCTTGGCCCCTGTGGACAGTTACTTTGAAGACTCTTTCATTTTGGCCTGTGTTTTCAGCTACTAATCCAGAACTTAAGTCACCTACCTTGAGCTGGCAAAACTGCCTGCAGGTTCTTTTCTTCAGTTACCTAAATCTACCTTTCCTAGGAAAACTCACTAGTGTGGGGAAAAGAATCCAGTTTAAGGAGCCTGGGTCTCTATGTTCCTGAGAGGACTGTTTGTATCTCAGCTGTGTTCCATCTGTTTTGGTTGAGAGCTTTCAAAGGTGGATTATATGTTTGTTTGTTTGTTGCTTCTCTCCCCCCTTCTGCAAATCTCTCTCCCCCTCCCCAGGCTAGTTGAATATCTTTCCATTGGTCACAGCAGAACAGACCCTTCCTGGAAAAAGGAAATGTCTCTGAGCCCTGCAACAGGGCAAGGTTGACTCGAGACCAGTTGGATGTGTGTGGTTGAGACCCTCGGGAGTCTCTGCCTTCCGTCCGTGAGCTCAGAGCCTTCTGCACAGAGCAGAAGCTCTTCCATGAAATGCTGAGCCAGCCCATCCTTTCTGTGTGCCAGGCGATCACGATATTCCAGGAACATCTCCCAAAGTGACAATTACCATCTGCCACAGGTTAATGAGCTGCCTAAATGCCTGGGCTACATATGGACAACCCACTTTAATTCCTAAACTGTTTTCAGCAGCATACGGTGCCCGTTGCTTTTTTAAAAAATGCGTGAAAGAATGTCCGTGGGAATAGAGATCTAAAGAAACGGGGCTATAAACAGATATGTTAATAAGCTTCTCTCCAAACGGACCAGTTTGGGAGTGGGAAACTCGCTATGATCCACCAGTTACTATCTCCACCAACGGGGATTTTTCACAGCAATAAGTCTGCTGCTTGCATAGAATTTGGGCATCGCACATGCAAGGCGGATGCCTTTGTCACAAAGAGAATTTGCCTGTGGCTCAGTAATGGAGCAGGTGCTTTGGGTGATGAGCTTCCGGGCAAATGGCCCACGCTGGCAGTTCACAGGAAACCCGAGGAGAAGACTGGGAAAGATCTGAACCTGAGGCCACAGAGTTCAGTGGTGCTCTGACTGGCCGGCCTTCCACACCCAGGAGAAGAGGTAGCATTAAAGCAGTGGTTCCGAACCTTCGGTCCCCAGATGCTCTTGGACTGCAGTTCCCAGAAATCCTGGCCAGCACAGCTAGTGGTGAAGGCTTCTGGGAGTTGCAGTCCAAGAATATCTGGGGGCCCACGGCTGGGAGCTACTACATCAAAGGGCTTACTCTCTGTTTCGTACTGGCAATGCAGAGCCTGCACACTGCACAAAGTACCTCCAGTGTTTGCAGTTAAAATGGATTTCAGTCAGCAACAGAGACCGGGAAACACCTTTATCTGAGAGACTGGAGAACTGTTGCCGGCCAGTGCAGGCGGCACTGGGGTAGATGGCTGGACTGACCATCTGAGGTGGGTGTCGGGCCGAACAGGTGTTCAAGGCTTCCCAGCCGTACCTCCCCCAGCAGGTGCCCGCTCAGAGTGGTACTGACCTACCAGATGGGCGGGATATAAATCAAATAAATAAATAAAATAAAATAAATTAGAAGGAATCATCTTGGGTCTCAACCGATCTGGCATCAGGGTCCCTAAGATGGGCGCCTTGGCTCTCTGTCGCAGTCGCACCTAAGCCCCAAAAGACACGTTGCAGGAACCGCGGTGTTTCCAAAGACTTCTCTTTTGTTTCTCTTTGACAAGCCCATGAATTATAAATCAGTTTTGCTTGTTACTTCCCTGGAGAAAATAAATCGGGCGGAAATCCTTTTCAAGCCTGGAATTAAATTGTAAGTTGCAGAAAGCAGAGCGCCAGCACGAGCCCTCGTGATGAACCTGATAAGTGATGGCGCTGGGCCCCACTCACACACCCCCTCGGTGGGTAGGGCAGCTGACCCATTCATTAAGGCGTCTCCATGACAGCTCCTGGTCTCTGGGGATGGGGCTTTCAGAATTCCAGGACCTGCAGCCCCAGAAGTCACCTTGGATCCCCCCCCCCGATAGAGAAGGCCAAAGAGAGGTGTCTTTCTACTGCCATCGTCCACTTCATTCCACCGGTATCAGATGGAAAGAAGAAGGGCGTGTCTCGGGGAAGGGTTGTCTTGATATCCATTAAACTCTATTGGGGGGGGGGCTTTCCTTGGACTACTGAGAGGAGAGCTGGGGTGATTCCCAGGGAACGGTGAGGCTGAACAGCCATTTATTTATTTATATATTAAATTAATTTATTAAATGTATACCCCGCCCCTCTAGACCATGTCATACCCTTCTGATTTCCAACAGATACTACTCAAACCTCTGAAGTTAGCTATTTGAATTTCAGCAGGTTTACATGCCTCCAGTTTCTCTGCCTGTTGGTGTTGCAGATCCGATAATCACGCAGCTACCAGGGTTTTTTAGAGCACCGACTTTCCAGATTTACAAATCAGTTGAGACCCATGGCTTAAACAGCCCAAAGCACTGAATTGGCCCCTCGAGAGAATCGGGGGCCCGCCCATTGCCCCAGAACTGAAAGGCCTCTTTTATGGCTTCATTATTTGCAGCAGGACCTTTAAGTCAAAATAGGCTGATATTTTTTTGGTCTCCCATTTTTGTCTTTGGCTGCCAGCACCACCAGGATGCTTGCTCCCCCCCCCCCCCCGAGTATCTTCCCAAAATGGAATTTGACCTCTGAGCTGAGAAAGGTTCCCATCCTTCTTGGAGTTGAGTCCTATGTGGTTGTGTTTCACATTACTTTAAAGATGCAATTCTGTGGATTCTTCCCTGGGAATAAATTTCACTTCTGAGCAGACACAGATTGGATTATCCTGAACAACTGTCAGCTTGTTTTAAAACCTCTTCTCTGGCCTTTTCAATTTGGGGTTGTTTATCAATCCCCTATAAATATCAGTCAAGTGTGGGCTTCTGTCCAATAACCTCCCGGGGTGTCATCAAAACACCAAAAAAAAGAGCATATCCAGAAACATGATAAACCATCCAGAAGCCCAGACCGAAGCGGCACTTTGTCAATATTGATCTGCAACAGCGCTGAGCTTAGTGAGTCCTCGTCAACTTGCCTCTAGCAGACAAAAATACCCCAGAGACTCTTTGAATAAATATACAGCATATTTGACTTTTTTTGTTTTTCCCCAGAAAGGAATACAACTGTACTGTGCATAAGTCTATGGGGAGGCAGACCAGATTTCCCACAAAGAAAGGCTAACATTGGTGAGCTTTTTAATGCAGGAAAAATGAATAAGCAGCTGAATGGCATGAAGAGTGGATCATAGTTCACTCCCCTGACCCATCATTCCCTTATAATACTTGGATCATGAGAATAGGCCACCTATAAAAAAAACCCTGCCAAGTTAAGTGTATGGAATTCACAATGCCGAGGTGCACTTTTAGATGATTTTTCAAGGTCAACACAGACATTAAATTGGAGGAAGAGAAGTTAGTCTTATCCACCAGACTTTGCGGAAAGGGCTGGTGGTGGACATTTTCCTACAAATCCCAAACTCCCCTAGCCAGCATTGAGGGTTCTAGTCTGAAACAGTAACTGCTCCAATTTTGCTGTTAGGTAGGGCTGTCAAATCGAACCTCTGTCTGTCTGTCTGTCATTGGTGTGTGCGTGATGGGCTCTAGTGTTGAGCTATCAAGGTGCTTCTGATATATAGAGGCCCCATAGATTAGTGACCTCCAAAAAGGTGTGTGACTCAGGAGAACCCAAAGTGTGGGCATGAGGTGATAGAGGTCAGAAAGTTGCCAGGCTGAGCAAAGTGTTGTCTGTCACAACTGTTGCCACATGACATCAAGTCTGTTCTGACTTACGGTAACCTGAAAAGAATTTCTCAAGGTACATGAGACGTTCAAGGTTGAGGTTTCCCATGGCCACCCCCACCCCCACCCTCGATTGACCATGACTGAGCGATAATTGGAATCCAGATATCTCGAGTCCCAGTCCAATACCTTATCCGTTAAACCATACTGTCTCCATGATGCTGTGAAGGCCACCCATGTGATGATCAGTGTGGGAACTGCAGCTGCCTGGTCATCCAGGCCAGGAACAACCAGAACGGGTTGCCTGTCCATCTTGGGCTCCCCCCCTTCCCTTTCCAGATTTAATAAGCAATGATGGTGGCAAGAGCAGGCGGGTGACCATTAAGGCAAAGCAATCCTCTTCTCCGACCAGGAGGAGAAGCTGGGAGGGAGGGAAGGAAGCTGGAAAATAACCACAACCCTTTAGCTAGGTACATATGTTGGCTTAATCGTGAAATGTTGACTCAGGGACTGAAAACCCTTGTTACTCTGCACTGGTATCAGGGATGTTGGCAAGTCTTTGGGTCAGTCTTTGGTTTCAAATCCAAGTCCGGGACATTGGATCCAAGTCCCAAGTCCCTATTTAAAAACAAGCCCTTTTTCACCCAGAAAAAAAGGAAGGGGGTGGGTGAGTTTGGAGTCTCAAGTTGAGTCAGTGACTTGACCGCTAGTCCCGCAGCTCGGATCTCATCCCTGTCCTTTCCTCTTCCGGTCTGGCACCTGCAGCAGTCTTAGTAGGGGCAAAGCTGTCCAGCACCAGGCACAGGCGCCCAGGACCAGCCGGTTCACGGTGACAGCGGATTGCAAGGTCAAGCCAAAGGCTACACAACCTAACAAGCAGAGAGCCTCGCAAGCAGAACTCTTGGGGGCTCTTTCCACAGGCCCAGCCAGTTCAGCCTTTTTGTCATGGGGGGGGGGGAAGCCTGCCACCGGGTGATGAGGACAACTCCACCCTCCCTCTTGCATCCCCTAGCAGCTGATGCCTAGAGATATGCGGCCGTTGCCGCTGGAGGTATCATGAAGGTCTACCCCAACATAGATATGTGGCATCAGGGGTTTGGACTAACCCCCCCCCCCCCGCGTGCATTGACATTGAATTACAGCTCTGGGCTGGAGTCCTCTGAGCCAGGAGGGGTGTGGAGCTGCAAAAAAAGAAGCCAAATATCATGTGAGGGAATTCTGTTTGGAAACATAACATTTGGCAGCTCCCGCTCCCTTCTTTCTTTGGGGGAAAAATATGCTCCGGGAAGCTATCTAAATGTTTTCCAATTAGCCACTTTTGCTGTGTGTTGACAGGTATTGCTCAGCTAAAGTGTGCATTTCTTATTTACCTTTATTCGTATGAACATGTTTTCATAACTCTGAGTGGCAGCTGGGCTCATGTTCCCGTCTGAATTTATAGCAGAACTTATCTGTTTCCTTCTCAATGTCATTCTTCAGAAAGCGAAGCCCTGGAAGGAATAGGCTGGGGAGGATAAAACTCCAGCGCGTGGGATTCAGCCGTCCGCTCTCTTTCTGTGCAAATTCTCTCTTCCCCAGATTTTTTGGGGATGCCAGCAGGGCCCGCGCGCGCCAGGCGGCTGCTTCAGTGGGTTTAGACGCGATGTGCGTTCAAAGAGACAGAATTTTGCTTATTGACTTTCCCATGATCATGTGGTGCAAGAGGCTTGGGGGGGGGGCTGAGTGACAAGGCTGGGGAAACACAGACACTCCCTGCCTTGAGAAATAAGCCTCTTCACCTTCCCAAGTGAAGAGCAGACACGTGGATGGGCAAATTAAAGCAAATACTTGGTTCAGACCTGCTTTGAAATCTTTGTTTGCTGAAAACGCAGAGGTGCTTGATGCGTATGGATGCCTATCAGGAAGCACTGAGGCTGCTAATGCCTATGATTGTTTATTACGTGTATTTATTAGCTTACATTTATATCCCACCTTTGCAGCAGTTTACGTGGCCCTTCTCCTCTGTCCTGTATCTTCACAACCACCCTGTGAGTTAAACCTGGATGAGAGAGAGCGTGAATGGCCCACGGTTGCCCTGTGAATTTCATGGCCAAGCGGGGATTTGAAACCAGGTCTTCTGAGTCTTAGGCCAGGCTCCATCCACTACACCGCCCTGGCTTTCAGTGACCTGAGTCCTTGATGGTTTTAATTGTTGCAGTTTCCAAACATGGTTGGTCTATCCTTACGAGACTAGGACCCGGGCCTTCTCTACGGTGGCACCGCATTTGTGGAATAACCTCCCACCCAAAATGTGCCCGGCCTCTTCCCTGGGGATTTTCGAGGGACCTCTTAGAACACGGTTATATGGACAGGCCTTCCCAGACTTTGCATCTCTGGAGCACAGTGGTCAACTCAGCACTTCCTAATCCTGCTTTCTTGCTTTTATTACTTGCTTAATTGTGATGATATCTTTATTTAATTTTGAGTAGTTTTTGCATTTAGAGCAATTATGATTGAAGGTCTGTTCTTTTTCTCGTGAACCACCCAGAGTTGCCTGGGTAGCTAGAGGGGCGTTATGTAAGTTGGATAAATCACCCTCATAGGGAGAGAGGGGAATTGGTTTCCCTCTTGCCTTGGGTGTGGTTTTCCTAAAAGTTTCTGGCTGAATTGAAGGAGGAGGAGGAGGGCTGTTTGCCTGCTCCAGCCCACCTTCTGGTGCCTTTTTCCCTCCTGCTCGTTGAACATGCTTCTTCCTCCCTGTGAGCCTCTCTTCTTTCCACGCCACTGCCCAGAGCATGCTCTTCTCGGGGGGTCGCACACATAGGCCTTTGTTGCCCTGCCTTTCTCACATGCCCAAGGGCAGGCCCCACATCACACCCCAAAGGGTTCGTTTTCAGAAAGTTGCAAGCATCGCCTGCCTTTGGAAGGGTGTTTTTGTTAAAAAGGTGTTCTTCTTGACAGGCAAGCGGTAACTCATACAGAGGTGTGCCTGGAGTCTTCCTTTTTGCGAAGGGGCTACGTGTTCCCAGGGACCTTGCATTATTCTCAGCAAAAACAATGGCCTCCTCTGTCAGCTTGAAACACAAGCAGGTTTTCTTCACTGTAAGTTTTTTTCCTGTACGGTCTATGAAACCCGTAGGAGCATCGAAACATGATCGTTTTTCAGGAGGTTGCATTGTTTTGGTTGCAATTGCGTCCAGAGCATGGTGGCCACTGCTTCTGGGGATTTCTGCGTTGGAAAGAGGCTAGCTTTGGGGAAGAGGGCTTTCAAACTTATTTTGCCACGAAGCCGGAGCCAGGCCCTGTGAGAGCAGTTTTGCCCAACCAAGAAGCTCCTTGTTCGTGCTGCTGTTGCCGCTTGTTGTTGGGAGATGCCACAACCTGTTAAATATATGTGACTTTTGCAACTAAAATGTAACCAAGATCGGTAACGTAAATCGCTACCTGCTGAAGATGCCAATAACTTGAGCTGATCGTCACTAAATTAGTGTCTACTCCTGCAATAAAATCCTGCTATCCAAGCTTGATGGAAGCTGCTTTCTCCACTCCAATTAAAAGAAAATTGACCTTCATGGAAGATTAACATCTCTCCCTCCCCCCCCCACCCTCCTTGAGATGGAAAGGTATTGATTTGGGGAATCTTTTGATTAACACCACTTGCCTTCTTCTATGTGGGGGTTGCCAGAAGTCTTCTCTCCACAGTGATCCATGCACATGTTCATGCACAGGCATTGCTTAATGTTGAGACCATCACCCATTCAAGCGGCTGGCCTTCTAGGCAGGAACGGCTGTAGGGAACTTTTCTGCCAGTCCAACCGGCTCACAGCCCAAACAGCAGCCTTCGTGTGCCTAATATCTCTCGGTAAGGTCCCATCCTGACACTTACAAACACAGAGCAAAAAGGTGGATGACAACTTGCTGAAATCCACTTCCGAGGACCTCCCCCCCCCGCTCTCCCCAGCGAGCAACGAATCAAGAATACAAGCTCCATTTGAGAAAATGGAGGATGATAGATTGGCAGATGATGGGAGACTAGAGGTCCTTCTGCATCTAGCAACGGAGGAAAGACACTCCAAGAACGTTTCTGACCTCACAGAGCAGTTTCTTGTCCAGGGAAGACAAACTGAAGGCAAACCACCAGCGGATCTTGATGGAGGTGGTTCTTTCCTGCAGCCGCCATTGTTCAAGGCTGAGCTCAGAAGGGCATCTCCGCTCCTGACGTGGGAAGAGTCGGTTTGAATTTCCCCTTGGCGGAGAGAGGAGATCCCTGGAGAGAAGTCCGGAGGAAGGAGCCGTGACAGCCTGTGAAGCCTGAGCTTTGTGACAGCCTTTCTGTCCCGGGGGGGCTGGAAGGGGAAGGCAAGGTTTGAAGAAGAAGAAGAAGAACAAGAACAAGAAGAAGAACAACACAGTGGCCTAAAAGGACCTCCTTGGGGAGAAGCCTGGAGCAAAGCCCCCCCACCCCAAAGGAAGGTCCACGGCTTTCAAGAATGGCCCAAGGGCTTGCTTTCATGTCATCTGAAGAATATTAAAAAAGGTTCAGGGTCACAGATTTTGGCCAGAGGGCACAATTGCACTTAAAAGGGACCTTGGGACGGATGAAGGAGGCCAGGGCTTGCAGTCTTTGCTCCCTCCTTCATTGCTGCTTCCTCCTTCCAGCACTTGCCAACCCAACAGACTGGCTCATGGTATCCCTTTATACCCAACGAAAGCATTAGGAGGCCTTCTTAATGTAGGAACGAATGCTCATAATCTCAGGAGCCGCTTCCAAAATCTTGTTTTCCCAATTTCTGAAGAACAGCCGGTTTGCCTTGTGCTGATTTTAGGGGACCTTTAAATGGCCTTCCTTTTCAGCAGGCGCAATTTCAGGCGGAGAACGCTCAATTCTGATTTCCTCCAGTTCTCTTCGGCCCGCGGGAGAATCACGGGCCGTTTGCTCTTTGTCTACTTAGGTGCCGCCGTACTTCAGTCTGATTGATTCATGGGTCATATATGGATTGCATTTATGCATCTAAGATAATGCATGCCTTAGATTGATCTGTCTGGCTATCCATCTGTCTTTGGGCTTTACATCAAATCGCACTCTTGTCCCCTCGCTTATTTTTAGGCTGTAATCGTTTTGGTAAATTACTGCACTCAGGTCTGTGGTAGGAGAAACTTTTAAACTCAAGGTAATTGCCGAAGCTATTGGAAAATAAATTACTGCAGAAGATGGCTGTCCAGGTTGGCTTCCGGCTTCCAGATGCTGAGCAGGGATAGAAGAGAGGGAGGCGGTTCACCTCAGCAACTCCTGCCTGGCGGGCATTTGGGTACCTCCTTTCTCCCTCAGACTTTCATGATCATCCCGGCTGACTAGGTGGCCATTGGGTCAAGGTGTAAAAGCTGGCCCTCAGCTCATGCTTGGTGCTTTGCATTTTGCACCATGCTTCGTGGCCTGCTTTGTATTCCTGAGTTTCCTTCCTCTACCTTGGTTCAGGAGTGGAGTTTGGCGAGGCCGTACTCCGTATGGTGGTTTTTTCATAGTTATTTATCCATTTCACCTGTTAAGCTTTATCCCAATATTGCCCTGCCTCTCGGTATCTTTTCTGCCCCATTTCCTTATTCTTGGTTAATAAACCTAGCTCCTCATGAGCTCTTTGTGAGCAGGTGTGCTAGAAAGTTTGGGGAGGGGGCTGCCTCCATGTCCCATTGGCCCTCCTAAGGTCTTGACCAGGGCAGTGTGGTGGCCACAGAGTGGATTCCTTCCCTTGGGCATCACCCAGTTAGCGGACGGGGAGGGGGGAGAGACTGAGGACTGGCTGAGTTCCCTTCAATGGGGAGACAACAGCTGCTGAAAATATATGGGATTACCAGGAATGTGAGCAGAGGGCAGCCCAAAACCTAACATCAGCCCTGCTATTTGGGCTCCCAGTGCTTCTGCCTGACCCATTCAGTTTGGTGCAGACCTTACAAGATAGCCCTAAAAGTCTGGAGAAATAAGGGTCAAACTTGCACTCACTGTGACCACCCTCCATAGGAAGGCTTTGAACCCAGCTGTCCTGGGTCCTAGTTAGTCTCCTAGACCACACTGGCTGTCCAGCTGGCATGACCAATGGCATTTATCCCCATATGTCGTTGTCTCCTTGCTTCTCTGAATCGGCACTATGGGAAGGATCGGGGCCAAGCTACAGCTGCGTCCAACTCTACTAACCTCCCTCCCTCATTGCATCTAAAAGGCAGGTTTTTTTAAAATGCCTGTACCATCAGCTAGAGAGCCCGTAATTAAAAAGAGCTGGTATGAATGGACAGGATTTTCTGCGCAAGCAGGATGGCGGGGAGGGGGTGGGATCCCAATGGAATGCCAGTTGGCGGACTGGAATCCCAATTCTGAGGAGGAATTGGGCCAGGATCCCAGGGGTGGGGAGGGTCCTTCCCCCTCTGCTCCCATCTCGGATTAAATTAATTGTTAGCCTACCCAGCTGCTTTCATTTGCTTTTAAGAGAGGCTTTGCATATTAATATAAACACACAGTTTACATCTTACATGGTTTCATCCTCAATGTCTTGTTGTCTGTTATAAAGTGTGGTATAAGTATGTGTGTGAGGGGGGGGGGGAGAGAGAGAAAGTTGTACCAAACATGCCAAAATCGAGGCCCAGCGGTTTTCAGAGCGGCTTTGTGGAAATTATTGTTTTCAGAGTCTCACCCTCCCGTTTTTAGCGGAGGACTTGACTCTTGACGCTGGCCTCCAATTAAAATAATTGCCTGTGAAATCTGCAGCGCTCGGGAGAGACACATTGTTCAGAGACGAGAGTGAGGTTCGGTTGGAGGTTCTCTTGTGCTCCAGCCTGAGCTTATAATGAGTGGGAAGAACACGTCCAGTCTCAGGAGGAGACCGACCCTCTGTGTTGACGTATGTGCGTGTCAAGGTGTGGATGAGAACAGAGCGGAGCCTAAGAGATCAAGGAAGGCAGGCTGGCAGGCCAGCTTGTTCATCCCAGTTTGCACACATGTTGATCTGCATCTCTGTTAGCTGAACATAGGACAAACGTCCTGGAAATCATCTGTGCATCTTCACGGGGCCTGGGTTAGATGCCTCTTAGCGACCCTTTCCAGAAATCTAACAGTGATAGGAAAAAAACAGAGCAGGAAAAAGACCACAGTCTCATTCCAAAACCTGGGAGCAGCCACCGCGATGGCCCTGCCTCGTGTCCTCACCAAGCGAGCTTGGGACGGTGGTGGAACTGAGAAAATGTTCTGCCCCAGAAGGTCTTAAAAGCTGAGGCGGTTCATATGAAATGACGCAATCCTTCAGGTAGCTGAACCCAAGCCATCTAGGGCTTTACAGGTAATAAACAGCACTAAATTAACCGGCAGGAGAGCATTTAGCAGACTGCTTTTGCCTATGTCTTCAGCATGAGGCATTTGCTGCTCTTGCATTGCCCAATTCTGAATCTAAAATTGGCTGCTGCCGTGGTGTGCACTTAACTCACAAACGTTATCTCAGTCTTGCTTGTGGATTTTCTCCAGGATGTGGTCTCCCCAAGGTGAGATCAGAAGGGACCTTAATCTTGGTCGGGATGACAGCTAAAGTGCATCAGTGCTAGCCCTGGACACATTTATAAATTATCTGAATGTGAAGCAAAAAGTGTAGCCTTTGGGGGGGGGGAATGTAGGGGGAGTGCTTTAAACAGTGTCACGATGTGTGTTTTGGGGATTCTGGGACTTGTAGTCCAAAGGGTTATTTCCCCAAGAATGGGAAGGAAAATCTGGCCATAAGTGAAGAAAGGCTAAAAGGCGGCTTGAAAATCTATGCCAGTCACTGCAAAATAAGAGGCTGGCTGGAGCAAGACAAGGCTGCAACTGGACTCAGAGAAACCTTTAATTAAATTTTCTCCGTCAGGGCCGGATTCATACACAGATTGCAACTGACAAAGCTAAAATAAGCTCTCTCTCTTATGCATCGCTATTGACTGAGCAATTTCCTTTACCTTCCTTGACGTTTTTCGCCCTTTTTGCCACTTGGCTTGGCTCTCTGGGGCTGCAGTCAGTTTTTGGCTGGCTTCATCTTTACGGCAACCTCGGACTGCAATGGCTGAACAGAGGAAAGTGGTCTGGATGCTGCTAGGAGGTGGGCTTAAGTTGATAATTTCATTTAATGGCCTCCAAGTGAAAATGATCATGGGGCCATAACGTACCCATCTGCCTTTTCTGCTGTCTCTTTTGAGCTACTGCCAGAGTTCAGAAACATGCCCCTCTGGACTACATTTCCCAGAATTCTCCAACCAGGATGGAACCTCTGAATTGTACCCCCCCCTCAATCCTCCTGATGTACACAAACTCAGGTTAGAAGACACCCCCCACCCCACTTTCAGGAGGCCATCGGAATTTCCTTCGCTGTTTCTAGTGTCCAGTGAGAATTTTGTCCTGGAGTGTCTTCAGCCAACTTTTCTAAGAGGCCTGGCTGGCTAGCTTGGATGGGAGGGCTCTTTCTGTTTTCTTAAAACCTGAATCATTATTTCCATATTTTGTCAACCAGACGTTTTTTGCAACAATGTTCCCCCTCCCTCTTAACTTACTGAGCAAATCCCTTAGGGATCCAAATTATAAAGAGATCATAATTAATTAGCAGCAAGCAAGAGGAGCTACATAATAGTATGGATTTGTGTCATGCTTTACAACTGCTGTTGTGTGCTACATGCAAGCAAGCCGGCCAGCCAGCCAGCCATAGAATGATGAAGTTGGAAGGGGCCTCTAAGGCCATCGAGTCCAACCCCCTGCTCAAGGCAGGAATAAAGATTAAAGGATATCTGCCAGGCGGTTGCCCAAGTTCCTCTTGAATGCCTCCAGTGTTAGAGCACTCACCACCTCTCCCTAAACGAATGAATGAACGAACGAATGAATGAATAAATAAGGACTTAATCATTGGTGTGCAGCAGAATTAATGTAATGAACCCAGGGTTCTTGGGCTGCAGAGGGAAAGGTCTTGTAGTTGAACCTGGAAAAGAGAGCTGGTCCTTCCTCCACCCCCAACCCAAGAGCTTTGCTGAGAAAAAGCGATTCCCCTTACAACACATACTCAGAAAGAATGCTTGATCCCAGGAGAGATCTCCTCATGAGTACTGGGACGTCCTCAGGAGCAAGTCGTCTCCATGAGGCTCAGATCCTGCATGCCAGTTACCTTAGAGCTAAATGATGGGTCCCTGAGCCTGGCAGCTCCCAGCCACATCGGGTGCTGCAGCATCACCAAAGCTGCTGGGACCCCAAGATTCAAGGCTGGGGATAAGCTGCACATCCCAAATTTATCTTGTCTCGGTCGGGTCTTGCTACATGTCTGCATTCATCTCAGAGGGGCAGGACACGTCATAATGGGCTCAAAGGAGAGGAAGCCAAATTTTGGCTGAAGATCAGGGAAATCTTACCCGTTAGAGCAGTAGGACAATGGAAACTTAGGAGGTGGCGAGCGCTGAGTTCCCATTCAAGGGAAAATTGGACAGCCACCTTTCGGATCTGCTATGATTGGGATTCCTGCCCTTGAGCAGAGGGTTGGACTGGATGGCCTTAGAGGCCCCTTCCCACGCTATGATTCTAGGATTCCTTTGGTGATCTCCTGGCCTGTTGTTCATCGTGCTCTGTGTTTCTCCTTCCTGGGACTGATCTTCCCTCTTGCCACGAAGGTTGAGCTGCGGGAGCAGCAAAGATAACAGGATGCTTAAAGGAGAGAGATGGGGGAAAGCAGGCCAGACCATTGAAGCTTTGGTTGGATTCCTCCACACATCTGGCTCAGGAGTAAAATTGTGCTTCCTGGCCCTCTGTCCTATTTTTTCACACTGTCCTAATTTAGCAACAGCAGCTGTTGAACTCCATTTGATTCAGCAGTGGAGTGTATACAAACCTGCATGCCTCTGGACATGCAAACCTAAACACACAGAGACGTCTTCCGACTCTTTAATCATAAACTCTTTATTTTCCTACAAAACATTCATTTCCTTAAACAGAAAAAAAAACCCAACCAAAGATGGATCTTTGTAGAAGAAAAAGAAGTGTATAATGTGCAATATCATCTAAACCTATTAATTAAAACAGCACTGGATGGGAAAGTAAAGCTTTACCTACACGCCCTTGTAATTAGGAAATCTTCCCCAGTGCATCACACTTGTATTGCACTAATACACCTGTGCAATGATATTTAAATATTGCAACTTTGGGGCTGCCAAACATCACTTCCAGCTCTGAAATCCTGGTAACTATATAATCAGAGTGATATGCCAATGACAGATTGTCAGTTGCAAATGTGAATTTAGTTGCTCCTGCCAGTTTTTTTTAAGGGTAACCCTACTTTTTTTTTTAAGGGAACAAGAAAACTAGATTTTTGGAGTAAATTCATTTCTGATTCGGGATGCTGCTGGCTGGAATTCCTAGCTGTGTGGAAAGATTTAAGGTATACAGTAGTGGTTCCCAGCCTTGGTTCCCCAGATGTTATCGGACTGGAAACTCCCAGAAATCCTGGCCAGCAGTGGTACAAGCGAAGACTTCTGGGGATCTTAGTCCAAAAGCATCTGGAGACCAAAATTTGGGAGCCTTTGGTATAGAGGAACCCAGCTAGTTATTTTACTAGGCACCTCTGCAAAGTCTCTAATTGAACATGGTGCTCTTCAAAGCCTTTGGCTTCTTGCCGGTCCCCAGCTGGAGCAGACCCACTGAATCCATTAATTTTCCAAAAGTGTTGAGCTGCGCGCTGAGCATTTAGAGTGGCATTTCCCAGAATTCCCCTGGAAAGGGGACTGTTGTCTATCAGACCACCTTTTCAAGCTCTGGAGTTGCCGCTGAGAGGCACAGAATGTGTCCCATCACTTCCCAAAGCTGTCCAGGCCAGCGGTTACTGGGTTATCATGGTGGTCCAGTTTGGTGCCCAAACCCCATGGCCGGAATTCCTGGCTTGATCCTGAGCGAATGCTTGAATGTTGTCTGTGAGCGTCAGAGCCGAGGGGGTGCGTGTTTGGTTTTCTCAGGTCTAACTGGATCCTCTAACCACTGTACCAGACTGTCCCTCATGCTTGTAAGGGAAAGGGCAGAACAGAATGGTAGGAGGACCCAGTGCAAAGGACTCCGTGGAATGTCCGAGTATCTCCAGGAAAACAATGCAAAATTCCCAAGCATTTGTTCTATTCGAGAAACACAACTGGGTGTTTTGGAATGATCAGATCTGGGGATGTATTTGCATGTCACAGCAGTCTCCAGGAAAACATTTCCAGGCTTACTCACGGTAGATAACCCATGCACTTCCAATGTCCAGTCAGACAGGATCCATTTTAAGGTCCATCTTATTTGCATTGTTGTTTTCCCCTGTAAGGGGGGGGGGGAATCAGGCATATTGGGAAGACAAGCTGTAAATGTGTGTTTGAGGTCCCCTACGCTCATCAGTCATGACACACAAGGGTTTCCTGTCCCCACATTATCTATCATGCCTCCTGTGTGAAGCGGCTTAAGTAAAGGACGGAAGTGTGGAGCGCTGGTTCCATGATCCTCAGCTGGAGCATGCTGGTCCCAATCCTGCGAGCTCAGCAGCCAGGTGAGGGAGATGGACTTCTTGGCCACCCTCTGACCTGCCTCGCGTCTGTAAACAGAGGCCCCCGATCTTTGCCTCTCGGTTTACACCACCAGATCCAAATCGGAGCCGTGTTTGGTCTCCGTGTTAACTTAAAAGATTCCTTATTCCCAAATCATGGTGGCAATTATGAGTGAATATTCACTCACTAATTAGCCAATTAGGCAGGCAAATGAGCAATTATGTTAATATGTGTATGCAGATAATACCAACACAACCCCAGTCTTCTGAATCGAATCATAGCTGTCACTTGAGCGGGCTGGGAAACACGTCTGGGAGAAGCCCTGCAGGAACTCAGGTGCCGAAAATGTGTATTTAAGCTATTTCCTTCAAGGGGATAACCATGGGGCGTCCTTCATTGTCGCAATCATACTTCACAAAGCCAGCATGCCATTCCAAAATTTATGCAGGTGTTTGTGGCTTGGGTTTCGTTGCTCAGGTGCGTGGAAGGACCAGATTGTTCTGCCGCGGCATCAAGGAGCCGGTGAGCAGGTGGGGTGGCTTTTTATGAGCAGCAAAACAAAGTCATAAATAAATGAGGTGCCATCATCGCTGCAAGGTGACGCCATAAATAAAAATGTGACAAACTTTGTGGGACACACCACATGCCAACTCGGGCAGGGTGAGTTTAGCAATCCTCCTGATGTCAGAGATGTAATGAAAGGGAGGGGGGCGGTCTTGCCTGCTGTCTTTTCTAAAATAACAGCTAATGCTGTTTGTCCTCCCCACCTGCTCAACTTCCATTCGTTAATTCACAACCATTTCTATATGAAATGAAAGGCTGTGAAAAACCCGTGAATATTCGAATGTGGAATGATTTTTTAAAAAAAGCTTAAACAAGCTGTTCCTACCCTAGCAGTGACCTTGAAAGTAAAGGATGTAGGTTTGTAGTCCTGCAATCCAGTGGTTTAAAGCATTTGGCTGTGGAGCCAGAGGTTGGGAGTTTGATCCCCCCTCCCCCACTGGGCCTCCTTGAGAGGAGCTGGACTCGAGGATCCAGAGGGTCCCTTCCAGCTCTGCTGTTCTAAGAGGATGATGAAAGCATCCAGTTTATCAAGCTATTTCCCTGCTGAAGCCCTGGATTTGTTTTGGAGCCCCAGACAATGTTGTGATGCTCTTGTCGCCATCCTGTGTTCCCCAAGAGGGGCTTTTGTCTGTTTCCTTGATTTGGGGGGGGGGGAATCCATTAATGAAGAAAAGGTGAGCAATACGCCTTCTAATCCCAAGCGCTGAGAGCCTTTGGGGGTGAATCTGCGTGGGGGATTCTGGGAGTTACAGTCCAGGAGGGGAGGGGAGAGAGAGAGAGAGAGGGTTGATTCCAAGTTCCGGGGGTGGTCAGGTTGTCAAAACCTCCCCATGAAAAGTAACCGAACAAAGGAAAGCAAGTTTGCATCTCATTAAATGGGAAATATGGGTGTGATCTCCATTTGCATGAGGTATAGCTCAGCTTTTTGAGCTGGTTTATCATTTGAACAGAATTTGACTTGTTTTATGAAAGTTTTTTTTTAAACCTGGAACCCATCAGAGGGTGGTGCATGTTTCCTGCAGATAAATGGGTGAGGCAGGGCAGAGAGAATTAAGACACTGATGCTGTCCCCTTTTCTGTGGGAAGAAGTCAACGTTGCTGGCGGGAGCTATATTTCATCCTGGTGTGGGTGTTTGGAGAGGCCGGAGACCAAGAGTTGGAAGTGACAGGGAATTAAATTTGCTCTGCTAAAATCTAGACCTTGGCGACAAATGATATTTGCTGTTTTCCTTGTTTTCCTGGGTAAGGGATTTCTTTTGGCTTATGATGTGGCACTAAACATTGCTTGGTTATGCCAGCTTGCTGGCTTTCCCCCTCATGCTGCTGTTGGAATTTAAAGCAATGGATTCTAAAACAAGAGGTGCCATTTCAATATGAGAAGCGCGTCCTTGATGCTGGCTGCAAAGGAGGAGCGGGAGACGTTTTCTGCCTCTGAATAATTATAAAAAGAATCTTTAAAAATGTGGAGCCAGAAGGGGCCCTCTGGATCATGCAATCCAGCCTGTTAAGGAGGCGACCTAGTGGGGAATTGAACTCCCAACCTCTGGCTCTTAGCTGACATCCCATGAGCAAAGTAGGAAGGGAGCCAGGAAACAGCTATTGCCCAAGTATCTATTTGAGCCCAGGGACCAAGAGATCAGAGTCCACTTCCAGCATGATAGTGACTGGAGGGATCGGGGCCTGCCAGGATCCCCTGTCCCCTTCCATGGGCTTACTCTTGGAAGGCCTTTCAAGGGGTGCGTGTGGCTCTTTTAATCAGTTGCAGCAAAAGCCACAAACAGCCTTATTGTAGCACCTTAAAGGCTAACAAGATTGATTGGTTAGAAGCTGTTGTGGACAGTTTGCGGCTTCTCTTTCTGAAGACGCAAGAGCACAGCCCACGAAAGCTGGCGTTGAATAAAACGTCTTCGAAGACCGACTTCGGCGTCTTTTGTGCAGCTGCAGAGATGAAAGGAAGGTCTGAGACACCTCCAAGATGTGGGGGCCTTATGTTCCCAGTTCACCAGACTCGGGACCCTCGGGGGACACGTTCTAGGCTCGCTCTCATATTCGGTATTTGTTCATTTTTAAAAAAATCACATGCAGAGAGGTTGTTCTTTAAGCCGTGCTTCAATCAAGAATGATCCCTTTGGATGAGATCATTTTAATGATCAACTGGGTGGGAAAGACATGAAAGGGGGAACGGTGGAAGTGAACGGATTGATTCCCGATAAGGCCCATTTTGCTCAGATGGATCATCTTAGTTTCTTGCCCTTCCCCAAATATCTGGGGACTCCAGGCTTGGAGATGTTTCTGCTTTTGGATCCTGCCACTCCAGGGCTTGACCTGCAGCTCTGTCAGGGAGGGCGAGATCCCCTTGCAAACACACCAGACAGATGGCTTTTGTCCCCAGGGCACTTCAGAACCACTGGACGCATCTCCCGCCTGCTCCGTTTTGGATTCCTCCGTTTCATCTTGAACGCTGTACCATTGCTGCTTCTGCATACTGTATTTTAAGTGAGAGCAATTTTCTACATCTGAAAACTGCTGGGGAAGAATGAATCTCGGTATTTAAGGACCATGTTGGAGAAGGTAGAACATAAATAATGACTGACTGAGTAGCAGCAGAAACGCAGCCCACTGGGTGACAGAAAGGTATCTGGTTCACCGAGATAACGTATCCTGCAATATGAAAATGTCAGTTTAGCTCTTTGTTTGCTGCTACATCCTAGGACAGATGCCCAGGTATCTGCGAAAGGGAGGTGTGAGGTGTCCGTCTTCCCATTCGGAATGATAACAACATAGTAAGATACGTACACCGTGGATCAAACAGCATGTTTATCAAGGGGAGACCTTCAGGGTGTCGTTAGATAGGGTGCTGCTACCGACAGTGGGTTTACGGTTAGAGTTCCTAGTTGCAATCCTAATAAACCCAAGGTTGTAGATGGTGTGAGCCCCCACCCCCACCCCCCATGTCCCCACGGCTGTTTGTGCAACTCCCATCAGCTCTGAACAATAAAGTCCATTGTGACCGATGATGGGAGTTGCAACAAGCATGGAAATGTTAGGTTTTGGGACTCAGTCTCCCAGAACCCCTAGGAAATGGGGGTTTTGTAGTAAGAACAAAAGGTTCATATTCGCAAGCCCTAGAAGGTTGCCACTCAGTGAGCAAACCTCGCTGGATTAAGGCAGACGTGTTCTTAGTTTTGCATCTGTGTGTGGATAAATAGAGCGCCAGTTTGGTATTCCAACCAATATATTCCTTTCTCTAAGGTCTGGGTGCTTCCCAGATGTCTTATTTTGCACTGCGGGGTGTGTGTGTGTGTTTGGAACCTCTGTGGTAGATGGACATATATACGTTGCCTTGCCTCTGGTGGAGGAGACAAGGGAGTTCCTGCCCTAGCGTGTCCGTTTGCACAAGCAAAGAGCGGGAGAGACAACGGAAGCGGATCAGCCTGACAGCCGAGCGGCTGGTGATGCTTTTTGTGCATTCTTCCCTCGCTTCCAGGAGTGATGGAGGAGAATTTTGTTTGGTTCAATAGTTCCCCCCCCCCCCCCAAAGTGGTGCTTTTGTGCTGACACTCGTCATGAGAAGAAACGGCTGTATGGACAGAAGGCTGGACTCAGTTGGGGCTTGGCCTGATTTAGCTCGGGGCTCTCCTGAGGTTCTTGACTGCTAAAATGGACCTTCTCCCCCCCCCCCGCCCGCCCGGGGTGCTTCATTTAAATCACGGCCCTGCAGAGTATGCCCCTCTACAAGTTCTTAGTTCCCATCATTCCTCAGTAATGGTTGCACGGCAAGAAGGGTGTAAAGAATGCGCAGCAATCTCTGTGCTCTTCTGGATTTAGGTTGCCTTGGCTTGAATGCTGAAGGCTTTTTGAGGCTACTTGCCCCCCAGAAGAGGCAGAGGCAAAGAGTGCTCTCTCTTCCCCCTCCTCCTCCTCCTCCTCCTCCTCCTCACTGTTTCCACAATTTGGGCAAATTGCCTCCTTGCAAAACTGGCCACCTTTCTCTTTGAGAAACCAAGCCTTTCCTCGTGCCGAAGGACCCTCTGTGTGGAAAGAGAGGACCGCCCTTCCGAAGCCTCTTGTTCAACCAAATAACCACCAGGGGTCAATTTGCAGGGTTTGAGTTGAAGAGATTCTTCTGCACCCCCTTCTTTCCTTTGCTTCATTTCAGCCCGATACTGGTTCTCCTTCTCCTGCGAAACACAAACCACATCACCTGCTTGCAAGGCGGGAGGGAGAATCATCTGTCCTACATGCGAGGACGAGGGGCGTGAAGATTTAGATCTTTATGGACAAGACCTGATGGGCATTAGAGGTGGACATGTGGGGTTGTGCCAATTGAAGCACACACACCCAACACAAATGAGTCTCTTTCTTTCACTTTGGGGGGTCTTCCGTGGTTAAGAGCATCTGAAATCTGCACGATTCAGGATTCTGAGAGAACGTCGAAATGTACAGATTTGTGATGGACTTTGTCTGTTGGGTGTAAAGTCTTCTCTCCTGTCGTTGCTTCGCTACCCCAAGCCTTGTTCTCCTGCCCGTTCTTGTCATTGCTTCCCCACCATCCGGGGCACATCTTTCAAGGGCTTTGCAGGCCAACCTCATCCAAAGGGCTGCGGTTCATCCGCCCGCAGGGTCTTTTTTTTCTTTCTTTCTGGCGGCCCTCCCTTTGTGTCTCTGTGTTCAAACCACCGAAAGCCCCTTCCCCAACCTTTCCTGGCCTCGCCTTCCCCTTTCTAAGTTCCAACTCTTGGAAATGTTAAAAGTGAGTGCCATCGAGGGGTAGATTCAGCCTCACAGGTAAGTCCCTTTGGGTCACCTGTCAGGTTTGTCAGGCAGAATGAATAAATCAGTGGGTAAAAAAACCCAGCAGCAAGAGATGGCTGTCCGTGCAAATCAAGCTAGCTGCTTCCTAGACAAGCAAACCTGACTTGCTGGCTTCTCGAAAGCAAAGAAATCTTTTAAAAACCACACACCACAACAAACTCGGCAGACATTACCTTCCGTGTGTCATGCCTCGCCTGCCCCTGGAAGTCCAGAGAGGGCTGTACCATCCACTTCGTTTCTGTGTTTAAAGACACACCATCAGGTGCCAGGATTCACAGCCTCAGTGGGGTCTGAATTGCTGATGAAAGAAGGGCTGCCCCCCCCCCCCGAGTCTCAGGCCCTCCCAGGGTGTTGTATTGCATCTCCCATCATCCCTGGCTACAATGGCCTTAGGACAAGCTTTTCTGCCTTACAGATGTGGGGAGGGACTTGCAAAGGCTCGGCAGCGACAAAGTACATTATCCTCATGGACATAATAAAATATAACAACATAGTACGTTATCCTCATGGAGGAATTTTGAATGTTGTCCCGAGGTTCTCCACCTCTGATTTTGTTTTTGTCGGTAACTTGAAAGAGCACCAAGGAACGCATGGCTGTGTTTGCTCACATCGTCATCTGCTTATCTCCCTCCTCCAGCTTTTTCCACTGCTGAATTTGAGATGGGAACATTTTTTTTTTAAAAAAAGAAAAGCAATAAGGACTTAGAAATAACGCCACATGCCAACATCCACAACCTGGTGCCGCCCGGACACTTTGGACTGAAACCCCGACAATCTCTAGTCAGTAGAGAGGGGTCAAGTGGGAGAAGGATAGCTTGCTTCTCCTGGTTGCTCATCATCATCATCATCACTGTCGTCACCACCATCATCAAAACATAATGATGTGTTGAGCTGCTGTGGAAGCCACCGGCCCAAATTCAGAGGGAATTGCAAAGTGCAAACCAGAAATGGTGCGAGGATTGTGCATGCTGGCATTTGCTGCCTGTTGCATGCTCGGACATGCACAGGTTGTACAAGTGGTCGCATGACCAATTGCTTGTCTAGGCACATGACAGACAGACACATGCAAAAACTGCCCATATGGTAAGCCTTACATGTGTGGCATCTCCCAAGAGGCGCTCATCTCTCGTTAATATTAACTGGAACACCACTTCCATGTCTGCCAGAGCCCCCCCCGAGCTGTTCCTGTTGCTGGCAGTTCCCGTTCTACCCTTTTTTCTTGCTCAACCTGCTTGGTTGGTTCCTGACCAGGTCTTTTCCATCTCTTGCGCCCCGTGTCTCCCCTTGTCTGTGCAGAACGTCCAAGGATAATGAATTGCGGGAAGGGGAAGGGCAACGTTCCTCCTCAAAATCCCCACAGCCTCTCCACCGCTGTGCTCTGATTTATAGACTCTGCGTTTGAGCCTTCAAAGCTAATCCGTTTTAATGATGCACTTTTGTTTAACATGGATTCTTCTCCTTTATTACATCTCCAAATGTCACCCTAGCTGAAATGGACACAACTTTAAAATGTCCAGATTGCTTTATGGCCGTTCTATAAATAGGAAAATCCAAACTTCATTGGGTTTCTATTGATCTGAACCTTGCCATGACGATTTCATTTGCCTTTTACATTTAAAAACAATACCGCCTCCGTTTCCCCTTTCCAAAAAGTACACTCTCGCACACCCCAATTAGCTGTTCTCCCTCCAATGTGACCTTAAAAGCCAATAATGTATTTTGACACTTTTCTACAATTGCTTCTGCGTTTTCACCAAGGCAATACCAAAAGGAATAAAAGTTCAATGCATGTGACTTTTTAAAAAGCACTTTGTCTCTTGCATAATATCCTCGGTTTATTTGTCTTCTCCTTACGTAGGCCTCGGGTACTGGATTCTGGCAGCGGTGAATTGAATGACTTCACTCCTGTAAGACTGGAGTATTGTGGGTTTCAATGAAACCGAGAAAAATGAATGCAGTCTAAATGCATCTTAGCTCTCTTGTGCTCCATTAAACACTGCCTGTATTTTTCATTGTTAAACCTCCTCTGTAAATGATACGCTCAAGAGAGAGAGAAAACAATGGTCCCCCGATGTTCTGAGAACTCCACGGAGGACGGGACACCTGTTGCACCCGTTTTAAAGCTGGTCTAATATCATCCTAGCTATCATGACTTCTTCTCAGATTAGAACCCTGTGAACTAATTCGATGCTGGTGCAGAGAAGACTCGCTGCTAGAGGTTTGCTAGCCACTCTGGAAGGCTTTGGCCCTTCTGGAAGCTTCTGTCTGTCAACTGAATGAAAAAGGAGGGTGGAGTGTTCTGTGCCAGGCTCTGGAGAAATTCCTGTTTTGGTCTTCAGTTTCCAGCACTCTCAGCCATTGTGGCTGTGTTTTTGATGACTATTTCCAATGCATACTGGAATAGGCTAGCTGGGAGTTCTGGAAGCTGTAATCCAAAAAAAGTAACACTGGAAAACTCTGTTTCAAACTAAGATTGCTTTTTGTTCACTGTTTCTGGTCACAGAATTATACTGGTTTTGACACCAGTGCAAAACGTTTTGGATAATTTCTAGGCAGCATTTTTGAATGAGTATTTGGGATGTGGTGGCGCTGTGGGCTAAACCGCAGAAGCCTGTGCTGCAGGGTCAGAAGACCAGCAGTCGTAAGTTCGAATCCACGCGACGGAATGAGCGCCCGTTGCCTGTCCCAGCTCCCGCCAACCTAGCGGTTCGAAAGCATGCAAATGCGAGTAGATAAATAGGTACCACCTCGGTGGGAAGGTAAACAGCATTCCATGTCTAAATCACAATGGCCATGTGACCACGGAAAGATTGTCTTCGGATAAAACGCTGGCTCTATGGCTTGAACAGCGGGATGAGCGCCGCCCCCTAGAGTCGGACACGACTGGATAAAAATTGTCAAAGGGAACCTTTACCTTTACCTATTTGAAACATTCCATGGCTGAAATCCTGTTGAGTAAATTATTCCTGCCAGAGAGTGGTGGCATAACCAGCAGGGGCAGATTGCTGGTAAATAAAGACTTCCTGCTTTGATCCTAGAGTTTGCCCAACTTGCTTGTAATGAGACTCATAGGTGAGTTGTGGGTGGGTTGGGTGAGCCCCCAGATCAAAGTGGGAGCTCTTCAATTACTAGCAAGTTTCCCCTGCAAGTTATATCCTTGCCCAACGAGACTGGCTGTGAGCAGGTTTCATGCTTTTATAATTTCATGTTCTCTCTCCCTGGGATGGTCTTTGATGATGAAGGCATGTATACAAATGTTAACTGCTCTCCTCTTCCTTTTGCCCTTACCAAGGTATGCCACTCACTGTGGGAAAAGAGGCTCAGGTTTCAGGCAGCGGGTGTTTCCATTCAGAAGCTGCAAGATTTGCTTTTTCATACCACAGCTCCAGCAGTCTCTTTTCCGGAAGTGCATGAGTCATTTTAAAAGCCTTTTTCACACAAGAGATCACAGGAGTTCAGCCGAAAAAAGATAAGCTCTTCCGTTAATAATTTTTTCCCGTGGTTTGAACAAAATAGCCAATATCCCTAGTTCTTCCCCCCTCCGTTTTTGTTTCTAGTATCCATTCCTGTACCGTATTTTCCAATGAAACTTTTTATTTTATCTTTAAGATAGCCCAGGAGCACAAATAAAGTCAATTATTACGTTCATTTATATGCAAATTGATAAAATGTTCTAGCCAATTAATCTATTTTCTGTTCATTAATCCCTTCTTCATTAACGACTGTAACCATGCAAAGTTCATAAAAAAATTAATGTGCACCAATAATTCTAATTCAAAAGGCATCCTTCAGACATTAAGGGACCTTTGCCTATGCTACATAGAGGGTAGAAGATCATCATGTACCCCCAATATATTTAGTCCCACCTGGGGCAGATGTTCATGAGGGAATTGTTCAGCCTTCAGGGAAGACAAAAACCTGCTCCAGATAGTTGATTAAAGTACTGCTCAGGGGTGGCCCAAACGGGGGGGGGGGGGAATGGATCCCTCAGATGCCTCAAAGAGGGGCAGATTTATTTTTATTCCTTTGAAGTGCTGTTCGAAAATCCATTTAGAAGGTTGCAGTTACATCTCCCAATTTTATAAGGCAGAGATCAGACTCGTCCTTGAAGAAGCTAATGAGAAGTACTCTTGAAAGGCAGACAAGAAAAGAGGGCGAACGAGGAATTCGAGAAGCCCAGAGAGGTCCAATCAATATAGGCAATGATTACCACCAGTTAACAACTGGATTCAAAGGAGCACCCTCTAGCACACCCCTCAGCCATTATGTGTGCGTCTAATTGAGAACAACTGAGGGCTGAGCCAAATGTTCCAGGGAGCTTGTTCTAAGAAGCAGAAATTCCTTGGGTGTTAAAAGCTGACTACTTGTGATCCCTGTAGTCTGCAGATTAGCTTTCTTCCTTTTGTGATTGGTCCTCAGAGATTAAACACTGGCTTAGTTTCCATACCGATGGTTCAGATGCAAGTGTTGGGAGGAGGGGGTGTTTGAAACCCTGATTGATTTTTCTTCTTCTAAGGAGAGCATATACACACATAGACTTTTACAGAAATTCTTCCCCCCCCCTTTGAGAACTGGAGATTTCGAGGTTTCCTTTGACCTCTTGCCCCACGCTTGTCTTTAGCTGCCGGCCTTTGCCACTGATGGGACCAGCCCTGCTGCAGTCTTAAATGAGAGAAGGGGGCAACTATCTTTCTACAGAGTGATTTACCTGGGAAAGAAGAGCCGCCATTAGTGATGGTTGGGCCTAATGGGAGGCTAGGATTTGCTCCAGCTGCCATAGACCCCGTCCTCTGTGGTATCTCCAGACTGCCACAGGAAATGTCTGGTCTTGGACTGCTAGGGAAATGGTTCAAGGAAGCCAGACGGTGGGCAAGTTGCTCCATAGGATTATAACCATAGAATTAAAGAAAAAAATGAGTTGGAAGGGGCCTATATGGCCATCAAGTCCACCCCCTTGCTCAAATCAAAGCAGCTCTGACAGATGGTTGTTTAGTTTTCTCTTGGATGCCTCCAGTGTTGGAGCGCTCACCACCTACTGAGGTCATTGACTCCCCTTATCGCACTGCTCTAACAGTTAAGAGGTTTTTCCTGGTCTTCAGCCTAAATCTGGTTTCCTGTCTTTGGAGCCCATTATTGCGTGTCTTGCACTCTGGGATGATCGAGAACAGATCCTGTCCCTTCTCTATAGGACTAGCTTTCAAGTATTTGAAAAGTGTAATCCTATTTCCCCTCAGCCATCTTTTCTCAAGGCTTACAATTCCCAGAATCCCCAGGCTGCTGTTTAGGTGTCACCTGAGGGATTCTGGGAATGGTAGTCCAAAAGGCAATGTTTCTAAGCTCAGGAAAAAGTTGCCTCCCAACTAACTAACCAACCAACCAACCACAGCAACAAATCTGGAAGTCATTTAGCCGCAGCGGTCTGGTCTGACAAGATGGCTCATACCGCTCATGTTTGCTTTCCAAGATCCCTTCTGCCACGGCCTCCTGCATTTAATAGCATCCATTTGCTTATTAATGGAAAATAAGTGTGTGTGACTTCACAGCCCAAGGCGCTCTGCAAATCTCATGGAGCCATTTGCTCCCTCCTTAAAGTAAATGGGTTGGAATATCCAGGATCCAATTTCCACAGTGAAACCCTGGGAAAAGTGTGGATGATAGGGAAATCTTGGCAGCTGGTTTGGATCCCCCTTTCCTTCCTCCTCCCTCCCGCCCCCCCCAAGTCTCCGTATACTGTTTTTCTTATGGTGAGGCTGTAAACGTTTCTGATCCATCTCCTTTACACGAGGAAGAGGAAATGTTGTACCAATCAGGCTGTTTCCAGACATCAACAAAGCCATCTGTTCTATTTTAAAGTCTGGCATCGCTCAGCTCCTCATTGTGGGATGGCTTGGGCTGCTGGAATCCATGTCTTTGGGAACGAGATAAATGAACCAGCCACGACACAGGAGGGCTTGAGCCCTTGGTGTGTTTCTGTCCTCCGGACTTTTTCTAGCTAATCCACGCCCTTCCCCTTAGACAAAGCTAGATTTTAGCTCCATGCACAGATGCCAGAGTTTATTAATCTGGCTTACTATTACATTTATTTTCTTGACGTGACAATGCTCTGAAGAAATCTCCCTAAACTTCTCATTCGCAGCAACACATTGGAACAGACTGCTGAGCGCTCGTTAACACCTCTTGCCTCCAGCGTGAGGACAAAACAACGCATGCTTTCTTCTCTTGAGCTTTCTGTGTTTAGTACAGAAGAAGTGGCGTTCCCCCCTCCTCCTCTGCGAAATTAAGGACACATATTCACACAGACACCTAGAGAGAAAAAACACAGAAGGATGAGCTGATTTGTCATAGAGATGGAAGCAACCCATCCACTCCCTCTGGTGTTAGAAGGCAGTGCAAACAAACAAAAAACATAAACAAAAAACAAAACAAACACAAAACAAACAAAAACACCCACTGTTTTGGTTTTCACACACACACACACAAAGGATCATATTACTCTATGCAATATTTAATTTTATTTTAAAATATTTTTACTCTGCCTTTCTCCTTAAAAAGAACCCAAGGTGGCTTGCATCATTAAAAGACAATATTTGAAACTAACAACAGTGAATATACAAATACAAAAAGACTCAAACAAATAAGATACTAAGAAACACAAGCGATACTATAAACACATGCAAAGCAGAAAGGCAACCACCATCCATTTCAAAACCCCACTCAGGCTGCCAGTCACTCAGGGAAAGCTTGCCTGAAGAGAAAGGTCCTCACCTGCTTGCGGAAGGACAGCAGAGATGGGGCCACCCGGGCCTCCAGTGGGAGGGAGTTCCAGAGACTGCTCCTCGTCCAGCAGCCCCATCACCCATGTCCTGAGGGAGGGGGCCTGGCTGACTTCAGATACAAAGGTGACTTCGACGTAGGGAGGCGCCAGACACCATGTAAGCAGAGCTCGTGTCTTCAGGCCATGTGTTCTGGGAGCTATAATCTGCAAAAGTTACTTTCCCACAGCTGTGCACTATGAATGCTTCTTTAAGATTTAGTTCAGGATAAATAGCATTCTTTCTCCCCTTTTTCTGCAGGCATTTAAATTTCTTCCTCAGTTTGTTTATGTCTGTGTTTTTCTTTTCCTAGGCTTTATGTGCGCTATAAGCGGCTTGTCCCGTGTCAGCAGACTATAGCTACATGTCTTTATTACTTTTACAACTACTTAAATCTTGACATGTAACTGCTATTGAACAATCTGGAAATGTTCCACTGAATTAGGCAAATTTTCCTGATGCTGCTGGAAACTGTTTTGGATGCGGTCTTGCTGTGGGCAGGCGGCAGGCAGAGAAACAGATGATGATGATCCTTGGCACTGCTTGCTGGTCTGTTTGTCGTCTGTTACATTTAAGAAACTCCACTAATGAACTCAGGGAGGTAGACGTGGCCATCTTCCCCTCCGTTTTATCCTCTTGGCCCTCTTGTCCAGTCTAGCCCAGCCTTCCCAGCTGAGCACTTTCAAGATGTGCTAGAGGTACAATCGTTAGCCATCTTAATTGAGGATGCTGAGAGCCGTCACCCGGCATGTCCAAAGGGTGCCAGATTGGGAGAGTCTGTTTTAATGTCCTGTTGTGTTTTCCTTATCTGTGCTTTTTTGAAATTTTCTGAACCTCTGAGAAGCATCGCGCTGTGTCAGATGCAAACCCCAGCAAAGCAACTAGTTGTGAAGTACTGAACTCATTAAAGAGAAATGTTTTCAGTTCCCCCAGAAAGGTGTTTTGATAAGGCAAATCAAACGACTTAATCCTGGAAGTCAGAGAATGTGAACTGTTCACTAGCGTTGCAGAAAGAGGATGATTAAAATGCCAGATAACTCAGGCTGGGTAATTACAGCTCTGGATCATTTCCCCCCCAAGCCACAAAGAAGAGATCGGAAGAAGTGAATGTAGGTTGTTTACAACACCCGTAATGTTGGTTACTTGTTCCCTTGGTACAGAGCCAGGGAAACCCCTATTGTCTGGTGCGCTCTACCACCCCCAAGCCTACCGATGTCGTGATCCATTTATGGCACACAGTTGAAAATGCTTAAGGTGGCACAACCTGTAATTCACTCATCCTCATGGAAGGAAGTTCACCATTTATTCCCATTTTAAGGAGGGTGAGCTGTGCACCACTTAGATCTGGAGGAAACGTTGTACAAGGGCCCTAAATGAAATCCAAGATCCCCACCCCTCGTCCCAGTATCACCAGCTTTGGCCTTTGGGAAGAGCCTTCGATCGGAAGCAGAACAGTCTTCGCAGTCTGGATTCCAGCTTCCATTCCTGGCATGTCTCTTAGCAAGATGAGGTGATAGGAGAAGAGGGAAAACCTTTTTCTGTGCCGGCCTCCCACTGGCAGTTTTCTCCAGTGATTCCCAAGCTCCCTGAGTCAGGACTGAAATGTTCTCTCCTTTTTGACTCTGGATCCTTGAGGGCAGAAAATGCTGCACTTCCAGAAAGGAGAGGTTCTGCCCCAGACTCAGGATGATGGAAGACCTCCTTTCAGGTCATGGGACAGGTGGAGGATGACAGAACAGGCTAGGCTGGAGGCTATCTGGCAAAGCGTCCCTCTGTAGGGGAGTATGGACTTCTAAGAGTCAAGGCCTCCTTGAGCGTAAGGGGTCTTAAGAGGAGATTCAACCCCTTGGAGGACCTTTTGCTCAGGCACCTAGTTTGGCTGAGATGCTGGGAAGAATGTCTGTCCAACCATCAGACCTTGTCCGTTGGCCTTGCACGGTGTGGCCTTTTGTTGCGATTGCTCTGCCGGCGCCTGGCTTTGGGTTGTGCTGGTTTCATCGCTTGGAGTATCCCTTATCTAGCTACTGTTTGGGCTTTGCTGATTTTAGTCCATGGAGAGTTGTCTCCCTCTGGATTTCCTGAACCTGAACAACCAGTTTGTTGGTAGGACTGTTAGTTTGACCCCTGCTTTGCCTTATTTACTCTGTTTCTGGGTACCTCTTGTCTTCTTGTTAGTTGTGCTCTTATATGTACCGATCTCAGACTTTAAGAACTTGCCATAAAGTTAAACTACCTGGAAACAGTACCTACTGCCTGAGATTTGCAGTAGAGGACAGTGAACTAGGAGGACTGGCCACAGGCAGTACCATATATTTAAGACTTGGAGTCAGAGCTTGGTAAGGTTCCTTTCCCACAACCACGATGGCTGTAGTCTAAAAAAAATTGTAACTTTCCCAATTCTGCTTACAACTCCAACCATCCTCTGCAATGGGGGGGGGGGGGCATTTCTCAGGGTCCCAAGTCAGCATCTCCTGTAGGGTGCTGTCCAGGGTGCTGATCATATTTTGCATCATTGTAACCCTGTTATGACCGGTGGGTAGAGAACCAAGTCAATGCTTATGCTATGGGCTATTTCTGGTCTTGGAGGTGGTCCCTAGCCCCCGAGGGCCCAAAACTCCATGAATTTATATCACCTCTTTTTTGAGCCATACAGGTTGGCAATCATCATTACATCTTGGGGCACTGAATCCCCCTGTTAAACTATGTGCGGGACCGGTGGGTTTTCATATGATAAGACAGCAGGAAAACCATTCCTCTCCCTACCATCTCTGCACCATACATAAAGTTATATAATTCTCTGATGCAGGAGGCGATATGTAGTTGACCTGACTAGTACGCATAGATGTCTTTAATGGCCATGAAAATAACCTCTAGTCTAGTTGACACAACTAGAGTCTCTCCCTGACACTTTTAATCAAAAGGATTAGACAGCCGGTAATGGGAAAGAGTTCAGCATGGGAAGGAACACTGTGTGCCACTATGTTGCAGGGATGACTTATAGACAGAGCAGGGCTAGAAGGACAAATCAAAGCAGCTTCCCATCTCCTGTGTTGTAAAACATGGCCCCATACCTTAAAAGGAAAAAAAAAGCAAAGCCAAGAGGGTTGTCACTAAGGCCAGTGGAGGAGGCGAAAGGCGTGGGAACCAAGAACGTTTCAGGGGGTTTCGGTTATGTTCAGTCTGAACAGAAAGGTGATATGGCAGCCTTCTTAAGACATTTAACAGGCTGTCACTTGGAAGATAGAACAGGCTTGTTTTTGCTACATCAGAGGATTCAAATTACATGGATACTTCAATGAAGCATGGAGAAAATGTTCCTGATGATAACAGCTGTTTGACAGGGAAAGGGAGTGTGTAAAAACAAACAAACAACTTCTTCTTCGGAGGATTTTCATCAGAGGCTTGATAGCCATCTGGCGGGGAAATATCAGCTGTGTCCCTCCAGCCTTGGCAGAGGGTTGGAGCTGATGACCCTTTTGGTCTGACAGTTCTATCATGGGTCTGTGATTCTAGCCAAATGTAACGGGGATGGTTTCCCCTCTGCATCCCCTGAAGTGGAGGTCACACAATGAGCACGGGTGGCCCTGTGCTGGAAAGAGCAATGGGATGCCCCATTGGGCAGGCCAAGCATCAGCTGATCCTTGCAGTTGCCAGGCCTGCTTGCTTTACAGTGGAGTTCAAAAGCTCCACGGACGGACGTTGCCCGGGCCACCCCTTTTTCACCTCTGTTGCTTTCAGCTTCCCACCTACTCAGACCAGACTTCTTTCAGCACAGCTGCAGTTGAAGGTGGGATATTCCACATTTACTCTCTGCAGCAAGGACTGCCATGATAGTAGCAGCAAAGTCTGAACCCAGTGGGGTGTAAGTAAATTTGGGGCATTACACATCCCTCCCTCCCTCCCTCCCTTGATTTGCTTTGTGGCTTTTCATTTTGGCCAAGCCACTGGAGGAGCAGGTGCTGCTTCCGTTTTTGCCTTTCACCTGTTGTTGTTGTTGTTGTTGTTGTTGTTGTTGTTGTTGTTGTTGTTGTTGTTGTTGTTGTTGTTGTTGTTGTTGTTGTTGTTGTTGTTGGGGTGTTTCTGGAGTGGAGGAGGGCAGAACTGATACTTCTCCCTCCACTTTTAAGATCTAGCAGCAATTTGCAAGGTGAAAGATTTAAGTGGAGGAAAGGACTCTAGAAGAAGCTGTCGACTGCCTCATCCAAGTTTCCCCTCTGCAGCTGTGGCTTTGAGATGTAAAGTAAAAGGTCTGGAGATGATTGTCTTCTAGAAAAGGCACACTCACAACAAAAGCAAAACAAAACATTGCCTTGGCGTGATCCTCCTCTGCTAGAGAGCAAATTGCAGGAGAGCCTGCCTCTAAAGCAGAGCATGGTCATTCTTTCTGCGTAGCCCCTTCCATGACCCTTTAAAGCTGGTAGAAAGTGTCCTTGACTTCATTGGAACACAGATGGCAAAGACAGGGCAAAAGAGCACTCAGACAGTATGTCACGTTGGACAGGTAGTACATGCAGTATAAGTCACTGGTGGCTAATGTGTGCCAGCACTGAAAGAGCCAGGAAATGCGCTTGGCAGGAGGTGGGGGGGGGAGGAAAGCCAGCTTATTATTCTCAGCACATCACCAGTTGGAAGGCGAGTGTCTGAACAGAGCTAAGGTAGAAATCTGTCTGTCTTCCATAAGAGGGTTTCAGCACGAACAGTGAATCAGTCCCTGCCTGGGAACAACAGCCATGGTTTTTGAAAGAAGGGAAAGCAATATTTGGAAACCACAGAGAGAGAGAGAGAGAGAGAGAGATGGGATGCGCATGACGAAGCCACTACTAGGGTTTGGGACCTTATCGATGGAGCACCCAGTGGAGGGCAAAAGGTTGAGGAAGATGCTAAGGTGCAGTTAGAGGAGCCGAGGTGTCTGGTGCAGAAGGTTCCAGCTGCAAGTTCTCCTTGGCCTAGAAAAGTAGCTGGCTGGAAATCTCAGGGGGCTGGAACTCTGGGTTCGGGAGCCCAATTCTGGTGTACCTTGCGGGAGAAGAGCCAGCCTGAGCAACCTTGGGCAAGCTGCACGGTGGTTCCAAGAGTGTCCCCAGAAGGGGAGACTAGGAAACCATTTCTGCATACTTTACACCTATAGTGCCCTGGAAAGGGGTTGTCATAAATCAGGGTTGAGTTTGACAGCCCATATAATTTATACAGAAAGTAGACAGAAAGAAGTTTTAAGCCGCACAGGGAACTGAAAGAAACGAAACTTCCACACGACCCAAAACACACCTGATCTGGACAAGGACAAGCCTCAGGGTTAACCTCTCAGTTTAACCAGATATTAATTTCTACTCACATTTCACACCTTGAGGAATGGAAGAGTCTCTCTGTGTGGGTTGCATGGGAAAGAACAGGAGATGCAATTTTAGCTTGGCTTGCCTGAGCAAGTGCTTTCCCCCCCCCCCCCCCCAGTATCAATTAACGCAGGCATTTTCTGGTACCCACCTTCACAGCCGGGGTGCTGCTCTGTTTGAAACTTTGAAGGAGCCAATTAATCCTTGCTACTCGCATTCTGTAGCTTCTGCAGTGAGTCATTTTGCCTCTTGGCCTCCCCCCAGCGCACGCTTCCCATTCAGTCCTGCCCCCCCTGGGGCCCCCAGCATCGACCCACCAGCCCTTGGGTGGTGCAGATGATTTATCCCTGCCTTCCACCCTACAAAGATCCTTGAGGGCGAGAGCGGGTCGGATCCCAGCTGGGCTGCTCCCAGCTAGCAGGGGCTTCTTGAAAGGCCCAATCTTGTACATAAAGGGCGCTCAACGGTGGAAGGAACAACCGAGCATGGCTCCAGGTTAGAGGGGGGTTTCTTTTGATTAGCTTGCTTGCCTGAGAGAGCTTAGCGCTGTTGAAATGGGTGGGATTGAAAACCCAGCTCTCGGTTAAAAACAAGCTTTACGTCTGTTCTAAGAGGCAAATCACTAAGTACTGGGCGAGGGCGGTGGAACGGAAGATCTCTCTGGCTCCTTTGCTACACCAAGAAATGGGTTTCTTCCACGTTCCCAGCACACCACCACTCTGGGGAGCATGGGCAGTGGTTTTTCTAGGAATGGTCAGGAGGTCAGTTGGCCGGAGTTTTTCCTGCGTCACAAAGAATGCTTAACTGCTGGGAAAGCTGAACAAGACCCACTGCTGAAAGCTTACAGCCTGCAGACATAGAAGCAGGGGAGTGGAGGATGCGCCCTGGGTGTGGGGAAAGCCTCTGGGCTGAGCCATTGGTGGAGAGACAGACAGCCTTTGGCACGTCCCTCTGCTTCCCTCAAGAACAGGGGGAGCAGAGTCTGATCAAAGAAGATTCTCAGCACACCCACTGCTGCAAAAAAGAGACCCTCCCTCTAAACATGGGGGAAATGACACCCCATGCAGAAGATAGCATCGTTCTGAAATGCATATGAGAAGACAGCCTACTGTGATCTTTGCTAACCTGGGGGCTCTTCCAGATGTACCTACTTCACTGCAACTCCCGTCCTGATAGGGGAGATGGGAATTGTAGTCAAATGCATGTGGAGGTCTCCCCGGGCTGGACAAGCCCTGGGTGTAACCCCCATGAGCCAGCAGCCATGAAGAATGTTGCAAAGAGCAATACCAACACAAGTGCTTACAGAGGGCTTCAAGAAGATGCTGCGCTGTGGTGGTGGAGGAGAACCACAGGGCCCAGGAGATGCTTGGCCTGCTGCCTTGATGTACGTGTTCGGCCATGAGACCTTCCGTCCCTGGGTAAGGGTTGCTGCCAGCCCAGGGAGAGAGAGGGCGTGAGGATCCGCCAGGTGGAGTTGGCTCTTTATAAATTATCCCACCTTTTCATCTCATGCTGGAGAGGCTTGAGGTGCTCCGAGGCAGATGAATCAAGAATGCCCTTCCAGAATCTCTCTGCCAGGAAAGAAATTTGCCATGTAATTAGTATTAAATATGTTAATCGAGAGGCCAATTTAAGTCAAGGTGTTATTGAGGTCTGGGAGTCTTTATGCAAAGCCAGGCAACTTTCCAAGGGAAAAAAAAGCCATCTCTGTATAAAACGGCAATGATTTGCCTCCCTTGCTGGAAGCCAGCTGCAGGAACTCCACTGGTCCAGGGGCAGGAAAGACAACAAGCCCATGTTTTCCACAGCCCATCATGACAATCACCTTGACAAGGAACGGGGAAGCCAGGCGGTGGCGTTTGCACAGGCCCTAAGATCTTTTCTAAGTCCCGTTCCGACAAATGGCAACACCGTTCCAGACTCCAGTACCCATTTTCAGCTTGGGAATCACAACAAGAGTCTGAAACGCAAAGCATAAATGAGTCATCGGATGTAAAGTTAGACGCAATAAAAATAGGCAGCCGACTTGCCTGTTTTGGAAACACTGGACCCATGAGCACGGCTTCATAGATTTCATTCGAAATTTGCAGCAATAGAGGGAGCGACTGTTTACTGAGGTGGAAGCCTCGGCCCTTTCTGCACCAGGGAGGTCCCTTTCCCTGCCCCGAATAGGGTGGTGCCTCCCACCCAAAGAGTAACCTGGCCTGACTCTGCTTAGCTTCCAAAATCAAAGCAAATGGTGTGTTTTCAGAGTGGTGTGGTGACAATCAGAGTTGAGGGCAGGACTCGCATTTCCCCCTAGGCTGACCCAGTGAAAATGATGCTGTTCTAGGTGACCACACCACCACTTTCAAGGAAGCACTGCTTTCACGCAATATTTGACGTCAAAAACAAACAGAATTTGCTGCCGGTGGTGGTGGATGCTGGCTGTGGACTTAGATAGCTCTAAGTAGAAGCCGACCAGTTTATGAAGTCATGTTATCCGTTCTCTAGCTCACTTTGTTTCTCTTCTGACAAACCACAGTTCCGTTGGGGAGAATGAGAGACACAGAGAGAGAGGAGGGGTGTGGGGAAAATTTATGCTGTTATGCTGTTACAATGTATATGTCTGTGGCAGTAGCAAATGTATATCTATGACAATGGCAGGCCTCATGCTAAAACTGCAAGTCACTAGTTTCCAGTAAGGATGATCATTAACCTGCTGTCTATTGTCTCTGGATAATGTAGTTAAAGTGTTCGTGTATTCAGGAACTTGTCTGTGTATTTGGATGGTATCTGTGCCTGTTTACCAGCCTGTCTGTTTACCAACCACTGTGTTTACTGATGCCTTTGTATTCAAGGAAATTAGCTGTCTCTGTTTACTAGCACTCTGGTTATTCTGGCTGTGTATTCAGGAAATTAGTTACCTCTGTATTGATTAACTAGAGCAAAGGTAGTAGGGGATACAATAAAAGAAGAGGAGGCGGGGGAACGGGAGATTCCGCCTCTGAACAGCTGCCATACACTCGAGTGTCCCGTCTTTTCTTTTCCCCCTTGCTGGTCAAGGAGAAAGATCCCTGCCCCTGAGGCTTCATCTGCAAGACCCCTACTTTCCTCCATCTTGCAGATCCCGACAAATTGGTGCCCTCTCTGAGGTAATTCACCTCTCTGAGGTCCATTCTTGAAGACCACCTACTCATCACGCCCGGTGTGGAAGGGCTACAGCGCGCGCATGCATCCTCTGGATCCCGATGAGTAGGACTGAGGTCAACTTTCGGCAATTCGCACTCATCTCGCCTGGCACAGGCCCCAAGACGCATCAATCATCCGCAAGGATCCCTCGGGTGAGTGGAATTTGTCAAGTAAGACACCTACACTTTTAGCAACATGGGAACATCTTTATCAAATCTTCAGAAACAATTTCTAGTGTGTACTTGCCTCCAAGACACACGTAACATCCTTTCTGATCCAGAATTCGAGGCTAATCTAATCAAACAACTCCCTCAAATTCTGCCTCCGCTCCCTTCAGCCTCTTTGGCTTGCCTGGAGCAGCATGAGGACATCTCCTGGAAAATCCAGGATGAATTGAAAGCATTGGCACCTCAGGCAACTGATACTGATAACCATCCTTCAATGGATACAACAGGTGCTTGTGCAGAAACTGGTGTCATTTCTGCCCCTCCTGTCATTGAGGGAGCAGCAGAAACACAGAGAGATGTGCCAGCTGTTTCTGCTAGTTGTGAATTGTTCCCAGCTCAAGGCATCCACAAACTGCAAAGCAGTAACCAGGACAATGGGATGGACTCTTTATCTGCCCCATGGTTTAATGACTGCAAGGCCTTGACAACAGATTCCTTTCCACCAGCAGAAGGACTTACTTGCCTTCAAGAATGGCAGGATTTAGCATTTAAGCGAGCAAAAATTAATGCTGGTGCATCCCCTGATAGTCCTCTAATGTTTATGGGAGGAGCTGCATTTTCTACTGCTGTTCAGCAAGGCTCCACGACAACAGCTCTAACTCATGCAGCAGGAGTATCTATAAATGCATTCCAATCAGCAAATCAAACTGCATGCCTGACTCCCTTCCTTGCTAGTCTGAAAGAAGCAGCAGCTACCTCAGTGTCTCCGCCTGTTCAGCCAAAGTTGCATGATATTTCATGGAATTGGGATCCAGGCCCAGATTTCTTTGATACCATAGACTGGGGTACAAAAGCAGCTTTATAAGCATTAGATACATCATATAAGGAAGGGGAGGAGAAAGAGAATCTAAGGGAGGTGGCTGCTACACCCAACATGAAGATTGTTTTGGACTGCTTTTTCCATATGCTAATCCTGTTTGAATGAAAAGTCCTACTCAGCCGGACATGGCAATTATATAGATCACCAAAGAATGCCTCCCACCTGGACAGTAGAGAGACTAATGCTGCATATTGGGGTGGGAGGAGGCGAACCAGAAAGTTTTTCCCCATCACCTTCCAATTTGGAGAAAGCATTGTTTACACTCAAGCCACTTGTAAGGATCCAAATGATGTCCTGCACACTCTAGGTTCCATGTTCTTAGAACTACAAATCCTATCATACTTTGCATTGCTGTGAGCATATGGGACTTCATACAAGCCTGCATTCCTGTCTCTGCCTTCCAGGAGTAACAGTGTCACATCCCTAAGAAAATGTTTGTTCCAAATGCTGTAAATTGTCAAAAATGTTTGTTTTTCTTTCTGCAGGATAAGGTTGATAAGAATTTCAGAGAAACAATTCTTAGTTTTATACTCAGAATTAACTGCAGTTTTAGCCTTTGAGTTTTTCCTAATATGAATTTAATTTTGTTGTAGACACTGTATGTTTATTCTTTTACATGTCACAGTTTTCCTTGAAAATTATTTTCTAATGTAGTATGAAAACTTTGTTTATCCCTGAGACAGAGAAGCATATTATTCCCTACAAGTAGGCCCCACAGTAGGCAATTTTGTATACTGTGATGCTGATCCATCTGACATGCTTGCCTGTAGAAACACATTTTCAGTCCAGGGGACATTTAAGGGCACTAGCAGGCAACCTTTTCATTCAGTCAGTTGTACAGTTTAAGAACTTTGCCCCAGAGCAAGGCAGATGTGTACCAGCATCATTCTTTACTACTCATCCCTCAAAATAAGTTGCTGTTCTTTTGCCAAGCTCTATATGTGTCTCTCCAGTCCAATGTCATACAAGAAATTCATGGTGTGTGTGTCTTCAGTGGGGAAGTTGTCTGTGTCACATATTTCTATGCAACAGTTCTGTATACCTTAAAGTTTTTTGCTTTTGCCTCTTAGCAGTATATTGTGCTTATATATCTGAATAATATGTTTTCAATATGTTTTCTTTTCCTGAAAATTGTTAAGTACTCTTATTATGCAAACATTATTGTAATTATAATTTTAGCTATCCAATATTGTGTTTTCTTTAATCTACACTGTAAATTTAATTCTCTTGCCAAGATTCCAGGTTTATTCCATCAGAACAATGTTTTAAGGTTGTAAAGAGTTTTGGCTCTCAGTGCACCAAGGAAGCAGGTTTGGCTATTGGAATGCTTCCCTAATTCCCAGTGGCCTGGAAAATGCTATGCCACCCTCTGCTGAAGATGAACCAGACTTTCTGCTATCATACCTGCACCGGAACCCCCTGGATTCAGAAGATTCAAGAGTCGACAACAGCCATTGTCTTCAACAAAATAAATAAAAAACGGTTGGGATGTGGGGAAAATTTATGCTGTTATGCTGTTACAATGTATATGTCTGTGGCAGTAGCAAATGTATATCTATGACAATGGCAGGCCTCATGCTAAAACTGCAAGTCACTAGTTTCCAGTAAGGATGATCATTAACCTGCTGTCTATTGTCTCTGGATAATGTAGTTAAAGTGTTCGTGTATTCAGGAACTTGTCTGTGTATTTGGATGGTATCTGTGCCTGTTTACCAGCCTGTCTGTTTACCAACCACTGTGTTTACTGATGCCTTTGTATTCAAGGAAATTAGCTGTCTCTGTTTACTAGCACTCTGGTTATTCTGGCTGTGTATTCAGGAAATTAGTTACCTCTGTATTGATTAACTAGAGCAAAGGTAGTAGGGGATACAATAAAAGAAGAGGAGGCGGGGGAACGGGAGATTCCGCCTCTGAACAGCTGCCATACACTCGAGTGTCCCGTCTTTTCTTTTCCCCCTTGCTGGTCAAGGAGAAAGATCCCTGCCCCTGAGGCTTCATCTGCAAGACCCCTACTTTCCTCCATCTTGCAGATCCCGACAGAGGGGGAGAAGCTTTCCTAAGCTGTCCACTTAAGTGTCTCGAGGTTTTGATCTTGATTATGATTTATTATTCATTTGAAACCTTTCCTTCAAGTTGACATCAACAGTTTACAATAGCTAGTGAATAAGCTATATAATAATTCAGAGCACAAGCGAAAGGCGCAGAGCTAGAAAGAAGACATACGAGGGGAATATTGTGGCTGAGTTCAGAGAAGTGACTTCTTTTGGATGACAACCCCCAGAATCCCCCAGTGATTGGCATGGCCAGTTGCCCCTTTCAGAAAAACAGTTTCCCCAAGGACTGGGAATACGTACATTGCCTGAGTCTCCTCCAGGACCTGGTGAGGAGAAAAGCATGCTGGACACTCCAGTAACTTCCAGGCTAGCTATTCCAGCCTTCCCATACCTTGCACCATGCTGATGCTGTGGACTACAAGTCCCATCAGGACTTCTGGCTGTAAGGACTCCAATTCACTCTTGTGCCCAGTTCTTAAAGGCTTGCAAGAGGTTTGCGCTCTTTGTAACTCAACCCATGTAAGTCCAATCCATTTGAAAAGCAGCCGGAGTGGTGAGCGTGGGCTGCTGCTCCTTCCCATGTCTTGGGAGGCAGGCAGGAGGCAGATTAGGATGATGGGGGGTGTGGTAGAGTGGGCAGTGTTGAGTGAAAGGTTCTGCAGCCTCAGGCTGACTTTCCCAAGCTGGGGCTTTTGCTGTAGGACCTATGAAGACTCCTTTGAGGTCTCATCAAAGATTCGGCTTCTGTCTGGTTTCCTGCAGGGCTGAACCAGAGGCTGCTGAGAAAACCTGCCCAGTGAGGGGGTGGATTCAGTCATTTCCCCACGACTGAGAGGGCCCAGTCCCTCCCTGGATGACCCTCCTATCCCAGGGACAGTGAATCCACTCCAGTTTTAGCCTGAACATTAAAGGACCCGATCTAGAGGTAGCACCTATCTCAAGGTAGGGTCTTGTACTTAGAATAACTCCCATAGAATTCAGACCACAGTGGATCCACCGCCCCTGAAAAATGGGAGTCCCCCCCCCCGTCCTGCCTCCAGAACTGAGGAGGGTTTCCTTGAGCCAGCCTCCTGGCAGATTTCTCCCTGTTTTGAATTTGTTTAATTCTCTTTTTAAATCCATATAAGCTCGATGCCTTTCTCACTTCCTGGGGCTGCAAATTTCATGAATTAATTAGGCCATTATGGCATGGAGTGTTTTCTCTCTTTTTTTGCCAGTTTATGCAGCACCCAGCCCATCACCTAAACAGGGCTTCCTCTGATCCGGGGCCGTCTTGAAGCTGTCGGAAAAGGCAATTATGAAAAAAGACTGGGCTCACATGGAACCAGCCACTTAAAAAAGCAAACTGAAATGTAAATGGATGCATTTGGGAAGGTGTGGCGGCCGGGGAGAAGGAGAAAGAGAGAGGATGAGAGAGAGCTCCCACCCCATCTTGCTCGCCCTCTGATATAATTACTTTGGGTCCAATTTCCTGCTCAGGCTGGCTATCTGTGAGGCCATGCGGTCTCATACTGTGAATTCTGCCGCCACAAAATTGGAATCACACGTCTTGCACTGCACAGCCTTCCTGTCGTGAGCTGGAAATCTGGCAAAGGGCGGAGTGTGTTTGTTTGTCTCCTAGAGATATGAATGACTCCAGGGGTTGGCAAGAGTTTGGTCAGGATGGGGCCACCGTGACAGGTTATTCTGGGAAACGTAGTCCCAGGAAAGAGCTTTTCCCAGCTCTGCTTCCACTTGTACACCCTCTCTTTCCTCTCCTGCTGACAGGGTGGATATAGAAATGAACTGAAAATATGTTTAATGGTTGTTGTGGGTTTTTTGGGCTCTTTGGCCATGTTCTGAAGGTTGTTCTTCCTGACGTTTCGCCAGTCTCTGTGGCCATGGGCATCTTCAGAGGACAGCACTCTGTGCTCTGGTGTAGTTGGCTTGGGAGTGCCAGTATTTATGGCTGTGAGATAGACTTTTGTCTTTTTCTGTAGGTGGGTGATTAGTGTGTAGTTGTGGGTGTATTGTTGTGATAAGGAGAGGAGATTATCTGTCACTGTGGTTGATGGGTGTCATTAGCTGGTCTTTTGTGTGTAGTGATCCCCTGTCCTTGTGGCTGGGTAGAGTTCGTTGACCTTTTGCACGCTATATTTTTGAGAGCTGGGAGCCAAGTTATGTTGAGCTTCACACTTTCCTCTTTTTTGTTGAAGTTCTGCTGGTGCTTGTGGATTTCAATGGCTTCGCTGTGCAGTCTGACGTAATGATTGCTGGTGTTGTCCAGTATTTCAGTATTTTGAAATAGAATTTCATGTCCAGCTTGTTTTAGGGCATGTTCAGCTACTGCAGATTTTTCTGGTTGTTTTAGTCTGCAGGGTCTCTCACGTTCTTTGATTCTGGTGTGGATGCTTCGTTTTGTGGTTCCAGTGTATACCTGGCCACAACTGCAAGGTATCCGGTATACTCCTGCAGTGGTTAGGGAGTCCCTTCTGTCCTTTGCTTACCGTAACATTTGCTGTATTTTTGTGGTGGGCTTGAATACTGTTTGTAGGTTGTGTTTTTAAAATAGGTTTGTCTTGCTCTGGTCCAAATTCCCCACTTGTGAGTCCTGTCCAAAATGTATGACTTTAGTAAGTGCTGTTTCTTCTCTGTTCTGTTCCAAATGCCACTTTTGGTGGTGGTAGCAGGAGTTTCCGCCTAATAGACAATATTCCATGGATGGCTCAGCTCTTTTGAAGCTCAGCCACACTGAACACCAGGCCACCTAAGCCCCCTCCCCACTGCCCCATAGCCAGCCCTGTTTTCTCTTCATCTGGCTGGCGAGGGGGAGTGTTGCAGACACGAAGGGTGGCCAGTTGAGGACAGTGGCTGAGTTTAGATCCCCAGGTGAGGATGGTGGAGAGTGGGTCTCAGCCCCCTTTCCACTCCTGCTCGAACACTGCCTTGTTGATGACCTTCATCCAGTCAAAGTTGTTCTGTCTAACCTACTTTGCAGGGCTGTTGTGGGAATGTAATGGGTGAGGGAGTCACCTATGCCATCTCAGGCTTTGGGGAGGACAAGAAGGGTCACTTGGAAAGGTGCTTTTCCTGGACCAAATCCTCGACTCCTCCAACTGACATGGGTCACCAGGCATGCTGGCTGGCAGGTGATGGGCGCTATCAGGAAAACTAACTTTTCCAAGCTCTTGGAATGTGGGGAGAGGGAACAGCTATTTTCTGCTCTGTCCTGATGAGCGCCTCTGTCAAAAATGAAGCTCCCCTACCAGCTCCTTGCTCAATTCCACACATTTCATGAAAAATGCAACGGTTCTGGAGGCTTAGCCCCAGGCGATCCTTTCCGCTTCCTTCTGAGAAATCCTGCCTCACAGAACAGGAACTGTTTTCTAAATGCGCTTGGCTGACAAATGCTGGAGGCCTTCCCCTGATCTTTAAATAGAAGTGGAGCCCAACAAATCCCCCCAGGTAGGAGGACGACGGCTGGAATAGGGAATGTGTGGCCGGTTGTGTTTCCATGATTACAGACGGAGCGTCAGGACTAGGAGAGGCGGCGGAAAGTTAATCCACTGCAGGAGAGAGATGGGAGACGGGAAGGGAAGGAGGGGAGCTTTGGCTTGGGCACATTCAAGCGCTGGCTCAGTTGAAGTTACTTACACTCAAGATTGTTGTTGTTGTTTAGTCCTTAAGTCCGACCAGAGCATGCCAGGCCCTCCTGTCTTCCACTGCCTCCCAGAGTTGGGTCAAATTCATGCTGGTTGACACTGTCCAGCAATCTCGTCCTCTGCTCAAGATTGGTGTCCTGCAAAACAGGATGTAAATAACGCCATTAAAAAACAACAACGTGAATTTGGCTAATGTAGCAAATGACGGAAAGAATAAGAAGAACAGGAATGGCCCAAACGCACAATGAGGCCTCACAACCGACTTCCAGGAAAGAGTTTAGCTTTCCACAGAAAAGGAGAGGATGGACCAGATTATAAAGGCAACATCCAAGTCCTTCTTGGCTGTAAACTGTTGACCAAGAAACAGAATAAGTTATCACAAGCCCTTAATTAAGTCAAGCTGCTGTGAATAATGTATGAGGCTCCTTGAGTCAAAGAGCGCGGCTGCCCTCCTTCCCGGGCAGCTGGCGGTGCTCATTCCGCTAGCCATTTTTTCTGAAGGTCTTCACTTGAGGGACCCTGCCTTGGAAAGCAAAGCAGGACCAAGCAGCCACTGACTCACGGGGGGGGGGATGGCGGGGAGGGGCCCGAGGGGGCCAGCAGAAGAGGTCTGGGCTGGGCGCAGAGTTAGGATGAAGGGGTGTTGCCATCGTCTTTCAGTGGTTTTGCTCCTCTGCATTTAGAAACATAAACTAATAAATAGAGGAATTTCGCTGCCTTCACAGTGGCCACACCCATTTCACTTACATTAAATGAGATATTTTGCTGCTTTATTGCATTATTGATCTTTGCATTTTGTTCCGACTTTATTCTGTGAATTGCTTAGGAATATATTTATTAGTACCAAAAAGAAGTGTGCACATTTTCAGACATAAATGCAGACGGTGCTTTTATTTGAACAGGAGAAAAATAAACAAGAGGAGCCAAAAAGGCACTGTACATTGGTTTGCCTAGCAGGGCAGGCTAGAAAACAGCAGAGTCTGTGACTTGATGGAGTCCCTGGCAGGCAGAAGTGTCACTGGTGGAGCTCTATGGCCGCCTTGAAAGGGCATGACAGGCGAGGAGGGCTCCTTGGTTTCCTACCAACCCTGAAAGGGAGGGGGCCGTCTCCCTTCCCTCTCCTGGGGGCCATTAGGTTGCCAACGTTCAAAGCAGCCCTTGCAGCTGTGCCTTTGAGAGCCAGCTCTCGGCCGTCCCGCTGAGTGCCCTACCCGGGAGAAAGGCTGGCGGCCGCCCGCCCGCCCGCCCGCCGCGCCTCGCCGAAAGGTGCCAGGAGCGAGTGAGCGCCTCGGAGTGCTGACGCGCTGGCGGCCGCCTTTGCGCACCGCGGAGGCAGCGGCGGGGAGGCAGGCGCAGCGCGCGCGAGCTGGTAGCCGGAGCAGTCAGCAGATCAACAGGTGGAGCCGTTGGCGTCGTGGACCGAGCGCGGGAGACGCTGCCGCCTCGCCTGTTGGTTTAGTCGTTTCTCCGGCTTCGTGTCGATGTGTGGGGAGGCCCGGCCCGTCGGAATCCCTTGAAGGCGCTCGGGTGCCCGGAGAGGCGGCGGCGGCGGGACGACAGGCTGGCTTTTTCCCGGGGAGCCGCTCCAGTGGCCGAGGCGCCTTTAAGGGAAGGAGCCGCCGCCGCCAAGGCTCCTTGCTTTCTTATTGCTTCTTCCGCCGGGCTCCGCGGCCCCCGGCGGGTCCCTCCGCAGCGGCGGAGCAGAGCGCCGGCGAGGATGGGAGGCAGAAGCGGCTGATCGGGCGCCGCAGGGAGCATCCTCGTCCTTGACCGGCAGGCGGGTCGCCTAGCAGCCGGCGGAGGCGCTTCTCCTGCGGCTGCTCCTGCTCCCTCCTCCTGGGTTCGATTCCTGCGGCGGAGGCGCTCTGGGAGAGGCCGGCCTGGAAGGCGCGCCCCCGGTTGCAATCTGCCCGGCAGGGGTCCCTGGCCGGCGGCGCTGGCGGCTGAGCCCCGGTGGCCATGGCTAGCCGGAGCCCGGCTCGGAAGAGACCCCCAGGCGAGCGAGTAGCAGCGGCAACCCCTGGCATCACCTCCAGCCCGGGGCCACTCCGGGACGCCACCCCGGCCAGGTAGGCTCGCCGGGCCGGGCTGGGCCGGGGGGGCGCTCTCTCCCCGCCGCCTCGGGGGTTCGGCGCCTCTCTCGCCGAGTCGGGAGCCCACCCGCGGGCGCTGGAGCTTTTCCACCGATGCGGCGCGCCGCGGCGCTCCGGTCCGCCGGGCTCCACGCTTGAGCGGCCGGGGCTGGCTCTCCCTCTCTCGCGCGCGCGCCTGCGCCGAGGAGGAGGAGGAGCAGCAGGAGCAGGAGCAGCGTGGACGGCGCCCGATCCACTCACTCCGAGGCGGCCAGCCCTGCGCTGGGACAGAACTCAGGTAGGCTTGCGGGGCTTGGGGGAAAAAAAAACCTTGCGTGGCGCCTAGCTTTGCGCGAAGGGAAGGATTGGGGACTCCGCTTTAGGCTCGCCTCCCTTGGGGGGGGGAATGTGCGGTGGATCGGCGCCCAGTTGCACCCCCCCGCCCACCTTACGCAGTGACTTAAGTCGGGTCGAAAACCCGCGGAACTTTGGGAGGAGTTGAGGTTCCTCTTCGCCTCCTCTTAAGAGAGGCTCCGGGGTTGGTATCTCTCCAGCTGGCTCCTCTTTCCTTTCTTTCCCTTTGCAATCCGGGATGGGGGGGCGAGAGGTTCTCCTCGACCCCCCCCCCCGCCGGGTCCCGCGCTTCCATCCTTCTCGCGCCTGGAAAGCGGGCAAGGTCGTGGTTACGCACCGGTGCCAGCCGCGAGCGCGGTGCGGAAAGGAGCCGGTGGGCGCCGGCAGAGAGGCAGCGCGGCGTGAACGGCTTCCTCCCCCCCCCCCTTCTGCTTGCAACAGTTTTCCCCAGCCGGGAAACCTGGCCTGCGCGCCCAAGGATCCCTGGGGAATATTGCGATCTTGGCATAAAGCGTGCCCTGGTGGCCTTCGCGCCAGAGAAGAGCGCCCGGCCCGGTAGCCCTGAAGTCCAGTGCCGCCCCCCCCGGGCGTCGCCGGGGGATCCAAGCCGGGGCATCTTCCCGGGCTCATTACTGCCCAGGAGGTCTCCTTGCCCCTCAAAACCCCTCGCGGTCTGCTGCCTCCAGGCCGAGTTCGCATTGCCTTCAGAACCAACAAGCTTCAGAGGGCTTCGGTGATGCCCTTTGCCCACTGCAGAAGGATGGGCGCAGGGGGGAGCCATGGCCTCCCAGCTTGCCTGTTGAGCCTTCGGGGACTGAGCATGATCTGGAATCGGGGGGGGGGGGGGAGTCTTGCCTCCTCTCTGTTTTGGTTTAGGGGCTAGCCCTGCACCAGTGGGGCAACCTCTTCCCTCCAGCCTCCTGCACTCCCCTTGCTGGGTTTTTGAAACAGTCCTCCTTTTGGCTTTGGGTGCCCCAGAGGTATTTGGTCCTCTTGGCTGGCTTGGGGTGGCCTTACGAACCGGGCGACCTTCTGTACGTTCCTCTCTGTTTGTGGTTTCTGTGTGAAGTGGCCGTTTTGAAGAAGCGAAGAGTTCCTGCTTGGCACTCATGTGCATGTGTCTGTGCGAGTGTGTATGTGCCTCTGGAGGAAGCGAGAGGTTTTAATTACTGCAGATGTTGGCAATGTTAAGACCGCTCTTTACTATAGTGCAGTGTTTATTTACGCACTCCTTGACCCACAAAATGGCCAACAAACGAGCCACCAGGGCCATAAAACGAGCCTTGTCAACGGGCAGGCAATGAAATAAGAAGCATGGTGCACCACAGCTCCCCAGAGCAAGAGCATAACTGCTACCCTGACCTGCCCGGAATAGCATTTTCTGAGCAATCGACTTTGGCCAGGAGAACACAGTTGCCAACACAGACCACAGACTCTAAAGGAGTGGTGGTGGTGGTGGTGGTGGGCTAAGCCACACTGCTTCTCTCTGTCGCCCAAAGCAGAGTCTGCTTGAGCTGGGAGCAGCCGCAGCAGCAGCAGCACCTGTCCAGGGCCTGGGGAGGAAGGCAGAAGCAATGCCCCCATCCTGGTAACAAACATTCTGAACCAGAGGTCTTTCTGCTGGCAAGGCAAGGCAAGGCAAGGGTTTCTGCCTGCCTTTCTTTCTTATGGAAACATCTTTTATTTTTATTATTATTATTATAAAGAAATGACTTTGAGGAATCTCAGATACTTGGGGGGGGCACCTTCTGCCCCAGTGTCTTGAGTGAACCACGGAGCTCTGAGCAGCCCTTCGGAGATGCTCACTGGAGCGACCCAGAGGATTGTGCTGTTTGGCACCAAGCAGGCAATATGGCTGAGGGGTTCAGTTCCCAAGCAGCCTTGTCAGGACTGGTCATTCTTGGGTTGCCTGGCATAGTGCCTTAAGGTGGCCACAGCAGTTCCAAGGGGGCAGCAACCATGAGTCTCCCCCCCCCCATGTAGAGCAGGGGTGGTGCTGGGGCTGCTGCCAGTCTCTCTCCCCCCCCCCAGGCTGGTTTTGCAGGCCTGGCCCCTGGTCCTTCTCCTGTTCCCTCCTTCTCAGGCAGTAAAATGGAGCTGCAGCTCCTTGGAGTGCTGGCTCATTTTCTAGAGAAGTGGGAAGGTCTCTCTCTCTCTCTCTCTCTCTCTCTCTCTCTCTCTCTCTCTCTAACTCACACACATACACACACCTCTGCACCAGTTGAGACCTGCACATACCTATTTTTTCAATGCTGGGAAGGTCCTGGTTGCCCTTTGTAGCTTTATTTTGTTGTGCGTGGCATTTATTAGTATTTGAGGCAGGTCAATGTGGCACCCGAAGGATCCTTGAGCACAGAATTCATCCTCAGAGCCCCCAAAGTTTTAGCAAACAAACTGTATTGATCCTTGTCACTCCAATATGCAAATTTTTCCTTTAATTGAACAGAGACTTTTCTGGCGGGGAGGGGGGGCGGAGGTGAGCCTCTGCATGCTGGGTGGTGCCTGAGGCCATGACATGGCTCAGGATTTGGTGCTGGGAATTTCTGTCTCCCTGTGTCTCTCTCCGTGGCTGATGGTTTTCTCAGGGGTAGCTGAATATCACATCCCACCGAATTATTGCTGGATGGCTGAGCAAGGGTTCCGGCTGTCTGATGAGCAAATGTTTGCAACCGTCAGTTTAAGTGTTTATGTTCCTCCCAACCAAGCCAGAGCCAGGCAGAAATGGAAGACTCTTTTCTAATTTATGCCCCTCCGTGCTGCTCTTCAGCCCCTCTTTCAGTCGGCAAGGCAGAGCCTGCTGGCCCCAGAAGGTTTCCCACAAACCTTCTGTGTTGAGGGTCGGGATAAACAAACAGAGTGAAATGGGCGGGTGGGGGGCACCATGGAGCAAGGAGGGTGGGGGCCACAGAGAGTCAGGGAGTAGCTGACCCTGAGGTGGCAACAGGAGTTTCATTGGATTTACACTCCGCTGGAGTTATGCTCTGTACCTTGGAGAGAAAAAAAGGAGCGACGGCCGGTGCATGAAAGTGTAGGCCGAATCGACGGTGTTTGTCTCCCACGCGTCAGGAAAGATCTGCCAGGGGCCGGGCCAGGCCTGCCTCCCAGAAAAGTCCACGGAACAGCCAGCCTGGCCTTTTGAGGGAGGACTCTTGATCAAGGGTCCTGGAGGAAGATCCTTTTGCTACCACCACCCCCTTTCTGGGTGGAGGAGAGTTTGGTTAGGACAAATTCCGAGGAGGGGTTTCTCTCTCTCTCTCTCTCTACAGGCTTTGGAACGAGGGACGGAAATAAATTTGACTGTGCTTGGCTGAGCTCCAGGGGCCTCTTGGAGATCCTGTCGAGATACTGTCGATTTTGCTCCTTCCCCTTCCAGAAGTGCAAAAGCATATGCCGTGGTTATTTTTATGGCAACTTCACAGCAACCAGAACAGCAGGTGCTCTAAAGGCTTCTTCTACAACCTTGCACTTCCACCGTCTTTTAGACCACTATTATTATTACACCCAGAGTGGGGTAGTGGATAAAGTGGTGGACTAGGACTCAAAAGGCCTGGGTTCGAATCCCCGCTCAGCTGTGGAAGCTCACTAGGGAGCCTGGAACTGGTTAAAAACCACTCCTTAAATATCGCACTTACCTTCAAAGCCCCTTTAGGATTGCTGAAAGTCGGTTCCAACTTGACGGCACGCAGCAGCAGCAGCAGCAGCAGCAGCAGCAGATATGATAGATATTGGAGTGCATTGCACTGAGAGTCGTTAGATAGAAGAAAGGCTGCTCTGGAAAAAAAATAATTGTGGAAATGGTGATTTGGGTGCTAAGATCATATGACAGCTCTGGGTTCCCTCTTTGGCTGGTTTTGAAGAGTTTTTACAGGAGACACCGAGATTTCCTCACTCCTGGTGCCTCTGTAACATTATGGCTGCAGGATGACTTATTGAGTGGCTGAAATCACAATTTGCTGAAGAAAGCGTTGTGTGACTTTAGACGCACTGAGAATCTCTGGGCCTCTCCACCCCATCCACCCACCCACCCCGGGAGCTGCAATATTTATGTTTAATATAATATGGGACATATTTATGCTGCTCCGCCTTGCAGACCTCCTAGTAGGATGACGTGAGTGAATGGTAGGGAAACATTCTGAGCGTCTAAGGCAAGCACTGTGGAGATTCTGTTATTTCTATTTTATCGTTCTCTCTCTCCTCTTCATTTCTCGTCTTGTAAAATGGATAGCCTGTGGGAAGGAGCTCTCTCTTACTGACGGCACGTAAGCAGAATGTATGCATTTGGACTTGGGAGTGGGATAAAAATACTTTGAACGAACAGGCTAAGTATTTTTAGGTGACCCTTCATCCTCATGGACACCAGGGCAGAAGACCGTAAATGGGAAATAAGAACCCGATATCATAAAACAATTCTTGAAATAATTTAAAGGTAGCTACAGGCAAGCAAGGAAACTCAACAAACGGACTGGCTGTAAAACGTCTGGATAAATTAAGGGCCTTTTTTTTTTTTAAAGGTGATTCTAACATTGGCGTCAGGCTTCTCCTTATAGGGTACGACCAAAGAGAAGCCTCCTGTATCCTGCACTGGTTAACCAGATGCCTGTGAGGAAGAAGGTGAGAACAATAGCTTTCTCTTCCATTGTTGTTACCTGGCAACTGATAGCCAGCAAAGTTTTGAAAACCTTTTTGTTTGAAAGACAACTGGGAGAATGCTTCTGCTAGTCAGGAATGCTGATTAGGGCATTTTGGAAGCATCAGAACAGCATTTCTGTGACAGGCTTGTGGCTTCTGGTCCAGGAACTAAGAGATCAGCCAGCATGGTGTGTCTCGTCATTTAGTCGTTTAGTCGTGTCCGACTCTTCATGACCCCATGGACCAGAGCACGCCAGGCCCTCCTTTCTTCCACTGCCTCCCGGAGAGGTGTGTCTAGTTCCCTTTTAAAGCCTCTCAGGTTGGTTGCCACTATCATGTCTCTTGGGAACCATTTCCTTTCTTAAACTCTGCACTCTTCTTTGACGACCTGATACCTTTCTAACTCCACCACGGGACCGGTCTCGGGGGCTGGAATATTTTTGACACACACACCCCCACGGAAGGTGCACCATTTGCTATTTTGCAAACAGTTGGTTTGAGGGATGCAATTCAGATGGGTGTGCATGACCATGAGCACTTGCCTCTGTTGATCTGTGTTTGTGTCTTGATATAGCGTTCTGTCTCTTTGTGCATCTGAGCCTTGGGCCCTGTAAAATCCCCACCTCCATGATGCTGCAGGGCAGAAGAGCCATGACCAAGGTGGAAACAGGAAACAGTGTCAGCATAGATGGAAGAATGGCGGAGAGGTTCAGGCAGGTGACAGAGAGCTAGCGTAGCAGCCGTGGAATGGCTCTTGAGTCAGACTCAAGTGGTAGAGTTGAGTGGGGTAGATCTTGGAAGGATCGACCATGGAGCTGAGCCCAGCCTCGCGGAGAGTTTGTTTGGTGCTAACATGTGGGAAGAGAGAAGGAGCTACTGTGAGCTATTTAGAAGAAGGGCAGAGCATCAATGGAATTAATAGTGTGACAGCTTTTAGGTGTAGGATACAAAGTGTGGGCACAGGAGAAAGGTGATGCATTAGGAAGACGTTTAGAATATGTAGGTGCAGCGTCGCCTTTTTGAGTTTTGACGCATCTAGAGAGGAAGGGGAAAAAAAACAATAGGCACTGATTGCTGTTTGCAACTGTCAGTTTGTAGGCGGGCTCTCTAAATCTGAATTCCCCAACTTGGGTGTCTTTCTGGTGTGTGGGACTGTGATGCCCATCATCTTGGATGAAGCTTCCTGGGCGTTCGGGTTTTCCATCCTGTGCAACTCCTCTACTGCTGGAGAAGTGGGAATCCCAAAGGCAGAAACGAGGAGCAGTCTGAGCTAGGCTTCCAGAAGAGGGCATTTTTAACACCTCCTCTCCCTCACTGGTTCACACCCTAAGAATATCAGCAGAGCCCCTGACAAAGGGGTTTAGAGGCCTTGCACGTCCTCCTCCTGGGGAGGCCCCACGAGCACCCTGTGAGGGCAAGCATCGCTCTCGGTCATGGTCCCCCCCAAGGGATGGGATTCAGAGTCCTGCCACTTCGGATCCAGAATGTTACAATTTGGGAGTAGGGAAAACAACCACCACCACTGGAAGAAATTTCCGTTGTGGCATGCTAAACAGACTCTTACTGTGTGTAACTTACCTACTTCCCATTTAGAAGTCTCCATTATTAATAACGCTAGATCCATTGCATGCTTACTCCGAGTGCTGACCCACCTATGTGGGAACTTATCCTTATCCAAGCATGATGCAGGCGCTTTTGAATTCTTAACCCCTTAAATACTGCCCTTTGATGGCTTTGTCTTCTGCAAATTTCCTTTATCCCCACAGGAAGCTATCTTTAAAATAGCCTATATAATATAAAGCAGCTTTCACATTCAGGGAATAATGAGGGGGGGGGGTTACTAATTGGCAGTGTATTTGACCAAAGAGTTGTGAGAGGAAGGTGCCGTTTGTGGGTGCGATCTCCAACAGATAACTGGTTCTTTACATGGCGATACTTCCTTTTCTTAAGATGCTGTACTAGTGAGATCTGGAGGGCAGCCTGGATTTGTCCACTGGGACATCTCTACACAAGATTGGAGATGAGATTGCTCACTGATCTTGCCCAGTGCCTTTTTGTGTGTGTGTGTGTGTGTGTGTGTGTGTGTGCGTGCTCACCTCTGTTTTGGAGCGAGGCAAACGGCAGAAGGCAGCCACACATTTCCAAGAACCAGCTGCAAGGTTGGGAGGCGAGAGTGCCGAGGAAGTGTGTGTGTCCCAGACAAAAGGACGGCAGGTATGCCTGTGTTGCTGGCAAAAAGAGCAGGTGGAGGATGTCAGGCATTGTGGCAGTTGGGAAGAAACATGCCAAGGTGCGCACCTGGTAGAGGTGGCGACGGAGCCGTTCCCCCTTCCTGGAAAGGCGTTCATCTCCTCTGGAGCAAGGACCTTGTTTTTACTCTGCTCCTGACAGAAAGGGATTGGAAGTGAACCGCTCATGTTGCTCACAACGGCCAGCCCCACACGAAGAGGGAATTTAAAGGGCAGCCCTTTTGCGAGGCGCGTGTTGCCGCAGATGGGCAGAAAGCAGCAGCCTCATGCCTGCTCTCCGGCAGGGAGGGAGCCCGATAATGATTCATCATTAGGGGCCATTAGAGTCAAAATGGAGTGGCAAAGATTTAATCAGCTGGGGGGGGGGGAAATGCACAGCGAAAAAGCTGTCTGGAGCAGACGGAGAGCCAGCACGCGGACCCTGAGCTCGCTGCGGCGAAAGGGGCAAAGATGGGTGAGGCACTCATTTAACTTCCCTGTGACGACGACGTGGGGGCAGCCACCGTCTGCATGCTTTCCCTAGATTGTTCTGCCTGGAAAGGAGCTGAGGCTGGTCACTGGGTTTGTTCCTCTTGTGCGCCTCATGCCTCCCTTGCTTGCGATCGGGAGGAGATGCAGCAGCTTCTGGCTGCAGCCGGGGGTCCTTCCCTGGCTCATTTTCAACTGGGATTAGACCCAGTTTAATGGAGGGTTTGTAGGATTTCAGGCGGCGTGGCCACATCTGTTGGCCCATGTCCAAGCTCCCTGTGCTAGTCTTTTCTTTCCATGCCTGGAGCCACGAGAGGCATTGCTTTTGTCCTAATTGGAGGGAGGTGGCGCCGGAGGGTCAGACCACGCGGTTTACGGTAAAGGCATAGTTCTCCCTTTGACCCTATGAGCCTCTCCTCCTCTGTTGGGCAGGTAAAACTCTGAAGTGCTGGATGTGCAGACAATGCTGCACTGCAACTTTTCTGAGCGCCGCGTATGAGGTGGCTTTGTTCTTGGATGAGGCCGGTCGGTCTGTGGCAGAGTCAGCCGTTTGCTTGCTGGTCAGTGGTGTTGTGTTGAAATCCTTGGTCCAGCAGAACAGCCGCTGTTGCTAGCGGTGGGACACCGGTTTCTATCTGGCCTTTCTGGATCACCGTTGATAGCATTGAACCTAGAGGGTGCTGGCTAGAGAACACCCTTCTTCAACCTGGGGAGGTCTTGGGCTGTGACTTCTATCATCCCCAGTCAAGGGTGACTGTTGGTGTCAGACGGCTGCATCCTGTATCTCCGTAGGCTTGAAAAACAGCCCTGCAGAGGAGACCCCACGTGGGTGTGGCTAACATACAGCCAGTTCCTTCTATCTTTAATGCCTTTTTTAAAAAAATGAATTTTAACCTCAGAGTGGTTCGCATCCTTGGGTCCCCGGATGTTCTTGGACTAAAACTCCCAGAAGCCTTCACCACGAGCTGTGCTGGCCAGGATTTCTGGGAGTTGTAGTCCAAGAACATCTGGGGACCCAAAGAGGGCAGACACTGCGCTAGAAGAGCAGAGTTGAACGATGGCCATGAAAATACAGCCTAATATGCGAGGAGCCTTTGTGTACAACATGGCACCACTCAAAGCAGAAAGAGGACTTTTCTTGGATCCAGGCGGCTTTCAGTCTGGAAGGGAGAAGCAAGAGAGAAGGTGGGATGATTTTCCACTTAAGGTGAAAGGACTGTTTGGGTCCAAAGAATCTTCCATTCCCAGGCTAAACCTGGAACTAATTGCTTGATTTTTGGTATATTTATGTAGAAGTCAGTACAAGAACAGGCATACCATTGCGGCCCGAGCGTCATCACTGAGCAGCCTTGACACACGAACCATTTCGTTAGCGAAATATGTAAACTGCTGACCACATCCCTTTTTTTTTGCTGTTCTCCTCCTTTATCACTCCTTATCAAATGCTCTGTCAGCTCCCTCAGAGATCGATCCATGACTAAGAAGCCTGTAATTACCCAGGCCCTCACTCGTTTGGCCTCTTGAAATATTGGTGATTACAGGACTGGCATTGGCTTTCTTGGTCTCCCACCTCCACCTTTTTTTGGCAAGACCTGATGGGAAATTGCACCGGGCTACCTACCGTCCAGGAAAAGATGCCACCCACCCATCCTTTCCTGGGTAGAGGAAGGGTTAAGGTCCATTTTCTACCTTGAGGGCACCGGGGGCTCCATGCTGCCTGTGGCGCTGCTTGCGTGTACATTAATGGGATTCCTAATGCACTTGCTTGGTCACCTGTGGGAAGCATTTGCTCCGGTTGAAGAAGGAGCAACAGTTTTGTAATTGAAAACCGGGGTTAGCTCTCTATATACCCGCTACCAAACTCCACAGCTTCCAGGCTGCCAAGGCATCCAATTGACCAGCCCTGGCACATAGGAGGGCAGGCTGGAGATGGGAGCATCCTATTTCCCAAGTGGATTGGAACTGGAATGTCCAGCTTGAGCCGAGGGCTCCGTCTTAAGAAGGCCTGCCCTTTGGACCCTGAACCACACCTTTGGTCGAGAAGGGGCGCAGCAGCGGAGTTTGCATTTAGTTTTGAGCCACGTTGTCCTGGACTTCGCCTCACAGTGTCTTCTGGAGAGAGGAAGATTTGTTGTGTTCCACTCTTCCCCCCCTCTCCCCCCCCCGCCTTGCTGCAGGCCTTGTGATCTGGACACACCCCAGGCCCAGAGGAGTCAGCGTTGTCTGGTGAAGCTGGGGAAGGCTGATTTCTCCCACTAGGGCCCAAATGTTTTCCAAGCTCTCTCTCTCTTGGAAAAGACGTCTCCCTCTTGACAATCAGCTGACAATATAGATAATTCGATCAAGAATTTAATATGCATACGTGACATGCATATTTAAGAAGTTCCTGACAAAACACTTCTGAAAAATGCCCTTTAAGAGTAACTAGAAAATGTTGCTTGTTCTGTCGGTAATGTCCTTCCTCTTCATTGCATCGGTTTTGAAATGTAGTTTTGCTGCACACTAGCTAAAACAGCAGATGACACCCTGAAGATAAATCCATAGCTTGTAGAGTATGACGTTCATGCTCCGTCCCCGAGCATCTAGAGTTGGGGATGGCTCCCTCTCTCTGTCTCATGGTAGGGCCGGCTCTACGGTCTTCTCCACTGATGAGGGCTCCCTTGGTGGTCCTCTAGGGCTTAGTGATTGTATGAAAAGCAACTCTTATCCAACAGCTCCATGCTCTTTCAGAACATAAGTAACAACGTTTACATATCTCAAATGAAATGGACTTCAAAGAAGTGTTGAGCTTGGAGGCAGGAATTTTTTTTAATGAATCGGTTGCACAAGGGCTGCTAGGTCTTTTTTTAAAAAAATATATAGCTTTAGGATATTAGCACCCAACTATCTCAAGAAGAGATAGCTAAGATGACTCACATCCCCATAAATTCTACTGTGGTTTTTTCAGCAAGCATCCTGGGGAAATTATACAAAATTACAGATTTATTTTGAGTATTCTATTATTTTCACAGGCAGATTTCAAAGCCCCAATGGATGGATTTTGAAGAGCTTCTGGTGGGCTGGCAGGATAGTTTTGAATTAGGTCCCTGAAATCTAATTATAGCTCCCAGATCACCGAAATGGTAGTCTCTGTCTTTGGTGTTCCTACGAGCACCCCAATATAATTGGAGGTGATACTTGGACTCTGAAATCTTCTGATCCCGGTTGCAATATAATTTGAGAGCTCTTGGATACAAAATATGTAATGATATCTCTCTCCCCCCCCCCCCCCGCTGCTCTAAGACTTTTCATGTTGTGCCTGCTTCATTTCTCTGAGTGATGAGAAAACATGGCTTACGTAGATTTGGATTGTGTTCATTCTCTCTCTCTCTCCCTCCCTCCCTCCCTCCCTCAGAGGATGTGTGTTTTAGGGGTGCTTTGAAAGCAAACTGTGTACTTTCTGTTTTGTTCCTGCTCAGGGAATAATAATTCACAAACTATCCCCACCCCTCTGTAACTGGGCAAGCAACCAAGCAAGACTAGGAGAAAGAAAAAGTGAGTGAGTGAGGTGCAGGATTTATTATCCTATTGCATATCAGTCTGGGATCATTAGCTTTTATCCTAGCACATAAATAGAGGTTGACATTGTCACTGTGTCCTCTACGTGCCTGTGGATTAAAAAAAATAATTTTTGGCCTAAAAAGTGTATTATACAAATGAAATGCTTCAAAACTGCCTTTCCCTATCTCTCATGCGTCATCCTCCCCACTCCTTCCTCCAAAAATCCTCAGAAATAGAAATCCACTTTTGTGGGATTGTGCATTTACAGAGTTGCATTACAGGTAGTCAGGCTGACAGCTCATACAGCCAACCCGTTGTCTCCGGGGAAGAACAGGCTGGGATGACATCAGCTTCTTGTAGCAGGAGGTTCCACACACCAACTCTGCCATGGAGAAAAATCTATTGGTGTGTGGTATTAGTGCATTGTAGGGTTATGGGAAAGGATAAAACTGCAGCTTATTTTCCAGCCTGCTCTGAATTCACTCAGCACTATATTGCGCGAGATTGAGACCCAGAGTATAAACTGCAGATCTACAGCTGCTATCTATGGATTCATTTGGCTGATCTTAATCAAACCCGTTTGAGTCTTGGTTCCTTGCCATCCTTTCCTCCAGCTGAGGGAAGAACCAGCACAGCAGAGAAAATACCTGATGTTTAGCCATGCTAGACTAATCATGCCTGAAGAGAGAACAGTAGGTCATAGCAACTCCAGTGACTGCTCCATCCCAGAATTCAAACTGGGGAAGGAACAGGGAGAGAAGAGAGGATGAAGGAAGCACACTTGGCTGGAGGTAGGCTGGGTGATTTCAGCACTTTGGACAGCACCAAGCCCAAAGCAGAAGTGCCTTGGGGGGGCTCCCCAGACCCCTGTGAGGGATGTGCAGTGGCTTATGCAGCACCATGGACAGCGCCAGGGCACCAGAGTCCTGGAGCTGCAGGACCTTGGACAGCTCCAAGTAAACGCCCACCACCCCATTCAAGACCAGTCTGAGCTTGGGTTCCAAAACCTGGAATGGACAGGCATTGAGTTGGGAGCCTGGCATCTTTCTCTCTCCAACAGCTCATGCTGTTGGAGGGTGTCTCCTATCATCTTGGGCTTGGGATCTTGGTTCCAAAATGATTCCTTAACCCTGTGCTTTCTCTGCTGACCCTCCTGGTGCTTCAGTTCACGAGTCCAGGAGCAGGTTATTGCTTGACCCAAAAGTCAGGATAACACATCTGCTCAAGCTACTTCCGATTTATCTTTAGTCCTCTTATAGGGTCCTGCTTCCTTGACTGTGAACTGAAACAATGGCTTCCCCAAAGACTCAAACAGCACTAGAGCTGCACCGTTGGCCTACATGGGTCCTTCCAGACTCTTTTCAACTGCATTAACCCTTTGGGGGCTGGCCAGACTGGCTGTGGAGGCTACAAGGCTAGCCCACGTTACACGGTGGCGGGAGGAGTGCCTTGCCGGAATGCATGCCTTTGCAACCCCACCCACTCTGGGGCGCCGTCCTTTCCGGATCCCTGTATGTAAGACCGTCACACTTGGTTCTGCTTAGGACTTCCTGTTCTTCCTTGCATTGACGTGCGTCCTTTCCAAAACTTTCCCTGAAAATCACTGAATTATGGAAATAAAATGTGTGGACGGGGTACAAATGTTCCTTCCTGACACCTTCTTGCCATTCAGTAGCTGCTCTTCTGTCGCAGGCACTGCTAGCAACCAGCCTTGTTGTATAATCTTGGCAGGCAGGAATTAACACTGTTCTCCGAGGCTGCTTGTCACTTATGAATCAGGCGCATCAGATGTTTGTACCATCAGTTTGGAATCATGGACTCTGCACTCAAATTTTGTTTGCAGGGTGGGCTGCCTCCTTTCCTTGGGGGACTCAAGAGGAAGCTTGTCAGATGGAGTGAAAGCTTCAGGAGTGGAGTGGGCTGGTTGGCAGCCGTTGCTCCCTGGCCTGTGAGTGCACTGGGGGAATAATAGATGTAGCGTGCACAGGGAGCAGGGCCGGCGATGGCGTTCTGTCTTTTTGTAGTCTATCTGTCAGAATCCCTCCATCAGTCTGGCCACTTGGGGGACTTATAGGGGCCTAGCTCAAAGAATGAACCTCTTTCAACTCTGGTGGAGCAGAGGCATACACCGCTGGTAGAAAGCCAACTTTGACCCTTGTTACTACTAGCCAAGTATAGATTTCAAGGAGCAATCCTACTTCGCACGATGGCTAGATCCCTCTTTGCATGCTCAGAGGCCTTAGACCCTAGCAACTACCTGATGTTTTGGGCTACACCTCCCGTCAGCACCAGGCATCTTGTGGTCAGGATGAGGGCTGTTGTAGTCTGAAAGGTCTTTAGGACTGGACCAGGGAAGGGAAGGGAAGGTTACCTTACTGTGCCTCAGTAGAAGAGTGCTGGGGCTCAGCACCAGACTCATAGCCTTATCCCCTGATTTGAATGTGTGCCAAACAGATCAGAGGAGGAAGCCCAGATCTCCACTGTATAGTTCTAGAGATGCCGTAGCAGCAGCAAGTCAGAGGCCAAGAGGGAAGGGACTTGTCCAGATGGTTTATGAGTGTAGCAAACTCCGCTGGTGGTGTAACTTCCTAAGTTATTGTTTAAATTGATTGAGAACCGTCAGGTGTTGTTACACACACTGGATAAGTAGTCGGTGGATGCCGGGGCAGGGGGTGCTCCCATGCGAGCTCTGCCACTCATGTAAGCAGAAGGCCACGGAGTGTGGCTGCCATCTCTCCCCTCTCCTCCTGGGTTTGGAATTTAGAGCATTTGCTGTGTATCCAATTTGCAGTAATGGCCGCAGTGGAAGTCTGTAACAGATGCCGAAGCTCCCAAATCACAGTTAGATCTGCCTGCTCTAGCCGGTGGAATCGAGCATGGCTGGAAGTGGGAAGTGATAGCTCCAGGGAGGGGTGAGGTGTGCTTTGCAGGTGGTGCAGTGCGCTTATGACTTCTGGTCAGACAAGGGCAATGTTGCCTTTTTGGACTAGAACCCATTCTGGAGAAGAAATGTTTGCCAACTCTGCTTTTGGTCTCTCTTCCAAAAAAAAGGTCCAGCTGATCCGGAGCTGTTTGATTCTAAAACCAGGCAGGGAATGCCATTTCAAGAGGGAGGGAGTCCGCATCGGGATGGGTTTTGAACCAGAGCTGCACCAGAATTATTCCTTTCCCATCCAAAAGTGTAGTTGATGGGGCAGAGGGGAAATGCCTTTGGAATCTGCTCCTGAAAAGCTGAAACAAGCCTCATTTTAATTGTGCATTTTGTAACTAACAACCACCTTTCCATGCATGGTGATTTGTAAGACTTGGTGAGGGTGGTTAGAAACCAAGAAAAATTAAATCAGGGACAAAATGAACCTTGAGATGCACAATGAGCTCTCAGCTCAGTTTCATGATTTGCCGCTGTTTGGAGGCAAACACAGTGTTTTGATGACGGCGTGGTAGTTTATGAGCCCGGCGTCTTTCGCTTTGTGAGCAGAAATGCTCCTTTTTGTTTTGCTTTGAAGACTCCTCGTGCCATATGTTTACTGGGCCAGAGAATGAACCTTTCCCTTTGAAATCCTGAATCATTAAAAGAATTGCATCAGCCGGCCAGGAGCAATTTTACACGGGGTTCTAGTTCTCTCTACAGCACGTTCTGTCCGGAGCGGCTGCCTTGCCAGCAAACACGCCAGTGACGCCAAGCATCTGCTTGACTTTAGAAGAGGATGCGAAGAAAAACTCATCACGAAAACCATGGACCCATTTCCCATCATCTTGCTTCCCACAGTGGCAGGTTGCATGTCTCCAGGAAGCTGGCATTGAGGTTAACCCTCCCTCACCCTCATTTGTCCCTTGCAACTGGCATCCAGTGATAGACTGCCCTGGGTCATGGCAGTTCTGTTGAGCTGTGAAAGCGAAGAGCCATGGCTCAACCTGACTCTTAAAATCAGTGGCTGTCGCCGTGTCGTGCATCAGCAGGTTTCCCCTAATTCTGTGCTGTAGGTGAGTCTTGAGCTTTTCCAAAGCATCTCTTGTCGTCACGAGCTTTGCCTGACAGCAAAGGAAGGCATGTTGCTCTCAGTCGCTGTATAGATGCTTCCAGCACATGACAGGAATGGCCGCTAGAAAGGACGTAAATGCCACGACACTACCTTTGCTCTTCAGTCTATGAATTGGCCTGGTCCTAAAAGCTGTCACCTTTGGAGATCAGATACGAACCTCTCACGCCACTGCCCCCCCCCCCCCCCCGGTCTGAGTCTGTGTCTCAATGAGCAAAGGTTTGGCTGCAAGGAGGCTGTTTTTACCGGGTGCAACTCAGCAGCGCTCAAAGCCCACTTATGTATCTGCAGCACGTGATGGATGGTCTTTCATTCCTAATGCTGGAGATGGCCTGCGCACAGAGAGAAAGAAGACAGGAGGAAGGAGGCTTCCTTCCAGCGGGACACTGATCTGTGACTTCTGAGTCTTTCTCCCGACTCTGGGGATTGCTTTTGCTCTCAGAGGAGAAAGCGCCCTTGGAAACCATGCCCAAGAGCGACTGGGGGTGTGTGAGCTTAATCCTGGCTATTTGTCCAGTCAAACCAGTATTAACCTAAGACATTTTGCAGCCTGAAGCAAGGTCCAAATGGTTGCAAATCAAACTGTGGATTCTCTCGAGGCGCACTCCTGTCACAGATCATGCCGGCGAAGTGCGGGGCACTCTTCAGCCACCCCTTGTAAGTGCTTGTTTTCCCACCTTCGTGCTGTGTGAGAATTAAAAGCCTCTGCAAAACCTTCTTTTTTTTTTTCTTTTGCCACCTGGAAAGAAGCCAAATATTTCCTGGTGCTCTCACAAACAGTTCTTGTGTTGCTAAGAATGCTTTTTTCTCTTTTTTTGCTGTGCAAACAGCACACAACTTCACACATTGTGCAAAATTACAATAGCTGTTGCCATGTGGCATGGTGCTTTTCAAAATGAAACGTGCCGGAGGGGTTGTTGGCGCTGTTTCCCTCCATCAGCCTCTCTTTCTGTGCTTGCAGCGAGAGAGAGAGGGAGCCCCTGGGGGCGTGTGCTGGGCTTCACGAAGGAAGCACATGCTTGTTTTTGCACTGAGACTTTCTACACAAATTATGCAGACCCTGATGTTTGTGGGGGAAACACTCCTCATGTCGCTCTCGATCTGGAGGCAAGACAAACCTGTGGGACCCCCTGCAAAGTCCTTTTGAGGCATTTCACTCGGAGGAGGCATCCTGAGTCGATGAGAATGAGGGTTGGATGAAACGTTGGTCATGCTGCCAAATGGTGTGGACTCTGGGCTTGGGAGGGCCCCCCCCTACGTGCCCCTTGGAGGGTATTATGTGGCCACTGGTGCCGTGGTTGCTGACATATTCCCAAGTGAGCTGCCACACGGACTGTTGTAGATCACAAATGGAAACCCCTTAGCCTGGTCATGGTTCCCGCTCTGTTTATGTACAGAGCCTCCAAGAATGGAATTATTTCAAGAAGACGATGCACCTTTTCACAAACACGCCCTCTCTCTTTCCCCTTGCTGTCTGCTGATATGGATTTTCTCCAGAGAAGCCCCACCAGCACTCTTTCCTGCTGACTCTGTGGCCTGGAGCACCTTCTTATAATCCTGGCTCTTTCAGTCTTCCGCCTGCCTGCAGGCCGAGATGCTCAGCTGGGTTGCCCTCTGCTCCTTTTCTCTTGTCTTCTACTGGGATGGAAAACTGTGTTAAGGGCTGGCCGGCTTTGTGGTTTTTCCAGTTACCTGCCCAGTCGCTACACATTCATTGAGATTTTGGGTCCCAAACCCAGTGATCCGTGGGTGGCATGTCAGGATTTCAAGGGTGACGGGTCCTTGTCGTGTCACAGGAAGGTAGATCATTGTGCAAAAATTGCCAAAACATCTGTGTGTGTGTGTGTGTGTGTGTGAGAGAGAGAGAATTATATGTGCAGCCTAATGTGAACACCTTCATGCTGAGTGTGTGACCTCCAGATGGAGTGGGGATGAAATGGGTACATTAGAACCACAATAAAACCCAGTTGTCTCTTCCGCCAGCACTTTGTGCCCTAAAGTGCTGGCGGATCCCTCTGCTTTCCCACATCTCTGTCAGCTGGAAATGTGGGAAAGCAGAGGGATTTCTTGAGAGACGTTGTAGCCTGGCTTTGAAAAGTATCTGGGAGAGAGGTCCTCTCTCCTCCTCTTGCTCCATGAAATGGGAGAGGCCACAGGCTTTTTGGGAAATGCCAGGAACATATAAACTTTAGTTCCTTTCTTTTCCTTGAAGGCTGTTTTGTGCTTTTATGTAAACCCAGAACTGGGAACGAGTAACCAAGGTGAGCCTTGGGGGCTGCTGACATCCAGTTGGAGACCGAAAGCACAGGGAGCCTTTTCTTTCCATTTGACTTAAGAGGTGGCTGTGTTTTACTGCAGCTCGGAAGGCTGGCAAGCAGTTACAGCAGCACCAGGTTTTAAAGCTGGCAGGAGCTGCAGAGAAATACGAGAGTGGTCCTTGATGTTAAAATGCTCAGCGTACACGGTAAAACATCGTGTAGGTTACTAGGTGCCGATGGAGGAAAAGGCACATTTAGGATGATAAATCGGGTTGTCTTCCTTTACTAATTAATGTGGCTCCCGCTTTGCAGAAATTATTAGAAGAATCCACTTCCTAATTATTAAGCACGCATAAATGTCTAGCATCTCAGCGATGCTCAGGTTAATTTAAACATGCCAACCCTTATGATATTTCATCCCCTGCCTCCCTATGTTTTTTTAAGGGCTTGTATGCAATTTATTAGGTCACTTTGGAAATAATTTTTCTTGTTATTGAAATCGTCTCTATATCGTCTAAATGCCATTTTCCCCCAAGGACTTGTTTACTTTGCTGTAAGGATTCAAATGGAGTGGGTGGGGGAGGGTGTGTGTTTTTTTGCCAAAAAATGGGGGAGGGGAGCCAGCTTAGAGTCAGGCAGCCTTATTTAAATTTTGCACAGATTGGTTCAGGGAACAATCATTGCCTTCCTTCAAGCCGGTGAGTTGTTTGCTAAGCAGTGCAAGCTGCTCTTTTAGGCGCTGGAATTACTTTGCCTAGATTTGATTTGTTCGTTCTTCTGGTTGTGCCCCGAGACGCAGCGGAATTAGTTCGGGTTGGAACTGGGTTGTGATGCAGGAACAATAGCCAGCAATGGATCTGAGCTTTTTAGAAATGCTTAGGGAAGTGTGCATTAGCATGACAATAAAGGGTTTTGCACAGTAAGGGATCATAGTTAATGCAGATGCGCTCTAAACTTCCTAAATGTGCACAGCCCTAATCGGTGGATAACAGTGTCTCTGTACTCGTCCAAGGATGAAATCAAATGCTACAGCATCTTATAAGGAAAAAGAGAGAGGAGAATTGTCAGATTAAACTAGCCCTTCACACCTTGGCATCCTCAAGATGTCTCGGAGCATAATTCCCATCAGCCCCAGGACAGCATGCATTTTTGCTGCGGGCCATGTGGACGGTAGCCCAAGGCTGTCGTGCTGTCTGACTCCCGAGCCCATGCGTCACGACCTGGGGGTGCAGTAACATGGGATCTGCTGGTTGTGTAAGGATTGACAATGAGGCCAGCAAAGATCCCTGTTACGTAGAAGAGCTGAGCTGCATTTGTGTACATTTGTGCAAGAGGATCCCCAGGGGGCCTTCCCTTCCTGCACATGATGCCTGAAAGCTCGTGGTACAGCCCTTCCAGGGGCTGGTTTCCTGTACAGAAGGCTGTCTCCACAGCTCTAGTAGGTGCCTTGCTAAGAAAGCCTGTCAATTAAACCGTTGCTTAAGATTTCAAGACTTGATTAGACTTTTTAAACCTGGCAGTGCCACCGGTTGTTTCACCTGATGGGATGGGAACCTCGTGATGAATTGTAGCTTTCTTGCCTCTACCCATGAGAGGCATCATATTATAATAATAATAATAATAATAATAATAATAATAATAATAATAATAATAATAATAATAATAATAATAATAATAATAATAATAATAATAATAATAATAATAATAAATAGTCTAAGATGTGCAAAGCTAGAAGGAACCCTCTGGATAATTGAGTCTAAACCCTGTCAAGGAGGCCCAGTGGGGGAATCGAACTCCCAACCTTTGGCTCCACAGCCAGAGACACGAACCGCTGAGCTATCCAGCCAGCATGTCTGTCTGTTTCTACTGGTGGTTCCCAACCTTGGATATCCTAGGTGTTCTTGGACTGTAACTCCCAGAAACCCCATCAGGACCCTACACTGGTGCTGAAGGCTTCTGGGAATTGCAGTCCAATAACATTCGGGTTAACCAAGGCTGAGAATTGCTGGTTTGTAGACGTACGTGAAATGTAAGATGACTACATTTTGATAAAACCCGAATGGGCAGATCCAAAAGGATGTTATGCCCGTTTGCATCTCTGTTGATCTGAGAACCCAAGGACCAGCCCATGGCCCTTATTCTCATATAGTATTTCTTTTGGACAAGAGCTGGACGGGTGGGTGTTTTGCCCTCTGAAGGGAGTTTAGGACTGAGTTGTTGCTGATGCTGCCAACCAGGGAGAGCTGGGCTGCTACAGAAGGAGGAGGAACAGAAGGCAGGGAGAGCACAGGCAGAAGCGAGCAGCGCCACGGAATGTTAAAGAACCACCCCTGGAACTGTCTTGGTGATTGATCAGAGCTGTCTGGTCTAGCAAAAAAGCTCCTTTATGAGGCTGGGAGTTCAGCATAAAGAAACATCTCAAAGGGGTGTCTTTTGTAAGACATATTGACTGCCTGTTGCTGATTCTAGAATCTGTTATTGATGGCTTTGAGGGTCAGTTCTCGGCATTCATTGCTTGTATTTTCTTTTAAAAAATGGGCAAAGGACGGGAGCTGATGGGAAAAATTTATGGAAGGATCCTGATTTGCAGAGGAATATGAGGTTGATGGATATCTTTTTCTCCTCCTTGTCTGAGTGATCATTTTTTAAATCTCTTCATTGACAGGAGTCATGGTGTCAGTTCCCTTTCTCCCCATGTTTATTATTATTATTATTACTTTGTCAAGAAACTGACCAATCAGGGGATGATGGTTTCAGCTGGCTTTGAAATATGGGCCTGTTAGCTTGCACTGGGTAAGGACAGGCCTGGAATAAAAGGGAAAGGAACTAACTGCCTGTTAATTGGAAGAGATTTGCCAGCTCCCTCTTATCAGTATGTGAAAAAGAATTTCCGTGGTCATAACACACTCTGTCCTGGTACCAAGCTGGTTAGTGAGAACTGTTTTCAGCTGAGAAAAAGGGGGAAAGAGTGAAATTACTTTAGCAAAAGTTGCTCCCTTCTGGAAGTTTTAGGGGGATTTGGGACTTGCTTGGTAGAATACATTTAAAGGGACTGTAAAGGTAGATTCTGGGTATAAAAATGGCATGGGGAATTTGCTTAGTATAGCTTAGGAGAATGCTACGCTCGCCTGCTGTCTCATTAATTGATTTATACTCTGCATATGCTCTGGCACTATGCTGAAGTTCTGTTTCTATGTACGTAAGTACTTTAGGATAGTTAGCTTTCTTATTTTTTGTGGGAACAGTTCCAGAATCATCCTAGCTTTAAATCTTTTGAATGTGCACTCGCTTCACAAACTTTTTTGACTGCTTTCAAACTTTTTGAAGCTGCTTGTGACGTTGTTTCTTTTTGACTTTTTGCAACATCTACAATAAAATAATGAGTTCCTGAGCTGAGATCATAGCTCCAGCTCCATTGCTTCTTGTTGTTTCCCATGGGCCAATTCTGGCTCTCTTGGCTTCCACTCTGCCCTCACCTCCGCTTTGAGAGAACAAGTCAGTCATAATTGCCTCAAATAATAGAATATCAGCCCCAAAGGGAATCCGTTTACTCTTTATGTCTGCCCTGCAGGCCAAATCAATTGTGCCATGCAGTCAGGATGAAGATTGGGTTCAAGGGCTGGGAAATTTCTCTCTACAGGAAAAACAAAGGACAAAGAACACATTTGCAAATAACTGCATCTTCTCTCCCCCCCCCCCCTGCTCATTCCTTGACTTGCAAGTATTGGTTGCTCCATACCCTGCTGCCGGCCATGACCCACCCTTTTGCATGTTTTTCTCAGGCATCTTAAAGACTCACAAGTTTATCATATTGCCAACAGGAGGGAGGAACTGGGACTTTGCTCCAGCACACAAAAATATAGAGGGCAGCGCGGTCTAGTAGTGACTCTGTGAGTGAACCATCCCCCCCTCTTTTTGGAAAGCATAAACCTTTTCTTTCTTTTGGGGGAGCACTATATTCTTATCCTCGTTTTTCATGGAGGGGAGGGGAAATTCCACCCTTGACTCTCAGTGAAGTGGGCGGGAGGCTAAGCCGCTTGCCCCCCCCCCGATGCCAAAACGGCAGGTTGCATCTGGGGACTACAGACTGTTCCATCCGACATGGTCTCTGCCCTCCCCTTATACCCGAAGCAAGCCACCCTTTTAATTTCAACCATTCTTTTTATGAGAAGGAGTGACCATTTTGGAACCTCTAATTATTCATTTCTCAGCCTGCGCCTGAATTGTGCAACCTTATGCCCAGAGGCAGCTGGCTTAGCACCACATACGGTGGGTAGCCAACCATCTTTTGCCCAGGTTTCAGCAGCTTGGCAGGGGTAGGAGAATTCAGAGTGCAAGCTATAGCTGAAACACATGGATTGACCCTGTAAGGTGGGCAACCACTAAAAAAGGAAAGTGGAATCCACCTACCACTTCTGGTTTTTTTTTTCTGAACCCGTGACTGCTTGAAAGCAAACAGGGGCCTACATCCAACCCAGTGCTAGCAGAGGGAAACATCTACCAGCACAGCTGTGCTTGGTGACACCATGGCATCACATAAATGGGTTGCAAACCTAGGTCCGCTTGCATGCCACCCTTCCACTTCACTTTGAAAACATGCAACTGCTCCCTGGATGTAGGGCGCCACCTCTTGCTGTCATCTGTTGTTGACGACGACATCTTTTGGGCCCTCAGCATGCCATGCACTGTCCTTAGGCCCTGCCTCAACCTGCCATAGGCCTCGGCACAGCTTCCTGCTGTGCATTTTTCTGCAACAGTCCCGCTGCCAGGATGAAGTCCGCTAAGGCTGCTGGTTGCCTCCTTTGATTGGGGGGGGGGGAGAGTAATAGCATTACCAGAGCAATTGAATCAAAGATCTGAAGACGTTTGGGTAAATTGAATGCTCCGTGGCTAATGGAGGCCAGATGTTCCCAACAACCAACAATTCTGATAATGCTCAGGATGCTACTAATTCCAAATTAGAGATATGATCGGGTGAACACGGGGGAGTGAAATCTTCCGGTTGCCAGGAAAATTCCAGGCCGTTCTGTTTCAGCTATATATATTATTTTTGCTGTGAATATACCGTTTAGTTGGGAAAGAAGGACAATACTGTAGTGAGGTTGAGGCAAGAGAGAGAGGAAAGGTCTTGAGAATGGGTCATATGTCAGGACTGATGATCGGGTTCAGCCTTGTTTTCAGTTTTGTTCCAGGAATGTTTTTAAACCAGGGGTGGGCCACTTGTGGTCAGCCAGATGTTGATGAGCTTTAATGCCTATCAACCTGAGCCAGTGAAACCAGCGAGCACTGCCCCCCCCCACAAAAACTCATCTGGTAGAAGGCAGCTTCTTAGCCCCCTCCATTGAGTCTGGAAGGCAGCAGGTCCTCCACCCTGCCCTAAAGCCTTTTCTTCACTCACATTTCTTGGCAAATCTGCCTCAGCTCTGGCCAACTTTTGACCCTCACCGAGAACAGCCCTTGGATACCCCTGTTGCTGAGTTTTGGAAGGTTTGGGCAAACCGTCTCCCTCGTTTTGTTATGGCTTAGACCCAGTGGGGCTCTGACTTACCAGAGGGGTTTTGACCGGTCCTTGAAGCCAGCCAAGGCTCTTGGGCCCTTTCTGATCATGACCAAATCCTTGCCTTCTCTAGCCATGCTGGGTGACTCCTTTTGCAGCTTCCAAACAAATGTTTGGGAGTGGCTGATTTACACTGTTGCAAGAACCGAGGACGGCGTCGTTTTGATGTGAGACATGGACTGGGGCAGTGTACTGTCGGAACGTGGAGGAGTTCCTTTGTGAAGTGTGTGATCATCGGTATGTTTTGTTCAGAGTGATTCTTTAACCTGTTAAAATAAGCCCATGGGAGGCAGGAATACCTGAGCAGCATATTGAAACAGAACAGCTAGCACCATCTGGAGCCTCTCTTTTTAAAATCTGCCTTAATTCCAGAGTAAAGATGCAGGGGCTGGGATAATTGGCTGCTTCTTTGAAGGAAGGTGTTGAATGCTCTCTTCATCAGCGCCAGTCCTGAGTCTGGAGGTGGCATTGGTTAGAGTTCTCAGCTGTGTGAGCCCCAATATTAAATGAAATCCAATCTAATCTGATTAAAGCTTTCTTGGATATTATTGAAATGAGGCCTTAGCTCCACTTGATGGAACTGCCCTGCAGGATGCCACCCTCTCAGAACCCCCTGAAGCCCCACTTTGCTTGCTTAGCAGACCGGTGCAAATTGGTTCCTAATTGGTTTGTTTCTGTGAATGCAGGAGTAGCTGACCAGAGGGCCTAATCAGCATCCTTAGGGTACAATCACCGGCTCAGTAGGGTGTTCCTTAAGAATCCGTTTGAGAATCGTTCCTTCTGGCACACACAAAAAGCTCACGAAAGTCACCGTTCCAGCTGTAACTCCCTAATGGCGGACGGAGGAATTCTGGAAGTTATCATACAAACAAACAAACAAACAAAAAGGGAGAACTTTCCCCCCACACCAATCCCTGATGGAAGAATGTCCCTTAGTCAGTAGAAACAACACAATCCAGCTTCTCAGTCATTTTCTGGGACCAAATAGACATCTCCTTTCTGGGACATAAGAAGGCATTTAGAAAGCGAAGGCTCACAACATGATCAATATTTTCAGCTTTTTCCCCACCCTGTCCTGCACAGCAGGAAAGTTGGCCTTGGGTTCTGAGAATTCCCCACTCAGCAGAGGGTAGCCCATGGCTTTTCACTGCCTGAGGAGAAAGACTTGATGCTCTCCCTTTTATCTCCAGAAGCCGGCTGGGCTTATAGTTGAGTCTCCTTCAGCCCAAGCGAGAGCATGAGGCCCTCCGTTGCACATAAAGCAGTTACCCCTGGCGTCAACTGGGAGCGTTTGGACGTGCAATGAATCCTTATGTCGCTGGGTGGGTCTTTTCCCTAGAGTTTACATGCAGAAGCTGGACTGTTGCAGGAGAAAAGGGGGGGGGAGATAAGTTTTAGTGGTAGCTGACACAGCTGGTTCTGTTTTCATATCTTCTGCTGGCGTGAGAGGTGAGGAAATGATCCCATAGCCTTACTTAACAGAGGCACTTCCTTGCATGGATCCCCCTTCATCGGATTTGCCCTTGTAGAAGCAGGCTGGAAGCCCACACAATCTTGATTTTGTAAACTGCCCTGAGTGTTTCCAAGGGTACCTGTATAGGAAAGACTTCTGCAATAAGATCAGAGTGCTAGCAGGGGCCGCGGGCGTGAAACTAGCCCTCAGAAAGTGAGCCCCACAAGGGACTGGTGGTGTGTTAAACACAACAATCTTTGGTTGGTGTGGTTTGTCTACTGAGCTGCAAACATGCGAGAGCATCTTTATGCCATCGATTTCCTCTCACAGGAAAGCTCTTTCCGACCAAGTAGCTCTTTGAGACGGGAAGGGGAGCAACTTGGTCCCTGCTTTGAAGTGGTAGGAGGAGGAACTTGTGCATTTCCCTTGTGTTGAAAAAACAAGAACAAGCCACCTGCACGCGGAGGGCTGGGACAGACCGCTTCTCTCTGGGGAGCGCATGAGATGGTACATAGAGGCAAAAAACAAATAGCAGGGGGATCGAATCCTTTCTTGTCTTGGCCTCCCGTGCAAAGATGAGGAATCACAACATTGTTTTCCTTGGCCTATGAGAGGACGAGTTCTTTGGGGTGCTCTGAACAAGAGAACGAGAAGGAATGAGTGTGTGGGCGTGCACGCGCATACATGCATTAAGCAGATTTATGGAAACAAGGGGAACTCACAGAATGACAACAGTGGCTGTGTTGTGTGGCTGAGAAGCACTGGGCAGGGTGGTTTGTGTGTCTAACCATCTGTCAGTCATTCTGCACTTCCCGGGTGGGTGTGGGCTTGGCTTCTTGCAGGACCAGGAGGTTAGCTTTTGAGCCACACCATGGGTGCAAGTGACAGAGACCAGGGTGGGTAAAACACACACACACACACACACACACACCCAGAAGGGAGGAATCTCACGGTGCTTCCGTGTTGCGGGTGACGACTCAGCTGGTGAGAAAGAGAGGCTGGTGAGAGGTCTTGCCCAGGTGGGAAGCTTAGGGTTTTGCCTTGGAGGAAAAGGCCTTCTCTCTGTCAGAGAGGAGCCTGTCCTTGTTCAGGAAAACAAGGGCAAATGCACGCTCATTAGTCCCCAAATGGAACTCAGAAATAAGCCTTTTTTTTAATGCTGAATAAAAATTTCCCATTACATCAGTTGGCTTGAGAAGAGATGGACGTGGGCCAGGAGCCTGTGCCTGCTGCTCTTGATTTGTAGCAACTAATTCATTACTTCTGTGAATTAGAAGGGAGCTACTCAATCAACTGCTTTACAGGAGCGGAGCCAGTCCTTTGTGCAGATGCCTGCCTCCCCCTGTCCTCTTGGCAGACAGGAGGGACTCTTACAAACCGTCCATCCCATCACTCATCCTTCCAGTGGCTTTTGTGCATGCATATGTTGAAGGAAGTCAGAGGGAGGAATGTCAGGTCCGCAGGGCAGCTGGGCAGAATGACAGCTGTGGGTTCCAGATGTTGCACCCAGAGGCTAAGGGGGTGGCTGGGAGGGCAACCAAGGAGGGTGAGCTGAACTGATTAGGGGATGGCTGCCCTCCAGTTTCCTTCCTGGATGGCCACATCCCTTTCTCCTCTGAAGTGAATCCCATTAGTTTTTCACTGCAGAGTTTAAAGCAGGTGTTCCCCCACCTGGGGGGGTTGCACAGGTGTTCTTGGGCTGCAAAGCTGGTGGTGGAGGTTTCTGGGATTTGCACTCCTTGAACACCTGGGCAACCCCAGGTGGAGAACCACTGCTTCGAAGGTTGCCAGGTGGAGAGCAGCCAAGTTGCAAATTACATATAACACATTGCTAGAAGAGGGAGTTCTTTAAGTGCCGAGCAATTTGTGATTATCACGGCTGGAGCCTTTCACACCTTTCACACCTAGTGTAGAGGAAGAGGGCCGTGGGAAACATTCCAGCCAGGTTGTCCTGGGGAAGCAGGGATGGCCATTTGCTGAAAGCCAAGACAGGAGCCGATCGTTTGAGTAGAGGGTTCTCTGAAGCTGCTCCCTTGCATCATACAAATGCAAGCAGTCCTTCTGGTGAGTTGATTTTTGGCTCTTTAGAAAACTCTTAAGGAGTGTCAACAAAGTGCGCCTTCTGGCTGGGCCTGTAGCCCATGACCCTCGTTCAATACCTGCCCTCCTCAACCACAGTCCTTCCTGCTTCGGATCAGAGTTAACCCGAGGCTCTTGATGAGTAATGGACATTCACTCTGTCCTGTGGTTTTGCAAAACTCCCTTTTTCTTTATCTCTGTGTTGTTCTCTTTCTCTGTCCAGTAATCTCCTTAACTGTTCTCTGCCGAGCACACTCTGGTTCATGCGCATTTGATTGTTTTCCAAGCAGGTTCCACTCACGGTCTGCACTGCAAAATTAAAAACCAATGTATGATCGTGAAACCCCCAGCGAGGAGTTTTGAGACCGGCAGCCTCCTCACAAATTGGCTTCATTAAAAAGAACCGGTGAGCAGCTTGCTTTGAACAGGGTTTGGCTTCTGGAGAAAGCGAGAGGATGTGATTTTGTGACCGGAGCCAAACTGTTGTGTGGGATAGAGACGGCATGGAGGTGATTGTCTGTGCTATGGATTGTACCACGAGAAGCAGGTCCCCGTTACATCAGGTACACACACATGCAGAGCGTCACTGGTTACTGCCGCTCGCAACCAGCTTTCAAAGATGTCAAGCTTAGCTGATTCAGCCCTTTTATGAGTTCTTTTGCTTTAATTTACAGTGCCCATGGAATGGGGTTTACTCCTCTTGCTAGCCTTGCATATATAAAAATGTGTGTGGTGATGCGTACTCACAGATTTCACAGATCATTTATTTTACCTGTCGCATTAATGATATAACAACTGGTGTTAAACACATGTGAAAAATGCTAAAACCAGAGATCAGAAACACAGGAAGAGAGTAAACGCACATGCTTGCTGCTTTTCTGAAAAACATCCGGTGTGTTTGATTCAAGACTTTAAAGAATATCCTAAATGTTGTGGTCATAGCAAGTTAAGATGAAGTAATCGTTGTGACTTGCCATTCAGTTTGTGGGTATGCCCCGATCCCCTACCCCAAGGCATTTCTTCTGCATAAGAATGACCTGGTTTCCCCCGCAGGTTTCCCTGAGGAGCAGCCTTCCAGTTTTTTAGTTTAATTTTACTTTAGGTGGAATATTTTAATTTAGATGAGTCTCAGGCTTTATGAAGGTCCTTTAAGGAAATGTGGCGTGTCACATCGAACATGTGCACATCTGTTGGATGATGCCTGAGGATTAAACTTGGCTGTAAGTGAAATGTGTAGCTGCAAGGTTAGTTGAAGGCCTTCTCTTTTAATTTTTTGGTTATGTGCCAGCAAGTCAGAACTGGCCTATAGTTACCCTCAAAGGGCTTTCAGAAGCTGGCTGGATAGCTCAATGAGTTGGGTCTCTGGCTGCAGAGGCCAGAGGTCGGGAGTTCAATTCCCCCACTCTGTCCCTCCTGGGAGAAGAGCCAGCCTATGTGGCCTTGGGCAAGCCGCACAGTCCCAGGGCGCCCCCTAGTGGAAGGTAATGTGAAACCACTTCTGAGTCCTGTGTACTTAGAAAACTTTGGAAAGCGTAAGTCAGAATTGGCTTGCTGGCACATGGTTCCTATTCTTAATAGAGCTTTCAAGATAAGTGAGAGATTTAAGGAACAGTTCTTCAACGTGGTTCTCCATGAATCCACACTAGTGGGTTTAGACAGCGCCTGCGCTGGCCTCTCGGAATTTTCTAGAGCTGTAAGAGAAAAGTAACAATGTTTTAGGCTACCCCTTATCGCGCATGTCTTAGCCCGCCAACGGCTCAGTTCCTTTTTTCCGCCAGTGAGTTGGGACCTCTCGTTAGAGCTTTGCTTCTTGGTTCGTTCTGGCGAACTATTTTGCTTATATTTTCTGGCTACCCTGACCTTGGACCGTTTCTTTGACGACGCTTCTGCCTCTGGTGATTTTGATTCAGTGAACTCTGCCTTCATCCGGCGGTAATTGCCTCAAAAGGCCTCCCGCTGAGGCCTAATAGGCCTTTACGGGCCCCCTGCGGAGGCGCCACGCGCCTACAGGAATCTTTCAATTTTCCCTCATTGGACTTCCTTTTTTTGCTCCGGTCGGCGCGGCTCTGTTCTCAGCTACTCAGAACCTCCGCTACGGTTGGTTTTTTCCCTTTCCTCTTGGTCTATGCCTCCTAAGGAAAAGCCATCCCCCAGGAGAGGACCCTTTCGCCTCTGCACCGCGTGCTCCAGAAAACTTCCCTTCCAGGACGGACATTCCCTCTGTTTGTACTGCCTGGGGGAATCGCACGCGGTGTCCCACTGCAGGCATTGCAAGCAGTTCACAAAAGTCACACTCAAGGCGCGCCAGCAACGCCTGAAGTATTTTTTGTGGAAACAGACTTTGTCTGCTTCCCAACCTTCTCAAATGGAGGCTATACCCTCTACCTCCTCCGTGCGCTCCGAAGTGAAGCTAGTTTCGGCGCCCGAGCCATCTAAGGGAAAGGGACCTAAGCAGTCTTCGAAAGACAAATCTAAAAAAAGGAAGACTCCGTCAGCACTTACCTCCGCATCGGTGTCCCTCTTTTCATCGACCGAGTCCTCGGTTCCACCGGTGTCGGAACATCTGAAAAAGAAAAAGGTGTCGACAAAATCATCAGCGAGAGCTAAGGAGCTTACCCTCGTCGTCCCATCTATCTCGACTTCAGTGCCCTCTCCTTTACTCGAGGATTCGTCTCGAGACCGGGAATCGGTGTCGGACTTGGCTCCTTCTTTACCTCCTCATCAAGAGCCACCGTCTGTTGTCGAGAAGTCACCGACCACGAGCCACTTAGAGAAAATAGTGGCTGATCTACCGGGAGTCCCTCGCAGCCCCATTCTAACCGGGCTAGGGACGGGATCGCGATCCTCGACACCGGGATCCCCAGGCTCCAAGTCTCCTTCTACACCAGTGAGACCTGCTAAGCCTGTTCCGGCCCCCTCTCCTCGGCTTCCAGCATCCGAGTTAGAGGAGGAGCCTGTACCTAAGAAGCCCCGGCGCCACCGCAAACATAAACGCGGTTCTGGCGCCGATAGGCATAGGAGACATCGACGCCGAGACTACTCTTCCTCTGACTCTGAGGATAGCAGGGATAGGAAACGGTCTCGGCGTCGTCGTCGTCGTCGCGATGAATCCACTGAGTCCTCGTCATCGACTTCCCGCGACCGACGTCGACGTCGAAAGAGGCCCCGATATACCTCTTCCTCCTCGGCGTCGACCTCACCCCCTAGGAAGGGTCGACATGGCAAGCGCCCGATCGTAGACAAACCGGTCCCCTCGGCACCGGTTAAGCCAACTGACCCTCCAGGTCGACCAACACCTCCTCCTCCTCCGGTGCGCCCGGTGCCCGAACCTGTACCTCAGGCACCTCGGCCTCGTAAGATTTCTAAGGCTAAGGATACGGACTCTCGTCCTAGCATCCTCCAGTCTTCTGATGAGGAGAGTCAGGACCCTCACTCCTCTTCTGAACAAGAGGACGGGAATACTTCTGAGGCTTCTCTGGAATTACCACCTCCGGGAGAACCCCTAGGCTCAGACGCGGCTGACATCCACCCCTCCTCCCCGTCTGAGGACTTTTCCTCTTACCCTCAGATGGTCTCTAGGATGGCTGCAGCGCTTAAACTGGACATAGAAAAATCCCCATCGCGCGCAGACGACCTGATTTTTGGGGATATCCATCTTGCAAGATCTCGCCCTGTCAGTCTCTCTTACGTGCCTGAACTTATGGACCTTCTCAAGGAGTATTGGCAGCACCCTGCTGACCCTCCCAATATGTCCAGGCGTACTGAGAATATGTATCGTGTCCATGGAGATGATACCGCGTTCTTGCTGAAGCATCCAGCTCCCAATTCCTTGGTAGTGGAATCCAGTGTTTCACGATTACCAGCTAAAGGTCACCCAACTCCAACCACTAAGGAGGGCAAGGACTTGGAAGTTTTGGGCAGACGGCTTTATTCTATGACTACTTTTGCACTCAGAGCTCTCAATTACTTGGTAGCTATGGGTGCATACCAAAAACAACTATGGGAACGAGTCTTGCCAGCCCTGCAAGTAGCTCCAGAGGACATCAGGCAGACTTGTCTCAATGCACATGCGGAGGCCTTGACCGTTTCCAAGCACCAACGCCTAGCCTCCCGTCACGTCGCTGATGCCAACGCGAGGAATTTGGCATCCATCATTACTTTAAGAAGGCACGCCTGGCTTCGTTCTGCCAACATCATGGAAGACATCAAAGCTAGGATTAAAAATCTGCCTTTTGATGCAACAGGCCTCTTTAATGGTTCCACTGATGAGAATCTTGAGAACTTACACAAGAGCAAAAAGACAGCGAAGTCCTATGCAGTGCAGCAGCAGCCTAGACCTTCCAAGTCTCAGTGGAGGCCTAGACCCCAGCAACAACCCTATCAACAACAGACCTATCAACAATCCGGTCCTTCCACTTACCATTCGTTCCGATCTCAAGCTGCTCCACGCTCCTCACAAGCTTCTTCATCGGCTTCCAGCTTCAAGCCCCAGGCATACAAAAGGCAGTCCTTCAAACCTGGGGGGAAAAGGTCAAAACAATATCTTTGACTCTCATCATCCCATCCGGTCCATCAGGTTACGCACAAGACTTTCTCCTTACCTTCTGAACTGGAACAAGATTACCCAAGACACCTGGGTCTTGAGCATTATAAGCTCCGGCTACCGCCTGGAGTTTATAGAGTTACCTCCTCTAGGCTGGATCAAGCCTACCTCGTTCGATCCCATCCTAGAGGACGAGATTCTCACCCTTCTAGAGAAGCAGGCCATCCAGATAGTTCCTCAACGAGACATCCTGAACGGGTTTTACTCCCGGTATTTCACTGTTCCGAAGAAGGACGGCGGTCTGCGTCCCATACTAGATCTGAGGGACCTCAATTCTTACCTCAGGCCTCGTCGCTTCAGGATGGTCACTTTAGAAGGGATCCTTCACCTGTTGAAGAAAGGAGACTGGTTTGTGGTGGTGGACCTCAAGGATGCCTACTTTCACGTGACGATACACCGGAAATTCAGAAAGTATCTCCGTCTCATGTTCAAGGACACGGTATACCAGTTCGTGGCTCTTCCTTTCGGTCTAGCCTCGGCACCGAGGACCTTTACCAAATGTATGGCCCCGGTGGCGGCTTACCTGAGGTTGCAGGGCATCCAAATTTACCCGTACATCGACGATTGGCTCATCGTCTCCAGATCCAAAGCAAAGGCATATCGGGACACTCAATTCGTCCTCAACACTCTTCAAGCCCTGGGACTATCCATCAATCTCGAGAAGTCTCATCTAGAGCCCTCTCAAACGATGGACTACATAGGGGCACATCTCGATGCAGTGCAAGGCCGCATGTTCCTTCCTCTAGAGCGCGTTCACAAGATCAGAAGAGCGGTTCGCAAGTTCAAACCGCGACGCACGGTGTCGGCCAGGCTGGCTCAACATCTGCTTGGCCTCATGGCATCGACAACAGCCACCTTGTCTCATGCACGGTTAAAGATGCGCTCCCTACAGATTTGGCTCCTCACCCTGTTCGATCCAGAGACAGACAGCCAAAGAAAGCGCCTCAGGGTCACACCAGAGCTGGCAAGTCAACTACAGTGGTGGACGTTCCTTCCCCATCTCTTGATCGGCAAGCCGTTCAGGCCCATTCTACTTACCAGACAGGTCACCACAGATGCCAGTCCGACGGGTTGGGGAGCCCACTGCGAGGGTCATCAGATCAATGCCCTCTGGACCCCAGAAGAATCGACGCTGCACATCAACCATTTGGAGATGTTGGCGGTCATAAAAGCCCTCAGGGCCTTTCTTCCCCTGGTAAGGGGCAGGGCTATACAACTAGTTACGGACAACACCACCACGATGTTCTACGTGAACAAACAGGGAGGCACAAGATCAAAGTCCCTTCTGTTTCTCACCATCCAGCTGTGGGAGTGGTGCTACCAGCAACACATCTTTCCGGTAGCCATCCACATTGCTACAACGGACAACCAGCTCGCGGACGACTTGAGTCGCCGCTCTGCTCAGACCCACGAGTGGGAATTAGATCAGCAGGTATTCCTCAAACTTTGTCGGCTGTGGGGTCAACCGCAAGTAGATATGTTTGCAACTCCCAGCAACAAGAAATGTCTGCATTACGCTTCTCGAGCCGGGAAAGGAAAGGACTCCCTCGGGGATGCTTTTATGATCCCTTGGAACGTGGGACTGATCTACCTCTTCCCTCCGCTACCTCTTCTGCAGAGAACTATCATCAGAGCCTTGCGAATGAAAGCGGAGGCGATCTTAATCGCCCCTTGGTGGCCACGTCGACCGTGGTTCTCCACACTGTTTCAGGGTGCAGTGGACTACATGACATTACCATTGCATCCACATCTTCTCACTCTGGACGACGGGAAGATTCTACATCCCGACTTGGAAACCCTCCATTTGACAGCGTGGAGGATTTCCCATCACTAATTGAAGTCATTGATAAGGCTCGTAAACCAGCAACAAAGTTGCTTTACCAATATAAATGGAGGAATTTCCTGAAGTTTGCCAAGGAACATAACTTACAGTCATCCCCAGTATCCTTGTCTACCCTCCTGCTCTACCTCAGACATCTTTTTGACTTTGGACTGTCCAAATCTACCCTGAAGGTTTACACAGCGGCTATTGTGGCTTTTCAACCTCAGGGTTCTGAGTCATCTCGCTGGTTTTCACACCCGACGCTTAAGGCCTTCCTCAAGGGTTTAAGCAACATGAGGCCGCCGTTGAAGAAACCAGTGCCACAATGGTCTTTGCAGACTGTTTTACATAGCCTCACCAGACCTCCATTTGAGCCTATGGCCTCTTGTGACCTTAAGTTCCTGTCTTTCAAGACTTTGTTCCTAGTAGCCATCACTTCGGCTAGGAGGGCTAGTGAACTTGCAGCCTTGCGTGCGGACTCTCCCTATCTTCAGTTTTACAAGGATAAAGTTGTTTTGCATCCTGATGTTTCCTTTCTCCCTAAGGTGGTTTCTGAGTTCCACGTTAACCAACCTTTGGTTTTACCAACGTTGTTTCCTGAAGCAGTGACAGATGTTGAGCGCATGCTTCATTCTTTGGACGTTCGAAGGGCACTTGCCTATTATGTCTCAAGGACTAAAGACTTTAGGAAGTCCCCTCGGTTGTTTCTTTGCTTCTATGGTCAGCAGAAGGGTTCAGCTGCTTCGTCGTCCTCTCTTTCTAGATGGTTGGTCTCCACTATTTCGTTGGCCTATGAACTACTACACAGACCTATTCCTGAGGGTCTTAAAGCCCATTCAACTAGGGCTGTGGCCACGTCTACAGCTTTGCTGCGAGGAGTCGATGTTCAAGAAATTTGCAGATCGGCTACCTGGTCTAATGTGTCCACATTTGTCACCCATTACAAGTTGGACCTTCGGGCCAAGAATGAGACCAAGTTTGGAAGGGCTGTCCTTACGTCATTGCTACAATGACGGCCCACCATCCAGTAAGTTTGCTTGCTAATCACCCACTAGTGTGGATTCATGGAGAACCACGTTGAAGAAGGACAGGTTACTTACCTGTAAACATGGTTCTTCAAGTGGATTCTCCATGAATACACACGTCCCGCCCGGCCTCCCCACATGTCCGTCATTGGAATCGAGTCCCAACTCTTCTTTGTGGCGGGCATATGGAACTGAGCCGTTGGCGGGCTAAGACATGCGCGATAAGGGGTAGCCTAAAACATTGTTACTTTTCTCTTACAGCTCTAGAAAATTCCGAGAGGCCAGCGCAGGCGCTGTCTAAACCCACTAGTGTGTATTCATGGAGAATCCACTTGAAGAACCATGTTTACAGGTAAGTAACCTGTCCTTTTCCCAGTTCCACTCCACAACTGTGGAGCCTTCCCAAGAGAAAAAAAAAACAACAATGACATTCCTGGGCACAGGAGGGTTGAAAAGGGCCAAGAGGGCAGGAGACGTGTAAGAAATGAAATAGAGTGGAACAGCGATTCTCAAACTGGGACCTCCAGATGTTCTCGGACGACAACTCCCCAGAAAGTCCTGGCCAGCACAGCGAGTGATGAAGGCTTCTGGGAGTTTTAGTCCAAGAACTTCTGGGGACCCAAGGTTGGGAACCGTTGCAGTGGAGTGTTGGAGGAGAGAGATGGAGGGGAGGGTGACCCCGATGCTGAACACCCTGCAGATGTAGAAGGCACACGCAGTGCCTTCCAGAATTTGTGGCAGGGTGGGCCAAGGATGATCCACCAGATGTTGGTTGGGTTGCAGCTCCCTGCAATTCTTCATCCTTGGCTCTGCTGGTTAGGGCTGATGGGCATTGTAGTCCACTGACGTCTGGAAAGCTGCACCTTGTATGCTCCTCCTTTCTAAAGAGAACCGGTTTCCCTTCCCTCTTCTTACAACGCAAGAAACAAGTCCTTGATGGAACTCTTGTCTGTCCTGCCTTTTTTCCTCTTCTTCCTGCGTTCTTTAGCAAAGCCTGCCTGGGGTGTCAGCACTCTGTGTGTGTGTAAGAGAGAGGGAGAGAGAGAGAGAGCCAAAAGGCCCTGCCTCTCCCGAGGCCTGATGAACAGGAAGTGGCCGAGAACAGGCTGGACTTTCATGCCAGCTCTTGCAACAGCAGTGCATCAGAGAAGGCAGATCCATTCTAGCTGTGCCACGAGGCTGGATGGGGCTTAGGTTACCAGATAAGAACACCTCATAGCACCTTAAGGAGGGAGAGGTTTTAATTGGCATCTGCTTTTGTGGACTGCAATCCACTCATTATTGGCTGAGGAAAGCTGCAGTTCACAAAAAAGCTTGTGTCAAATAAAAAATGTTAGGCTGGTTTTGCACCAGCAGGATAACAGGGCTATACTCCGCCCGGTGTCTTCACTGTTCTTTCCTTTCTCCCTTGCAAATAACCAGGAGAAGCCTCAGGTGGCATTCTGGCATTGTGCTCTCTCTTTCACTCCCTCCCTCCCTCCCACCCATTCCCTTTCCTTCCTTCCTTCTGTCCATCTGTCTGCCAGCCCGCCTGCAGTTTCTGTTCAGGTGCTGGGAAGTCCTCTCTGCTGGCCATAAAATGCATAGATTTTAAGCAGGCAGGGCTATTTTAGGAATGAAGCGGACTTGGAAAACTTAATGGGACTGGCAGATGTATTCACCTATAGATGCAACAAAATCACAATTAAAAGGCAACCAAATAGTGGAGCAGGTATTTAGCACTCAGGTATGGAGGTTTCTTGCAACAGAAGCTCGACACTTAAATTTTTAAAGCTTAATATCCATGAGAAATGGAGTAGAAAACGGTGTGCCGAGTTTCTTATATCTGTTTACAGAACCTTTCCTGTAGCCGTCAAAAGAGTTAGCATGTCTCATTTACAATGATTGGCAAAAAAAAAGAAAAAAAAAAGACCCCAAAAGCCCTGGGAGAAAAGTCTACACTCCCACCAAATGCAGATTTCTGCAGCATACTATGAAGGCAGAGTGGCGCTTGTGATGGATGTGCATCAGTTCCTCAGAAGGGAGAATTCTATAAACTGTGCCATGAGCTGTTTCTCAGATCTGCAAGGAATCTGATATCTCCCTGTTTCAGAAGGTGCCACAGAGATTTGACCTGCGTTTCTGCTGAGATGACATAGTGTTGCTTGCAAAAGACACCAGGCATGAGATGCAGAGTGGCTTTAGATCGGTTGCAGCATGAATGCAAGACAGCAAGAAGGAAATATGGCCAGGAATGAACAGAAGGGGTGTGTGTGGAATTTTGCCAAACATTTTTCAGCAGGAAAATGTTTTTAAAGAAGCAATGAGATAGGGAGAGAGAGCCAAGGGAAAGGTGTAGGTACAGTCTACTCTTATTTCCAGAATGTCTTTATGGGAGAGGTGCAAGAGAAGCATTGCTCCAGAAGAGTCTTACAGCATCAAGGAAGGTGCAGGACCTTGGACAGCACCCCTGAATTCTTGTTGGTTCCAGTCATGAGCCAACCTTCTTCCTTCAGGAGACCTTGAGATTCTGGGAACTTGTAACTTTTCTAGGCTCAGATTTGCGAGGTCCAGGGAACAAAGCTAGACCCCTAACGGATCTCAGGGTGCAACTGGGGCTGCTGCTGGTGTTCCTTAATGAGTTCCCGGATGCTGGCAGATTCAGCAATGTTATCAAACAAGTCTGCTGGAAACATGGGCTGCCAGACGTTGGGAGTGACAGAAGGCAGGAAAGCTCCATCAGGATCTGGTGCTGTCTGAGAGGCACTGCACAGCTTGCCAGCTTGTAAAGTGAATGTAGGATCTTCTCTGACTGACTGCACCAGCCCGCGCTGGCTGGGAGTTAGCATGGCCACCTTCCCCCAATGTTCAGTTAAGAAAAGGGGAAGCCATCTGGCTTGGCTTGAAGAACAAGGGCTATGCTTCTGGCTGGGCCTCTCCAAAATGTCTCTGCTACTTCATCCTCAAAAAACATCTGGCCTGCAACGAGAGTGGCCCCTGGTGACACAATGACAATGACAGCCCGGCAGCTGGCTGCCTGCTTACCCGCAGTGCAGGGCAGAGGCTTTTACTGTGTTCAGCATCTGGACAAGATTTTGTGTGTTTTTAAAACTCTCTTCTTGCACAAATTTTAATGGCCACATGTCACCGCTGATCTAGCTCCTTCTTTCAAAATGATTCACAAAGACGAGGAGTTTGCGATACAGTAAAAATGCTGCAGTAGCTGACATTTGCAATTCAGGGAGGCATGACTCGCATCTGTATTCAAGAGATGGGGAGGGGAACATCTACCAAGGAGAGCCAAATGGCTGCCTTCCTCCTTCAGAGACTCCTGCTGGTCCACCAGTCCCAGAAACCAGGGGAGGAAAACCATGGAAAAAGCCCATAACGCCAGAGAGAGAGAGAGAGAGAGAGAGAGAGAAGGGAAGAAGGATGATTGATGGGAGCAATGCTGGAAGAGTTACTCCTAGCCCCAGTAGCCATGCTGGCTTCCACAACATTTACAGGCTCTGGTGTGGACTTCATCTTTCATGACCCTAGTGTAATGGTCTGGAATGCTGAAAGGTATAAAGTGAAAAAACATCTTTAGAGTCCCTGGGTTTGGGTGCTTATTTAGTGGCGGCAAGAGGTCTGTCTTATTTTTGTTCCTCGCAGAGGTGCTGTTTATATTTTTCTTGCAAATTTTGAATTTTCAGGTGTCATCAGCCACAAGTCTTGGAGTAGAAGTGGAGATATGTATGTGGCTTTCTGGCTTATACCCAATTGATGATCTATCTGTCTGGCCAAGGAGAGCACTTAGCGATTCCACTGATGCGCCCTGATTGTGCACTCACAACACTGGGCTGCATTGGTGGATGCTCTGTTGTTGTTGTTTTTAGGGGAGTGGCCTGCTATGTCACGACCAGCATGTCATAGATGGAAGAGGGTGCTCGAAGCCAGTGTGAACTGGAGAAGCAGGGCCTGGGGCAGAGCCCTTGGAAAAGTGACTTTTCCCATTACTATTCTCTGAAACCTCTAGACAACCTGAACCTTCTCTGTAATTTTTACGAACTTTGGCCCTTCAGGAACTATGCTGTGTGACTGGAAAGAGAAGTAGGAAAAGACGGGGGTGATGTAATGGCCGTTTCTAACGTTGCTTTAAACTCAAATAATTTAGCTAGCTGCGGTATCTGGCAGGTGGCTCAGCGGTTTCTCCATTGCCCACATTTTTTTTTGGGGGGGGGAATTTGGAAGGGAGATTCCATGCTGCTTTGGCACTGTCTTGCTGGTTTGCACAAGTGGAAATCAAGGTTTTTGTTTGTATTTGTATACATAGACTCTTAGAAACCTTGTCTGTGTCAGGGCAGCACCCAGAGGGTGGAGAGTCTGGATCAAAATGCATTGTCATTATCGTCCGCTTCCTCTTTGGATAGCAGGTGCTGAAAAACAAGCTGAAAAGCACATGCAAACCAGCCAGCCTGTTGTTGGCACAGAGCCTCACCAGAGGAAGAGAAAGGGCCCCAGCCCTCGTGACTGGTGTCAGAGATCTTTGGAGATAAACCCATTGCCAGCAGAGAAGTGAGGAGGCCTCTTGAGTCTTTCCTTGTGTCCCTTCTGGTGCCAATTTGGGGAAGGCGTGGGGCGTCTTGATGGCTGTATTACCTAGAGAGCATCTGGGCGACCCTTTTACTCTGAAGCAGGCACTAGACAAGCATGATGACAGATTGAAGATAACATCCATGCATTTGAAGAAATGAAGAACGACAGTCTGCAAAAGCTTGTGCCGAACAAAACTTGCAAGTCTCTCCACGGCCACCAAGCTCTTTATGATTTTAGGTTCAACACTCTAACCCTAACCCTCCCCCACCAGAAAACTCTAATGTTTGTTTGTTTGTTATTTATTTATTTATTTAAAATATTTATATGATTCCCTTCTCCTAAAGGATCCAAGGTGGCTTAGTGTATTAAAAGAAACAAAGTTAAATGCTAAATAATAACGTACCGGTATTACAATGTTTAGAAAGCACTAAACAAATATTTTAAAACTCATAATAAGAGCAATATTAAAAGCACAGGTAAAACACAGAATAAAATGATCCCTTTAAAATATCCCCTTAGTCAACGAGCCATTTAAAAGGAAAGCCTGCCTTAAGAGAAAGGGCTTCACCTGCTTGCGGAAGGACACCCAAGAGGGGGCCAGCCTGGCCTCCAGTGGGAGGGAGTTCCAGAGTCTAAAAAGGAGCAGCCACAGAGAAGGGCCTTTCCAAGAGCACTCGTGAAAGTGGTGCAACGGAGACCGAAGCCTCCTGTGATGATCTTAACACCCATGCTGGCTCAGAAAGGGAGATGTCATCTCTGAGTAGTCCATAGCATTAACTTTGGCAAGCTTTGCCTTCCGCACAAATGTAAGGAATCATGGAGTTAAAGGTGGAGGCCCCCCCCTCAAAAGTCCAAGCCTAAAGTAGGGCTTTAAGAGCCACCCCAATAATGTGAGATGAACCTTGAAGCTAATAGAAATCCAGGGCTACTGAGCGAGAAAATCCATATTATACAGCAGGCAGACAGACAAATGGCTCTACCTTATGCCTTTTGAATGGAATGGAAGGGAATGTATGGTTCCATTCCATTTAAAAGTACAAGGCATGTGCATTTGTCTGTCTGTCTGTCTGTCTGCTGTGGGTACGGAAAAGCAATCTGTATTTCTGGGGAAGAGATCAATATTTTGTGTGTGCCAGATTTAAATTTCTGAAAGGAAGATGTATTCATTGTGTGTGTCCTTAGTTCGCAAGCACAGCCACCAGTTGGGTACACAAAATAATCTAGGTGGTAGACGGTGTTTTTGTAATGGAATTGTTATTGTCCTCGTTATTATTTTAGTCACAGCAATGACATTTATTCCCAGCAGTGCTGTGGCTTTTTCTATTTATTAACTTGATGTTCCACAGTTACTAAAGTGTATACTCTGCAGTATAATTAGAATTTTCAAATACCCGTCCAATAATTTTTGTGTGTATTTATTCTTTGCTGCCATTTTAAAACGTTTCTAAAACTCAATAGTTTATAACAGCCTTGTCCCTCCCAGGAAAAAAAAATAAGTCTTTCTGTCCTGGTAGGATCCAAATTCTTTCACGGAGTGATTTTGTGTGTGGTGAAATACAAGAGGGACGTATTTAATACGGATGCTCCCATCCTTAATGCATGTTCTCAAGTTTAAAAGTCCTGCTGAGTTTGATGGGGTTCACTTTGAAGCCGCAAACGTGCTTGCTCACGAGCACAGCCTCATCTAGCGTCCTGTTTGTGATTCCCGTGGAGTGAACCCTTCCTTCCAGGAACCACAGAGGTCTACCAGCAAAGGGGGCTGGCAGATGCTTTCTGTGGGGCAGGAAGGGGGAGCTGGCCTCCCGGGAAGCCAGTTGTTCACCCTCTTTGCAAGCTGGACGCTGCTTCTCCACGGCAGTCTGCAGGTTGGCTTAAGAGGCTTGAGATGTGAAGGGAACCCACCACAGCAAATGTGTTGCAAGGAGAGCGGTTGTGGGATCGGTGACTAGCAGATCTCACTCTTGGTTGGGATTTTCTCCATTTCGTGGTTTGCACCTGCTGTCATCAGGCGCGCCGTGCATTTCATCAGCTCCAATTCTGGAGCTTTTCCAGCTGCAGAGGTTTTGCTTTCAGGTGCAGTACCAAAAAAAAAAAAAGGTGGTGGAGAGGTCAGCGCCGTTGAGAACCCACAAGGGTCCATTTGCTTACTTCTTATTTACTAGTGGCATTTCTAATCTGGCGAGGTTGGGGCACTCTCCCTGGCTGTCCTCACCCCTCCTTGATTGTCACAACCACCCTTTAAGGTAGAGCAAGTCGATAGATCGCGCTTGCGTTCAAGTTCATCCAATGAGCATCATGGTTCAGCAGGGAGCAGAACCTTGCTCTCCCACATCAGCGGTGAGCCGTGTCATGGGTTCCAGAGACTGTTTCCTACATGCGCACGACCTAGAGTAGGCCCCGCTAGGAACAAGTGCTTCCCCCTTACCCTCTGTGTCTATGTTTGTGGAGGTACGCCTTGTTTTAGAGGGACGATTCTCCTCCGCCCTGCTGGTAATGGTCTTGGCAGCGTGAGATAATAAGTATTGGTGATTACGGAGTGGCTTTAATTGTGAAAATGTGTTTCTGTTTCAGGGGGAAAGACGAAACTGTACATGAGGATTCCTGGGTCTTGCTGGCACCTGGACTCAGGACTTGGCTCTGTAAGTTGGACCCTTTCTCTCTCTCTCTCTCTTTTTTTTCTTTATAATGCAAAGTGGAATAAAATCTGAGTGTAAATCGTGGGTCGGATACACCCAGGAAAGACAACTGTTCCATGTTAGCTGGCTCAATATATATATATAGAGAGAGATTCAGTTCTCCCTTAATTTTATATATATACAATTAATAATTAACTGAATCTCAATATGATAATAAGCTAAGGATGAATGTGACACCTCTGTAGCTGCTAGACACTGTCATGTTTATGGCTACTCTCTGTTGCTCTGCCTTGTGCTTTGTTGTGATGTGGAGGTAGACGGAAGGAGGTTGTGTTTAGTGCCATAGTTTAGCAGATTATAATAATTATGTTCTATCACTTTCAAGAATTCCTCAGAGTTCTGGCCATCCTAGCTGGGAAATCCCAGCCGTTGCTGTCCCAAGAGTTAACTTTTTCAACCTCTGACCAAAAAAAAAAAAAAAAAAAAATTGTCTTCCTCCAAAAGAAGACACAGAGGAGATTAGACCAAGGACGCGTTGGTCAAGACCAAATTGCCTGTTAAAAAGAAAATGTGCAGTTCCTGAATGTACAACTTTTCCCCTCTTGGTATGCTGTTCCTTCAGAGCTCCATGCCTGGGCAATCAGACTTGCAAATACAGACCCTCTTTACTTCTCAGTGATGCATCACAAAGTAGTGTTTATTTCCCAATGACAAATCATGAAACAAAAGCCAGTTAACTGACAGCATGCAGAGCAAGGCAAGCTCATTCAAGGATAAACAAATGTCTTTTGTCTCTAAAGAGAGATCCACTTCTAACAATGAGCTGTCTGATCCTCAGATATGGTGGTTCTTCTGTTTCTTACCCTGCCAGCATTGCATGTTGAGAGGCAGGTCACAGCTCTGCCTGACTGCTGTGCCCGCTGGAGATGCCCGTGGCCTCCTAATTTGATTTCTGCTCTTGCTGAAGTTGTTGCGCCTCAGCTTGAGCGTGCGTCTAGATCTGGGGTGGAGTTGATAATCAAGGTCATCAGAGCTTTCCCTTTAAACCTCTTCTCTAATTTATCGTGCAGGAATTTGAAGTATCTCTGAGGCAATTAATTCAAATGCTCCATTAAAAACATTGGCATCTTTTGAAGAGTGCCTAATTAGATATTTAATCAGAAATCTGGAGCTGATATAGTTCAATACAGGCGATCAAAAAACACCCCTGAAACTTACAGCTGACAAATGCTGTGCACAAAATTGCTAACCAGATCTCTAGCCTTCCCACATGACAGGAGCTGGCTACGTGTGTGTGTGTGTATGTGGGGGGGGGGGGGGAAGAAAATTGGGAAGTGCCCTGGATCAAGGCCTGTCTTGCGGAGTGGAAGAAGGCTTTGCGTGAGATACAGGTGACCCGTTGTAGTCCCACCTTTGCAAGGAAGCGCTAATGGCCACCCTGTTTACTTTGGCATTTTCCTGAGCTGCTTCCGGGGGGGAGGGGGGCAGCTTCTTACCTGCAAACCTGTTAACATTTGTTTGGAAAAGATGGTTGTTAACTGAGCCCTAATTAGTCTTACTGATTTTTTTTTGTTTGGTTCTTCTGCTGATCTTTTGGCTTTCTAAACATGTTGGGAGCGTTATTCAGATTTGGCCCTCCTCAAAGCTGGTAAAATCGGAGGAGTAGCTCCAGGAGGAGAGACTTGTTACCTTCCTGGTACCTTGGTTTTAATGCCAAGGGACAAGACGCTGCTTGTTAAAGAGGGAAAACTTCCTCCAGACCCTCGTTTTGGCTTCTCCAACACCGTCTGCTCTTTTATGGAGTTTTACAAATTATTCATAACTTCATTAATTTCCTGCTGGGAATAACACGCCAGCTTAGAGACCCAGTAACTGAGATGTATTTCATTCTGTTCGTTTCCATGTAGCATGGATCTCGGCTGCTGGGCTTCTTAAAATGTAATGCAAAAACAGATATTACCTGCTGGCAGATGTTGGAGAGACAGGCTGGGGCGCTTCACTGGTGTGGTCATGCATGGTGGTGGTCCTCTTTCTGCAAAGACGTTGTGGTGAGAATTAAGAGTGCACTGTGTGCCTCGTTAAACATGCTGGCTGTACAGGTATTGCCGAACGTCCTCCCCATGGCCTAGAAGCTTGTTTGCCGCCTTTGAAGCCGAGGTAGAACAGAAGGTTCCTGAGTGCTCACAAAGATGTAAATCCAAATTGATTCCATGGATCAGAGTGACACCACTGGAGGTGGTACATAGCCACCCTTACTAGTACCGCTGCTGGCTTTAACTTCCATCAATTTATCCAAATTAGCAACTATCACAATATCTTCTGGCAGGGAGTTCCACAGTTTAACTATGCACTATGGTGTTTTTCCCCCCTGTCCCAAATTTCCTACCATGCAGCACCAGGGGATAAACTCATGGTGCCCTAGTATTTTGAGAGAGGAAGAACAAGGGTTCTCATTTATTTTTATTTATTTAAAATATTGACACCATGCCTTTTTCCTCATGAGGACCCAAAGCAGTGGCTTCTCTAATAGAATCATTTTCATGTACTTCTATCACCTCCCCCTTCCTTACTTCCCCCCCCCCCCCAGCTAAACGGATGAAAATGCTGTAACCTTTTCTTGTAAGGGAGACACTCCAGACATTCTGGTTGACCTTTTCTGCCATTTCCCTATTTCTGCAACATCCTATTCCTCCAATGTGGCACCCAGAATTGTACACAGATTTCCAGATGTAGAAGCAGTATAATCCTGGTGGTTTGATTTATTTTTTGTGATGAGTGGTCGTCCACCGTTTGGGACACAGCTCTGCACCGAAGACAAGGTTGCTTTGGAGCATGTGCAGAATACCAGCTTGTTGTCTTGTCTCTTGTAGCTGCAGAGGATCCTGGAAGCTCTCGGTGCTAGAGGGGTAACATTTTTGGAGACATTTTCAGCCTGCAGCTTTTGCAGTTTTCCAGACTTCACTGGTGATGTTTTCAACACTACTTAATTTGAACTGCATAATAATAATTTAGTGTATTGTGCTTTTGAATATGTGTCACACATGTAACTTTTTAGATGTTGGAAGCTGCCTTGCGTCCTTTTCCTGAGAGAAAGATGAGATATACATAAATAAAGTAAACGATAAAATAAATAGACGAAGTCCCAGCAAAAACTAAGTGCCAAAGGTCTTTCCTCTTTTTTGTGCTAGAGGAAAGGAAGAGAGTGCCTGGGGGGCTTGGAGGATTACATTCCCCACCCCCCCAAAAAAACAAAACCCCAAAGACCAGGTTAGCTGCTTGGGCTGACAGAGACTATGAAAAAGGGCCCGTCTTATTAGTGCTCATGAAAGCCTCTGCTAACGAGCCTGGTCTCTCTCTGAGACGGCTGTGGAGGCATGTTGGCTGTTGCTCTTGGCGTTTGATCCTTGCCACTCATTAAGGTGGCCAGTGAGTGAGCAGTCTGGTCAAGCAGCGGGTTTGCTGTACTTATTGCGCACTCCCCTGTCCTCACAGATCAAAGGCAGTCCTTTTTTTTTTTTCCTGGGCTGGAGAAATGGACTCGCTCTGCAAAGCCTTTCATCCTGAACCGGAGAGGCCACTTAATTCACTGCGGTAGCCGTCTTGATGTGTCCCCCTCGAAGGGGGGACCTCCCTGTTCCTCTTTGGGTTGTTGTTGTTGTTGTTGTTGTTGTTGTTGTTGTTGTTGTTGTTGTTGTTGTTGTTGTTGTTGCTGTTGCTGTTGTTGTTGTTGGGTTTTCTCTCTCCCTGGCCACCTCCGCCTTGCCCCAGCTCTTTCCCAGCACAATAGTCTAAACACTCCTGAAAGCATCTTGGGCTGTGCAGCATGAGCTGCTGCTGCTGCTGCTGCTGCTGCTGCTGCTGCTGCTGCTGCTGCTGCTTCTTCTTCTTCTTCTTCTTCTTCTTCTTCTTCTTCTTCTTCTTCTTCTTCTTCTTCTTCTTCTTCTTCTTCATCATCATCATCATCATCATCATCATCATCATCATCATCTCAGAACTGCAGAGCTGGAAGGGACCCTATGGGATCATCCACTCCAGCCCCTGCCAAGGAGGTCCAGGGGGGGAATCGAACTCCCAACCTCTGGCTCCACGGCCTGGTGCCTAAACCCCTGAGCTATCCAACCAGCTCAGAATCTTAGAGCTCCAGGACTAGAAGGGATCTTTTGGCTCAGACTTTGCCAGGGAGGCCCAGTGGGGGGATCGAACTCCTCACCTCTGGCTCTGCAGTCAAAGACCTAAACCGCTGAGCTATCCAGATCTCAGCCTCCTTTACCCCCTTCCCAAACAACGTGGGGGAAATCCAGAGGCCTGACCTGATTTGTGTATATATTTTTTTGCTCTTTTTTTTTTTTTTTGTGGGAAGTCAGGACCTCTCTCCAGGCAGTCTTGGCGGGATGAGAAACTTTGGGAGTCCGCCTCGTATCGCTCATCCTGAAGTGGCCCATCATCGTCAACAAGGAGCAGCCCCTGGACCAGAGGTAGACAGGTCACCTGGTTACAATCTTTCTCCTTCAAGAGAAATGCATTAATTGACAATTAAATTCCCCAAAATGGCTTCTGTTTTTGCGTCTGTGCAATTTTATGCAAATAAGCATTCTCCCTGAATCTCCATCCCTATTTGTCCTGATCCTTAAACAACCACCGGACATGGACCACTGGAGTTCTCGCTGCTTGGAGCAATAGGCTGAGGGGGGGGGGATGATAAAATTGATCAGAGCCCCCATTCTGGGCTTTGGAAAGCATCTAGATTCTTCCCGTGTCGCTAGCATTGACTAACATGCTTGTCCTTCCGGGCATGTACATCACCGGGCGCCGTAATAACTCTTAATAATTTAGATTGATTGCCGATCTGTTGCTGTTCATCTAGGATTCTGGTTGCTCTGCTAACCATGTACATCACACGACAAACCTCTTGGGCGTTGCTCTTCCAGAAGGGAGATCTTAGAGCCATTTTTCTTGCTGATCTGGGCTGGTGGCAGCAGCCTCGCCACTCAACAACTCCTGGTGTCGCTCCTGAGCCTTCCTGCCCCAGTGCAGTGCCGCTCCAGATATTCTGCCTTCTCCAAATTGCATTAAAAATGAAACTCTTCATATGTGTGCCTCGAAGGCGGATCAGGATGAGAGAATCAACAGTAATGAAGCTGCTTAAGGTCCTTGCCAGGGGTGTGTGTGTGTGTGTGTGGAGCGACATGGGGAAGTATTTTTCAGCTTTGGCAACTCTGCGGAAGACTAAGCATGCTCATACAGAAAGAATTATTCCACAGAATTTGCCAACAGTTCTTTCTAAAAGCGCATTGATGCGGGCATCTGACTCGTTCATGCAATTCCATTTCAAGCCACAAGATGTCCCTGTTGTGAACAGAGGCAAAACACCAAAGGTAGTTGTAGCGCCATCTAGGGTTGGCACTAACTTCAGTCATTTCCCTCAGCTCAGGAGCATAGAATGGATTGATCTACATGCGTTGCATGACTTCTCTGTGGTCCCTGAGTTAGCCGGTGGCTCTCTGGTGTAGTGAAGGAAGTTCTCCTGTCATCAACGTTGAGAAAAGACTCATTGGCTGGTCGGTTTCACCTGTCTATATGGAAATGTTTGCTGCCATCATGTCCTTTTCCTTGGGCAAAAACACAATTTAAATTGTTTGGGGCTCTGGGGTTCCCAGTCCAAAAATCTCCAGGGATTCTGGGAATTGTAGTCCAAGAAAAGTAACTTCTATACTCTTTAGAAAGCTGATATAGAAATAGTTGGCTCTGACTTAGCGGAGGGTTTATTTTCTCTTTCTTATGTTTTGAGACAGCTCTTATTTCAGAAGAAATTCCAAGATGAATATTTAGTTTTAATTACTGTTTAAAAAATACACAAAACCTTGCACCCTATCATTCTTATCACAGCTGGGCTCCCAGAGAATTTTCCCCAGTAGCTTTGCAAAAGTGGCTGTAATCTTTTTCTCCAAAATAGTTTGTCCTATGCAAAATTTGCTGTGCACTGGAAGCAATCACTGTCTGCTCGAACAAGACCGGGTCATTTCATGTTAAGATTTTTGTCTTACCCAGAATGGTTGTTACATGCCTTCAAGTCGCCTCTGACTTATGGTGACTCTATGAATGAGTTATATCTCCAAAATGTCCTTGTCTTCAGCAGCCCTGCCCAGCTCTTGCAGACTCAAGTCCGTGGCTTCCTTTAGGGAATCAATCCATCTTGTATTAGGTCTTCCTCTTTCCCTGCTGCCTTCCGCCTTTCCCAGAATTCTTGTCATTCTCAGAGAATCCTGCCTTCTCATGATGTGCCCAAAGTTGGACAACCTCCGTTTCAACTGTTTTGCCTTCAGAGAGAGTTCAGGATTGATTTGATCTAGAACCCACTTGTTCATCTTTGTGGCCATCCAGGGCATTCATGAAGCTCTCCTCCAGCACCGTATTCCAAACGAAGCAATTTCTCCCCCCCCTGTAAGTTTTCCCCTCTGTCCAGCTTTCACACCTATACATGGTGATGAAATAACCAGAAATAACCTCCATATATGTGGGCAGTGGAGAGGGGAGAAGCTTCCTGTGTGAAGCATGACCTTTCAGCCTTTCTACTTCAAGCTGTTGCCCCTCCTGTTCCATCGCAGTGGGAGGTTCAGAACAAATTTCTGAGCTGTAAGCAAACTGTGAGAGGGCTCTGAACCTTCTTCCAAGATGCCAACTCTGAGATGTCACATTTTTCTTAAGGAATCATCCTGGATGCCTTCCCAGATTCTTCAGCTGCTCCCCTTCTTCGCAGCTCCAAGGGAGCAGGACGAATGAGGCAGAGGGACATACACACACACACAAGGGGCGTGCATGCGCGCGTGCACACACAAGCACACACAGAGGTGCCATTCTCTTTTCAAGGCTGGAAGAAGGTGGCTTTTGGCCAGGTTTGATCTCAACCCCCAAGACTTGAGGCCAATGGTGGCCGGTGCCTATTTTAGGGCCGGGGAAGCCGCTGGACAGAAGGCACAACTGCCAGGCAGAGCAAAAACGGGTGTGCAATCTGTATACACACAGGTGTTCACACAAATGCAAGCACATATACAGGCAAGCCTGCAAGCGTTGCCATATCAACATGCGCAGAGACAGGAGGCATTGATTCAGACATTGCCTTTCCTCCATTCCCATTCATCGCTTCTATAATGCTGCTGAGGAGCAGAAAAATGCATCCTGCCACCCCCAGTTAGAAAAAAAAATCCAACAGTGGGATACTTCTTTCTGTACCTGGTTTCTGAGCTGGGCAGTTGGCTTACCCACCACAAAAATCTTTCTCTTATTACTGTCTGCGTAACTTGCTGCAATTAATTGTGGCTAATTGAGGAGGTGATGGGTTGCCTCTGTAATTGTGTGTCTGGTCGCCTTCCTAACTGTGCTTCTGAGAGGTACCAGGGCACCTCTTCAGTTAGCTTCAGAGATCTGCAGCAAGTTCAGGTACACTTGACCCAAACACCAACAGGTTTCCAGACAGAGGATGATGGGGCCAGGAGTAGAAGGGAGACATGGGGTTTTGGGGTGGGTGGAGGGGAAGAAGGTGGCTTCTTTAGGAGCCTCTCTGGATCCTGTATGGTGTGGGGGTGGCTTCCTGGTATTGGCAAACTCTTTGAATAACTGGCTTTGCGGCTTTCAGCTCTGAATGAATGCCAGGATTATCCAAAGCCTTTTATGAATCTCCACGGCTTTCAGGATATTCCACTTAGCATAGCGGGCACTTTGACTGGGTAAACCAGGCCTGCGGTAATCTTGTTTGGAACAGAGAGGAGAGCAAGCAGAGGACTGTCGGAGCACCATGCTCCTTCTGTCTGTGAGAGGAAGGCAGGCTGACTCGGTCAGGGTGCTGAGCACCTTCTGCTCTGGTACAGAGAAGGAGCCTCAAATCTCAAGAAGCCTTGAAAATATTCACTGTGTGTGTGTGTGTGTGGGGGGGCTCCACAGTTTCTCATTCTCCAAGACCTCAGGACAGGAGGAGGTGGTGGGTGTGGCCGGTGTCTTCATGATGTCACAACCGAGCACGAGCGCTCACGGAACGATTGCAAATTAATGTGTGTGCATATGTGAGCGACATAGACTATGTAGATTCCTTGCACTTCTGCTCCCAGTGCATCTTGTGCATGTAGCACACACACCAACACACCTTTGCACTGCATCAGTGAGCCCGGAGGACAGACCACCTTTAGTGTTTGGAGGTGCAGGAACACAGGCATAATGGGCTCAAGCACCAGGAAGCCAGATTTAGGCTGAATATTAGGAAAAAAACCTCTTAACTGTTAGAGCAGTATGATGATGGAACCAAACAATGGCTGGGCTCAATGGCCTTATAGGCCCCTTCCAACTCAATCATTCTATGATGCTAGTCCTCTCAAGCCCTTGTCCTGAGTACATCTACTCTCTTAGTATCATCTACCTCAAAGCGTTGTTGCCAGCCTGAAGGGAGGTAGGGCAGGAAATTCTCCACGCAGCCCGTTCCCCTATGCCTGACTTTCCGCTTTCAGAAGCAACGGCTTCTCTGGCCTGTTTGTTTCTGTACGTGTAGCCACACGAGGCGTCTGCGGCTGTATTCCCAGCACTCCCATTCGTTTGATTGGTGCTCGCCCCGGAACATCTGGAACGGCTGTCTTGGGTTCCCTTCCGCGGCCCAGGGAGGCCGAACGTGCTGTGATGTGGGTGGGGGCCAGGCCCACTCCACTAATAAGAACGGAGGCTTGAGCACAGAGCTGGCTTCTGCACGTCAGTGCGGCAGTGGGCCTTATAAATCATCGCTCGGCTCTGAGCGACGCCGCTTTGGAGGCCATTCCGCTCAACATCCGAGCCGCGCAATGGGGCGAGCGAGAGAAAAATATACCCTTTGCTGCCACCCAGCTGAGTCCGAGCAATCTGAGTTTTATAGATAAAATATCAACATTTTATGGTGGAGCCCTGAAATCATCCTCCCGGTAGGCAGCTCGGCTCCACCTCAGCTTTCATTCCGCTATAAATTGGAGGCTGTGTTTTCCTCCCCCCCTCCCCTAGTGTGTCAGAAGGGAGCCAATTTGAGTTCTCTCCAAACCGAGCTGCAGCACGTTGGACATGTTGGAGAACAAACCCTGCGAGGATGAGAAAGGATCAGAATCATCCCATCGCACACCTCCCTCCGCAAGGAGCTCGAAACAGCAGAGCCGTAGCTAGAGCCGCCTGGGGGCAAGTGGCACCATCAGCACCCACTACCCCACCCCAGAAACATGGCGGCAGGTCCCCCAAAGACAAGGGAGGGGGAGATTAGGGTCACCACTTGGGGGGGAGAGAGTTTCTGTTTCCAGAGAAAGAGAGATGAGTGGAGCAGGCCTGCAACAACGTGCGTGTGCCGCTCTCGGCTTCCCGCTCCCCAGGATGCTTTGAGACAGGTCACCCGGCGAGTTTCATGGCCAACCAAGGATTCGAAGCCAGGTCTCCCGAGTCCCTTGTCCAACAGCCTGTTAACCCTGAAAATCGGGTTGATTCTCCGGCAGAGGCAGCAGACTAAGACACGAGATAACCAGCTGTATAGAATGCCAATTATTTATTAAATTACACAGCTAGGGCCCAAACTCTTAAAGGCAGAGATGGACCCCAAAACAAGGGTGCATGGATGTTTTATAGAGATACACACAAAGGGCCGTAAACAGTTAGATTCTGATTGGTGTCCTGAACCTGAAACTTTGGATCTCTATGCCCATTGGCCCTAAATGTTCTGTGGGTCTGACTTATTGGCTATACTTGAATGTGCATATGATACGCATGCCCCCTTGGCCTTAAGGTTATGAATTACTCAGATGGCGACTATGTGTCTGATTTGACAGTACCCAGATATTCGTTTTATCTCTGTCGTTTTGTTTATTGTTGCATTGTATATGGTGGCCTTCAAGTAACAGCTTTTCCCTTGGTGTCAAGATGGAAGTGCCTTAGCTTCCTCCCTACGCATACCAAGGGTGCCAATTATCTCCTTAATTGCCCTCTGAGCAGGCCTGTTGTTTTGGGAAGTGAAAGTACTGTGTTCTGTTCCTTGGGGCGATATCTCTCAGCTAGCAGATGGAAGGCCATTGAGGCACTATGTGTTTTGATATGCAAGGGTGTGTTTGTAAAGTTAGCACCCTGGTGTGATTGTGGCAAGAGTCAGAAGAGATCTAAGTCAGGGTCAGTCTACAGTAAAAGCAGTTTCTAATACAAATACAGATACATTCAGATACATAAAGTTACACAAGTATTCATGTGCAAGACGTTACAATAATTAAGTTGTATTGAAACTAAATACAATTGCTGCGTTGTGGAAGAAGCAATGGGAATAAAAGCGGTGCATGGAGTGAGATACAATAATAATAAAATGCTTATTTGTTAACCCCAGAATGGGCAGCCTTCAAGCCTAACTCCATGGTGAGCCAATGCCTGTGTAAATCCCATCCATTTAGTGGGTCTACTCCTGCCTGGATTCCCAGTGGGCATCCACGCTGGAGCCTTCACTTGAACAGAACTTTATTCTGAAAGGTGTCAGTGATTTGTGGCAGAGCATCTTAATTTTTGTTGTTTAAAGAAGAATATAACAGCAAAGGGCTTTTCCTCCCCATGCTTCTTCACAAACAAGCTTTTCCCCAGGCCCAACGAGAGTCCATGATAGCTTTCCTTCCATGGACTTTGGGCAGGATGCTACGGCTGCATTGAAGTGGAATTTCCCCCTACGGAAATTTGTTTCCAAATGATGGATAAGAGCTATTTGCCAAGATGGAAACAGATGAGGGAGAATGTTGAAGAAGCCATCTCTCTTGTCTCTTCCTAATTTCTTTCTTTCTTGAAAATATTTTCTTGGAACTGCCGAGCTGGAAGGCATTCTCTGGACCATCCGGTCCAGCTCCTCTCGAAGAGCCACACTGGGCAACGTGACCCCCAACCTCTGGCTCTGTAGCTGAGCTATTTTTTTTACCCTGCCTGTCTTCTGAGAAAGGACCCAAGGCCGCTTCCATCATTCAGACACCATATTAAAGCTGTAGACTGCGAGTTGCTCAAATATTAAACAACTTAATAACATGAGATCAAAATGTTAGGGAAAGCATTATGAAGGCTGCTTTGGAAGCAGCCAAATGCAAACCTTCTCCTGTCTAAACTTCTACACAGCCGGTCTTTCCTCTCCTCTCCTCTTTTCCAAATGTCTTCTTTGGGCTCTTGGGATCAGGACCCGACACAAGAGGAAATGAAAGGACCTAAGAAGGCTTTGGGGATGAAACGGTGGAGCAGTGTGGCAGCCTCTGAGCTGATGCCCCCTCCACCCTTTCCGTGCAAGTGTTTATTTTGCCATGTTCCTCTTGCCCCTCTCCACCGCTCAAAGAAAGAAGCCGCCTATTTGAAATGTAGGTCAGAAACGTATAAGCAAGCAAACAGAAAGCCAGGAGTGCTGTGAATTAAAATGGCTTCTGCCGTGATCAGCTGGGGCTGCAGAGTGCCAAGAAAAGCGACACCAAAAGCACATTCAAAGCAATAAGGGATTACCATCTATCTAAAAATCACACACAGGTAGCTAGTTACAGTAGGAAGGCCTGCCTGGAGAGAAAGGTCTTTTCCTGCTTGCAGAAGATGGGGCTGGTCTGGCCTCCAGTGGGAGGGAGTTCCAAAGTCTGGGACTGGCCACAGAGAAGGGAAGCATATTTTGTTTGTTTGAGCATTTAAGTCTGGATGCAGCATCTTCTTTCAAAATCAATTCTGGAAACAGGCAGAAAACGGTCTAAGGTTGATTTGACAGCCACTGCAGTCTTGAGTATTTCCTCCCAGCTAGACTCCTGGTTTTGCTTTCTGACTAATTGCCTTTGGCTCGTTAGCACAGCTTTGTTTCTTTGGCTGCAGCCTGGCTCACCTGTTGCCCAGCCTGGCTTTTGGAAGGCCTCCAGGCAAGAATTTGCAGGCACTATAGCATCTTTTCCAACTCCAGTTTCCTGCCTCTCCTGCATCTCTCTGGATTCATCTCTTCATTGATGCTGGACGAACCTTCCGAATTGGCTTTTAAATGGCTTGCTTCCCTCCTCCTCGTTAGGGACATAAGTGCCACTTTATGCAACAACTGGTGCCCAATAGAAAGGTTGACGTGCAGTCATTTTTTTCCATTTAGCAATTCTTTTTATTTTCATCAACTTTCAAAATTGCCCTTGAGTTCATTCATTTGTTTTTGTTATTCCGTCTAAACAGTGTGAGGTTTCCAGGAGCTTTGGATTTCAGATGGCAAAGGTGTGTGTGTGTGTGTGTGTGTGTGTGTGTATTTCATACAAAAATGTTTTTAAAAGCAGGTGGGCTCAACTTAATGCTCTCTTTTTTCTCTCTCCTACCTGTAACTTATCCATAACTTGTTCAGAGGGTTCTAGCAGGGTCATTTCTGTACTTGAAAAAGCAATTCATTTCACTCTTTAAATCAATGCACAACTTACCATCTGAAAGGACCTTTTTAGCTTTCGGATCTCTGGACTAACTACACAACGCTTCTCTTGGCAATGAAGGTGTGCCTTCTGATTTCCTCTACTTTTTTAAGGAGGATTATTCAGGGCAGGGGGCTGTTAGCATGTTAGTGCTGAAATAGATTTTAACAGGTTGGTGTTATTGATTTTTTAAAAAGTTGATTGGTGTGTGTTTTTTTTTAATCAACAGTCTCTTATGTTTTGATTATAACTTTGTGCTTTTCCTGCATTTTGTTGCTAGCCAGTCTTGACAGGCAAGATTTAAACCAGCTCGTTAGATCGATAGGTAGAGGTAGGAGATTAACTAACTGACTAATTTGTTAAGATATACATTTGTAAGGGTAATAAACGCTTGTAATAAATAAATAACATTTTCTCGGTACGTGTTTTCAGACAGATTAATCCTTTTCACCGAGAACAAAATAAAAGCAGAAGTTGTATTGATTCACCTTTAGAACCAACTAATTTAGTCCAGGACGATTTTTCATGAGTAATAATAACTCTTTTTTTTCTGGACACGTCTTTATGGCTGATGTGTGCATCTTTCTCAGTACATGTTATCTCACAGGGATTTGTTATCTTCAATATTTCAGGCAGAAATTAAGCTGGCTCTGCCAAAGCCCCAGCGGGACTGTGTAGCAAATTTCCACAGAAGACAATTAGGAAATATCATGGAATGCTGTGCAAGGGGGGGCGGGGGGGTGTTGACGTCACACTGGGCAAATTGTCACCCCTCTCTGCTTCTCCACCTCTCATTAGCATTCTGTCCCCTTCTCACTGGATGGTATGATTTCCTTTTGCTAAAATGTGTTGAATGTGTAGCCATCTGTTTCAGAGCTGAACTCGCTCGGGTTCAAAAGGGACAGTTTGATGGAGAGGGAGAACCTTCGGCAAATTACTTAGGAAGGTGGTTGTGCATTATTAATTTGCACTCCGCCTTCATCAACCGGCCCGTGCCTCATCTGTCATTCTGGACAGCGTAGCTGCAGTCAGCGTTTTGTTTAAATACTGCATTGGGGGTGATTAATAATTGCTGAAACGTTAAACATTATTTTGTGAATGCTTTTCAAGGTATTTTAAGCAGGTCCTCTCAAAGCAACGGAGGAGTTGATTACGCCCTTATGTTGCACCTTTTGTAGTAAGTGCAAGACAGATAAAATGACACGTTTCTTTGCACTAATATATGCCTATATGAGAGAGATTGATTGATGGAATGATCTTAGAACTGCGCAGCTGGGAGGGACCCTCTGGGTCAGGGAGTCAATGATCCCTTGTCAAGGAGGGCCCACTGGGGAATCGAACTCCCAACCTCTGAACCACTGAGCTATCCAGCAGTTCTAGATAGACAGATGTGCATGCATATGTATGTATATAACACAGACACACACAATTCATGGACTCTTCTGTCCCAAGATGTGACACCTGACATTACCGTCTTGGTTGGTTGGTTTGGCCAAGTGAAAACTGTTCTCCTTGTCCCAGATATTTTAAGAACCATTTTAGTGCTTTTGCACATTTATTTTGCTGCTGGTTACAGTTTGGTACCATACACAAGAATGTTTTCCAGCTGCAGCTGCAGAAACCAGCTGTTGCTCCTCTGGATTTCTCATGTGCAGAAAGCTGGTAGGGTTTGCATTTCCTCGCTGCTGGATAGAACAAAGGTCACTTGGTTAGAGTTTAGGAAATTCCCTTTAGCTGGATCCTATGTGGTCTTCCTTGGACTGACCGCCGTCTTTCCAGCATCTTGGTCAGGCAAGGGTCTTTCTGCCACCTTAAAGCTTAAGGCCGTCAAGGGTAGGGGGCTCAGCCTAGATCCTCTACAGTGCTAGAGGCCCTCCTTCCCAGGTGGGGGAGGACAGATCTCTTAGCTTGTACATACAATTTGTTAAATTGCCTTCCTAGCAAACGGTACAGCAGCTTATTGTTGGAATGCTTCAGGGACACCATACTGAAACATTTGCAGCTTGGAAGAGTAATTTTGTCTTGCCTTGTCTGTCCACTTGAAATAATTGACCATGGTGGTTGGGAAGTTCTCAGACTTGTCGTCCAAAAAACAAAAAACCAAAAGGTTACTTGTTGACATTACTTTTCTAAAGATATTTTCCACGTGGTTTCATTTTCTTATTTTCCCCTAACGTTGTGGCTGTGGCTACCCAGGTCCTGATCTTTCACGTGGTTCTGACTCATTAGCATTCATTAATAGCTGTTAGTATGGGTAGTGGTCACTGGAGAAGGGAAAAATAAACCTTCTGCAGAGTTTTGGTTTTATAATCCCATGCTAACTGAACACCACAAATGTTTGACCACAGTGACGCAAAATCCATACGGACTAGTTGGCTTTTTAAGATTTAATTTGAATCAGACACAGGCAAACACAACCTGTCATATGGTTTAAACCTCTCAGAGGCTTCTGGATCATCTCTGTTGAAAACAGCACCCTGGGCTAGAACCGATCTCTCGGTCTGATTCACCAGGATTCCTCTGACCCCATTGCAATGTGGCATTAACCAATGAAGTCGGGATGGCTGGCGATTCAGTCGAGGATCCCTCCCTCCCTCCTCTCCCCCCTCCCTCTCCCCATCTCTTCCATTCAATATTGCAAAAATTGGCAGCAGCTTAAATTTGTGAAATGTTTGAGGGAGTTATAAATATTCCAGATATGCTTCTGGCATTTTAGTACTGACGTTCTTAATCGGTGGTTGTTCATTCAAGTGTACCGCGAGATACTGAATGGGGCTTATTATCATATTAATGCGGAAAATATATGTGGGTAATTATATACTCTATTCAAGGAAGAGTAGCTTTTCCATCTCAAAAGGTTGGGAAAAGGCTGTGCTCCTTAAAAAAAAAGATTCTGGGGCCTGGGAAAAAAAAATGGAAAAGCTGGGTTTGAAGATGGGCTGTTGAGATGGGAGGGGGGACAGATGCAACCAGGGCTAACGGGAGTCTTCAACTTCAGACTCCAAAGAGGAAGGTGGCCTGATCTGGCCCTCTGAGATTCCCCAAAGGGACACACCCCCTTTCCTAAGGCCACTCCCTTTATCATCATTTCCTGTAGTGTTTCTCAACCTCAGGTCCCCAGATGTCCCTGGACCACAGCTCCCAGAGATCCTGGCCAGCACAGCTCGTGGTGAAGGCTTCTGGGAGTTTTAGTCCAAGAACATCTGGGGACCCAAAGTTGGGAACCACTGATTCAGTAGCTTTCCAGGTTTCGTTCTGGGTCTCCTAAATTTTAGGGATGTGGTGGCACTGTCGGTTAAACCGCAGAAGCCTCTGTGCTGCAAGATCAGAAGACCAGCTGTCGTAAGATCGAATCCAGGCGACAGAGGGAGCTCCCGTCGCTTGTCCCAGCTCCTGCCAACCTAGCCGTTCGAAAGCATGTAATTGCGAGTAGATAAATAGGTACCACGTCATTGGGAAGGAACGGTGTTCTGTGTCTAGTTGCACTGGCCATGTGGCCATGGAAACAGTCCACGGAAAAACGCGGGCTCTGCGGCTTGGAGACGGGGATGCGCACTGCACCCTAGAGTCAGACACGACTGGACTAAATGTCAAAGGGTACCTTTACCTTACCTCCTGAATTTTAGATGTTCCAGTCTCTCTCCTATGATTTGTCTGCTGGCAGGAAGAACTTCCAGCTAAAAGAGGGGTATTTTTGGCCCCACCCCTTGGTCTTTGGCCCTAGCTATCACTGGAGGGCCCCTTCCCAAAAAACTTTTCTGAAACTGAACATGATTCTCGGGCTGAAAGAGAATCCTTCATCCTAGCTGTAAAGTAAATCAATGTGTAAATCAACATTAATCATTTTCCATTAAAAATCGATCATTTTCTATTAATGCTCCTTGAGGGGTATAACGGAGGAACAGGTGAGTTGCCAGTTGGAGATTTCTGAACAAATCAATTTGTGGACTGTTTTGGAATTCTGGGACATTGGGTTCGTGTGGTCTGCAATTTTTACGCCTTTTGCGTTCTGCTTGAATGGGGCAACTCCTCCAGGAAGGCCATCTTCTTCCTAATCATACTCTTGGTTTTTCAGTTGTGGTACAATGTGGAAACCCCTCCTGCGTTCCCTCATCTTGCCCTCATTGTACATGCTGTGTGTATTTCTTTGGCGTACACAGCGCATGCAATGTGGATAGGATGAAGGTCGAGATCAACCGGAGGACAGAGAAGGCATCCAATGGCTCCAGACATACCACCAGCTCTTGTGAGACCCAGGCCTTAAAAAAAAACCCATCTGTGAGCTTGTGGCACCCTAAGGACTAAGGCATTTTATTTGTCAGAAGCCTTTGTGAACTTCTTCAGAGTGTGGTGTCTAACCTCAGTGGAAGTAGAAGAGGCTGGAGAACCCGATTTCACAGGGAGAGGTATCTGGTGGTCTTGGAGCTGTCCAAGGTCCTGGACCTCTTTTGAGGATAAGGTTTAGTCTCTGGGATAATCTCCTGTAAAGATCCAGTAAATCTCCCCAAACAGGAGTTCCCTGGGGGAATAGGATAACACTGGTGGTCCCAATAAGGTGATGATTATCTCAGAAACCCGTTCCTGCAAGTACCAAAAACGGGAACAGGGTTCCAGATGGTGCAAAATCTCTGTCAAACTGAAGTGGGCTTTGCAAGAGGGAGGGACCTAGCTTTGGTAAGTGGGAAGAGGCACTGCCCCCTCCCCCCACTCCTGAAACAGGAGCGTCTAAAGAAGACCTCACCTGCTTTTCTCCAAGCACAGGTGACTTCCAGTCATGGACACTCAATGGGGAAAAATGATGGAAAAGCTGGTGATGGCCAGTGTTGTCCTGGGCAGGTTTTCTTCCTCCCCCGTGTAGATTAAATTTCCTTTCCTGCTTCTTGATGGTGATTGGTGGCACCCGGTTTCTGGAAGGCATCTTCTGCTCCTTTTTTATTAATATATATATATATTATATCCTCTGTTTGTTAAGAAAGTCACATAGCAGGAGTGCATGATACCACAGGAAAAAGTGGTGGGATCTGTCATATACCAGCGTCTTTTATTTAAGCTTTCTATTGCCGATCATTAATCTTCCAGAGAAACATATTACTGTACTGCTTTATAATTCCTTCCTTCCTCTCTCCCTCTCCCTCTCTCTTACTTTCTCTCTCTCTCTTACTTTCTCTCTCTCTCTCTCTCTCTCTCTGTGGAAGGACACTTTACAAAACAAAATATGGTGTCATCGAGTGGGAGATCGTTTCAGCTTGAGGAATCCGGGAGGGCCCTATTGATGAGGTCTGTATTTTACAGGTGGAGAAAGCAGGTTTTCTCGAGAATTACCAGTAAGGTTCTCCCTTCTCCAAAGGGAGACTCGTTGTTATTTATCACACGTGTGTCAGTTTTGATCCTTCCCGCCCCCTTGAGATAGTGCTTGTAATATAACCCCCTACTGTGTTTTCCTCTTGGGTGGGTAAACATGAGGGACCTGTTGGGGAGGGCAGGTTCAATAGGCAATGTTGTCTTCAGCAAACCGTCTTATCCCTTTTGAGGCTTTTAAGAGGCAGAAGCTCCTTTTTAAATGTTTTGAATGACAGAGGAATCCCCAGCCAGTCGGGTTTTAATTTGCATGGCGTTCTGACACCTGATTTGGAAAGAATATTAATTAGTGTAGCGAGCATGCATAGACCCCTGAGCCTGAATTAAGACGAGGAGCTTTCCTCGACACTGTTGTCACCGGCTCATTGTGACCCTGCAGAGTGAGGGCTGGTGCCTGTTTCATGGAAGAACACATCACTGGATTTGCTTTCAAACCCCTTTGCACAAGGTACCATGTGCCAACACTGGGGCAAACCATGGCGAAACACAAGGGTACTCTGTATGCCTTGACTCCGTGCATGTCTGCACACAGCCTCTGTAAGACAGCTTCTCCAGACGTTGTGCAAGTATGAAGCCAGTGCAAAAACGGCCCCTGCCCACTGGCTCATTTCAACTAGAGTAGACCCACCGAGCCCTTGCAATTTATACAGCTCTTGAGATTCGGCTCTCCCGTCGTGTTTCTAGAGTTGACAATGGACATCTAAAACGTATACAGAAACTTACTGATTTTCTTGCTGATTTCTGTGTTTATGCAATAGAGTTGCACGATTTCATTCTGTGTAGCCACTGATGAGTTTCTCAAGGGGTTGGAAAGGTAGAACATAAGGGCGGGGGGGTGACCAGAGATGGAGGAACAGCTAGGAATGGCTGCCATGCTTGAGCATGAAGAAATGGGTTGCCCGAGTCCCAAAAGGTGGAGGTGTGAACTGGTGTGTGCACCTTCCTGTTCAGAACCCTAGAATAAATTGAGCTAGAAGGGTCGCAATGAGTCCGACCCCCTGCTCAAGGCCAGAACCCAAATCCAAGCAGATCAGACAGAGGGTGGTCCAATTTTCTCTTGAAGGCCTCCAGCGTTGGAGCGCTCACCACCTCCCGAGGTCATGGGCTCCATTGTCATGCCGCTCTAACAATTAAGAAGTTTTTCCTGATATTCAGCTGAAACTTGGCTTCCTGTCGCTTGAGCCCATGATGACCTGCCCTGCAGTCTGGGAGGATCGAGACCAGATCCTGCCCCTCCTCTGCGGGACTGCCTTTCAAGTCTTTGAAAAGTGCTCTCCTATCTCCCCTCAGTCTTCTTTTCTCAAGGCTAAACATCCTTGCATGGGAGGGGGGCTACTTCAAAGTCCCTCTCGACCCATTACATTTGTGTTGTGACCTGGAACCCCCTGTTATGTCTTGGGCTCATCCGCCTCTCAGGGTTGGCCTAGACGGTGTGGACAAAGCCCCCTTGGCTTCCTTGGAGGAAGGGCAGGAGATTTGTCCAACCCATCAGGAACTATCTTCCACAGAGCATTTCAGGAGGTCTTCTCAAAGTGCAGACAGATGAGGCTCCCAGGTACGTAAAGAGGGAGCCATCAGACGGTCAGCTCTTTCAGGAGCAAGTGTTATGTTTGCCTTCTGAAGTCTGGGGAGGGCTTCTAGTCTGCAGTTTTCTGCTCCATGGGAGGGTTTAAAATGCTTTCAAAATCAGACTTGACCGGTTGGTTTCTGTTTGGATTTGTCAAGGGGAATAAGTTCAACTGGAAATGGTCACCCTTGTTGTCCGTGGAAGAATCCATTCCAAACATAGCCAGCGAGGGAATACGAAGTATCTGTTGGATAAAATGTGCAAGCCGGAAGGAAGCGGTTGCACCGGAGCAGAAGACGGGGCCTGGATTTGGCAGAACGCTCAGGGTTCTTACCCTCACTTTCAGAGTTGCTTATTCCAGAAAGAACGAGACAAGAGATCAGCTTCACATTTAGAAGCAGAGCTGCCTTAAACTTGACGGGGAACATGCTTATCCTCTGATATCGTTCTACAGCTCCCAACTTGCAGATTAGCTTGTTTTTCATTTGTTGATTGATCATTAAAAGGCAAATACTGGGCTTCATTTGCATGCCAATTGTGCCTGTCTCTGGAAGCCTAAGATTCTATCACCTTCAAATTGCAAAGCTGCTCACTCATCTCTTCCTCCCCCAGTAACTGAAAGCCTGAGGCAATCTCCAAATCCAAGCCCTCTCACAAAGCAGCTGTTTGCTCAACAAATATTGTGATAGTCAACAAGAAGAACAATAGAACAGGAGCAAATGTTTGGCTGCCTGCACAGAGATCTCCCGGTAACTCTGACATTTCCATCGCTTGATGTGTTAATTGGAAGGTTTAACACAGCTACGTTTCTTGGCAGGCAGTGATGGGTCGCTGTAAAGGTGCGCCAATTTAGGAAGACTCAAATTGGATGCTCTGTGAGATGAAACAGGAGCAACCTGACCTCCCCCCCGCCGGCAGCATTCCCTGCCTCTTATCCATCGTCCCCTCTCTAGTTTGCTTTGCCGACAGATTTTTGACCCCCTCTTCCTTTCTCCTTGGACCAAATTACAACCTATCACTTCAGCTAAAAATCACATGAGGGTTTAGGGAACCCAACTGAGGTAGTATTTAGTGTCTGAGAAGCCAGGTCTCTGGAATCCTATTCCAACACTCTTACCTAGACCAGCCCAATGATGGTCGTAAGTTCCCACCTTAGTCCTTTGGAACGCCAATTCGGATCCTCTTTCTCATCTCCCTGTTTTTCTCTGAACTTATTTGTTTATTTTAAACACTTATAGCCCACCCTATATCATAAGATCTCAGGGCACGTTCCTGAGCCATATAAAACAATTTAAATCATAAGATGATTAAAACAACCTAGAATCAAACCATTTAAAATTAAAAGATTAAAACCATTGCACTAAAATGTGGGCAGGCCTTGATCCTCAACCCTCAAAGGTTCTGATAAATAAGTATGGTATGTTTTGTCTTGGTGCTGTAACGATGTCCATCTCAGCGCCACTGGAGCCTCTAAAGGGGAGGACATGCCAGAGCAGGGGTGGTACACCAAAAGAAGCCTTCCCCCCGTGTCTGGAGATAATGGACCGTTCCCAATTTGGGATGTGTGTGTGCAGAGGAGGTCCTTCCCAACAGCTCTTAGCCATCGGGCAGGTTTATATAGGGAGAGGCGCTCTTTCAAATATCCACCTCCCAAACTGTTTGGGGCTTTGTAAGTCATCATCCACACCTTGAACTCAGACCGGAAGCAGATTGGCAGATGGTACAAATAATCCCCACGGATGTTCTTGTTTTCTTAGCTTCAAAAATGGGGGTGGGGGTGGGACTTCTTTCCATGGGGCAAGGGTGCTCTGCTACCTTTCCCGAATCCACTACTTAACTCAGTGGCTGCTCCTCCCGTTAACGAAAACAGAGGAAAATGTTCTGCAGGAAAGAAGACCATTTTATCCTTTGGAGACTGGCAGGGGATAGGGGTTTTTTTTTCCTCCACCTGGTTTTCTTTTCCCCAGCTTTTCTCAAAGGAGAAAATGACAACTCTGATTTCTTTATCTAACTTCTATTTATTAAACATATGTGCAGGAAGCAAATGGAAGTCTGGGCTCCCCCTCTCAGCCCTGCTGCTCCAGAGTGCCAAGAGGGACCTCTCTGGATGCACAAATTGGGGATGACAGCCCAGCTTGGTGCTGAAAAGCACGGAATGCAAAAAATTTAAATATTTCCCCCTGGTAAGTTTTTCTACGGTGCATCTCCAAGCAGGTTAGCAAAATACAAGCAGATGGCAACGACTGCGTTGCAGCGCATGGAGGTTGCCTTGCGCCACGTCGGGGAGTGGGGATGGTTAGTGGTGCTCATCCCCCCCATCCCCCATAGCATCTTTCTCTGGTGCTCCAAGTCACATCCCGTGCAGAGATGCCAAAGGGCTTTATCCTTGCCCAAGGAAGAGTTCTGCTTTTGCCAAAGAAACACACAGCATGTGATTTTCTCCTTCTTAAGTGCCCGCACAGCTCAGCCCCTGGGAGTTTGTCACCCCCAAAGTCACTCTTCCAAGCTCTGAGAGAATCCCGGAGGCAACATGGGTGTCACACATGGCAAGAATTTCAAGGGGTCCCACATAGAAAATGGTTGTAAGGATTCTTGGATCAAGGAAGGCGGGCCAGACAAAGCCAAGGGAGAGACTAGGTTTGAAATAAGGTGATCGGACATGCCCGTTTTTCGGACAGTGAGGTTGCTGGTGCCATAACATGGGAGCCTAATTAGTAGTTTATCTGCCCCCCCCCTTTAAACCCTCAGTGTGTTGGACTGTGGCTGTAGTCAGCCATGGCTTTTCAAACCACTCGGACACAATCTCCCTAGAGCTTTCTAGTTTATAACCAGGATTTTGAATGCTCTTGGCAAACCGGCTAGCAGCAGTCAACGGCGCTGGCCATCTTCTACACTTGAGCCGGCTGTTCCTTTTCTGTGTTGCCACAGAGATCCAACAAAGATCCCTTCTCCTCTTCAGATGGCCTGCTCAGTTGGGAAGTGGCCGTCTCAGCCCATCTATCCACTGGGGAGCCATCTAGGCAAGAATCCCTGTGAGGGCCACTAGCTTCTCTCTGTTGAACGAAAGCTGCCGGGCCTTCTCTGGCTGCCTCCCTTGCCGGCTTCTGAACTCCCGGCTGTCCCTGAAGTCCTTGAAGGAGCAGCAGGCTTGTCGTAGGCCTGATTGACTTTGTGAGCAGCGGAGGCTGTTGGTTGCGGGCGGGAAGGCTGAGCGTGTGGTTCCACAGGCTGCTTTGGAGAAGATGGCGCTTTCAAGTGTGGCACATCAGGGAGCATCGCCTGAGCATCAGGGAGGGGACACAAGGCAGGCTGGAAGAAGACCAGATCCAGCGCTTTAGCCAGCCAAGATTTATTCAGTGGAAATGCTGCTTTCAGGCTAAAATCCCATCTGATGGGGTAAGATCAAGGAGCTTCTCTAAGATCCTGTTTCCAACATGAAGTCTTTCAACCGTGCCATCCGGGAATTTTCGTCCCGGCACCAGATCTGAGTTCTTGGTTCCTTTTACTCGAAAATTAGGTCCTGGTTTCCCCGGTTCTTTCCTTATTTCAGCAGCCTGATTTAGCAAAAACAAACTTCTTTGTACGAATGCCTCCCATGTTCCCATGCCTACTCGGGTGTTGTCAGCCTGTTCCCATGCATCTAATCACTTTTCTTCCTCTGTTCTCTCTGTGCGGAGTTACAGGCTTAGTTCCCTGTTTGTGAAGGATTGCAGATGAAGGTGTGTGTCCCTTAACTAGTTCCCACTTCTGCGGCAGAGGAGAAACTCCTGGGCCTCCGATGGCTTAAGCCAACATCAGCTAAACGGAGACAGTCAGGGAGCGACAGCGGTCTGTCCAGGGCTGTGTGGGTCCTGATAGTTCTGCTTGTTTCTCCACTATGAAGAAGCTCCTAGCTTTTGCAGCGGTGTTGGCTCATCGTGAACCAAACGGAGGTCAGCTTGGCAGCCGTGATGTTGTTCTGGCTGTTGGGGTGTTTTTTCCTCCCTTGAGTGCTGAGTCCCAGGCACCCTGTCAACGCAGACAAAGCCCTGTCTCTTTGCATTATGTCCCACGTGGAGAGCGATAGCTGTCCTCCACCCTGGCAGCGAGCGATCCGGGGTAGCCCTGTAGAGTTTTCCTTTGCAGGAGCTTGAATGGCTTGATGTGAAGATATTTATAAAGGAAGTTTTTAATCTTTCATGCATCCTGACTCCTGGCTAAAGATGGAAGCAGAAGACTTGGCTGGGGAGATAAAAATGTTTTCACCGAGGAGTGCTGAAATGAAAAAGATGGATGCATGCCAAGGCTGTGACTCATTCTGACAGATGGAAATATTACCTCCAACTTTCTTCTTTGGGAGAAAGACCCTCCCTTTTCATCTCTGGAGCTGGATGTTCATTCATCAAAGTAATGCAGCCGAGCACCGCCCTTGCATGTCTGCAGCATCATGAGGAACGGTGTTCAACAACATGGAACCTCTCCTTTGGGTCTTTAACTTCTCATTGGCTTCATTCTCATGTGTGAGAATGAGAAAAATTCATATTTGTGAGATGCAGCCCCTCTGAAGACGTGTGCATGGATACAGGAAAGCTTGTGAAAAGTAAAAGCTGGCTCGTCTTCCAGATGCTGTGTGACGTCTGGTTTCCATTTTTCTCCTTACCCGAGAACCAGTGTTTTGACACTTCCTCTGTGTGTGCTTTGCTCCAGAAATAGAAAAGACCGCGATTTTGCACAGAGACTTTTCCTGCAAATTGCAGAGATTCTGATGGGGAGAAAAGTGCTCCTTGTCTCATTCTTGCGCTGCAAGTGGGAACTCTCACGGAGGCCAGACGTTTCTCGATGAGAATGAATGCTTTTTAAAAAATGTTCTTCCCACTTTTCTTTTACCCCATCATCTTTCTAGGCCTTGTTCTGCAGGTGACGAACATCTGAGCTAGTTTGTATCCTTTTGAATGTAATTAAGACCCAGCATTCAGAGCAGGGATGGCATAGAGGCTTTCATGCAATAAGCCCAATCCCTTATCAGATGGGCTGCCTAAGTGTCTACCAATAATTAGCTGGCTTGGCGCCAGCCTCCGACTGTCCCAAGGCAATGCTGTGACGTTGCCAATTCCCACTGTGTGGCTGTTGCTTGTGGCAGGAGCTTAAGACCTTCAGCGGAGGGGGCACAAGAAGGCACATGGACCAGCCCTTGGAGGGTTTGGCCTGTGGATTATGACTCCCATCATCTCCAACCAGTCAGGCCAATTAGACTCTACATTTCAAGGATATCAGAATGAGGGTGGGTGGGAAGCAGGACTTATGGATGTCAATCCATCCAGTTTGCAATATTGAACCTTTCTTGGTGCAGAATCTGGATGATCTTAGCACGTTTTCTTTTAAGGGCAGGTCATCGGGTGGAATCAGGTTGCTGTTCTCTATAACTTAAGCACCAGGCTCAATTTTTTCCTCCTGTAGCTTCGCTGCAGACCAGCGTCTTCGAAATCTCCAGCTCTGCAAGAGCTGTTTAGGCTCAGGTTAACATGCGATCCTCCCTGCCCCCTTATTTCTGCATCTTCTTGTAACCAAGGAGACAAAGCACTCCAATTATTTTATAGTAAGCCATAAAGAGAGCTTTTAATTCAATCCCTCACTTTTAGAGTTCCCTGGCTTGCATTTGCTGAAACCATGTATTAATCTCTCCCCCCGACCCTTTTGCAGTTTTAGGGTTAGGGCTGCTATCATGTGAATGATTTGGGGGGGGGGAAGGGAATACTCTGGTGTTGTAGGCAACCGTAGCCATGCAAATTATTTGGGTCTGTTAAGGCCGTGTAAGAGTAGAACCTTAACTGGCTGGAAGCCAAAACAATGAGTTTCCTTTAAAATTCCAGATTCTGGATGTGAGGTGACTCTCCCTCCCACCCACAGAGCTGCTCTTTTGCTTCTACCGAGCCAGATCTTTGACCGATGGGTGGAACGCACTATGCGCTCCCATGTAGAATCATAGCATTCCTCTATCATTTTTATCTAGGAGGTATTGTAGCCAAAACCCACAGGTAGAATTCCAAGCCACTATTAGCTGACATCCAGAGCTTGGATTCATTTTTTTTTTCCTTTTGCGAGGGAGGAGAGACAGATCTCCAGTCCCACAACCGGAAAGGGCCAGGAGCCCTGTTGGGAAGGTGATATCCCAAAAAGCAGCACCAAAGCCAAAAGGTAGACCTAAAATGCAAGCCACCTTCTGCTTAAAAGTTCTTCCTGCCAAGAACTAAATTTTACAGGAGGGGGTTGGACTTGATGGTCTTATAGGCCCCTTCCACTTCCATGATCCTGTGATTTCAACCTTTTAGAATGGCAGAAAGCACCCACACAAATATAGGGAACCCCCAAATGATAGTCATGGAGTAATGAAATAATTATTGAAACATAGACATATTTAGGAAATGCAATCAATTAAATATCTCAACTAATTTCTTGTATCTACATCTTTGTGTCTTAGAGTGCACCCTGCATACTGTAAATCCTTGACACTCAGACAAGTACAGTATTTCCTTTGCTTTGAAGCCCTTACCTTAAACATGTCACAAAGGATGATGCTCTAGAAGACAGCAGATTAGGAAGGAAGCTAATTCACACTGCAAAGTAGTGTAAAGTAGGCATAAAGTATAAGGTTTGGGACACTAGGTCTTAGGTATGCCGTCATCTTTTCTTATCTCTGAAATTTGTTGTACAGACAAACACAAAAGCAGAAAGGCACTTTGGAAATCCAGGATAGTAATTTCAGGGATTTTTTATAGATGTTGTTGTGTCTACCTGGTTTAGAACCTTGCATATTCCAAAAAGTACACAGAAGTTGTAAAGATTCTTCCGATTCTTGTGTTTTCACCAGAACTTTCGTCTTTGAGGCTGAAACTCTTTAGGGAAATTTGAGCACATGACAGCTTTTAATGTCTTTAGTCAAAAGAGACCATGCTGGTCGTTTCATTTCACAGTTGAATTTCTCTAATTATCTCTGAAGGTGGAATTTTGGCTGTTCAGTTTTGGTTATCAAGCTGCTAAAAAGTGCAACGCCGCAAGCATCAAGGAACGCCAAATTTATTTGAAGTTGTCTTTTTGAGAAAGACTTGCTATTTTTGTCAGTGAGAGATCTATAACTTTGAAAAGGGCTCTTGAGCAAAAAGGCAATGGAAGACGGTAAATTCACTGAGTTTTTGGCATAGTTTTATGGCTTAAAGGGGGTGGCTAGGCTTACAGCTTCAGATGTGCCATTAAGGAACCCAGCTCTGGAAGGTAAGGACTGCATAACAATAGGATGAAATATACTTTGTGTCTTCTTGACCCATTTGTCTGAGAATCAGTTCTAAGGAACGAAAGGGGTTTTGCTTCAAACAGACATAGGATGGCAATGCTAACGAGATCTTTTCTTTTTTTTTAAAAAAAAAATTGGCTTTCTAGTCTGTTGCACAGTGGCGTTGGGCTTTTCAGTTTGACCAACAAAATTGGTGACCTTATCGTTCTGAATGGTTTGGAAAGCCTTTGATATTTAAATAAAAACTTTCTGATCAAAGTTCCTGGTGTTTCGGGGTGGGTGGGGGAGGTACTGGGAGGATGAATCTCAAAGAGGAGATGGTAGGGATGCATCCATCATTCTCGTTGTGCTGGTCCAAAGGCGACCACTGAGCACTAGCGGTTATCTGCAAAGAACAGCCGTGCCCAGATTTGGGAGCCTGACTTGGAAGGGAAGCAGGCACTTAAAAGCAAACCACGCTTTCCCCTGCCAGATGTCTTCTCTCCAGTTCAGTTCTTCTTGTTACCGTTTCTCCTCTCTCGCCATTTCTTTACTGTGACAGGTTGTCCTGGAGATGCTAGGAGGAGAATGAGCATTGGTGGGCTCGCTTTGTCAGTTCCTCTGGTCCTCTTGGATCAGGCTGGCATCCTCGTCCCGTGCGTGAGCTTTGCTGCATTTGGCCCATTAGCCCGCTTTGCCCGGCAGTTGGATGTTGGGGAGTAAACACAGGCTTCGTTTGCCGGTCTCATGGCTCAGGGACACAGCTCTGTACGAAATGGCATTCCTGGAAGGAAAACCACGCCATCGTCTCCTAGTCAAGAGCTCTGCACTCTGGCCTTTGGTTCTGCTATTTTATCTGCCTGGGGAGTCGGTGGGCAAAAGGGGAGGGGTGTCCAGTGGTTACCTTTGACTGTCAGGACCATTCTCCTTGAATTCTCTCCTGCAGTACAAACAGTCTCTGAGTGGCCATTGACAAGATGCTAAAAGAACACATCAGGTGGTTCACAGAATCCTCAAGGGTTATCATCTCTCTCGTCTCTCTTTGTGAAAGCAAGAAATCCGCAACCACACCATCCCTGACAGATGGACAGCCAATCTCCATTTTAAAACACACAACAAGGGAGAGAGAGCTGACCACCCTTCAAAGCAGTCCATGCTATGGTCAAACAATTCTTACTGTCAAGAATTCTTTCTAAGAATATTTTTTTTTCCTTTCAATTTTGAATCCTTTCATTCAGGTCCTGCCTCTTCGAGCGCATCACCTCTCTGTCTTCTCTTCTGCAGGCTTAAATATTCCTTACAGGGCTTCGTGTCCAAACTTTTGCCTATCTTCAGGAGAGGTTCCCGGCTTGTCAATATTTGGCTGGTGTAAAGACAGCGTCATTCTGGGCAACTGGGCAGCAAACCTGAGATGCCTTATTCGGAGGCTTCCCATAATTTTAGGCTTTGAGTGTACAGTAAGCAGTTATTGCTTTCTGTGATTTACTTAGTACACCTTAGTTTTAGAGTCCCTTCAATGGTGTATTGGTGTAATGGTTGCTGTTTTTATAGACTTTGGGCCTTCCTGTTTATCTTTTCAGTGGTGTTGGCTGCTTCAGGAGCGAAGAATGCCAAGTGGGACATAAACAGTGAAAGAAATAAAAATTAGATGTTTTTTGTAATGGAAAAGCAAGAGAATGCAGGTTGACAGGTAGAGATGGGAACTTCATCTTCCTATCCCTGGGGATACAAATATGAAGTGCAGCACCATAGGTGCTAAAGAGGCTAGTTCCCTCCTCCCCCCAGAACCAACCCGATTCTTTCTTTCTTTCTTTCTTTCTTTCTTTCTTTCTTTCTTTCTTTCTTTCTTTCTTTCTTTCTTTCTTTCTTTCTTTCTTTCTTTCTTTCTTTCTTTCTTTCTTTCTTTCTTTCTTTCTTTCATCTGTCCAGTCTTTCTTTCATCTGTCCGATCTTTCCCAGGTCACCCCAGGAAGAATGGAGGAGTAAACCATTTCTGAGTAGTCTCTACCTGGAAAATCCTGGGAAGTAGTCAAATCAGGATTGACTTGACAGCACATGATTATTATTATTATTATTCATAGCTCAGCATGTTGCATGTGATTGATCTTGTATTATCAAGTAGTCTTCTTCGGTGCTTCAATGCTTGACTCTTTGCTACTCTTGAGTTGAGTGTTTGATCCATCTGACCCAGGATGGTTATCCGTGGTTGGTAGCAGTTCTCCAAAATTCCTGGTAGAAAAAATCCTTCCACCAGTACCACACATCAAGGTTTGAACATGCAAAGGTTGTGATTTTCCATGTCATGAAGGTCCTCCACAGGGAAATTTATGGGTTGTATGGACTTTCTCCTGATGGCTGGGACTTGTGGTTCCTCTAGCTTAGGAGGTGGAGAACCTTTGATCATCCAGATGTTTTGAACTTTGTCCCAAAGGCCAGCAGCTATCCCATGTGGCCAACGGTAAAGGAGTATAAATGTTGCCATCTGAACATCAGGAAGGCTAAGTCCCCCTAGCCAAGAGCTAGCCCAGTGTTGCCCCACTGTGATAGACATGGGCATACTCTCACCCCACCCCACTGCCCAGCTTTCCTATCAGAGCTTTGGAAATTTTACTTTTTAAGGATTCTTCCACAGACAAAAAAAAAAGGTAACATTTCCAGCCTGTTCTTCCTACAAAAGATCTCTGTAAAGGGTGTTTCTGGATCCTGGACGGAAGGTGCATAATTGTTGGCCTCTTCAACTCAGAGTTCTTTTTAGAGATGAGTCAAACTCTGTAGTCATGCAGGTGACATCAAGAGTGTGTTTCATCGGTGCGATGATCCCCCGCCAATGCTCACAACAAGCCGGTGATGGGTTGGGATGGAGACAGGCTGACCCGTCTAGCTTGGTTTTCCTGGAGACCCATTTCCATGGTTACCTTGCCATGGGATTCGGCCATGGGGCCGAGAAAATGTCAACTCCTGACAAGTATGAGTAAGGGAAAGGAAGAAGACTTGATGTAGCCATAGTTACCTGGGGGCTAAAAGAATGTGAGTTACAGATGTAAGTAGTTTGAGAGAGAGAGTGTGTGTGTGTGTCAGAGAGAGGGAGAGAGAATGAGAGAGGGAAAGAGCGCGTGGCATGGATCATTTCTGGTGCAATTACAGGGGTTTGTTATCAGTATGTCAACCTTCGAAGACGGAAGAGTTCTTCCTCCAGGCAAGGCGCCATATGAGTGAGCCTGTGAATCGGCTGGAAAGGAAGCTGTGAATCATGCTTGCCAAACACCTGGGGATTGAAAATCAGCTCTGCTTTGGTGGGGTGTCCCTGCCAGTCTCCGAGATGGAGAGAACCCATTATCTAAACCTTGTTATTCTCTCTCCCTCTTTCTCTGGTTAATTAATAGAAGCGCTGTGCCAAATCCCAGCAGAACGGCGGAGATTTCAGTACGGCAGAGAGAGGGTTTCAGCTAGCAAGATAGCGCAGGGCTACCTCTGGGGGCAAAAGAAAGATAATGGTGTTTCTGCACCTTTTCTTTTATCTCTTCAGGTTCGAGCCAGTGTCTCCGGGGAAGCAATATGCACAACTTTATGGGGGTTTAGAAAGGCTGTTTCTGAAGGGATAAGATTGACATCTTTAGAGCTCTGGCAGGGTTCCTGGCAATTGCTTAGCACCCTCTGACCGGCCTCGTGAGTGACTTCACTGGCATTTTGAAAATAACTATTTGTGCATATGTGAGTCTGTTGTGGTCTTCTCTCTGTCATAGCACCTCTTTTACGATACATGGTGAGGACGATTCATGCCACACCTTTGCTGGATGAGATGCCTATTTAGCTGCTGGGGAGTGGTCTACATGCAAAACAGGTGACTTACTCCCTACAGTTTGGAAAAGTTACCTCTGTGCAACAGAGTGCCCAGAATCTTTCCCCAGCCAACTGGCTGTAGAATTCTGGGAGTTGTAGTCTTTGGAAAAAGAAACATGATTCACCCTCCCCCTATACACACACACACACCAAGCTCTGGGTTAAACTAAGGAATACAGGGAAGATGGCTTTTCTAATCCTCCATCTCTGGATATGTAGACTGCTATTCTCAGGTTCACTTTCCTGTCACCTCCTCCTCCTCCAAAAATAGTATTGTAATCGTTCTTTGTTAGAGAGGGGTAGGTAGGTGTGAAGAGGCCAGAATGGCTACCAGAAGACCTCTGTTAATGGAAGGTGGCTCTAGGAGCTGTTGTGATGGAAGGAGCAATTATCCATCCATGGTTTTCCAGTGACCACATAGAGTAGTTCTCCCTCTCTGGCTTTTGTCTCATTTCCAGTTCTCTGTTCTCTGTTCAGTAGCCATGTTCTCTGCACCGAGTGGCTGCAATGGCCAAAACGAAGTTCTCGAGATGGTTGTTTGGCTGGCCATGAGACGTCACCTTGAGATTGGACTGGTGGGAGTGGATCTAAGTCAGTAGAGGCTTCTGGGGCTTGTGGCCCAGAGGAGAGACTAATCTTCTGGCTGCTTCTGAATCTTGAGGATATCTACAGGGAAAAGAAACCTTGGACTTACCATGATCTATTTCATTTCCGTGAGTGAAAGGAACAGCTGTTCTTGTTTTTGAGAAGTGATCCTTGCATCTAAGTTGAAGCTCCTGGCAACTTTGGGCCATTGAAAACCTTTCTCCCTGTCATGCATTACAACCTACAGTTTGCAACGAAATTGCTGGCATGCGTCATCCTGTCCCACCCGGTCGGTTATTAAGGTTGTGGTGCAGTTTTTGCCTAAAGGAAGCTCCTCTCTTTCTGGGTTCAGAGTATCTTATTCTATCTAAATGCCTTCTTTATGTGTGACTGAGAGAGATCCCATTAGCAGAACAAGATGTGGTATCCGTCCCCCCGCCAAACCGGGCTTTGTTGACCTCTCCTTCTCTACAGAGCTGCGTGGTTTTCTTTTGAGTTTGCCAAAAATTCTTCAAGGCCAGCACATTGATTGGGGCTTCTGCTGTTGTTTCGATGGAGCTCCGACTCTCCCAAGGGAGAGGGAACAGGATGAGAGAAAAGAAGGATAATAATTCATTCTGGTTCCCTTCACCCCTCTGAGTTCCATTAACCATTTTTGTATTTACTGCCTCTGTTTATCACCTTCGCTGCGTTCTTAATTTGAACAGTTCTACTGTAATCTTCTTTAATGTTGTCCTTGGAATAACCACCCCTCCAGAGGTGTCCTCCTAGATTTCCCTCCCCCACTCCCCACCCCAAGGTCTGACAGCGGTTCTTGTTCTTGGCCATTGATTCGGGTGTCCCTGCAGAAGCTCCTGGCAACGTTGAACTGCTGAAAAGCTTTCTCCCTGCCGTGCATTACTACAACCTACAACTTTCAGTAAAATTGCTGGCATGTGTCGATGTTCGCTTTTTCAACATGGCTTCCTGCTCTCCCCCAGAGGGAAGAGAAAAGACCTTCTCTGCCCTTTTGAAAGAGTAACAAGAGAGAGTCCAGGGTCATGGCACTAGGAAGGCTTCCATTTTGGAGGGCAACGGGTTAGGGCTTATGCTTGAAGAGGTGTTTTAAGCACTTCTTCAAGCATAAACCCTAACCCGCAAACCAAGGAAACATTTTACCCCATTGATTAGTTCTCTGCCTTTGTATCTCCAGATGGTTTTCGATTTGAAATCGTAGCATCCATAACCATCGGCCATGTTGGCGAAGGCTTCTGGGAGCTGAAATCCAGAAGAACAGGTTAACCAAGTATTGAGGACTTCAAGACCGCCCCTCGTGGTGCTAGCTTTCTACATGCACGGAGAAGGTCCTACCAACAGACTCATTCAAAGGGGTGGGACTTGCAGGCTCTTTTCTGTCGTTCTTCCCTTTAATATTTTCACAGAATGGCCCCCTTTTGATGCCTAAAGTTCTTGAAGAAGCCTCCTCCAACCTTGGAGCCTTTCAAAGGTGTGAGACTCCAAGTTCCATTATCCCCCACCAAATGGCTTGTTGGGAAGAACTTTCCCCTTTATTGACAGCAGCCCTCTAGTCTGAGGGAAATGTGTGATGGGGGTGGCAAAATGTAATAACTCAACACCCTTTTGTAATTCCAGGCTAAATGAGTGGCATGCTAGTAATTCTCTGATCTGTATTTGCGGCACAGATCAGGATCAATCTGCCCTGAGCTGGCTTGGCGGTGGCCTGAACCAATTTGTTTTCATGTTCATGCAGGTAAACAAGGCCTTGTGAGGAAGGGTTGGCATGTTTGGGGGTGATGAAAACTAAGCAGTGGTATGAGAGTCCTCTTCAGATATCTGGTTGCGAGTAAGCTCATTTTCCATTGCTCCAGCAAAAGAGAATCTGAACCAATGAATTCAAATATAAGAACGGAGGTTGTGAGTGCGCTCTCTCAAGTTAAACATCTCTACTTCTTTCCATCTTGGCTTCCGGCCCCCTCATGCTCCTTGTAGCCCTCCTCTGAACTTGCTCCAGTTTGTTGGCCTCCTTCTAAAAGTGCAGTGTCCAGAACTGGACACGGTACTCTAGAGATGAGGCCTAACTAGTGCTGAATAGAGGGGAGCTAGCACATCATGGAATTTGGGGGCTATACTTCTGTTAATGCATCTGAAAATCGCATTTGCCCTTTTTGCAGCCACGCTGCACGGTTGGCTCATGTTCAGCAGCCTACTGTCTCTGCGTTCATCTCTTGGACATCCATTCAAAGACCATTCTGCCATTTGGTCCAAGGGATCTTTTCCCTCAATGGGGCTTCCTTCCAATTTGGGGACTGGCTGATGAGGCCGCTTGTGTTCTGTAGGAATCTTGGGAGGAAATGGGTGGGTGGGAACTAGGCAAAACAAGAACAACAAAAACCACCTGCCCCAGCCTTTGCAAGGAAAATATGGACTTGGGGTCCCAGCATCCCCCACTTTCTCATTTCATCCAAACTAGCTTTCAGTAGGTTCTTGGAAAATATGTATTCAAGTGTGTAAAGACAGACACATACGAGAGTTGGGCATCCCTCTTTTAAACTGGCGCCATAGCACATACATTGGGTGCCTGTTTTTTTTTAAAGAATGTCATAACACTTGCATTGTCAATTATTTATTTATTTGGGGAAACATGAGGAACATTTCCTTGTTATTTCATAAATATCGTAGGGGTGAAATTTTATGGGAATTGGTTCCTGTCTTGTGTTTACATTGCTCTTTAAATAGCAAACGGCATGACTGAGTTTCCTTTTGAACATAATAATGGGGATAAGAAAGAAATGACTTTTTTCAAAACATGCTCAGGGGGCTTGCATTCAGTAGTTAAGCAGAACCTTAAGAATCTGTTTGCCGTGGTAGTAAATTCTCCTCTCTGTCATTCGCTTCCTCCCTGCCCTTCTCCAAGATACCATCATTCATTTGTATTTGTTGGGGGAGAGACTTTTCCAACATGGATTTAACTCATGCAAATATTTACACAAGGAAAGGAACTGCCGCTCTGTAGCAGGGATTACAGACCAGTGCGTTTGTTTTTTTCCAAGTGTATTTGAAATGTGGTTTGATTACTAACCAGTGATTGTTGAAATTACAATGCCTGTAATCAGAAAACTCCTTATGATTATTATTTTTTTTAAAAAAAAAAAGCAGTAGGTTTTCCATTTGGAAATCAAAATGCGACCTATCCTCTATATTCCTCATGGGACATGCTGTTGAAAGCGTGTCTCTTTGGAGAAGAGAGGAATACTTTAATCACACTACAGCATTATCATGCATCCTCTCCTAATGTGGGCTATCATCATAATCTAATAATACCTTGGACAAACCACACAGGATTGGAAGGGATTCCAAGAATATCCAGCAGAAAATGTTAAGAAGATTCCTGGAAACCAGATGCTCAGTATATTATGAGATGCCACAGGCGCACGTGTGTGTGTGTGTGTGTGTGTGTGTGTGTGTGTGTGTGTGTGTGTGTGTGTGTGAGAGAGAGAGAGAGAGAGAGAGAGAGAGAGTGAGTGAGTGAGTGAGTGAGTGAATGAGTAAGTGAGTGAGTGCATATACATCACACACACACACACATATCTGTGGCATCCCATAATGTACTGAACATCTGGTTTATATCTATAACCAATTTCCCACACTTGGCCCGGGATATCACAAAGCCAGTTCGGAGTGAGGGCATTTCCTCCCTCCCTCCCTCCCCATCAATTCTCAGGGCTCCTGTCCTCCCGTGAATCTCTTTCTTCTAGCTGATGGAGCTTATTGCTGAAAGCATCACTCCCTTTCACCTTGCCCTTAATGGTGAGGATGATTTGGGATTCACCGTCTCGTTTCTTTGCTAGCGTTCTCTGTAAAACACCGGCAGGCAATCTTGTCCTAAATCACTGATTCTTTAACAGAAAAAGAAAAAGTCACATTCTATATAGCTTACTTTGCTGCAGAGCGATTCTCAATGGTTGCTTGGGAACCGCAGGACGGTGGGTTGTGTTCATATTAAAAGTTAAGAATGAAATATGAGTCTTGTTTCTGTAGTAAAATATTCCACCGGATCAGTGATAAATCTATCTGCTAATCTTTCAGTATATTAAAAAAAATCTCTTTGCAATGCCATCATCCTTTTCATCCACGTGAGGGTTTCTCTGCAAGATGACTCTTTTCGCCTGAAAAACACACTGCGCTGTTTTTCCTCGCTTTGTTGTTCAAACACTTTGGCTTTTCCTGAGCTGAGGCATGTGTGTGATGCTGTAAAAGGTGTGTGTCTGTGTGTGTGGGGGAAACTGCTTCTCTTTTGCAGAGCCTTGCAAATAAAACGTGTGCCGCTTTCTCCCAAGTTATATCACCCCTCCCTACTGAATGCAGTTAGGACAGATATAAAGGAGGTGTCATGGGTCAGAATCGACTCTGATAGCGCCTAATGAAGGCAGGCACCCTTCCCCCCCCCCCCCACACAGAGTTTTTGGAACCTTGTTCTAGTGGCTGATCATGCCTGTGGAGGCATCTGGGGTTTTCCTATTTTAACTGGCGTAGTGCGAGTGTCTGGTATTCTGAGCAGGTTCTTGAGGTCAGTCAAGGTCAGAAACACCCTTCCTCAGCTCTGCACATCTCGGTCTACCTGTTCGTTTGGTGAAGAGTTGAAGGACCCGGTCCTGCAGCCAAGGTGGCCTTCCTGGAGCTTGTTCGGTCAGCCTTGCAGGAGGAGAAAGAAGCGGGTTGGTGTCTACTAGGGATCAGGGGAACCCATCTCTGGCGCTGAACCTCTTACGCCGCTCTGCCTGGAAGCGGTTCCTTGGTAAACTTCACTCCGAAACGCTGCTTTTCAGGCAAGGACCTCTTGTGCGAATTCTCTTCTGTATACTTTCTCCCACGAGGTTGCTCCCACTCTTATAATTGCCTCCACTTAAATATCTCTGGCTGGTTTTCTAGTTAATTAATTAAACCTTTTGTTAAAGGCTTCAGAGACTGGCTCTGTGCAAAAGGAGATCAGGCCGTTCCCTTCGGGGAAGGCGAGCAGAAGCTCCTTTCACATTTTGTATTCCAAGGGAGAAACGTCAAGCGTGAAAGCATTGGTGGAGGTGAAATTGACCACTTGCTCTAAAGAGGGTCAACACTCAACAGCGGTGGAAGTATTTGCACACGATACAAGTACTAGGACAGTATTTTCACATTTCCTCTCCACACCTAACAACCTAGGAACCTGATGGATCAGCCTATTCGCTCAGGCGGCTCTGACGATCAGTCATGGCTCTTCAGGATTTTTGCATTTCTCAGCTCTTATTTGGGGATCTTTGTGGGTGAAGGGCAGGGATATCGGCAAGTCTGGGTCTTTGGTTTCAAGCCCCAAATCTGAGTCCCTATTAAAAATAAGATTTTGTGTGTGTGTGTGTGTGTGTGTGTGTGTGTGTGTGTGTGTGTGTGTGTGTGTGTGTGTGTGTGTGTGTGTGTGTGTGTGTGTGTGTGTGTGTGTGTGTGTGTGTGTGTGTGTGTGTGTGTGTGTGTGTGTGTGTGTGTGTGTGTGTGTGTGTGTGTAGGTCGCCTCTGGCGAGCCACACAAAGTTTCTTCTGGGTTTATGGCGTCCTTCATTAAAAGAATAGGGACTTGAAAATGCGACTTGGAAAAAATGGGTCCAAGTTGTTGGGGAGAAAAAAAAACCAGGTCAAGACGCTGGTGTGACTTAAGTCTGACTCAAGAGTGAGTTGCGTGACTCACATCCCCATCCCTGGTGAATGGTGTCCCGTCTAAACACTAACCTAGCCTGGCCCTCTTGAGTGTCAAAAGCAAGATGAGAACCAACGTGTTGAAAACTACAGGGTGGTAGTTTTAACGTTTGCCTCCTCCTGCAAGCCCTTGAAAGAAAGTTGGGTTGTTTCTTTCAAGTTGGGAGCGGAATGCCGTTGCCCTCCATCCGCTTTTGCTCTCCAGCCCTGTCGTGGCTAAATCGGAGAGGAGCAGCAGACCAAAGACCTCCGGAGAGCCACAGCCTTGCTTGAGAACACGACCCTGCACATGTTTGCCTCCATTTATTCCATATCATCTGTGATTTACTTCTTCCCCTGCCTTTGTTGATTGTACACACACACACACACACACACACACACACACACATGAGACGTTCTAAATTTAGAGCCTTAAGCACACTGGAGCAGCCACCGGCTCCTTCCTCAAGCTCCTCGGCACCTTAAGCATCCATATAGACATGTAAGAATCAGAAAATAGCAACATCAGAAGGACATTCATCTGCAGCTTCTCACTAGACCTGTCCGCCCCCATTGCACAAGCTTCTGGGGTAGCTGCGTCGCCTGCTGCAGAAAAGCGAAGGGTGTTTGCATGTGACTGTAACGCACGTTCCCTGTGTTGTTTAAAACACCAGAGATCATGTTATGTCGCCTGTTCTATTCAGAAATCAATCTCTCCCCTTTCTTAAACAGCAGCAGTACTTGAATCCGTATGGTGGCGATGGGAGATGGTTCATAATACAGTAGTTAATGAATGCAAGCTAATAAAGAGAGTCAGTGATGCCTGGAAGGTAGAGTGGTGGACTAGCAGTCCAAAGCCAGGGTCCAAATCTCTCCTTGGCCATGGGAACTCATTGTGAGTTTGGTTTCATCCTTCTCTCACTGAAGGAAATGAACGTAGCACATTAAGTCCAAGGTTTCTTTTTCCCATATATACTTTTGAGATTAGAGATGTGCATGAATCAGAAAAAGGGCAATCAGAAATCCAAAGCCCGATCTTCACCAAACATAGAGCGTTTGTAGAGGACAGTCATGGGAAGCGTCTCTGCAATTTGGGTGTCTCTAAGTCCCTAGAAGGCTCTACTATCCCTTTTGTGAAGATGAATTTTGATTTATTTTGCCATTCATTTTTTTAAATTCCTTGCCCGTCTCTACTTGAGATCCAGAACTGGTCAGAAAGATTAGTCTTTCCTGTGGACCACAAGGAGGAGGCCTTTGAGCTGATGAGATCTTTGGGCTCATAGCCTGGAAACCCTATCAGGGCTGCCCCTTAAGTCAGATGCCACTCGGTACATAAAAGGTCAGAATCGGGACTGTCCTCTGTGTTGCTGGTTTACGTTTGGGCTTTCTCCTTAGAGCTCTCGGTTTGTAGAGGCCAGGGTTCCTCCACAGAGGCTTCAAAGAGGGCACTGGCCATCTCCCAATGCAGAGCCATGTTTGGGCCTCAGATTTCTCTTTTAAAAAAAAAAAAAGGTTAAATCTGATTGGGAGACATCTAAGGCAGGTTGAGGAACATGAGCCAGAAGTGTTGGAAAAGGCTACGATTCCCATGGAAGTCAGTGCTGCCCCATGAAGTCTCAGCGGCGTGGGTTTTGAGGATAAAACCAGACATCCCCAAGTCAATTCTTGATATGAGAGAAACCACCCAGGGTTCTGTGGTTTGTGTGCTTTGGGTAACGGATAGAAACAGCCTGACTGGGGATCCTTGTGTTGTCATGTGGCTTATGCAAAAGCGTACAGGGTTGTTTTTCCCCTAAACAAAAGATGAGGTTTGAAAAGGCAGCCTTCACCGTCTCCGACCTCTGCATCCAGAGAAGCCACGTTTCCTAAGCTATGGGGTGAAATCAGAAGCCAAAAAATCCCCCACACCTACTCTCTGGGTTCAGTGGAGTGAAGGGTCTGTTCCTGAGCAGTTTAGTAACTGCTTTGCATGCAGGCCTTCCCTGGTACCATCGTTGGCCTCTCTAATAGAAAGGATCAGGTAGTGGATGACAGGATGGGTTCCAGAATCCCTCAGACCCATCCCCATCTTCTGGCTGGGGAGGTCTGAGAGCTGACATCCAGAAAAAAAGGTAAAGGTAAAAGTTCCCCTTGACAGTTTTGTTCAGTTGTGTCTGACTCTAGGTGGCGGTGCTCATCTCCGTTTCCAACCCATAGAGCTAGCGCTTGTCCGCAGACAATCCTCTGTGGTCACGTGGCCAGCGTGACTAGACATGGAATGCCGTTTACCTTCCCACCAAGGTGGTACCTATTTATCTACTCGCATTTTTGCATGCTTTCGAACCACTAGATTGGCGGGAGCTGGGACAAGCGACAGGGGCTCACTCCGTCGCGTGGATTCGATCTTATGACTGCTTGGTCTTCTGACCTTGCAGCACGGAGGCTTCAGCACCTTAATGGAAAGACTCTGCTCTGCTCCTGTTGGCGAGATATATGGACCTGTGATGTGACTCCCTGAGAGGGAGCGATGCACGTCCCCCTTTCTGAGCTTCATCTCGGAGACGATGCGCGTCATTTAGGAGACAGGCTTGGCGAAGCAGGCCAGTTGCCTGCTGGACTTGTTTTCCAAATGCCTTGCTTCCGTCACCGCGAGGCAGTTGAACCCAGGCAGTGCGGCTGATCTCCTGCCTTAAATGAGCCTGTCAGACTCACCCTCTCTTGATGGGTTTATTGCAAGAAAGACTTGGGTAAACGAGGTCGCACTTCTGCTTCCAAAGTCCAGTGAAATTCATGTTCAAGTGATTTCCTTAAATTGAACCAAAATGTAAATTCAGGCACTGAAGTGGGTGAAAAAAACCCTCCAAAGGGCACTTGATTTAGTTAGCGTCTGAGAGCCATCGTTGACATTCCGGAGGTTTTGGGAACCACACGTCGCCCACCCCTGGTGCAAATTTAGCCATCGTGGACCTTGTTGTGAAAATTTGTCATTTTGCCACGTTTTGGGTGGAAAATGCTGTGATGACATCTTTCCATCAAGGAAGTAAAAGACAGCCGTCGGTGTGTCTTTTCCTGCAGTCGGACCCGGTGTGGGAGGGATGCTTTGAACATGGGAAGCTAACTGGCTGGTAACTTTTTTTTTTTACAAAGTTTTGAATTTTTGTTAAATCCCGTTAGCTGTGCAGCAGAAATGCCAGGATTCACAAAGCAGAATAGCTTCAAGCTCCCCCTCTCCCCCAGAGTAAGCCACTCCTTCCCTCCCCCGCAGAGTAAGCCACTCCACCCCTCCGAGATATTTGCAGGAGAACAAATCCAGTGAACGAGTAACAGCAAGCTAACGACATGGCTGCTTTCAGCAAAACCGGCCTCAACAGACTCAACTCACTGATTCCAACAGACAAAAGAGGTGGGGGGGGGTGGGAAGCTCCCAAGCAGAGAGTGGGGCTTTCTTTGAATTCAGAGGCACAAAAAGAACGTTTGGTTACTGCTGCACAGATTGACAGTTTCCCCCCCGGCCCAGAAAGGCCCCTCCCAGCCGTACCGATTAAAGGCAGCAGGCGAGGTTGCAGTAACTCCATCGGAAACAGGCTTTGCTGAAGTTGTCTCACAGTGTTGAAGGCACCCAAGCCGGCCCCTGCTCGCTTCCCCAGCCTCTCTTGCCCACTTTCTTCGTTTCTACAAGCTACCAGGCAGCCCTCAAAGAGGCTTCGACCGATAACGTGAATGGGGAGGTGGGAGAAAATAAGATTGTAGTTCATCCTGCTTCTCCTCCCGCCTAGCCCTTTATCCCTTTGCAAATGGGCGGCCTTTGGTTCTGCGCCGGGGTTTTAACAGGAAAGTTTAAAAAGCAGAGGCTGAGGTCGTTGTACAGCAGGACGGGTCTTTGGTTAGCGGGGTTCACACACGGATGGGAAATTTCTGACCCCTGGGTATCAAACAGGCAAACGGAGTGGAAGGAGTGAATACAATGGCAAACCATGATCAATTAGTGCAGAAAGCAGGTGGGCTGATGAAGAGTTTGCTCTAGGCTGTGATTATCGAAATGAAACCAGGCTTTGCTATGTGAACAATGCCAACGGGGGGGGGGGGGGAAGCAAGAGCCAACGAGTGGTGTTATTGATGGAACTTGACATCCACGTAATGGGCTTATGTGGGGAGCACAGAAACGATAATTTTTCCAAGCTACCTTTTCATCAGGTTTTTTTTCCCCCTTGCTGTTGTTGAGCGATCAAATAAATTGATGGTTCTTCTGCAATGTGAATACGATTTCATTAGATTCCATTACTGTTTATATTGCGGCTTTTGGGATCTGGCACATTGGGAATAAAAGACGCAGCATCTTCTCTGCAGCCGGGCTGGCTGTCCAGTTTGTGAGGCAAGTGGGGCTCAAAGCCTTTGTCCACGTGGTTTGCCCCCTCTCTCTCTTGCTCAAGAGAGCCTACCGATTTAGGTTTGCTGGAGGGGACCTGAGCTCCATCTGTATCCAGAGGGATACCTTTTAGCAAGCCATTGTTGTTGTTTTTTTTAAAGCTTTGGCTGTATCTCTGTAAAATGGGAACAGGTGGGGTTTTTTTTTGAACACCCCTCTTGGGCCATAACAACACTCAGGGCAGGGACAGGCCAGATGCTAGCTTCAAAATTAGAAGGTGATGAAACCTCGCTCCTCCACATGTGCATTGGTCCAAAGCTTTTATGTCTGCAAGATCAGCAGGCCAATGATTTTGTGCTGATTTCCAAGGACCAAAGAAAAACAAGCGGATTAACTGCCTCTGGAGCTGCCGAAGCCTTGATGTAAGAAAAATGAATGTTTCGAATTTCCTTTCCTTTTTCGAGGGAGAGAAAGCTCCCACCCCCCTCGCAGAAGGTGCAAAGATCCTGTGGGGCCAGGAATGGATTCCATCACAGGCCGTCAATCCTTCTGCCTGTTTGTGGCACCGGGGAGGGGGGGGCCCTTCTGCACGCCCACGCCGTGGCCCCAGTGCTGCATTTCTTTGAGTGGAACGGAGCATGCTCATTTCAGAAATCCAAAAGGAAGCAGCAAGAGAGCCCAAATCAGGTTTAAAACGCAGTGTGCCCGTGTGGCACGCAGCAGGATGGAAAATATTTTGGGGGAGAAATGTTGGAGGCCTCTTTTTGCCCAGAGTCTCTTATGCCCTGTGAGAGTCACTGTTTGGAAGCACTTCTTAAGAGGGATTTGGGAATTTAAGAGCCACTTTGACGTTTTCTCCATTGGGGTGCCTGGATTTCTGTGCGTCCTGAGTGGGTGAAGGAAGAGGGTGCCGGCCGCCACCCTCTCTGCCCAGATTACCCAGTCGGTCGGTGTGCTTGGCTTCCTTTCCCTCCCAGTGCTTGAGCTGGCAAAGAAAGGAGGGCGGAGAGAAAGAGGGAGCGAGTGAGAGCACAAGGGTTTTCAGGGAAGCGAGCGACGACCCGTGGAGAATAAATCTCTCTGGCCCGCCAGCCTCCTCTGCAGTGGCAGGAGCAAGACGCTGGCAGGGCCTGGAAGAAATATGTGTCTGGATGTGGCCAGCCAAAGCTTCCAGGCTCGGGCCTCACCGTGGAGGCATGGCGCTGTCTTTTTCTTGCGATGGCGGAGGGCCCACGGCTTGTTTTTTGAGGAACCACCATGATAAGCTCTGACTGCAAAATGCCGCTGTGACTGCGATGTATATATTGCGGGTGCTCAAGGCGACATGAATGGCTGGGCTCTATATTTCTCCACGGGTGACCCTTCCACTTTGGACACATTTAAAAAATCTCTTCCCTCCCTCCCCATGTCCAACGTGCTGCTCCCTGGAGTTTGGCTTCTTAACGGGCAGGCGGGTTGGTGCCTTCTGCGCCGTGACGTTTCTTCCAGGGAACTCTCGGTCAAGATGGATGGTGCTGTTGCTTCCCATTCCATCCCCAGACCAAGAGCCCTGTAGGGACGCTGGCAAGCCTTTGGTCCGGAGCCCCACGTCCATAGCCGGGAGCCGAGACGGTCCAGTTTTGTAAGAAAACGCCTTATCTAGATCCATGTCGAATCTCCCTGGAGGAAGCAGAGGTTATTCTTCCAACAGCAAGATGTTGTACGAGTGGCGATTGATTAAGAGGAGGATCTCTTCGGAGCGAGCCAGCCATCTCCGTAAGGGTAGTTTTAAACTCCTGGCCAGGCCAGACACACACACACAGAGAGGCAATCTCTCTCTCTCTCTCTCTCTCTTTGCTGGCTCTGGGAGTTGTAGTAGACGAAACGAGTGTGTCCTGCTGGAATCCAGTAACATCTGCAGGGCTTCACCCTTCCATGGAGGGTGTGTAGGAGGAAAGGAACCATCGTGCAGGGCTTTTATTCTCTAACCGGCCAGCTGGTGGTGCCGGAGCCTCTTAAAGCAGCCTCAGTGGGGGAAAGCGGGGCCTCCAGATGTTTTCTGGACTTCATCTCCCTTCTGCTCCAGCCAGCCTAGGCGATGGGGAGGAATGTGGGACGTTAGCAGTCGAGCAGCAGTGGGTGGGCAGCCCGATTTGTCAGTTTTTCTGGTTCATAGTTTGGCTTGTGTTTATCTCTACCCACCCACCCCCCATGTTAGACCCCGGACGAGTCTCTGTGTTCCCAATGTCCTTCCCTGCCCCATGTTATCTCTTTCTTTAGTACGTTTGCACATCCTCACCGGTTTCCTTGTATGTGAAGAGGAGACGCTGTACAATTATTCTCCCAGCTAAGAAGATGTTCTTTTTTTGTACTGTTTAAGGAAAATTGAGCACATAATGCAATATCAGAAATAACATCCAGGAGCTTCTTGATGTTCCTGCAAAGTTTACATAACTTGACACAACTAATTGCAGCTCATTGAGGTGTTTTCACTGCCATCAGGAAATGCACTTGGCTCAGAAAAATGTAGTAAAGCAGAAGGCACATACTTCGAGAAAGGCATATTTAAATAGGAAATAAATGAAATATATTCATAACTTTGTTAAATATTGGAAGGGCTGCCTTCTGGAACCTAGAGCAAGCTTGTTTTCTGCAGGTCCAGAAGGCAGGACATAAAGAAATGACTTCAAATTAGAAGCAAGGAGATTTTGAGGGCACCGTGAAGAGGCACTTCTTGAGAGTAAGAGCTATCCAGCCATGGAACACATGACCTTGGAAGATGATGAACTTTCCTCTGTTGGACATTTTGCATCAGAGACCTGATAGCCTCCTGTCGGGGATCCTGTAGCTTCAGATTTCCTGCTTTGCTGTGGGTTGGACTAGATGACCTTCAGGGTCCCTTCCAACTCAACGATTCTGTAAATATTTAAACATGAAGCTTTTAACACTGAGTGAGAAACTCATGGATGAACACAGAAGCAGAACGAAATGGGCTTTTAGGGGAAAGCAGAGAAGCGATGCGGATCAGAAATAAGCTGGGCTATCCGTCCTCTAAGAAATCTCCTGCGGAGCCTCAACAGCTTATAAGACTTAAGTGCTTGGTTTTCCAGATAATGATGTTATCAGGAAGTATCATATTTTAAACAAAGGCTTGCCGTGGTGAGATTTAGTGATGAAAACACCCCTCTTCCCCGTTGCTGAGTTTGCAGGGAGAGCAGCTAGACCAAGAAGGAACACACCAGCCATGGATGTGACAAGATGACGCTCATCAATGAAGCCTTTGTGAATTAAAGAGATTAAGCCTCCTGCTCAGCCCCCACCCCCACCCCCGCCCGCCCGGCTGCAGAGCATTGCTGGGTGGGTTTAGAGAGACTTCCCTGCCTTTGGGAGAATTAGCATGCAGGCCGCAGCTCAGGCAGGCTAGCCGAGGAAGGGAATGGAGATTAATTACCCAAAGGGAGCGCAGCAAAAACAGTAGGGTTGTGGAAATGCAAGGGGCTGTTTGCCCAGCTGGGTGGACGATGCTTTGCAGGCTGCCAAAGAGGACGGGCTTGTTACAAATAGACCCAGTCTATGGGAGGGTAAAAGATGGAAATCCCCCTGGGCATTCTGAGCGTTGCTCCCAACCTCTGGCTTGGCAGACCAAGACCTAAGCCATGGAGCGACCCATGAAGTGCCCCAGCCCCCTCTCTGGAATGTACTTAAACAGGGCTTGTCCCTTGAAAATGCCAGGCTTTCCAGCTCCTTTCAAGTTTGTTTGTTTTCAAGTTTAGCACCAAAATGTGAAAGCAAAGTGTTTCCTTCTGTTGTGGCAGAATTGTTGTATTCCTTCCTGAACATTAAGTGGTTGCCATGTACCACCAGGTCAAACTATTCAAACCTTGGGGAAAAAAGTTACTTTCAGGATGCTCAAGCAGGCATAGGATACTGGGAGAGGTCATCTCAAAAGTAACTTAATCGAGGTCTTAGCCACGACTTAGATGTCAGGATTATGATACTGTACACTGGACATCTTTTCAGCTTGACTTCTACAGAGTTTGGAAACATTTATTACCTTTCTGGGCTACAACACCTAGGATCCTACGACATGTGGGCTGGGGATTCTGGGATCTGTAGTCCAAAAAAGTCATGTTTCCAAGCTCAGGGGTCCCGTGGACTTTGCATCCAGGGAAGAGGAAGACACGTGTTGAACTAAGATGGGGGTGGGAGGTTGCTTAAGAGAAGACTGGTTTTGGTGAATGGCAGCTAATAATCATGCGTCATCAAGTCAATTCTAACTTACGGCGAGCCCTATTCAGAGTTTACCAGGCAGAGAATACTCAGAGGTGGTTGACCCTTCCCTTCTTCTGGGGTGTCTTGGGAAAGCTGTGCAGCTGGCCCAAGGCCACCCAGGCGGGGTCTTCTCCCAGGGAGGCCCAGTGGGGAATCGAACTCCCAACCAACAGTGACCTAAACCAACAAGCTGTCCAGTCATCATCCAGCTAACTGCATTTCAACTAACATGGGTACAATTTTCAGTGTGTTTTTGAGGAACCAGGATAGTGTCGGGGCCATTTAATTTGAACTGCTTCTGCTCCCCCTTCTTGCACACACACACACCCCATGCACAGGCAGAGGTAATACTAGGATCTCGCTGATGACGTTCAGGCACTCACTTGGTTAAGCTTAGACACAATGGATTCAGGCTGGCTACGGCGCAAGATTTGTATGGTTACGGCCGGGCAAATCGTGGGAGAGAATTCTGGAAGGGTCTCCAGGGAACGCAGTGCGGCACTTCCACTGGGGTGGTCTCGGGGCCAGGGGCCGAGCGCTGCCCTGCCAGGGGAGCTTCATCAGCGGGGGGGTGGGGGTGGGGGTGGGGTCTGGGGACCTTGGGACCAAGCAGTTGTGTGGACAAGCCTTTAGGGCTTTAGTAGAAGGAGCTGCCTGCGTGGGTATTTGGTCTCACCTGACAGGTGAACTCTGTGTAATGTTAGAAAGGTGGATACTCACTAAAGTGCAAAATATTTCAAAGGAATCGTTTGACTCTTCTTGTGAAAGAGAGGGCTGGGAAGTCATCACACACAAACACACACACACACACACACACACACACACACACACACAGATGTGGGAGGCCAGCATTATTAATTCCCCCTGCACACTCTCCGGCTCCTGCAGAAGTTGTGTACCTTCACTCTATCAACCCTCCCCAGTTACATGTTATCCATTCATGATTCCAGCTGCATAATCCCAAGGCGCCCCCAGAATAAAAGGCAAAACCACATCTGAGTTCGCTCTCCCTGGAAAACTGGAGAAGGGTGGCCATAAGTTGGAACTGACCTCTCTCTCTCTCTCTCTCTGCTCAATGCTCAGAAGATGCACATTACCAGTTTGGAGATGATAACAAACAGCAATGACAGCAGGCTGGACTAAATGATCACAGGGGTCCCTTCCAAGTTTAAAGTTCTAGCAGTGATGTTTCTTACTGGCCTGCAAAATTCACAAGAAGGGTTATCCATGTTGAGAAACAAGAGGTTTTGGTATTCCACTGGAATGCCCTGTTCCTTTTTAAGAGGCAGGTTGCATTTTTATCTGTACACCTCCTGTGGCAAGTGTGTTTTACCGTAATAAATTCAGCAAGCCTTTCTAACGCAGCTGAGTGTATGAGCAATTTTCAAAGCTAAGCCTATGCAGTATTTGAGTCCTTTGAAGAATGGTCTTCAATTTTATATATATATTTAAGTGGAGGTGAATAACCCAGGATTTTTTTTTTCTCAACTCATCTTTAACTGGTGCATGATATCCTGCGGGAGGAAAGATCTCCTTGGGATGCTTGGGCTTTAATGTTCCAAGATTTAATTGTGCATTTATTTGGGGAGAGGAGTTGGCTTTCCGAGGAGAGCGCTTGGCTCAGAGAGACAAAGGCTTGAAGTGATCAGCGAGAAATTAAAACCCGAGTCTGCTGAGTAGCTGCTGGTGTGTTGTGCATGTTTTCTCGAACCCCCACTTTGCAAGCAGTAGGCGACAGGAAAGACTACAGCAGAGGCGACAAGAGTTTCCTAATTTTGTGTGTGAAGTTTTTTTGTTGTTGTTTCGACCATTTTAATGCCATTTCTCAACTCTTTTTCATGGGTATGGAAGTCGGTGCAGGCAGGAGGTGGGGGGGGGACTAGCAGTGCTTGCCTGTTAGGAAGCTCACAAACATAGGAGAAAGGAAGGAGTGTTTTCCACCATTGGTGTGTGTGTGTGTGTTTAGTCGTTTAGTCGTGTCCGACTCTTCGTGACCCCATGGACCAGAGCACGCCAGGCCCTCCTGTCTTCTACTGCCTCCCGGAGTTGTGTCAGGTTCATGTTGGTTGCTTCGCAGACACTGTCCAGCCATCTCATCCTCGGTCGTCCCCTTCTCCTCTTGCCATCACACCTTCCTAACATCAAGGTTTTTTCCAGGGACTCTTTTCTTCTCATGAGATGGCCAAAGGATTGGAGCCTCAGCTTCAGGATCTGTCCTTCCAGTGAGCACTCAGGGTTGATTTCCTTCCTTCAGAATGGATAGGTTTGTTCTCCTTGCAGTCCAGGGGATTCTCAAGAGCCTCCTCCAGCACCACAATTCAAAGGCCACCATTGGACAACAGGCTAAATCCATCGGGACTTATTCCTAAAAAGCAGTCATGCTATAGTATGACAGCTGTTCCTTCCGGGTATTTCTTCTCTAGGGTTTGAGTAAGAACCATGTGCTTATTGGGTGGAAATGATGTGGCCCCTTCCCGAGCCAATGTTTATGTCCCTTAGAAAGAATTGCTGAATTAGCCAGCCAGTTGTGGATGGTTTGTGTGTGTGTATTGTATTTATTTATTTATTTATTTAAAATCTTTTCACCCAGCCTTTCCCCTGAAGAAGGAGCCATGGAGGCTTACATCGTTGAAAGACAATATTTAAATCTAAAAACGATCAGTATACAGATGCCAAAAAGGATCAAGACAACATACCCCGCTCAATCATCCTCGGGTGGTTCAGATTACATGCAAAGTGCTTGGGTGGTTAATTTCAGCGTTTCTGGTCTATCTCATTGCCCAAAATTGGCTTTACCAGTTGGACTGTTCTCTGAGTAAATGGGCTTAAGCGTCTTCTGTACCTTTTTTCTCTTCTGGAGACATTGCAAAGGAGTTTTGCGTTTGTTCTCTGAGCTGTTCCCTATGACAGACTCTTGCGTCCACTTCAGTCTGGTCCATGGGGAACAACAATACTTTCAGCGGAGCCGCAACTCAGAGGGTTAAAATGAGGGGATCTGGTGAGGATGATGACTCCCTCCCTCGTGGGCCATCGGCTCAGACTTCGCTGTTCCCTTTAATTTGGGCTGCTTGCCTCGAAGAAGGTGGGGGGGGGCTGGAGGTGTGAATGGGCCATCTCAACAGCCAGCTTGTCTTCTGGGCTGCCCCACTTACCGTGCAAAGCCTTTTGTGGCGGCTGAGTCTTGAAGGGGCAATTGAGAGCTGTAAGATGCACAAAAGCCTTACTCCGGGTTGAGAGGGATGCTCTGAGCCTCAGTGGTTCCGTGTCCCCTCCGCCAACCAAAATGTAGATCAACACATTTGCTTCTGCGTTTGGACTTTGCTGAGGGACGTCGCTGTGACAGCAGTCATAACCAGCATTAATCATGGATTAATTTATGATATGCTTAACCTGTTAGTTGTGCTGAGCCTTCCCGGAGCCTTTTGCTCCGTTGCCTGTGTCCGCACCGCGTAAATGGAGGCCTCCCCTCACAGCCCCGTGCAGCAAATCTAAAAGCCAGGGGTGGGAGGAAATCCTTCTGTTAACCTTCCCTCTCGCTGGAGTGAGAAGTGGATTGGCGGCGCTGAAAATTCCTGGGAGTGATGTGTGAAAAAAAGCGATTGGGATGCTAATTAAAGCCGAGGCCGTTTGGAGAAGGAGATGCTCCTCCTCGGGCGGGCGCAGAGGATGGGCTTTTATCTGCCCTCTTGGCTTTGCAGAGGACGTGGCTGTCAGGCCCAGAGGAGGAAGCCGTGGTGCAGGAGGAGGGGGGGGAGGGGGCTAAATGATTTAGGATGACATAATATCATCATAATGCCAGCAGCACTTGGCCAGCTTGGGATACACAAAAATAAAAGCATTTGTTTACACTGGGTGGAAAAAGAGCAGGCCGGTGGACTTTGGCTTTCCGTGTTGGAACTGGCAATCCGTAGAGACAAGAAAGGCCCTTTGAATGAGGATGAACAAAACACGAAGCTTAATTTGGGGATGGGGGGGGGGATCACTCAATGGTTCCCCTCTAGAGAAGTCTTTGCGACACAGCTTTCCTTCCCAGTATTCCACCATTAATAACACCAGCCTAATATGCCTTGAATTAAAGGGCACCCATCTGCCTTGATAGTACTTGTGTTCATTAAAGCATGCCTCTTGCTTCCGTTGGGGCAAAGGGCACATAATTGGTCACTCATGTGTTTTCCTGCCTGTGGCCGGGTTACGTTGAGGTCCTATTTTAGAACATCGTTCAGGCACGTATGACATGAGGATGTTCCATCGGGATGAGATTGGAGGTGGCGCAGCTAAAGAAGCCCAAAACGTCCTGGTTTATGCCAACTCTGAAAAGGCAAGAAAATGCAGAGGCTCTCGCTTGCGGTCTATTCCGTGTACCTGGGCTACCGTCGGTGAGTGAACTTCATGGGCCAGCGGGGGGGGGGTCTGAATCTCAGCTTCCAGAACGACACAGAGGGTTCCCGACCTTGGGTCAGCCAGGAGCTCTTGGACTGCAATTCCCAGAAGCCTTCACCACCAGCTGTGCTGGCCGAGGTTCCTGGGAGTTGCAGTCCAAGAACATCTGGGTTACCCAAGGTTGGGAACCACTGCCCTAAAACACCTTTCCCCATGCTGGTACCCTCTGAATGAGTTGGAACATCGATCATCCTAGCCTGGCCAGGATCTGACCCTTAGATCTTACAGCTAAACATTTCTGTTTTTGAGTTTGAAGCGGTGGGTGTTTACAGGCTGCCTTGCTCTCTCCCTCCAAAATGAGGAAGACAGCATGTAAACGTCGGTCTCTCTTTCTCTTGCTAAGGTGAGAATCCTCCTTCGTGCAAAATCAGGCTGCTGAAAAAGCACGCAGTGGGGACTTGACTCAGGAGTACCAACTTTTGTTAAAAGCAGGGTGGGATTCAACGAAGCGGGCGTAAAGATGAGAGCCTGGGAGCCGAGCAAAGTTTATTTTCCCCTTTTCATTTTGCAAAGACACTCTCTTGCTGTTCCCCCTCCCACCCCTCTGGCAGCTTATTCATAGATAGATCTCTGTACGAGGGTTCTCTTGAGACTTTAAAGTCAAACAGAAAGCTTAACTCGGCTAGTGACAGTAGATTAAAATCCTTGTAGCAATCAATGGCCTCGCATCTTCCAAGCTCTCCAGCTTTAGCCTCTGCTATGAAACCGGCTTCGTGCAGCCACACATTTATTCTCTCCTTCTGTACCCCCGCTTTAGAACATGGTCTTAATTCTTAATTAAGATCATAGAGCAGATGCGGCTGATATTTAATTTAAATATTTATGGGGTTTGCTTAAGCTTTTCGAAATGGATTAGAGCTTAAACAGGGAGGCTGATATAGCCAGGCTGATCACTTTTCCTGTTTGTTGCAATTAAAGAACCAATCAAGAATTAGCACAGGAGTTAGTCTGCTGGGGGGGGGGGGAAGAGGTCTGGAGTTTGTGGTACAGGTTAAACATTGGAGGCAGGTGAGAATTTCCTCTTTGCAGCTGAGGGAAACAAGTTAGTTTGTGTTGCAGGCCCTTCCCCTTTGAAATTTTCATCTAGATTGCTTGATCATCCAACAGGGACAAGCAGCGCTATGCATTGCACATAGACAGGAACGAGGGTCTATAAAAATTGCTAAATTCGTTATTCGCCTCCATTTATGACTGGCTCAACCTGACACCTTGAAGAGGGATTTTTCATCCTTGAGAGATCTCTGACCTCCGGGCTAGAGAGAGAGAGAGAGAGAGAGAGAGAAGGCTTTATCCTTATTATTTTCCCATCTGCATCTGTGTAATTTGCGCTAAATCATCTTTGTGAAAACCCCCACCCTTTTGTTTTGAGAAGTAAAGCACAACAAACATGGGACTGGCTTCTGGTTTTAAAAAGATAAAGATGCTTCCTTTCTAAACCTTAAAGAGTTCATGCACAAAAGAAAAGAAAAAAAGCAGAAGCCTCCCCCAACTTGTAGAATTGGCATTCTCGGCAAGCTTTCTTTCCGCATAATGTTCGTCCACTGGTGTGGAAGGATTGCCGTCGTCGTTGTTCGCTGCTTGGGCCAAGAGCAGCATGAAGCACTTCGCTGCCTCATGGAGGCGGAAGGAGAAGGGTTTTTGCATTGCCTCATCCCCTCCACCCACAAAGAGCTAAATTGGTCTAGGGTGAAATAAACTGACTCTTGCACCTCCTTGTCAACCAGCCGAAGGGTGACTGAGGAAGGCCATCGTGGCAAAACGCTGGTGCTGTGTGACTTTATCCACTCTTGGTGGATAAATACACCCATCAGAACAGGATTATCCTTTACAGTAGATGTTACGCTTTTTTTAAAAAGTTCAAAAATACATTTCTCTGTTTGAATTTTCAGGCAAGGTTTGTTCTCCCCCCCCCCCCCCCGAAATCTATAATGTGAGTTTTTTTTAAAAAAGGAGGGAACGGATTTATGAATGAAGACATGCAAAGTTAAACTGGAGCAGAAATGGATGGCTCCCTTCTTCTGTGTCGAAAGCTGATCTGGTTTTTATTCCAGTCGCCCTAGAGCAGCCTTCTCTAACTCACTGTTTCCCAACTGAGTCGGACTACAACTCCCATAACCCCCAGTGGCCAGTTGCAGGGGGATTGATGGGAGTCGCAGTCCTCTACATCTGCTTGAGGAAAGCTGCTTTAAGATGCAACCCAGGTCATAAAAAGGGCAACCAATCAGTCAGTCAGTTCCTTTTATTCATATTTAACCTCATGTATTCATTTTTTTGTCGAACAAAATTCTGCCAAAGCAATTTGCAGCAGAATAAATAACAGCAACACCAGGAAAGAGGCACCTTGTAATACAGATGCAGTATTAATCTCCTGAATAAATGTGCTGGCTGTTCATTATATAATTGCTATTCAGTACAGCGATCATTCATTCAATAAATACAGTTCAACAACAAAAACAGCTAACTGGCATATTGGTGTTAGAAAAGCGAGTGGAAGTACATTCTGTATAATCATTCAGTTGAAGTAGCTGACCGTAACCCTCCAGAAAGACAGTCTCCAAAATGTATCTCCCATCTCCAGCCCTTGGGGGAAGCTCCCACAATCCATTAGCTGTATCACTCGTGTCACATTGGCTGATGGATTCTGGGAATTGTGATCCAAAAAACGGAAAGTTAAGCCACCATTGTGGCTTAACACAAGGCAAGTCCTGTACAATGAGGCTGAAGTCTCCCTGGTTCAACGCCCTCTTCCCAAGATGGTCAGTTCGTTGCTTCCATGGGGCCTGCCAACAATTGTGCCCTCCATGTTGTGCTCTCCAAAATCTTATAGATGAAGGGGGGGGCATCCTACCTCTGTTACTGGAGATGATGCATTGCCATTCTGGCTAGTAGGCAAGGATGACCCTACCCTGTATGAATTTATCCAATCCCCTTTTAATGTGGCACCCATGAGGCAATGAGTTCCACAGAAAAACAATGGTGCTTCACTCCCTACCTGTGAAGGTAGGGAGTGAAGCACCAGCATCGCGAGTTGAGAGCCTTCTTGTTGTGACAGCCCCGGGCAGCGGAGGCCAAGGGACGGGCAACCTCCCCTTTCCGAACTCTTGCCTGCCCTGCCCCACGAAAGGGTCTGGCCTCAGGTTTTTGTCTTGGACTCTCAGGAAAGGCAATGCGAGATGAGTTGGGAGCCCTCTAGGCTTCACCCCTTCCTCTAACCCCAGGTCTACTCAAGGCTGGTGACCATCAGAGCGTCGTGCTTTCCCCTTGCTCCTGCAATGCTGAAATGGCAAAACCTTAGTCACCAGGGAGAATGGGAAATGTAGTCCTCCAGATTGCCTGAGTACTTATGGGAGACAAAGGGTATCTGGGTTTGGGGTTTTTTTTTTTTAATTACGCCAGGGACGATGTTGAGCATGCTTTTTAAAGCCCCCTACGGAGTCTCCAGGGCATCCAGCCGTCCTTTCTGTGTACTCAGGTACTCAGTCAGACATACCCCCTATATATACAAATAAGGGCAGTTTACATTCTGAGCCAGAGAGAAACCTCTGGGAGAAAAGCAGGATTGAATATGCAACACGGCGCATCCTTGTGAGCGATGGAGAAATCTGTTTTTTTGAAGTGGAAGAACAGAGCTATCAGAGCAATTATTTTGGCCTGCCTTTGGAGCGGTGAGGGCTCCACATTTCCTTACTATCTGTTTGAGCTGATTTCCTCAAACAGGATTTCTGCTAAGTGGTGGCTGCAGCAGCGTTTAGCTGATTAAAGACTTCATTAGCTTTTATTGCTTTTGACTCCTTGCAACTTCTAATTAACCTCCCTGTCTGTGTGGCTCTTATGATATACCATTGACTTGCATAACTGGCATTCCTGAAAAGTTTTGTTTTGTTTTTTAAAAAATGGGTTGTTGGTTTATGTCTTTATTCCTCTGGCTTTGCCGAAAACACCCTACATTCTCCTGCAGATGCTCTGTTTCTTTCTGCACTCTTCCTGGTGACTTCAAAAAGCTTGCGTAAAACTGAATTAGCCCAGGAGCAAGGTTAGTTTTTGCAAAACTGCAATCATGTTAGACAACCTAAATGCATAAACAAACAAACGAAAAAGTATGTTGCATCATAATTTGTACTGTCAGAAGAAGTGGATGTCTCGGGAACAAAGATGAGAGGCTTACGAAAGTATAATTTTAGGGTTTGTTTTCTTTAACCTTCTTTTCATTCAACTCTAAAAGACTGGAGTGCTTGCTTTTTTCTGCATTGGCCCCTTCTTCCTGTGGGCGGGTTGCTTCCTACAAATGAACAAAGTGAATTAATTAGATGCATTAATGTGTACAACAGCAGCTGGGGGCTGTTTGAGATCTTTGAATTAAAGATGGAATGAATACCCAAATATTCTCATCCTTCACAAAAAGGATATCCTGACACATTGAGACACCCCACTGGAAAAATACATATCACTAGGAGATTTATTATTATTATTATTCCCTCCTGTATTTTTCCCCTTACTAGCAAAACAAAACAAAACCTGGCTTGTGCCCAAGCATCTGCATATTGGAAGAGCAGGTCTGAGGTTCTGCTGGGCAAAACCACAAAATTTGGGGGAAGGTGTTGCCTGCACCACACTGACCATGTCAGTTGACACCACTTTAGCTGTCCTTGCTGTTTCTTGGGAAATGATGGGGTTTGTATTTTATTGAGATACTTAGAATCCTGTGCTGTAGTTCAGGGGAGTTCTCCAGATACAATCAGATGTCCTTGGACTTCCTTCCAGGAGTCAAGGCCTCTTGTCATCCAGAAATATCTGGGGCTCCGAGATTTGGAACCACTAATTTAGAATTCTCTGGCAGAGAATCCGAAGCACCTCTTCAAACTAGTACATAGATTTCTTAGGATAGAGTCGGGGGTAGTTAAGATGGTCTCACACTGGTATAACTGCATGATACTCTCATGCCTCATGTTTCATCTGGATCCCATTGAATCAGTTTGTGCTAGCCCAGCCTGAAATCTTAGTGTCAGGTCAATAACATGACCACCCCGGGCATCTCTGTGCACAGGATAGTAGCAGAGTCAATATAACCCCTGTTTCTTTCCAAAACTCAGTTTCCTAGCCTCTGGTTTTCTTCATTTCTAATCTCTTAGCAGGTATCCTTGGTATTACTCTGAGCCCTCCTTTCTGCAATAGACTCCCAGATATTAAAAACTGATATTATATCCATCCTTAATCCCTTTTCCTGTAAGGTTTAGCACATCAGCTTAACTCTGTTTAACCTTTTCTCCAATGTCATTGTTGAAATCCTCCACTGGGCTCCTCTGAATTCTATCTTTACGCCAAGGGGGTGGGGCTCAAAGCTGAAGGCAACCCCCCCTTGCCAGGGAAGGTGGCCTCAGGAAAGGAAATTGCCACCTCCATCTTTATGCCCAGGATGTTCACAGCCATTGTGCCATTTGGGATTTGGTTGGGAGAAAGTATAGAACGAGAAAGTTGTGTTTGTCAGAAGGGGTGTGGATCTGGACTAGCATGCAGATACTTGCGCCAGCTGGGTTAAATCCTGGCTTTCCTCCCTTGAGCATCTGTGGGCTCTTCGAATCATGGCTTGGTTTTCGGTCTATCCAATTTTTATTTTGGTGGTTGAATTGTTTTAAATGGTTTGAAATTATTTAAATTGCTTGCTTGAATGATGGTGTTGTCCTGGCAAACTTATGGCTTCTGGTTTCAGGACATGCCATGGAAACGCACTGATAAGCACAATCCTGTTTTCTTTTTAAAAAGTACTTTGCATACTGTAGAGAAGATGCTGCTACTGGAGATCATGTATCGGTCATTAAATTTATCACTGATCCTCTAAGTGTTGGCTGGTGTGTCTTCTTGACACCCCAAAGTCTGGCCTATATCTTTGTCCCAAACATTTCAGTGAATGGGGTGCTGTTGACTTGGCCACCCGAACTATAGGGCTTACTAGGGATACTCTGATTATTTTAAATTATTTAATCCAGGTGGCATCGCTCGTTCCACGTTTCTGTTTCTGGTGTCTTTGCTCCATATTGTGTACTTCTTTAGAAACAGCTTGGAAACTGATAGAAGTACCAGCTAGGGGATTTTGGGAAACGTAGCATTTCCAAGCTGTGATTTACTTTCATTTCTCATCCTGCTAATGCTGCTCAGTCCTTGCCGGTTGGCCCTCATGTGCCCAGCTGGAGATTCTGAAAAATTCTGCTAGAGAGAATTCTTCCTTTTAATGAGAGACAATGGGCTAATCCACTTGCTGATCCCACCTAGAAAGGTCCACTGAAATCCATTGATGGATGGTGCATCAACACTTACTTACTTACTTACTTACTTACTTACTTACTTACTTACTTACTTACTTACTTACTTACTTACTTACTTACTTACTTACTTACTTACTTACTTACTTACTTACTTACTTACTTAGCCCTGCCATTCTCCTTAAAAGGACCCAGAGTGGCTTAGATCATTAAAAGGCAACATTAAAGCTAATAGTGAGTATACAAATGCTAGAAAGGATCAAACATCCTTTTATACTAAAAAAAAAAAACACACACACACACATAGCAATACCAAAAACACCTTCAAAGCAGTCCAGGCTCCAACCACCCATTTAAGAACTGCATTCAGGCAGCCAGCCACTCCGGGAAAGGCTTGCCTGAAGAGAAAGGTCTTCGCCTGCTTGCAGAAGGACAGCAAAGAGCACTTACGGACATTCCAGTGCTTCCCGGGGTCCTCCTCTGATTGAGACTCCCAATTGGATTCAGACCCTTGCATGCACTTGCTTTCCAGAACTTGCTGTCCTTCAGATGCTCCCTGGGGATGATGGGCTTTGTATTGTTGGCGTCGTTAGTGAATCCACTCTGGGTTTTAGCCTGGCCTTTTTAAGGGAGCTGTGCAGGGCGCTTAATCTTTTTTCCCCCAAAGAGGTTCAGAGCACGGGCAAGCTCCTGTAAAGTTCAGATGGAAAATGGGGGTTCTTCCTCGGCCAAGGTCACCTGAGCCTTTGGTTTGAGGCGTTGCCAGGATTGCACCTGCAAAGTGTGGCCCCAGGGGCTCTGCTACCAAACAGTTTGCCCCTTGCCATAGAACCCAGCATGTTGGGTGAAGGTCAGGACACACAGCCTGGGGGAGGGGGGACTTTGGCCTCCCATAAGCTCTCCCAGCCTGGTCCCTTCCCTCGGCCAGGGTAAGAGAGGAGGCCCGGGACTCATGGCAGGACTCCAGGAAACAGCAGCCAAGGCAAAGCCTTGTTATGTATGTTTAATGCTCATTGATTGCGGTGGAGCTGAAGAATGCCTAACTGTGCTTTGGATGGCAGCCAGCCTCTTTGTTCGCTTGCTGCCTCTCACAGAGACAGCATATATTATCTCCGAGATTGGTGTATCTCCATTTTGGAAGTGGCATCTCTGTTGTCAATCATCTGCTTAAAAAAGAAAAAGATCAAACATTCCCAATTGCTGATGTTGATCAGGAGGAAATTCCAGCGTTTGAGTTTAATTTTCCCTAAAGCAGGGTTTGCTTTTTCTCCGATAATATAATTTGCTGGGGTTTTCTTTTCTTTACGAAAATAATCCGGATACATTAAATAAGGCATTGTTTAACCCGTTTCTGAAATACAGTATGAGGATGTATCACCCTAAATGCATTTTCTTCCCAGCATGCCGTTTCCCGGGCTTATAATATGTCATTTCTTGAACAGATGAGAATTTTAGGGAATTAGTCACCAACTTAATGTGCCTAACGATTTAAGGAAGAGGGAGATTTGTTTTTGTAATTGGCCATGTTGTTCTAAACAAACCTGATTTGCCTGTTTTGTTTGGTGGTTATTTAGGCTGCGAGGAGAGGGAGGGGGCGGGAAGGTGAAGGGACTGGGAGGAAATGAGCTTGTTAGTTCTGCTTCCGCTGGGCATCTGGTGGCCAGAAATAATCACAGAAGGATGGGTGGAATGAGAATTGGACCTGCCTGCTGTGAGGGAATCATTTCAGGTGGGGAATGAGAGAGAATGCAGAAAACGGAGAAGAGACACAGCCTTTAGGGGTGTGTTTGTGGATAAACCCATGATTTCTGCCCTCCATCTCTACGTCTCGGATCTTTTAAGGGCTGTACTGCACCCTCCTGATGCTCCAGGTCTCACGCTTTCCTTAACCAGTAGCAATTCCCAGTTGCCCCCGCCTCTTGTTGTGTTGAACTGTCTTAGAGAATATTCACAATCCCTTCTGTTCTCAAGGTCAGCTTGAATAGCGCCGGGGCCACAATAACAACTGTATGCACAGATCTAGCATATTTCCCAAGCACCCTCTTAGGCTATCCTTGCCCTGCTTACTTGCCCTCACGTTCAATGCTTATGCTTCACACCTTGTGTTTCAATGATCTGTGATGGATCTTCTGCTCTGAGCCGGGGAAGAAGAAGAAGAAGCTACGTTCCAAACAAGCCGGAAACAATAGCTGAAGAGAACCAGTTCTGTATGCAATTAGGCCGTGCGGTCAGAGGTTAAGGACGCTGAGATGCATAAGGCTGCTGGTTCAGGAGGATGCTGTGGGCACGTGGGAAGAAGAGTTGATCATATCAGAGGACTGTGGCCTTGATCACGTGGATTGTATCCACGTGATCAGGCCTGCCACTAAGTGGCGGCCTTCAAGCCATTGTTCCTGGTGCCCTTGAGATCTCATTCAGACTATGGTGCTCAGTTTCTCTGCTTCTCTCTCACGGTCCTCTCCCAATTGCCAGCTATAAAACAGGGAGAGCGAGCCACAAAGATAACAGTGCAATAATGGCCACGTGTACTGATGTAGCATATCTCCCAAGCAATTCTTGAGCCAGGTGAAGAAACCAAGATTTCTCCTTCTGCCTTGAGGAGACACTGTTTCTTTTGGAGGTTCTCTGTGACTGAACTTTCTCCTCAATGAATTTGTTCTGTCTGCTTGATTTTATAAAATGAATCAGTGAATGGAACCAGACCTCGCTCCTTTAATCAAGAGACAAAGTGACTTGAAGGCAGGCCTGTTTATCACAAGTTACTCTGATGGGATTTTGAAGGGATATAGTGGTGCATAGAGGTGTCCATTAATGTGGCCTGGCCTTGGGTGCAAGGGGCACTTTCCGACATTCTCTGGACCCCAAATCTGTGCCAAAGCTGCCCCCCTCCCCATTTTATATAAACTGCTTCCTTGGCTTGATGATCCTGGAGCAGCTCCTTGAACATCAGCTGCTCTGCTTTAATTTTATTTCCTGCGTCCAATGGCAGGGAATTGCCAGAAACATGACAACGTACAAGCCGGGCAGTTTGCAAACGAAACTGTGTCAGCAGGAGGCCCTTCTTTATGAGATGCGCTGGCACAGGGAACTTTCCAACCAGCAAAGAATAAAGGGGAGGAGAACAAGAAGGAAGGGGAGCTTAGAGGGTCAAGGTTTGGCTTCAGTCATCTGGGGAGGCCACCGAACAGAGCGGCAGCGGTTGTTAAAAATACTCTTGTATTTTCTTCTTTCCATGCTGATGTAAACTGCCCTGAAACAGTAAGGAAACATCTTTTCAAGAACTGCGTGATTGCAAGCAAACAATCAGTATGTTGGGTTTTGACTGGACTGTCCACCCAAGGACTTTGTGTGTCCTGTTCGCCGTGAAGCAGGCAGCAACGTTGAGAAATGCCAAGGCTTATGACAGTCTGGGCTGCCACTAAGGCTTCGGGGGGAATAAGTCTGTGTCTTCTGCGTGTGGAGAGAAACATTCCATCACTTACAACTCCCACAAACCTGCAGGTCAGATTTCTCCCCTTTTACGCTCAGAGGATGGGACCCATCCAGCTGCTGCGGAAACTCGTTCTGGCAAATCCCCTTGAGAGAAACTGGTATTCTGCCAACCTAGCCGAGGGGTGGCTGGCTCTTGGTATTGTTGCCAACCCTTTGACATAGACAGTGTTCAGAGTTTATAAGCCTGTGCATCCTGATCATCTTAATAGAAGCATTCTTTGTCTCTCTTTGTGTTTACTGTCAACACAGCAGCTGCATTTTTTTTTTAACATCCTTAAAGCTCACTGTAAATGATCAATATGACAAGATGCTTGAATCTAGATGGCCTTCTCAGGAAGAAAAATAAAGAAGACAAAAATGTATTTAAAATATCTTCACCCCACCTTTCTCCTTAAAAAGGACCCAAGGTGGCTTACATTATTAAAAGACAATATTTAAGGGGGGGAAAAAACTCTTTTTGGGGTGAATAAAGAGTTTGTTTTGCTAAGAGAAGCAACTGCTGCCCAGATATTTATGGACACCTTTTTTCCCCCACGGTGGTATTTGAGGAATGTGGGATCTTCTATTGATCAGCAAGGGCTCGATATCCGTCTTCTTCTCTCTCACCCCCTGGAAAGGCCAGCCTCACATTTACGGAAATGACTGTTCTTTGTATATTCCTGGACCAGTCTTAGCAAAGTGCCCACAATCCCGGCGCACAAAATGACTACCCTGCAGGGCTTTATCTGCATTGTCAAGACAAAGTGGATTCATTTCCTGGAAATATACATTGCAGGGCAGCATTTATGAAAGAGGTGACGTTTGCTGGTGATTAAGACACATGGGCAAAGCCAGGATTGGCATTTAATAATAATCTGGAGACTCAGAGCCTTTGCACTGGCTTCTCCTGGGACCGGGTTCAATACATTATTTGGGCAGAAAGGATATTTAAATTCTGGTTTCTTACCCTGATCCCTGAGCTGGGAAAGATGGCTTTTTGGTCTGACGGCACCGAGATTCTTCCCAGAACCTCCTGTGGCCCCTTCAGCTGTGCTTGTTGGCTCCAAAGGCATACATAGGTGCCACTACACACAGTAGGGTAGTGGTCTACACGGGTCTTGCAGTTGAGCCAGGAAAGGCTCTTTTTATACCTTTCCGGTTCCAGGGAACTTGGACGTTCCTAATAAGCATTGCCTGTGCTTCCTCGGCGACCAGACCAGGAATGGTGGCTGAACTTCTCTACCAGTCAACACGTCCCATCTTCCCCTAAAATACAGAGCCACAGGGTGTTGGGTGTCTTTGCAGGGCTGTCTTGAAGGAGCAGCCATGTAGCTCAAGGCCATGTCACTCACATCCCATGAGTTTGTTTCTGTTTCTGTTCATGGATCTTTAAGGGGGAAAAAATGAATACAAAGGTCTTGCAAAAACCCCAAGATGTGTTTTGCTTGAAAGGTTTCGTGTTCTATGCAGGAACAGACATGAACCATACAATCCTCTGCCTTATCTAGTCAGCTTGAGCCCCCTTGAGTTTGCTTGGACTTAATCCACAGAAAACATGTTGATGCACCAGCAAAACAAACCAGCGAAACACAGTTGTGGGTGGGGTCCATTTCATGAAACTGATTTGACCCCAAATTAAGGTGTCAAATCATGCTGTACCTTTTTAGGCGTAGCTTGCTGTTTCTCACCATCCTATCCTTCTAGGGAAGTCTTCCCTATGGAAATAATGTGCTTCAGATAGACTGGATTACAGACCCCATCCATCATCCTCTACTGGCGTGACCATTGGGCATCCTAACGGGGCCTGGAGGGAGTTTCGATTCATCTCATCCTGGTGACCCTCTCGAGTTGGAGAAAGCTGTTCTGGGTCCTGCCTTCAGGGCATGTTGGGGGGGGGGGGTACGGCCGCAGTTCCTCAGCGACCAGATCATGAGGCTTGTGAGATAAGGGCTCACCTGGGGGTGCCCAAGGTCCCGTATGCCTGTGCCCAGTGGCTCCATCGGTTCCCTCCATCTTGTGCCATTTTTCACCAGAGAGAGAGAGAGAGAGAGAGAGAGCAGCTTCTCAGCCTGAGATTACTGTTGGGGATGGCAGGAAGCATCTACAATTTCTCTCCTGTGGCAACCCGTGTTCAAGAGACTCGCCAGGGCAGTGAGCAGAAGCTTTCAGAGTGTGTGTAGACGCACGCGCTGCTCTGTCGGTGGCGTTTGTCAAAGGCAGGAGGCCAGACGTAACCGGTGCTTAATGCGCCATTTGAGACATTAGGCCGCCGTTTTGCCGCATGGCGGCCTTTCGTACGAGCGTTCTCCCTGCCGCAGCCACCCCCTGCCGCTGTAGGTCAGGAGCTCCCACAGTGACAGTTGACTCTTCTTGTTTAAATAACTTCTGCGAAAGCAGCAGCATCTGCCGAGCGTCCCCAGAGAACGGGTGGTTGACCTCTTCTGGCTCAGGGATCAAACAGGTACCGCCAGAGACGGGCATCTTTTTTTTTCCATGCTTCTGTGCTGCCTTATTGAGTCCTCCTTTTTCCTCTGATGGTCCTCCGCAGCTCTGGAGATTATGATCTAATCCTTTTCATACATTAAAGAGATTTGGGGTCATTGCACCTAGGGTAGCCAGGTGGCCTTCTTCCCCAAGAGAAGGCATTCTCCATTTAGAGAGGTCCATGACCCATGTGGAGAAGGAGAATCGGGAGGAGGGAGGAGATCCTGAACCAAGAGGGTGTCTATCCATCGCAGAGTGCATCCACCTGGGCAGCAAACTTTTAAAAATATAAAAACAAATCTTTCTTTTCCCTCTCCTGCGCCTGAATGTACAAATTAGCGCATGTAATTCTGTGTAAGGCTGGGTCTTCTTTGGTGCTCCTTCATGCCTGTGTCTATGCAAACTCTGAAAGCTTCTGTTCACTTCATGGTGACCTAGAAGTGGCCACCCTCAGGGCTGTGCCGTTACACTCTGGCTTCATTCCAGCAGGTAAGACTTCTGCTGTGGTTCTCCAATCTTCGGAATGTTACATTTTTAGACTACAGCTCCTGGAAGATCCAAGTGCTGAAGGATTCCAGGGATTTTAATTACAAAAAAGAGAGTAATTTCCCCCCCCCCAATCTCTGTCAGTCTGGAGGGTCTCTTTCCATCCCATAAGCGTTCTGCAGCGGAGTGTGATGGGGGCACCCATCAGGCAAGGTGGACTGGTAATCTGAAAGAAATTCACCAAGCCCTGCATTGTTGTTTTTTCCCCCCTCAGGACCCCCTCCGGAGAACAGCCGGTAAAAACAAGTGGGGGAGAGCTCTCTCTCTCTCTCTCTGTCTCTGAGCGACACCGCACACCAAAGCTTTTGGGGGAAAAGATGAATGTAATTCAGCTGTCAGTTCTCTGGAGAGGCAGTGGTGGGAGGACAGGCATTATTCAGGCGCAGAACGCAGGAGGAGCAGAGCGGGAGCAGCCCACCCTCCATAGAGATGGCAACTTCATTGAGGATTCACAGGGCATCACAGCCGCAGCCAGCCGCGCTGACGGAGGGCTCTGATCGCCCGCGTTTCTACCTCTTCAGATTCGCTGCCAGGGGCTTGATCAGGGCGGCCTCTTTGACACGAAGGGAGGCAGCCATGGGGAGTCAGGGTGACTTTTAAACGGCTCTAAATCCCTCCCGAAGCCTTCAGCCGCGTCCTGTCAAGGCGAAGCCTGTCGGATCCGCAGGAGGAAAACAAAGCCACGCCACACCAGTCCTTCAGGTTCTGAGTCACCGCAGCTTGGGAGGTTGATTCATTCAGCGATTTGCAGAAGCGTAGAACTATGGAGTCGGGAGGGATCCTAAAGGTCATCCAGACATGTCACCTGCCAGCGCAGGAATCCCAGGGCTAAAGCGTTCCTAACAGATGGCCGTTCGACCTCTGTTAAACGCAAACGAACCCACCCAATGAAGGAGAACCTCCGCTGGAAGTAACCGAGAGAGCTCTTCCTAGTTTCCAGAGATGGCTTGGGAATGAGAGGCTTTCTTCCAAAGTTTAGCATGGGGGTGGGGGGTCTTCTGAGCTGCACCAGATTTCACTGCAAAGGGGACTTTAATCCGGCGTGAAATTGATCAGACTGTAAACAAGGTTGTTTTTGGAGCGTGATCTAAAACAGGGGCAACCAGGATGGCCAGGAGAAAAATCACCTCACCAGCGATCGAGCGCCGCTTTGAATGCCAGCCCGCAGGGTGGAAATGGGATGCAGACGAAGGGCTTAATAAACCCGCAAGCCCTGGGAGCTTTGAAGGCTTCCTTGAAATGATAACCCCCCCCCCCCACTAAAAGCATTTTAGGTAAAACAGGGTGACGGGCATAGTTAGAGATATTTATTTTTAAGCTGTGCATGAATGGACGGAGAGACGGACACAGAGACAGGCATAAAAGTTGCTAGAGGCCTTACAGTTCTGTATCGGTGTATGTCTTTGTCAGGAGGGAAGGAGAACGATCCAGAGGCAAGGCTTGAAAAGAAAGGGGGGAAAAATCAGAGAGCCAGTGGAGACCAAGGGTCAAAGCCCGACTCAGCCAAGGAAACTCCCGGGAGGGTAGCTATGGCAAAACCCATCCTTAAATATCTTATGCAACTTAAAAACCCTATTAATATCACCCTAAGTCAGAAGCAACTTGAGGTATGTAACACAGACACACCACCACCACGTAATGGGTTCTGCTAACTTTTTTTGTGGGCTTCTCTGAAGAGTTGATTTGTTTTCTTTATTTACATCTTGCCTTTCTCTCATGGGGCGGCATGCAACAGCTAAAACAGCTAAAAAATACATATGTTTAAACTCCCAATTAAGATGTATTCTGCAAGTAAATCTGAACAATGTTAAGAACGTTACTAGTCAAAACAAATTAAAACAGATTTCAAATGAATGTTTTTTTTTTAAAAAAAAAAATTGAATCCCCTACTAAAAATAGCGGTGCCTCCAGGGCATTCACAGATCAAAAAAAAGGAAGGGGTTGAACTCTGCTCTTTATGCTCTCTCTCTCTCTCTCTGTGTACTTTCACCAGGAAGATGTACACTGAGACGCCAGCTTTCTGAGGCTCTTATAAGAAAGGCAGGGAAAGCTTTCTTAAAAAATTATTCCATGTCCAATGACTGTTCTGTGCACCAAAGCCATCTCTGTAGACTTGCTTCCATCAAAACTGCAGGTGAGCCTGGAATTCCAGCCTGGAATGATCCGTGGAAGAGAAAATGATGGCTTTCTTGGTGCAGGGCATGTAGAACTCCATGTTCAATGGCAGTCTACCTTTGAATGTCAGATCCTGGGGAGCACCCTTAGGAGACAGCTACTGCCTATGTACCCTGAGCTTGGGAAAGTTGATTTTGGGGACCGTAGCACCCCGATGGGTCAGTGGCCCTATTGGCTAGACGAGGTGGGGGGGGGGAATTTTAGTCCCACCAAAGCAGCTTTTTGAGGTCCTTGTTCACAGCTTGCTAGTGTCCTTTCCGAAAGGCCGTGGCCGGCCCGTTGTGCAGAACAGAAGGTGAAGCAAAGTGGAGGTTGGGACCCTTGCAGAGCCCCAGCAAAGGAACGGGCCCACCTGGGAGTAGCATCTTCACAGATCTCGAGGCGGTGCTTCAATCTCCCCAAAGGAAATTGCCAGCCTTAAGCTTCATAGGCCACCCAACCAGCAACTCTTACAATAATGATCTCAGACCTGCGGAGCTGGAAGGGACCCTGTGGGTCGAGGCAAACCCTCCTTGCCAAAAAAAATCACATGCCTTCTTCTGGGTTTTAAAAAATTGGCAACTGCAGAAAATGTCCCCAGTGGGAAGACTGCCAGATTTCCAGACGAAAGTTGCCGAAATGCTGGTTAGGGGGTGAGCCGTGTTGGCCGAATCCCTTGTGAGTAAAGCTATATTTGGGGCAGTGTTGTTTGACCACAAAATTAGTAATTTGCTTCTAGGCTAAAGGCTTATCGGCAGCCAGGAATGGACTTCACGGTCTCAATGTTATTTTATTTCTGTGACGCTGGCAAACATCTCAGGCCTTGCACCAATTATTGCCGTGACTCGTTTTCCCTCCTTCCAGCACCACACACACACACACACACACACACACACACACACACACACACACACACACACACACACACACACACACACACACACACACACACACACACACACACACACACACACACACACACACACACACACACACACACACACACACACACACACACACACACACACACACACACACTTGCCATGTTGTACAGGAAAGTATCTGGCTTTCTGACGAGATGTTTCTCAGCTGTCCCTCCCCGTCAGGAAGATCTAATTTAGCTCACAAACGAACCCACGGCTTGCTTTCTCCCCCATCAAGATGACAGTTTGCTGCCTTCTAACGTTCAGCTCTTCGCATTGCTATCAACGTTCTGACAAAAAGCGAGGCAATTTAGGAAGAAGTTGCAGGAGAAAGGGAGGGGGGGGAGAAAAACAACAACAGCCTTTCCCACTTAACGGACTCAGTCAAGGTCTAACAAAAACCTCAAGGGAAAATGAAAGAAACTGATGATGATGATGATCTTAGAACTGCAGAGCTGGAAGGGGATCCTATGGATCATGGCGTCCAGTCCCTGTCAAGGAGACACAGTGGGGAATCAAACCCCCAGACTCTGGGTCTGCAGCCAAAGTCCCTGGGCTTCCCAGAAGTTCCCATGGACTCCCGGGACTGTGGTGAATACACCAACATGTTTAGGGTGTGTTACATTTGCTACTTTAAGGAGACGTTTGTGGGTTTTAAAGGCCTCTTTCAGGCAGAGCATTCTCTCCCCCCCCCGTCCGCTGCCGCCCCCGAATGTACCTGCTTGGACACATGGATGGTGTTGGTATTATTTCTGCCATCCACGCGGTGTTCCTCTTGACACGCTTAGTACAGTGGCATTTTCTGTGACCTTCCGTATCATTGCTTTCTTCCCCAAAGCAGGGTTTATTTCCATTATCTCTCTGTTCCAGGGAAAGGAGTTTAGCATTAAGGTAACTGCTGCTTGAAATTGATTTCTGATGATGGCATCCTGATCCGAGGCTCTCGGAAGTGGAATTCTTAAATATCTTTTGAATTTCTTTTAAGACTTCATAAAAGGGAATGGTTTTCTTTAAAGAGAAATGAATTGTTGTATTTTATGGCTGGGATCTATGGTCGTTGTAAGTTTTTCGGGCTGTTTGGTCATGTTCTGGAGGTTTTTCTTCCCAATGTTTCGCCAGTCTCGAAACGTTAGGAAGAAAAACCTCCAGAACATGACCAAACAGCCCGAAAAACCTACAGCAACCCAAAGAATTGTTGTTTTTCAAAAGAAAAAAAAATCTCTGTGCTACTTTGTGGCCTAGCAAGTTGAGAGAGGGGTGTTCCACCTAGAACAGCCCTAATTGGTCACATTGAGGTTGCGCTTGTGATATTTTGATTTATTTCACTTAGCGTTTTGGATTAACGAACCCCCCCCCCCAATCCATAGGCATGAGTGAAGAATTCATGGAGGTGAAGGCTATCAACAGTTGCTAGTTAGGATCGAGAGCAGATTTACTATGAAACTAATGAATCCTAAGCTTCAGGGTCCCTAATCCTGTCTCTCTCTTGCCTCGGGAGGCACCCAAACTGTCTTTCGTATCTTTTTGTGACATTAATCCCCCTCGGACCAACCAAAGGCAGCTGGCGGGGTGGATGCAATTCTAATCCCCTGGTTTGAAAACTAAAGAGGAGACTCGCCAAGCTTCTTCCAACCACCAGCGGCCTCCTCACCTTCTCCTTCTGCTAATGGAGGTTATTTTTGGAGAGATAATAGAAGCGAGTCCTTGGAAGCTGTTTATTCAAATCTGTCCTTTGAGACGCAGCTTGTTTCTTCCAACAACCAACTGCTACATGGATCTGGGAAAATGCATCACACAGCTCGCTTATTTTTTTCACACGACAAATCCCAGAATTCCCCAGCCAACTAAGGGCTATTTGGCCGTACTGTCTGAGCGGTTCTGAGAATTGTGAACATTTTCCCAGGCCCTGAGCAGGCTGTGGGGGGCAACAGCTTCCCTGCCCCCCCCCTTAGTGACTCCAACACACAATGTTCAGATGGCATACTTCTCCTGAACATGGAGGTTTAGCTCAACTGACAGAGAAGATAGGAGAGAGGGTTCCATGGATAGAGCAGGTCAGAGAAATCCTTTTCTGGTGTCTTTCTGTGTTGGTGATGCAACTTATGGGGACACGGGACGGGGCCTTGTCAGTGGCTGCACCAAAATTGCACAGAGATAAATCCCTCTTCTTCAGTGTACAGAGAGGCTCTTACAGGTCCGCGTGTTTAATGCAGGACACAGACACGTCAGTCTTACATGGTTATCTATCTGGAGAGCTGGTCACCTTATGCAGAAAATGATGTCCAATATTTTTCATTGCCCTATTTATATTTTATTGCACTTTTAAATTATTGAGTCTGCTTCCCTCCCCTTGCTTTTCCTTTCTTTTCCCCCCCTAATATATGGTATTTTTGCAGAGAAAATAAGAATGGATCTGCATGTACCTAGCAGGGTGAGTTAGCATCCCATTGGGTGGCTTTTCCTTGTAAGCCACCAGCCACCTTTATGGCCTCTATTTAATGGCTTATCTGCAGCACTTGTTTTTATTAGATTATTGCTGTTTTAATATGTTGTTGGTATTTTTTTTTTCATTTTGTTGCATTTTGCTGTTCATACTGATGTTAAAAATCCTAAATAGTATTTAAATACCATGACATGGAGAATATGAAACTCATTCATTCATTCATTCATTCATTCATTCATTCATTCATTCATTCATTCATTCATTCATTCATTCATTCATTCATTCATTCATTCATTCATTCATTCATTCATATTATTTTATTTGCCAGCTTTCTCCCCATAGGGGCTCACAGAAATTAAAGCTATGCAAGGCTAACAGATGTGAAATACTGTAGAAAAACTATATTAAAAACAATTAAATATTAGTTAGTATTAAAACCAAGATTTGAAGTATTTTTTAAAAACCATTAAAATATTTAAATTTCATTAATAAAGCATTTTCTACCCTCCTCCACACACATTTATTGCTTAAAAGCCTTCAAGAAAATGGAGGTCTTTGACTGGCGATGGGGACCAACCTGGCATCTTAGGGGCAGTGCATGCCAAGGCCTGGGGGCAGCTACTGAGAAGGCCCCGATGGAATTTTAATGTCAGGTTTAGAGAGCTGCCATTTTTTTTAAAAAAAAGAGGAACTTTTCAGAGTTTAAGGACACAACTTCTTTTGGGAAGCCCCAGCTTGCCCTGTGAATCAGGACAGGCCACCGCGGAGCGTTGCGACGCAAAGCACAGCCATTCTGAATAAATTGCCCAGATTGGTTCACAGAATAAAACCCCAAAGGAACTAAAAGTCATTACGAGGGAGGAATCCTAGCTGAAGAGGAAAAGGTTTGAGATCGGAAGGATGAAACAGAAACCGAGAAACCTTTGCACTTACGCTGGTAAATGGATGCACAGTTAATGTTTTTATTACAGGAAGCATGAATATTCTTCCCTGTAATTTACCGAGTTCAGCCTGAGTTAAGTACAGCCTCCTCTACTCATTGATGGTGAAGGTTGAGAGGGATCACGGTGTTTGACATCCCTGGCTCATGTTTTTCACCTGCTACGGTAAAAAAGCGCTCCTGGGAGCTGTTGACCTGTCGTGCGTCGACATTAGGGCAGCCCCTCCCAACCCGAGATGTGTGGGATTGCCTCTCCCATCCTCCTTACCCGGCATTCCTCATATTAGATAATCCACAACTCGGCCTCCCAGTAATATAGGGAAATGCCTTCTGCTGAGTCTACTGGTCTAGCTCGTTCATCCGTGGTCAACTCTGGCTGGCAGTAGATGCTCTCCAGGGTTTCACGGTGGATTATTTTTCTGGAAGAATCTGGGGTCTTCTAGGGCCAGGAGGTCTCTAGGACCTGTGGTCCAGCTAAGGGATGACCCAACCTGCTCTGGCTTGGCTTCCAGGTGCATTGGACCTGGCACATCCGCCTCACTTCCAGCATCCGTCTCAGCATACTGTACCTTTGTTACCGATGAGTCGGTCATAGTCTGAAGGTTGAATCTTCCCTTCCCTCCACCTGCCTCCCCCCAAAAGGATGACAGATCTACACCTGCCTTCTCCTTCTTTTTCCTTGCTTCCGTTCGGTCTTTCAAAAAGCCGTTTCATTCCTTTGCTGAGAAAATCCCCCTTCCCTCTCTTTGCTGTTCCCCTCCCAAACCTGTTGGTTTCGCTGCCTTTCACCAAGGTGTGTCGGTCTCTGGCAGGGCAGAATCACTGCGTGGTGAGGGAGATTTAATAAACCCTCCTCCGTTCTGCTTTGCCAGCTTTCTCCTGCAACGCTGAGCTACAGCTCCTTAGCTTTCCTCTTCAGTGACAGGTGGGCTGCAGCCCTGGCTTTCTTCAGCTTTTTATGGCTCTCTTTTTGCTCTGCCAAGCTGGGAACTGGGGAGAAGCTTACTTGTTTACTCTCCCCACTTTGATTCCTGACACCCATTTAAACTTCTGGCCCCTGTGGCCAAGCTGTTCTTTCTTGCTATGATGATCCCTGCATTTTTACACCATCATCAGATATAATGAAATGGAGATGGTGGTAGCTTTTGGAAAAGAACCAAACAAGTATTTTTTTTCCATGTGCAACCTGAATGAGACCCGCTCCGGGAAGAGGTGCACATTTTACCCTAATCCTGATCCTAGGCATTAAACCAGAATTCTCTTTGAGTTCAGAAAGCCTGCCCACAACACCCACACACAACTGTTTTGTTTGTTTGCTTTTTAATCCTGGACCCACTGGGATTACAAAACAGGTGCTGTACTTCACAAAAAAAATATCTCTCATTGTTACAACTGTGAAGAGTAAATTTGCCAGGGTGAATGTTATTCTTTGAGACTCAATCTAGAAAATATGCTCAACCCATATTTAGAAGCAGTGCTCCCTTACTTAGCAAAAGAGATCTGTTTGCCCTAGCACCACCTTTTTCTCACCTCTGTATCTTGCAGTTCCTGGTCAAACGTCATGGCTGGGTTTCACCTCTGCTGTCCTCAGAGCCAGACCCAGCCAGTTTTGCTGTGGTGCCAAACGGGCCCATCATTCGAGGATATTGATCTGGCCATGTGTCAGAGGGTTCCTCTGGTCCACCAGCTGTTTTGCCTGATCACCAAAATGGTTTCCCAAAACTAGACTAGCACTTCAGATTGTATGAGCCCAAATCCCTTCCTCCCACGAGTTTGCATGTCTCATGTTTTATTTTTTAATGGCCTCCCTGCCTCAAAATGTGCAGAACGGTCCCAGATGCTTCCATTTAGGGCAGTGATTTATTTTCGGCTTCCTTTGGCCTCTGAAAGTTGGCTAGAGTGAGGCGGTTGATCATAGGTGGAATTCCAGAGGCGTCGGGACCCTGTTAAGTCTGCAGTCGGAGCCCAGCAGTGGGGCTGAGGTGCCTTTAAAGACCAACAGATTTATGAGCCTCTGTTTGGTGAGCTGGATAGGATCATGGGCTGGTAGACTACCGAGGAGAGACGCCCAAGTTTCCTGCACTGCTCGTCCCACCCTTGATGGTAGGACACATCTCCTGTTGCAAACGCCAGGAGCTGCAGAAAGAGGAAGGTGGCTTATGCCATGTGTCGGGATGTGGGGAATGTGGTTTATGTGGTTAGTGAGATGAATGCTCTTACTTGATCCAGATGCAGGCTACGCTTTGATTTCTCTCATTCTGGAGAGGTTTGGTGTGATTGCAAGATCTGATGCTTCCAAATGGCGTGTAATTCCAGACCCGCTCCGGGAACATCCATCTAGGCAAGACCGCATGAAGGGACAAATGCTTTTCTCCAACCTGGGGCAGGTTGCCGTTCCCCGGATGCTCCCTGGCGCTCGACGACTGGTCTCGTGACCGAGAGCTGGTCCGAAGAGCTTCGGCGGGATGGGTTTGCTGTGGGGGCGGCCCCACTAGCCCAGACTCCTGTGGGGAGTTTGGAAATGAGGCTATTTCGAGAACGTGGTCCCCCTCCTTTGCGTACCTTCCTGAAATTGCCTACCTGCCGCATTATAAGAAGGAAATGCATGTTTCATATCCAGAAGATTGAGCTGCTTATATATTGAAATGACAACACGTAAGGCATCTTGTGATTACATGTTTGTTCAAGTTTTTTTGTTTTTTGTTTTTGGTTCCTGGGCTGTGAGGTAGGAATCTCTGTATGGTTTCTTTTTTAAAAAATGAAAGCATGCTGAAAAATGAAAGCGCTTCTTTCTTTCCTTTGCAGGATGATGCCCTCGAGGATACGCCGGGTGTTGCCGCGGATGTCCCACGGTCTCCGACTGGCTGGCCTTCTCGATCCGCAGAGCCTGGCCTTGGCAGCGTCCCCCAAAAGGCCGGCTTTGGTTTCTGCCATCTTCCGCCCGCTATGGAAGGCTCCGTGCTGTGGCAGGTCCCTGGCGACGGGACGCCCCTGCTTCCTCGGACCATTTTCTGTCTGAAAAAAGGATTAACGCGGAGGTGCTCCTGAGGAGAAGGGGGAGAACGAGCAGCGAACGATGAGTGCCGCCAATGGAGGTGGCGGCGGTGGCGTCCTCCTCGCCAGCCTTACCACGGGCTCTGTGGCGCTGGACTTCAGCCTGCATGGCAGCCCAATGGCTTGGGCGCTGAGTCCCAATTTGACTCTGAACCACAGCTTGCCGACCTCCGATCCTCTGAATGTCTCCTCGGGGGAGGAGGTCTCTCGGAGGTCCCTGGGGGAGAAGAACTGGCCGGCCCTTCTCATCTTGATCATCATCCTGCTCACGATCGGAGGGAACATTTTGGTCATCATGGCGGTCTCCTTGGAGAAGAAGCTCCAGAATGCCACCAACTACTTCCTGATGTCCCTCGCGGTGGCAGATATGCTGGTGGGCATCCTTGTTATGCCCGTCTCGCTCATCACCATCCTCTACGGTAAGTGCTTTGACTTTGACCGACTTGAGGAGATGGCATAGGCGGGGGTGTCCCTGGTCAACATCATCAGGGAACGATCAATGCGTTGCCTTTTGCTTCTCAGCTGTCGGGTTCCCCACAAGAACTGCTGGATAGTTAAAGGCCAGAGTTTGGGAGTTGGATTCCCCCACTGGGCCTGCTTGACAAGGGTCGGACTCAAGGACCCATGGAGCCCCTTCCAGCTCTGCAGTTTTAAGATGATTCTAAGATGATTGATAAAGGACTGGCATAAAACTTGAACATTTCCCATCCAAAATACACTAAAATGCCCCTCAGGTAATCTTTAGAAGTCATTAGGGACCTGGCTTTAAATCCCCACTCAGCCAGGGAAGCCAAGATCTGGGAAAAGTTACATTTGGTGATTGCGCCTTCCAAAATCCAGCACAATAAGAACACACACACACACCCAGTTAGTCACTGGAGGCGGCCAGAAGAGATCCCCTTTTCTGATCTTAGGCAATACCTGCAGAGACTTGGGCTCTTGGCTTGTCCCTCTCCTTCAACACAATGGAGCAACTTAGCGGATGGACCCAAGATGCGAATCCTTTCTTTGTCTCCTTCTCATGTGCATTTTCCCCCATCCCCTTTCATTCATTTCAAGATGAGGCATTTTCTGTCAGCCTTGACAACAGCTTTCACATTGCACAGATTGCCTAAACCATTAAATCATTAGCTACCTTTTAGCTGCCTCTCTCTCTCTCTCTCTCTCTCTCTCTCTCTCTGTGTGTGTGTGTGTGTGTGTGTGTGTGTGTGTGTGTGTGTGTTTAGATTAGAGGGAGAGGATGAATTGCCTGTGTCTTTTGGATCAGTCAGCCCATCCTTCTGTGCTTGTTCTTCACCAAGGGAGAAAAGTATTAGCTCTGTGCAAAGAGAAGAAAGATACCGAAGGGACAAAAGCTGACTGTGTCTCATTCTCTGGTTGGAGACCAGAAATCTCATGGGGCTTAGCGACCTCCCAACAGGATCAGGATAGGTCAAGAAAGACAACATACTGGGGCAGCCTGTTCTTTAGAGGATCTGCCGTCGTCCCCTCCCAAGGAAACCCAGAACTAAGTCAAAGTGTTTCTGCCTACGAAATGGGGGCTTTCCACCTAAAGGGTGTCCCGTTGTTTCAAGGAAGTCGTGGGGGTTTTTTTTGGGGGGGGAGAGGAGAAAGTTCCTTTTTTTGGGGGGGGGGACTCTGCTTGTCAGGATCCCAGTAGCTCTGCTGGCAGAGGGACTCTGGAAGTTCACTCCAACACACCCAAAGTTTTCTTATCTCTGATTCAAAGCAAGTTGATTCCTACAGAACTAAGCGGCTCTCAAAGTTGGATGTTCTTGTGATTTATTTTTTGTTAAGTTTTCTGCCTCTTTCTCTCTCTGGTTCTTTTTTAAAAAATCAATCATAAGAGCTACCTTTCCGTGCACACTTTTGTTGCCACCCGTTTCATCTGTTCCTCCAAACCCTTAAATAATAATAATAATAATACTAAGGCAAAGGACAAGCAGTGAAAGCCGCTTCTTTTTCCAAGGCTGACCTTTGAAAACCCTTTTGAAGCCCAAGGTACAGCGGTGAGAAACAGCTGGAGCCAGCGTTTTTGGAGCGGAAACGAAAAGGAAAGGGTTCGGGAAGGAGGGCTCCCTCCACAAAGGCGGGGGGGGGGGGACAGAGCCGGGACCTCCGTCGCAGCGCTGACCTCAGTTGGCTTTGAACGGAAAGGCTCGGACAGGAACAGGTGCCCTGTTGGTGGCTCTGGGATCAACTCTTCCAAGCGCCGCTAATGCCACCTCCGGCTCCTCCACCTGCTTCACCCCTGAAGCAAAAAACCCCAACCAAACAAACACAAAGAACAACGGCAGCAGCAGCTGGCTAAAGAGGAACTTACTATCTCGCTCATCTCTGTGTTTTGGCATTCCCCCCTCCCTCCCCAGCTCTGTCATATCTTAACAAAGGTGATGGATTGACAAGGCTGAATTTTGGGGGGGTACCATTTGGGAGGACCACCATCTTCCATGGCCTCAGGAGGGAGCAGATGAGTGTTAAGGGATGCTGGGTGACCAGCTTGGTCATCCGGCACCTTCCTTCAATATACCTCGAGGTAGCCCTCCGCCATTTGCCACCCAACGGTAGGGCCATCTCGGCAGCATTCAAAAGCCCACAGCGCTTTCTTGGCCAGAGGCAGGCTGCGTCTCCCAGTGAGGTTGTCTCTATGGAAGGATTGGAGATCCATGGGAGAATACACATTTTGCATGCAAAAAGGCCCTGGGTTCAACCCTAAGCATCTCCAGGTCAGGCTGGGGGAAAGCCATACGTCAGCAACCCTGGGCAGTGGCTGCTGGTAGTGCATGGCGTAGATAATAGGAAAGAAGACTATACAGAGCAAGGGTCTGCATTGATACAAGGCAGCTTCCAGGACTCTTCCTTGATTCTATCTTCCTTTATGTTTAGGGGGAAGCCCTTCACTCAGTTTGCATGCAAAAGTTATGGGGTGGGGCAGGGCAGTTTTCAGGGTCCTGGGGTTGCGGTCGGCAAACATTGGAAGTCCTTTAACAAAAATCTTAAGCTTGTTAAGGGAAGGGCAACAGACTTGAAAACATCCTGTTCAAAAGCCTTTAATGTATATTTATATTTTTAAAGTAACTAGGAAGAGTAACATTGTGCATCAAGAATGTAACTTTCTTCCCATGTGTTGTGTTGTTTTGGAAACATTACGTCCTTGGGCTCTTACTGCAGTGGATTTCACGGCTTTGTATAACTTGTTTCCTGTATTTGTTCTGGACTAGCAACAATCTGCTTTATGGTTTCCTTGTGTGGAAGCTAATGGAGTCAATTAAGCATTTTTCACGTGCCGCTTTGAGCGGCCACTCTGCTCTCCTCAGATCCCTTTCCTCTGGTTCCCCCCCCCCCCCCCCCCCCCAGTTTCCAACACGCTCCCCTTGCCAAGCAAAACCTGTTGGTGCCACAAACTCAGGAGATCCCAAGTGACAGGAAACAGCAGAAGGGCAAGCCCTTGCCAGTTAAATCGCAGCTCTGGGAAACATTTATCAGCTAACCTTTTTTTAATGTCTTGCACTAATGGGCAACTTGCATTTGACATCCTTAAATGTTTTCTGCAGTGTGCGGTTCCTAAAGGGCTAATTAAATTAGTGTGTTAATTAATAGATGGGGAGATGCAGGAAGAAGCAGATAAAAACAAACGGCTGATTTACACATACTGGAGTTGGCTGGAAAACACTGTTTTTTCTTTTTCTTTTCTTGCACCCCTGGAGTCTGAGAGTGGGGTTCTCTGGAACTTGGTGTGGACTGAAATCCTATTTGGAGCTCTCCTTTTTTGCCAAGTTAAAAAGCAAACAAACGAAGACCAGGAGTAGCAACAGCATTCCGGATTGGGGAAAAATGCCTTTTTCATCTCAGTAAAACTTTGGCCACCAAGGCAAACTCCGCCTTGGCTGAGGTGGCATAAAAATTGGGTGGCCAAGGAAGAAATAAAATCTCAGAAGCTAAAGGAACTTTCCAGAGGTGAGAGCCATTGTTCTCGAAAGGGCTCTCGGCAAAAGCCAGACGGACGTTATATAGGTTCAGTAAAATGCAAAAGTTCCAGGACATGGTGCTTGGAGGCTCTCCTCTCTCTGTAGACGGGAGCCTGGTTGGGACATGGGGCCGATCGGTCCACGGCCACAGGTTCTTGTTATAGCTGTTACATTGCCTCAAGTTTTGCCCCCAACTTATTCCAACCCTTCTCATGGCGTAGGACAGCCGCAGTTTCGACATTTCCCCCTCCAGAATTAGGTCAGGCCCAATTTGATCTGGGACCAACTTGTTCATCTTTCTAGCTGTCCAGGATGTCCAGAAAGCTCTCCTCCAGCACCACATTTCAAATGAATCATTTTCCCTCCCTGTCAGCTTTCTTCACTGTCCAGCTTTCACAACCATATAGGGTGATCGGGAAGACAAGAGGGTGGATGATCTTGCTGTTTGGTCTCCAGTGACCGATCCTTACCCTTGGCAATCTTTTCTGATTCCTTCATGGCTGCCCTTCCGAATCTCAGCCTTTCTCTGATTTCTTGGCTGCCGTCTCCCTTTGGACTGATGATTGAACCACGGGATAAAAATAATCTCTTATTCTTTCCAGTTCTTCATTCTCCATGTTAACATTGAGAATGAAAAAATTGCAAGATAATGTATACTTTTTAAAAAAAGAAGGGGATGTTTTAACTCTCGTTTGCATCCAAAACATTCTGTATGCAGCCGTTAATAGATGTTTTGTTCCAAAAGGAGCCCCTTATCGGCCAGATTGTGGTGCGGGTGTTACAGCCAAAGGGCACGATGGTGCTGTCACCAGTCAGTGAAGCAACAGTGTCTGTGCAACTGTAATTCTGAATTTTCTGGATTTCTCTCTTTTTTCCATCTCCTTTTGATACAGGCCCTTCCGCCTACCCTTCCCCTCCCCATATTATCTCACACAACAGATGCAAGACTTCAGAACGCCAGATTTCCACTTCCCAGTGTTTTGACGACATGAAATGTCGCTCACAGCTTGCATTTTGTCCCCGTCGCTTGTTTTTGTGGCTTTGTCTGTAAAATTGCCAGCTATCGTTCTGTTTGGGCCTATTTGGCTTAGCTGGCATCCTAGCTCCTGCCGGCGGCTGGACTTTTTGCACTGGCGACAGGAGACGGGGGATGAAAAGCAAACCAAGTTACGGTGTGGCCGGAGATGCTGCCGGGAGAATAAAACAGCTTCTAGGAGAAGGCCAGCCACTTGGTGTCAATTGTGTTGTTTCTTTTATATATGCATCAAGACTAATGATGCCAATAATAATAATAATGTGCCATCAAGTTCATTCTGACTTCTGCTGACCCATTCTGGGGTTTTCCAGGTAGAGAATACTTAGAAGTGGTTTCCCATCTCCTCCTTCCTGGGTCTGTGCAACTTTCTCAAGGCTGGGAAGTGAACGCCCAACCTCTGGCTCTGCAGTCATATATATATATAACCCATGATTAGAGCTGACAGCACAACAATGTTAGAGGGACATAATTTGAACTCATGATAGGTGTCTGGGGTGGGGTGGGGTGGGAGAAAACAGATTCCGAAGGAATTCCATGCTTTAAGTCCTGATGCTTCCATGGCTTGTGCTGGAAGCTACTCCCTCATCCCAAGTTTTGATGGTCACCCTCTCTTGACACTTACGCCCTCAACACAATGACTCCCTTATCAGTGCTCCTTGCTTCACAAGGCTAGCTTGGCCCCATCCTTACAATCCTTCCACTGGCAGGTGAAAGCCTTCCTTTTTAAGTTGGCTTTTAACCTTGAAACCGGTGGCTCCCAACCTTGGGTAACCCAGATGTTCATGGACTGCAACTCACCACTTCACTGTGCTGGCCAGGATTTCTGGGAGTTGTAGTCCTAGAACATCTCGGTTACCCAAGGCTGGGAACCAATGCTCCAAAAACCTTGCAGGAATCTATTTTGTAGGTGCCACACATTTTCATCAGTCTTTTGCTGAAATCCAGTAATTGAAATTACTTTGAACTTTTTCATTAATGGGACTTTCAACCTTCTTTTGGTTTAATCCTGTCTTAAGGATAGTGTCTTGATTTACTGTGATTTTGTGCTTATATTTTTAGGCGGTGGGTCGTATGCCCCCCTCATGTTCCTTTATTGGAAGAAAGGTGGGATGTAAATAAAGTAAATAAATAAAATTTGGGCTTGAAAAGGGGTTTTAATAGCCCTTGTGTGCATGAAAGCAGCCAACCTCCTTCTGATGCAGCAAAGCAAGGAGAAAAGATAATAATGCAAAAGTAATGAGTCCCAAACTTATTTAACCAGTGTGTTTTGAAGGAAAAGGAGCGGTGGTGTACAAGTGTTGTTCTATCTGCCTTTCCCCCCCCTCCCAAAATGCTAATTAAAATGCATGCATCTCATCCAGGTTATTTTTACTTCAGCTCCCAAACCTTCTCCTACATTGAGGGACTTGCAACCAGACAAAAACCAAAACGTTCGGCTTCTAAAATAGAAATCTGGAAGAAGAAGAAAAAGAAAAAGGAAAGGAAAAAGTTGGGTGGGAGATTTCTGGGCTGTTCCCCCCCCCCCAGTCTAAGTGAAGTAAGCACCATGAAAAATACTGGCATGATTCACCACCTTCCAGCAGTCAGATTGATAGGGTTAGGCTTGTAAAATTTGCTTTGCCGCACATTATCAGCATCTATTTATTTATTTATCATTTACTTATTTATCTAAAATATTTTTAAACCTCCCCCCCTTCTCCTTAAAAAGGACCCACGGTGGCTTACCTCATTAAAAAGATAATATTAAAAGCTTAAAAAAGTAAGTATACAAATATTTTTTAAAAATTAAACAAGTGTTATATTAAAAACTGTAAATAAATGCAATACTAAAAGTACATTTTTTAAAAAAATCCTCTGAACACAACAATTCATTTAAAAAGGCATCACACCCTGAAAATTCAAGAACTTAAGACTAAGCAAGACAGTGTGTGGTTTTGTTTTTTGTTTTTTTGTCTCTCAGGATTAGAGTTTTTTTTTTTTTTAAGGGTTAGAATGCCTCAATTTTTTTTTCCAAAAATAACTCACAGAAGTATCTGGGAGATTTTACTTGTTACACCCAAAAAAAGAACTTTGAAACTACTTTTGAAATTTAAGTGAAAAACGCCCCCGTTCGCTGAAGAAGTAACTAGTTACTGATGATGATGAACGTGTAACTGTGGGCTCCCATGGTGTTCTGGGCTGTACTTTTTCAGGATTGCAACAGAGGCGATCCTTATTTCTCTTGACTGCAACCCTGGGAGGTCAGCCGAGGCGAAAGGAGAGCAAGTGGCCCAAGGGTGGCTGAGCGGAGACAGGGAGCCCAAGACCTCACCCGGCCCACGAGCTCGCTCGGTCTCACTACCTCTCGGGCGAGGAAGGGTCCCAGAGCTATTCCACCTTTTCTTCATGAATCAGCTTGCTTGATGGAAAAGCCGGGCAAGGCAGGAGGGGGGGGGGCACATGAAGCCAAGAACTTCACGAAGGGATGAATGAAATGAATCGTTTCTGGAGTGGGCGGCTGCAACGTCAAAGGGCTTGCAGGGCAAAATGCAGCATAAAGGCACAAGCCCTCTCTCCCCCACCCCTCAAAAAAAATATTTTTGCCCGAGTTGACTCACCCCAGCTGCAGACGGTGTCCTCGTAGCCGCCTTTGGACTTCCCTGCTCCAGCCCAGATGCTGGTTGTCAAAGACAGGAAGGCAGCTGCTTTCCCCGGATCTTCTCAGGACTCTGAAGGAAGTTTTCTTTGGACAGCGATCAGACCCCCTGGTCCTCAGTGAAGCCCCGTTCTTCTCTCCATGCCAAAGAACAACGGGCGAATCTGCCCTTTCGAATGGGCAGTGCCTCAGCTGCTGCCGCCACCTCCTCCTCCTCCTCCTCCTCCTCCTTGGCTTCTGATCCCCATGTCCTAAAACTGGGCCACGTGGCTGGCAGAGAGAGGCCGGGCTCTGCCTCATTTCCACGGGGAGTCTTTCCCCTTGAATAGCAGCTGTGGGGGTTTTAATTAGAGACAGTCCTGCAAATTAGGTTGTGTATTTGATCTCTGCTATTCCCAAGGCATCACTTTAGCAGTCCTTTTTAAAAAAAAAAAAAAACACAACAGCCTTGGTGCCATCACAGTAATTGGCTTACAGCCCTTTTTTCCCCCAGTAGCCTTTAAAAAAAAAAGGATTCCTTTGGTTTCAACAAGTTGCTGCTGCTTTCAAAGAAGGTGGCAGCCGTGTTGACGATGGAGCCACAGGCCGAGGGTCATCGTTGCCCTGATTAATAAGGTGGATCTGTTAACTGCAGTTCCAAAGCGTTACCTTGAGATCAAGCAAGGATTCTGCAGTGTGCCTTCTTGACAAGACCTCTGACAGCAAGCCAATGCCAAAGCTTCTGATTTATAACCTGGCACGGTTCCACCCGAGCCTGGGATGATTTCCCCATCTGGTTCAGAATTATCTTTTGCTGAGTGGAGGTGGCTCTCGGTGGGACTTTCCCAGACCTGAGTCAAGACACTGGCATGTCACTGAAGTGTAATTAATTAAAATGTAAGTCGTTGAATCTGCCCTATCAACTTCCTGTGAGGTATGGGCAGAGGTTTTCTTATGCCCTTTGCACACCAATGCAGTATCATCATCATCATCATCATCATCATCATCATCATCATCATCATCATCATCATCATCATCATCATCATCATCATCATCAGAAATACCAAATAATGGCAATGTTAGGAACAGCATATATACTACATTGATATTCAACAGATACTTACATTTTTTGTTAAAACATGTGCCTGTTATATAATACTAGTCAATGTTTTTGTAATTTTGATGGACTGTACCTGGTATTTTTGAATCATCATCATCATCATCATCATCATCTTAGAACTGCAGAGCTGGAGGGGCCCCTGTGGATTATTGAGTCCAGTCAAATCATAGAGTTATCCAGTTGACAAGGAAGACAAGGGTAGAACCCAGGGCTGCTTGAAAGCGACTTCATCCTGGGCTCTGATCAGTTTCCTAAACAACTTTCAGAAGCATAGGAAGCGTGGAGGGGGGGGGGCAACTGTGAAGTATTTTGAAGCCTGTGTCGGGGAAGAGGCATAAAAGCCTTGCGGGCAGCAAAGCACCAGGTGCTCAAGAGCCAGGCAGACACTTCAGGACCTGGGAGAGCTCCCAAAGACCACAGCCTTTGCTCTCTCGCAAGAGTCCCTGCTCCATGGAGCCCTAACCAGCCCTCGAGCGGGCGTGATGGCCGCTCAACCTTTTTGGTGAACTGGAAACATCTCCCAGGCAGAGTGGCAGCTGGGAAGGAGCCCGGCCGGGGCCGTCTTGGCATGACTCACCTCCAGGGTCCCCACTGTAGACAGAAATTCAAATGAAGAGCAAAGAGCAGCAGCCCCTTGGACGTGGACAGGGGAGGGAGACCGGCTGTTCCTGCCAGTGTCCATCACTGGCTCTCTTCCCTGCTGGGGGGGGACCCATCAATCTGCCTCAGTGACCTTTTTTTAAAGGCAGACTCTGCTTGTCTTTTTAACCTTGTCAGGCAAGTGAAACACCATTAATTTTACAAAGGCTTGGAGTTCAGCCGAAAAATTAATCCATCATCTCTGAGAGCCTCTCAGGAGTTCACTAGGGCACTGGGGGTGTGAGGAACTGGGGGGGGGAATGTTGGCTGTGTCACGTTTTGAGGGACTGGGGGGTTTTGGATTTAAGCATCTGCTTAATTTTCCATTGACTTGAGTATTTTTTAAAAACTGCTTCAGTGCTTGGACTGAGGAGTGCCAGGCTGGCTGAGTGTTTTCTCGCCCTTCTTCAGGCCCTTTGGAGGGGCGCGTTCCCAAAGCTTGACCCAGAGTAGTCAGCTTTTGCAAGGGAGGGGTAGGCGATGCGTGGTCTCCAATGCTCCTGGACCGCCAGAGCCCAAATTTTGTTGATAACAGAGAGAATTGCTGCATAGAGATGCTGCTGAAGCAAGGTGGAAGGTGCCCCTTCTCCCCACACACACATCTTGTGTTTTTCCACCACCACCCCCCAAAAAAACCTTACTGTTTTTCTACCAAACGTAGAGGAAGACTTTTGAAAAAACTGCCTCTGGTTTTGTTTTGGAGAGCATTAAATATTGCAGTCTGCCCAGAGGAGAGGAACACGTCCTCTGGACTCCTCTGAAATCTCCCTGCCCAAAGCCTCCTTGGTGGACCCAGGTTAGAGATCCAGCTGATCCTTCTCACCCCTGCATTCTTTGAAGAAACCTAAGATGGTTAAACTGGAAATAAACATAACATCGGCCTCCACGGGGAACTTGAAACAGGGTTCCAGCTTGGTTATTCCCAGATATCTGGAAGTTGTCCCCTTCCTCTGGAGGTATCTGGACAGAGTCCCATCAGGTGCCATGCCTTCCTCCTCTTCCTCTTCCTCATTTCTGCTGCTAAAAAAAAATGTGGTAGCTCTCGGCCATCCTTTCTTGCTCTCTCCTGGAGAGAGACCTTCACTGCAGTGAAGAAAGGGAGGAGAAAGGGGGTGCTCCCGCATATTGGCAGGTGGCCTTTCTTAAGCTCTGGAGAGGCAATGTGGGGTGGTGGGTAGAGTTTCACAAACTCGGGCTCTGGATGGCTGGGTTCAAATCCCTGCCCTGCCCCAGAAACCTGCTGGGAGTGTCAGTGGTGGCCCAATTTTAGAAGAAAACAGGGAGCTGTGTCTCCTTTGGTTGTCACCCTCTTCGTTCAGAGGCCAGGACATCTGAAGAGGAGTGATGGCACTTTTTTCTACCTGTGAGCAAGAACCTTGCAAAATCCGGGCTCTTGCTCTGATGCCAGTATGTAAGCAAGCGCATGTCCTGTACTGGCATATCCACACACTGCCAGAAGAAAGGGACCAGCGCTAAATGCTCTCCTCTAAGCATGCTGATGAAACCAGATTTTCCTGTGCCTGGATGGGGCTCAATGGAGCAAAAGGCTCTTCTCCAAATTGTCACATGATCTGGGAATCTCTCCAAATGGCACTCACATTTAATTAAAAGGTCTCCACTCCTGCCTCATTTAATTTGCCTTTTAAAAAAAAACCCACAAAAAACAACCCACAAAATTAATCACTGCAAATGTACCCCTTTCTTTTATTTCTGTAATTTCTAATCTGCTTAATTGCCAGAGTGTCTTCAAATGCATTGACTTGGAAGGTGGCCCTCTCTCCCTCTGAATGGCGCTAATGCTTCCCAAGAAGCAGGCTGAGATTTAGAAGGTAGATGCGGTCATCTCAAAGTGTATATTTGGCACCAGAGGAGAGACGTTGATGAGAAGAGATGCTGTGAATCTGTAAGCAGAAACCCATGGTTCTGCTGAAGGTTGGAGGCAAATGCTCAGCCAAAGAGGAGCCCGTGTCGTGTACTGGCCTCCTCAGAAGGCATGTTGAGCCCCACGCCCCCCAGTCTTAGTGCTAAACAGCAGAATGATTCAGCTGCATAATCAGCTCAGCGGGGAGAAAACAAGACACCCCTTTAACGCGTTGGGAGTTTTTGCACAATTGGTTAGGGAAGGAAGCCAGGAAGGAAAAACAGAAGGAATTGCACACAAATCGGAATTGCTTTAGGGCACCTTGAAGGGTTTTGTGACACCTTTAGCTGGTATAGCTCAGTGGGCTGGAGCGCCTAGCTGTGGAATCATGGGCCAGGAGTTCAAATTTCCACTGTGGGTCTCAGAAGAGGAGCCCGGTGAGATCACCTGGAAGAGGTGTGTGTGTGTGACGGGATGGTGTTCTGTGCCTTGCCACCTGTGTGGCGCTGGGCAATCTCGAGATGGTCTCAGAGTGCCACCAGAAGGAAGGACTGGGAACTCACTTTGGAGGGCTTGATACCTAGGCTATGCCAAGGGAAATCACAGCTATTACTAATTTAATAGCAGGTTGTAAGCTTTGATAGGATTGGGCCCCGGCCAAAGCTTCAGCAGGAGGCTAGTCCTCACTGAATTTAGTGCCCACATGTCGGAGGAGGGACCATTTCAGAAAGGAGGTGGGAGCTGATGCAGTTGGAGGCTTCTCCCAGTATAAAAGAAATGGCTCTGGACCTCCATCGGAAAGCTGTCCAGGCAGGACAGAAACTGGCTTTGAACTTGGGAGGCAAACCATCCCGACTCATTATTGCATGCTAAACAAGGAATCATAGGCATTTTTCTTCTTGGGATGAGAAGAAACACCGTTTGTTTTAAACGTCCATGTCAGGATTTGCACTTCTGGTTGAATGCCGCTGTGCAAACCCTGGACCCCACTCACAGCTGGCTTGTTGTGGCATGGATGTTTAGAAAGCAGAAATCTTTGGTGGGCTGTTTGCACCACGGTGGGAAATCCACCAGCCCTCTGGTTTGGGGCTGGGTGCGTGCATGCTTAGTTCCAGGTTAAAAAAAAGAGAAAACTACCTATGCAGTACACGGTTTACACCAACCATGCAAATCACACTGAGGAGGGAGCGGTTCATGTCTCTCCCCCCCTTTGAAGGCCAGAACTCCTGCAGGGGCTGAAGAGACCCAGACAGACAGTGTCCCAGTATTGAGACATTACAGCTGGGTAGGGTGATCCCTACGTCCGCATGGATTCAGGCTGTCTGTATACCGTGAGGCAGGTTGACAGGGAATTTGAAAGACCTATGAGATGCTTTACCTGCAAACAAGCCAGAGACAACATCTGCCTCTGTTTTTCCCCAGCAGGGTCTCTTGTATCCTTTTGTAAGGTGTCTAAGATGTTTCTGATTTTTTTTTCTTTTGAGAAGCAATGCCTACTGAGCGGGAGAGAGAGCGTGCAAGCACAAAAGGACTTGGCGGACTGGGAGGAGGGAGGCAGGCCACCCAACTAATCCACCAGGCTCTGAAACAAGATTTTCCCCTAGTTTCTGTCAATTTGCACAATTGCATGGCTTACAGAATTTTGCACAGACATGGGTAGTTTTTGTAGACAGCACCAGTCTGTAGACAGCATGAAAACTTTAGTGAACACACCAGGAATGCCAGACATCAAGCAAGCACAGGGGGACTAGCTGACTGTTAAGAAAGACACAAGAAACCCATCCAGTCTTCAGAGTTGTCTGCAGATTACCAGCTGCCTTACTTACCGTGCTTTGGGACAAACTGTGTGCTTCATGTAATGGCACAACTTGTGCAATTTTGGTGTGTGTGTGTGTGTGGGGGGGAGGACAGTTTGAATTTTTTTTTTTAAAAGTTGACTTTTTGCCCAGAATACCATTCTCTCCAAAGCAATAAAAAACAGCTGGAAATTCTTCCCCAGAGCAAAAGAGAGTGAAGCAGTTCTTCTTCGTGGCCTCTATGAATGCACACAAATGGGTTAGACTGTGCCTGTGCGGGACTCCTCGGAATCTTCTAGAGCTTAAAAACGTGATTAGTAGGACGCTTCCCCTGTGGCGCGCATGCTGTGCCCGCCCGTAATACCTCAGTTCCTTCTTGCCGTTGCTGCGATTGGACTCCTTTGCGACATCTAGAGCGAACCTCTCTTTGTATTTTTGGCTTTTTGACTTCGGACTGTCTACCTCTTTATGATTTCTGGATCATGGACTTTATCTTTTTGATTTGATCTACTGTATTTGACTCAGACTGCTAATCGTTGACATTTTCCCGTGAGTTATTTCCCCCTTCCCCTTCCCGCGTATTTTTATGGCCTCGTCAGTCCCCTTTAAACGTTGTACATCGTGGGCCAACAAGATTCCCTTTACCGACGGCCACGATCGCTGCTTATTTTGCTTAGGGAAAAGACACCAGACACACTCCTGCCTGGAGCGTAAAAGACTGACCAAGTTCTTCTAGACCTGCTCTAACTTGGGACCCTCCGCCGATTCGGGTTTCCCTCCCATCCCCGATCCTGGAGGAGTCATCTAGGGAGTTACCGGACCCGGATTCTCCTTCTGAGGTGGGAGATTCTGTACCATCTGCACAGGCTCAGCCTTCGGTATTGATACCGACCCTGTCTCCCAGCCATGGTAGGTTTTTTCTAAGTTTGCTGCCTCTAGAGGTCTATTACCTGTTCCAGTTTCATTGGATACTCTTCTCATCTTTCTGCGCTACCTATTTGACCAAGGACTGGCCCATTCTACACTACAGGTTTATATCTCCGCTATCGTCTCTTACCAACCTACGGGTTCAGAGCATCCTGCTTGTTCTCACACCCAACATTGAAGATGTTTTTAAGGGGCTTACGTAATATTTGCCCACCTGTCCGACTTCCGTTGCCTCAATGGTCCCTTCAATGTGTTACGAGCTCTTACTCTCTCCCGTCCTTTCTTTCAAGACACTGTTTCTTGTAGCCATAACTTATACACGACGAGTGAGTGAATTAGCTACCATTCGGGCTGATGCCCCTTAGATACCCCTTAAGACAACGTTGTCTTATATCCTGATGTTCTCCTTTCTTCCCAAAGTTTTATCAAGTTTTCATGTTAATCAACCTTTGATTATTCCGACATTATTCCCTGATCCTTCTTCAGACACTGAGCGCATGCTCCATTCTTTGGATGTTCGTTGTGCCTTAGCATTTTACACTTCTAGGACTAAAGACTCCCACACTTCCCCTAGACTATTTGTCTGCTTCCATGGCCCACGTAAATGCTCTCCTGCCTCCTCACAGACGATTTCTAGGTGGATCGTGTCTACTCTCACCTTGGCCTATGAACTGGCTGGCAAAGCTCCACCAGATGCATTAAAGGTGCATTCTACGAGAGCTGTGGCTACTTCGACTGCCTTATTGCACGGCATTGATGTTTCTGACATTTGTTGAGCAGCCACTTGGTCCACACCATCAACCTTTGTGACACACTACCGTCTGGACCTCAGGGCCAAGAAGGAAGCAAATTTCAGAAGGGCTGTGCTGATGTCATTGTTGGCGTGACGGCCCTCCTTCCGGTAAGTGAGCTTGCTAGTCACTCCTTTGTGTGCATTCACGGAGGTTACAGGTAAGTAACCTCCCTTTCTTTGCCCTTGTATGCAAGTCGGGCATGAGCCAGACAGCAAATCTCAAACATAAACAAGATGTTTGATGCATTTGCATCTCTGATTAGAATGTTTCTCTCATTCTGGTTTTCGCATGTGCAAGTCTATGACTCACTGTCTGAAATTGCACAGTCCAGAGATGGATTGGCGGCTTCCGTAAAAATAAAACTGAGAAATGGGTCCCTCAAGCAAAATACTGTTGCCACGCAGCATGTCCGTGTCTTGGTGGTGGCATACCAAAAGCATATCTGTTTTCTGCGTCTACCTAGCGACATCAACAATGCCCTTGAACCTTCCTACACCCGCCTGGAAGGGCACTCTTGTTTTTAAAGATCAGCCGTGACAAAATGGGCTGATTAAGCTAATTGTCCCGTCCCTCTTAGCTTGAGAGTGGCATGATGGGAGCCATTAAGTGCCTGCCTCCTCCAGACGACGGGGAAATGTTGTTGTGAATCGCTTGTCTGGGAACGGAGCACAGACAGTGGGAGAGGGCGGTTTCCCCCCTTCTTTCAGCACCTGACACTGCTGCTCCGTATTTTGACATGAGTGAGGGAACGGGAGGGGGAATCCCTTTGCTCTCCTGGCAGAATCATGAAGTGCATGGAATGTTAAAACTCCATTTAATTATCTGCTATTTCTGTACTGTCTGCAGCAGGTAGGGGGGGAAATGCAATATATTCAAACTGACTGTAAGCAAGCAAGGCTGAATCTAACACTTCTGCCCCATGGAAAGCATAGGCTGGTGTCTCTGTGTGTTGTGGGTCAAGAGACCCCCCTCCCCCATGAGGTTGCCTCTTCAGGTCCTCCTTTCTTGCAGGTACAAATGAAACAATGCTCAACTTTTTCTCCCTGCTGGGTGAGACTGTGAGAGTTGGGGGTGGGTGTGGGTGGGAAACCTGTGAGCTCATTGTTTGCAAACTTTAAAAGGGGGTGAGGTAGGGTTTTCCGCCTGCAAAGGTCTTCTATTTTGGGCATGTCCACACGCGTACAAAAAGTATATTGTGGGACAAACCCCCTCTGGTATTAAGCACAATATATATATTTTTAATGTGAAAATAAGCTGGGGGGGGTTTGCATGAAAATACAAACGCTTGTGCAGTTAACAGGTTTTTTTGTTTAAATGGAAACAGAACGCTGGTCTTTTCACTGTAGTGCCGTCTACAGTAAGAAGGCATAATCTTGCAATCATCTCTGGATCATCTCCCACTGACCTGTTGCTGCAGCTTTTCCGCCCTAGCAACCTTCTGTCTTGAGTTGGTGAAGCCAGGGCTGTTTCAGATATTCCACATACGTATGCTCGCAGCCTAGGGTTGGTATGAAGTGGTTTCCTTATGGGCAGTGCTATTTTTTTTTTTAAATAATCTGTCTGGGCCTTAAGGGCTAGCATCCTGGCAGAGCCTGAGGCTCATGCTGGCCTCAGGCTGAGTGACATGATTCAGCGTACCTCCCTGGCCCACATTGGCTCATTCCTCAGCATGGTAAATTGCACTAGAGAAAGCTCATTGAACCAATGGAGATGAAGGGAGTCCACCATTGCGTAGATTCTCTTGATTCCACTAACGGTTCCACTAAAGTTAAGTTGCAGTTAGAAGAAGCCCATTTCAACCCAGGTTTGATCTGCCAGCTGCAGGTTATGGATGAGAAATGAAACCTGAGCTTTGGGTGGCCAAACCTGACGTACCTACGACAAAGCTGAGGTTGGAAGGGGTGTCAAAGCTAGTTAAGACTGTTATTATACTCCACAGAGGGTTTTCCACTTAATTTCTCTAAAGGGGAGCAACCGACGGCTTGAGTTTCTTGAAACATCATGGTGTTATTCTTCCTACTCTCACAGCTACCTGAATTGCAAGCCAGTAGGACAGTTTAAGGTTCATAAGGAGTCATGACGAACCAAAGGCCCCAGACGTGTCTTCTTGGGGAGGCCAGAGACTATGATTCCATGGGTGGGGAGGGGGGGCACTGAACAGGTGCCAGGTTTTGGTCCGAACCATACAAGAACTCCTCATGGTGCTGAGCCCTATCCCCAGAATATGTTTGATGCCTGGGAGAGCTCCTTTAAAATTCAGACTAAAACCTGGAGCGACCAACCTTTCTGGCCCCTTCCCAACATTCAAGGTCCACTCTCTTAACGTCCTTGGAGAACGACCCCTCTGGCCCTGTTTTACATGCTATAAGTTCATTAATAGTTGAGTAAATGTAAGTTAAAACAGATGGACTAACAGCTAGAGAATGCCCTGGAAAGAAACTGAACATCTGCATTATCCTTCTTAGGTGGATTGTCATCCCTCCAAGCGAGGGATTTGGGAGATCAGATTCATTAAGCTACACATGCCTTGTTTAATTAAAAGTGGCCCAGAGGAAGACTGAGTTCCTCCTTGCCTTGGAAATATCTGTGTGGTGGTACCTGGTTTGCCTTGGGGTGAATTTGCTGCTTCTGCCATGGCTTGCTTCCACCAGGACAACCTCTGGCTTGGGAGAAAAAAAATGCCTTTCCTTTCCTTTCCTTTTTTTTCCCTTTTCCTTTTCTTACTGCAATTCCTAGAATCCCTGACAGGGATGTTTTCTGTGCTGCCCGGTGGCTGAACAATTTGCAGGTGGAAACGGAATTCCAAGTCGCGGCCCTCGGTGTTGTCCATTCTTGGAAACGGCACCCCATCAACAGACTCTCACTCCCTAGGCTGGCCCTGCTAGTGATATCAATCGTGCTTGCTTTTTTTTTTAAAAGCCCAATTCTGTTGTTGTTTTTTCCAGGAGCCCATGGCAGCTAAAAAAATGAATGAGACCCACTTTAACAATAGAGATCTAAAGTGACTCTTGTATGAAGTTCTTGCAGACATGGAACAATAAACACTTCGTCACTAGACAATGAATTAATTGACGCATTATCCCATAAAACATGGCCGATGTTTTCAAAAGTCCATTTCGATACATGGCAGGGGAACAATGGGGATTAAAAGCCATTCCTTGCACCCTCTCCACTGGGACCCTCGGTAAGAGGCAAGTTACAACTGGCTGGAGATCAGATGGTGTTGACTATAAAGTAAATATCAAACTATTGGCACCAATGAGACGCGCAGGTGAGGCTGATGTACACAGTCCATGTTATTCCTGATAGCCAAGACTCGAGCTGCTTTCAGAGGTGTTTACTACTGGAGCGATGGTGGCGATGTGCCGTCCAGTCAATTCTGATTTATGGCGAGCCCTTTGCAGGGTTTTTGAGGCAGAGAACACACAGAAATTATTTACCATTCCCTTCCTCTAGGGGGCAACCTTGGGACTGTGTGCAGCTGGCCCAAGGCCACCCAGGCTGGCTTTGCTCGCAGGAGACACACAGAGGGGGAATCGAACTGCCAACCCTCCAGCTCTGCAGCCAGAGACCAACACCAGTAAGCTGTCCAGTAGAGAATTATTACTGGGGTAGGCAAGAGCAGAAACGACCCTCCGTCAACAACCAACATAAAGACTTTCCCTGCCCATTGAGTCCCAAATTTTTCTCCTCTTCCACCGGAAAGGGTGTCTTAGCACATCAACACATCAAGCCTGGTTGAAAAGGTGGCCAACCGCCGGAAGGTTTAGAAGTCCTGCATTTTGAAGTGAAAAGACCACCACCTGCTTTCCTCATCATCAGCGTTAGCAAATAATGTCATCTTCAACCAAACCCCTCCCCACAAACAAAATACAAGGGGGCTCTTTGGGGGTAAGGGTGTCTCAACCTTTTCTGGGTGTGTGTGGGGGGGGAGGAACCGTTTTCAGGACTTATTTGCCCAAATCTCCCAAACTGGCTAAGATGCTCACAGTTCTCATCCTCTCATGTAACAGCGAGGTAACTCTAGAAATGTTTCATCCTTCCCTAAGAGAAGGAAATAAGGGAAGGTTTTTACCAGCATGCCTGTGTCTTCCTTGAAATACACTGCAGCATGAGGGCTCTTACGGACTACTTTGGGTCTTTAAACTTGGGGTGTCTGGCGGGGCCCCTTCCATACAATTCTGGCCAAGGGAGGTTGCTGACTCCTCTGTCGTAAGAGTAGGGAGCCTGCTTTGGGTTTTAGTCTAAATTTTAAACGAGCCCTTTGACCCTCGTTGGCAGAGCAGGCGCCAGCACCTTGGAGAACTCCTTGAAGTTCCTACTAACCCTTGGAGCGGATCCATCACCTCTGCAGAGTCAGGTCCGCCAGCCTAAAGGTTTGGACTGAGCTCCTTTCTTTTGCTCTCGGCCACATCAATCAGCCTTTCCCCGAATCACTGGTCTCTTTCCTTCCTTACTTCTCCTTTCTTTCTTTCCTTCTCTTTCCCTCTCTGTGTTTCAGATTATGCTTGGCCTTTGCCTAAACAATTGTGTCCCATCTGGATTTCCCTAGATGTCCTCTTTTCCACCGCCTCTATCATGCACCTCTGCGCCATCTCCCTTGACCGGTACGTCGCAATCCGTAACCCCATCGAACACAGCCGCTTCAACTCCCGCACCAAGGCCATCATGAAAATTGCCGCCGTCTGGACTATCTCGATAGGTAAGCCCGCCCCTCCTCCCTGCCACACCAGCTACGTCACCTCGACTCTATTAGCTCCAGAGCATCTATTAAACAAACAAGATCCATAAATTTGCATTCATCTCAGCTGCACAGTCAGATGATAATGGATTTTTTGCTGGGAACGAGAAACCCTTCTTTTTAGCAGGCTGGAAAAGTGTCCTATCTGATGCCCATTGTGATTTCCAGCGAGCATCTTAAACTGGCTAAAACCAAACCAACCTGGGGTAAAGCAGCCTTTCCCAACCCGAGGTCTAGGACTCCAAACCCCATTTTCCCTTGCTAAGATGGGCTTCTCAGAAAAACCCAGCCATGGACTCTTAGGACGTGGGTGAACAAGCATCCAGAGTTACGAGGACGTTTTCCCATCCAAGGGGAATCTGCTCCAACCAACATTCCCTCTAAAAATGGTGTTTTCTAGATTCTCCTAGTTCAGTTTTCTAGATTTTGCAGATTAGGAATTTCAAGGTCCCACAAGCTTTCTTGCTTCCAAAGGCGAGAGCCAGAAAAGGAAACCTTTTGCTCACATCAAAGTTGTATACCGTTTGTACAAAATATCTCCACGGGAGTCTCTGTAAAGCTAATGTCCTTTTAAAGAGGGAAGCTGCATGAACAGCAAACATAAAAGGACTGGCCACTTGTTTTAAGAAGCTGCAAATTAAAAAAACACTACCGGATGCTTCTTATTTTTAAAAAAGCCATGCAACAAGGCAGCTGATATCAGAGTTTGGTGTGTGGGTGTGGGTATTTGTGCGTGTGCACACACACACACACACACGGAGGCAGACTGACATTTGCAACTTGGATTGTCTCTAGAAAAAAGGACAGTGGTCTGAGAGAGGAGGTTGCCTCGGTGGACCTCCCTGTTTTTCAGAAAAAGTTAAGTCAAAACACTTCAGCTTCCAGGTTTTGAGCAGCCTGTCCCAAGATGGCCGGCCAGTCTGGGGCTGGGGCTCCCTCTAGCGGAACACCACGTTATTGTCCATTTTCTCCTGCACATCTGTTAACAGGAGCAGGCTCCTGAAATGGCTCAAAAAGACCTGCGTGTTGCTGTGGCGTTTGGGGTCCTACCAGTAAACAGGGGAGAGCAAAGTGCAGCCCTGAAACCTGTTTTTGCAGCCTCAAGTGCAATCAGACACCCCAAAATGTCCCCTGCCAAAACATTAATTTTCCAGAGAAGCCTCCAGGAGCAGCGGTCGATCCCTTGCATAGATTATATGCCCCCTCTCCAGTGACCTATTAACACCAGGGTGTGGGCTTTTTCTCAGAAGTGCAAGTGGTCTCCCCCCCCCCCAAAAAAAACCCTATCTGGGGGTTTTGTTGTTTTTGTTTCGGGTTTGTTTCTTTTTCATTTAGGGGATTCTTTGCTATTTTGGATCCTGGGGGCAGAAAATAATCTTCTAGACCTACTGAAGTGGGTCTCCACCCCCTCACCCCTGCTGTATACCAAGGGGTGTCCTAGCCAGCACAGGCCATGGTGGGGAAATGAGGGGCACTCCAAGGTATCAACACCTGGAGGGACATGACCTCTCCATTCCTGCTGTAACTTCACCCTGCCAAGCAACAAGGAATGCAAGGATAACACATCAATAATCAATGGCTTCATGGGCTTTTTGTTTAATGTTAATAAAAGGAATGGGGATGTACTTTTTGGACAGAGCATAAGCTGCCATGGAAAGATAGAGTCGTCTTCTAAAAAAAAAAGATCACACCACAGTACAGCTGTTGGTGGCCCAATGGGGATAATAAAGTTGTTGAAAAGGTGTCAGGGTGTTCCCTTTTAAGATGACCCTTCTGGGCACATGCCAAGACTGAATTACAGATCAGTTTGTATTGAGAACCGAGAGGGCTCCAGGTTTCTCCCTTGAAGAGAACAACTTGAAGGCGGTTCTAGGTCTCCCTATCTTTGTTGGTCTTTGCAACACGCAGGTCAACGTTTGCTTCTCTCATTCTTGAGAATATATACACCTTGCTGTCTCCCAATGAAAGGGGTTATCAATTGTGTGGAATGACCGTTTCTTCATTTTTCTCTTTGTTTATTTTTCTTCTTCTTCCTGGAATGACCTTTGTAGGGATCTCCATGCCCATCCCAGTCATCGGGTTGCAGGACGATTCACGGGTGTTTGTGAATGGAAGCTGCGTGCTGAACGACGAGAACTTTGTCCTCATCGGCTCCTTCGTGGCGTTCTTCATCCCTCTCATCATCATGGTGTTCGCCTACTGCCTGACCATCCAGGTGTTGCAAAAGCAGGCGTCTGTCTTCCTGTACGGGGAGACCCCCAAGCAACGGCGCAGCAGCATGAACTGCCTCCGGAAGGAGAACAACACGGAGAACCTCTCCATGTTGCAGAACCACGAGGCTGCCTCGCACTTAAACTCTCCCGTGAACAAGGAAGGGGTGCTTTTCCGCAAGGGCACCATGCAGTCCATCAACAACGAGCGGAGAGCCTCCAAGGTCTTGGGGATCGTCTTCTTCCTCTTCCTCATCATGTGGTGCCCGTTTTTCATCACCAACATCATGTCCGTTCTCTGCAAAGAAGCTTGCGATGAGGCGCTTTTGGGGGAGCTCCTGGATGTTTTTGTATGGGTGGGTTACATCTGCTCTGGGGTCAACCCCCTCGTGTACACTCTCTTCAACAAAATTTACCGCAGGGCGTTCTCTAATTACATCCGCTGCCGCTACGACAGCGGCAAGAAGTCCACGCAGCGCCACGGCCAGTGTCCGAACGTCTCGTCGACAGCTTTGTACGGGAAGGACCTCAATTTGAACAGTTACCGCAACGGCAATGAACTCAACAGCATGGAGCTGGATGAGACAGAGGATGCTCTGGAAGTAAACGTAGGGACCTCACAGCTCTCCGTAAACAGCTGCAGTGGTGAAAAGACAAGTCGCGTATAATCGGACATGACGATGCCCGCGTTTTGGGTTTTACTGTGGTGCAGCTACCAACATCAGTGTATGTGCTAGTCCAAGAATGATGTAAATAATGCATTCTGAACAAAGCTATCCTTTTTTAATTTAAACTTTCATATTTGTAGCTTGTTGCTTTCCATTTTCCCTAAAACGGAATCTGTATTTCCAGTTGGAAGCAGAGTGTGAAGAAACTCTGTAAGAACAGTGGATCCTGGATCCAAAAAATGGCATCCATTATTTGGCTTATAAAATCTTGCCTTTTTTTTTTTCCTGGCGCATGAACAAAACACTGGCTATTGATCTCAGGTGGGTTTTTTTTTCTTTCCTTTTTTCCTTCCCCCCCCCTTTTTTTTTTTGAGTTCTCAATGATCCATTACAAATAGTCTCATGTCAAATAAAGGGAGGTGGACTTGGCGAGTTTTATATTTCTTATTCTGACATTCTTGCCAAACGCATGTCAAATAACTGGATGAATACATGTCGGTCTTGCTTGCAGAGGGTACCCAAAAGGAAATGTCAAACCAGAAGCTGTGAAGTTGGCAGAATCCATGTTGGGGGTCATTAGGAAAAGGGATGAAATAAAACTGCCCATGTTGTATTGCTTTTGTATAAATCTTCTGTGTGACCCTACTTTTAATCACGTCTCTTCCTTCTACAGTCACTAAAAGCAAAGACGGTGCAGGTGAGTACTCCTCAACGAGGACAGTGGGGAGCACTGGAGAAAAGGTGACAGCCACGGGTGCAGGGAGACCTTCCGTCTCTGTCTGTCTTTCCTTCCTTCCGTCCGTCCTTCCTTCCTAACAGATCGCAATACTGAGATAAATACATCAGATTATTTGCACTCAGCACTGCATAATTATCAAGAGCATTTGGGGGCAACTTAACAGCCCGTCTTCCACTGTACATGTTGAGGGGCATAAGGGAAACTGGCTGTCCTTTTTTTGCACTCACAAAAGGACTGTGTTGGTGAGGGGAAAACCCCATTTTCTTAGCTTTACTTTGGTTCTACTAAATCTGCTCCGCAGACTACTAAATGACTTCCAGGCAATCCAATTCGCCATGTGATTCCAGCTAGACTTCCATGGGGTTCTCTCCAACTTAAGAGGTAGGTAATGTTTTTTTCCCCCCACAATATAATCCTGGCCTTCTCGACAGTGTCTTCATGAATCCACAGATGTCCTGAAAAGCACTTATCCTTTATTTTAACCTGGAGGGGGAGAGACGGTTGCCCAAGAGTGGGTGTCCATTGAGTCTTTCCCTGTTAGCTGCTCCCTCTTCTCCATCTGTCGCTGAAAGCAGTGCCTGCTGAGTAGATAATGGCTTCAGGCATCCAGATGAGGAAAATGTAGGTGAATCTATGGCAGATAAAAGTCTTTATGCGAGTTGTTGGTGGAGGGTCGTTTTTGCTCTTGTGTACCCCAGTAATGTCTTCTACTGGCCAGCTCAGTGGTTTAGGTCTCTGGCCGTGGAGCCAGGGGGTTGGGAGTTTGATTCCCGCCCCCCCCCCCAAGCTGCATTCTTGATAGGGACTGGCCTTGATGATCTGTAAGGTCCCTTCCAGCTCTGCAATTTCTGCTCTCAGAACATAACGCTGTCCACCATCCAGATATTATTATCCCCCTCACATCTTATCGTTTGTGTCTATAATCATTATCCATCCAAACATGATGCTTTCTGATTTTTTTTTAAATGCATCGGTGTAAACTTGCATTTTAATTATTGTTGCGTGCACATTTTTGGAAGTGTGTTTGGGATGGCTATGAAAATAACAGGAGAGACTTTCAGCATTTATATTGGTGGAAAGCCCAACATATTTCTGCCTCATTTGCCACCTTCATGGGACATGAGGATACACTGACAGAATTAGTGGAATAATAGTAACCCTCCATCTAGTGGCAATATAAAGCATTAGGCATTTTATAAGGCTGTGTAATTTTCAGCATCATGGGACATAGGCTTTCTTTTTATTACGTGCCTAATGGATGCTCTCCTGTTCTCTTACCTTTTTTTAAAAAAAATTACCAAATAAACAGGTTAATTAAATCTGCTGCTCTGACCTAGACTCAGGGCTTTTATTAGGATACTTGAGAAATGAATTCTCCAGAGATGATTCATTGGAGAGGAATAAATGAGGCCCATAGATCTCAACCCTTTCCCAGGGACCACTTGATAAACGAAACCAGTGCCTCATCCAAGTGCAATTCAGATTCTCAAAATACATCTATGACAATGCTCCGTGCCTCTGTTAGCCTCTGAAAGGAAAGCTATTACCTGAACCTCTCGTCTAATTAAAATCTGTCCAGTTTCCTTTGTAGCAACAACATGCTGTATGCAGGCAACCGGTGTCTCTGTAATTCTGAATGTCTTGTCTTGTCTTTGGAAAAACCGTGCGAATGTTTTGCTCATTTGGGAGCAACACTGAGCTGCTGATCAAAGCCCAGCTGCCTCCTGTCTATCAGAGGACACGGCTCCTGCAGAATGAGCGATTGCGATCTTGGCCAAACAAAAACTGCTGTTTCTGCTCACTCTTGACAAAATGTTCTAGGGCTGGCAGACAGCATGGAGCTCATCAGGGATTCTCAAGCTTTTTCTTATAGGCGACTATCCTTTGGAGTCCCTCGTTCTCAGGATAATTGACATCTATTTTGAGCACCCCTGGGTTGCTTCCCCTTGAGCTCCCTACAACTCCTGTATTCAGAGCCTACATGCAGGTTACACTAGGGCCCCCATATCTGCTGGAAATGGGTTCCAAGTATCCCCCCCCCCATGCAGATACTGAAAACCTTGGACAATAGCACATTCATTTTTCTGGATATATATTTTTTTCCTTTTAATATTTTTAGACCGTTGAAAAGTGAATTAGTGGGTACTGGTCCAACGGCTAAGGGGGCCGTACTGTACTTTTTGACTCTTACCTCCTGGTCTCATCTCCTGCACTTCCTTGACCTTGACTCTACGGCTGGAGTTCTTTACCTGCTGGATTGTTGTTGATTTTTTGTTACGAACAACTCGGACTGTTCTTGTTCTGTCTTACGCTTCTTGGATTGTTGATCTTCGTTTGGCATTACCCTCTCTAGCATTGGCACAGTCTGGGAAGCCTTGACCTTGATTTGTTGATTTCCCAGCCTCTGCTTGAGCTTGACTTTCTGGCATTACCTAACTTGTTCTCTAGACAATGCCTACAGTGAACGTCTTCCTGGAAGCAAGTTGGTAACTTTACCAAAAACATTAACGATTCATTGCTTGACTGTATGAAGCTCAGTTATACCTCGGATAAACTAAACTGTTTGGAGAACGGCAGGTTTCCCAGAAAATTGAAGAGGTGCTGCCCAATGCTGATGGACAGCTGCATCCCTTACAGGTTGTGCTGGGGCCAGGCGACAAGAGGTTCATCCTGGCAGGGAGGAGAGAGAGAGAGAAAAAAGCACAGAACTGGAAAGCAACCATTTATTCTTGAGAGATGGTATGTTTAGTATTTCCAGGGATCAAGTTGTTGATGTTGTGAATCTAGCATGTTTGTTTCTGCACATTATGAAAAATTAACGGGTTGCTGTAAAGACTTGATATTTTCTGCATCTTTTCTCCAAAGGAAACAGAGTCCGTAGATATCACTCAGGCAAAGGGATTCAAGTCCTCATTTGTCTCATCGTGCCCTAGGATGAGACAATGCAATTTCCCCCTCCTCTCTGCAACAGTGTGAGTGCTTTTTGTCCAAATTACTGGGTATTACTGAGAGCAGGAGCTTTGGGAAGGGAAAGCATACAGAGTGCTCAAACTGGCTGCTGCTCAGAACTATGGTGGCTGCTGTTGTTTGGATGGATGTCAAGGGATTAGAAGCCATGGATGGGTTATTTGCATCTTTTATTAACAAGGAGCCTTTAAGTAAGGGAAAGGGCACTCTTTTTTTGCGAAGAGAGGTTTTGTGGGTGTTGTCTGCACACTGCAAAGAAATGCACAACTTGCAGGGAGGAACGAGCCCTTGCCATGCTTTCGGTAAAAAAAAGAAAATCACACACACAGCTTGAAAGTTCTTTGCTTCTAGTCATGCTGGAACAGCCGGAAGTGTCAAGAACAAGGAATGTATTTCACATTGTTACTGAAGCACACAGGGGGCACAAATGAGTGGGATACACCTACATGTGCAGGACCTCCAGTGGGCCTCCTCTTCTGATACTTTCCTTGAGGAACAGATCCAAAAGGGCCATGGTCCAGAATACAGAACACTCCCATGTCAAACTGAGAGGGTGTCTTCATTGTTCCTGATTAGGATTGTTTCCAAAAGGTTCTTAGCGTTGTCCTCACGTCTGAGTGGATTACTGTTTTCTCTACAGATGATCTGAACAATCATTTCATTGCCAGGTCTAACGTAAGCGCTGCCCTTCGGAACAGGACTGTGGCTCATAAGAGGCAAGCGAGTTAATATTGATTCTGGCACAGACCTCTCAGAGGCTGTAACTTTGCTGCAGGGAGCTGCTGGTCATGGGCCTCTTTGAAGGGCGCCTTTGACACAAGCTGTTGGCTATGTGGTGTTGTAAGACCTCACCAGGGGCTCAAGGTGGACACACACATAGTACCTGTGTGAGCAAATGGCTATGTGTGCATTCAACACATGCGTAGATGTGTGAGCAACGCAATATTCTAAAATCCACTTGGATCAACTTCTCACATTAAAAAACACACCATCAAATTTTGCCCTCCTGCTGGCTCAACAGACGTGACCGACTATGGATACCTGTGTTGGTTGAAAGCAGATGCAAATTGTTCAAGAGGCTTCCACCGTGGCTGATGCACAGCCAAGAAAGAACAAATTAACATGCGGAGAAAGCAGCGCCCAAGGCCTAGCTGGCAACTCCAAAAGAACCAGCCCGTTTCCAGCTCTGGCGATCTCTGCCTACTTGCTTCCACTTGACCTGTCGACTGGAGCCACCTTGCTTCCCTGCCTCCTCAGAGTCCTGCTGTGGAGTGGAAGGAACAGCAGCTCCAAAGAATCGACCCTTGGAGAATGTGGTGAAACAGCCCAGGGACAAAAGACAGGCTGTTTTTAGCTCTTCCTTTTCTTTGTCCCACAAAGGGAGGGGCCATGGTCTGGGTGCTATGGTCTTTGTTCCGTGAAACATTAAAGAACAGAACGGGGCTTTTAAGATCCTGCTTAAGCCCATCGCTCCTCGCTGGGTCACAGCCTGTCGTGCTCAATTTATCCTTCCCAGAGATTGCTGTTATTTGAAAGAGCGGGGGGGGGGGGGGGGGAGAGAACGAGAGCCAAGCAATGTCAGCCTGCTGGCAGTTGAGGATCATGCAATGAATGGATGATGCCTTTGCTTTGCTGGGAATGGCTAGGAACTGGATACAGTAGGTCCTGAAATTCAGCAGGCACAGACACTCATAACAGGCATGAATGAGGCAGGATGCAGACAGCTGTCACTAGCCCGCTGCCTTCCTTGATATTCTGGATAGTCTTCCCATGTTGGGAAGGGTGGATGGGACCCTCTAAACATATGGATGGCACCAGATCAGCATTCCCGCTATACACAATTCAGCAATATATAGTAGCCAAGTTCATTTACATTCAGCTGAGCCACCTTTCTCTGACGTGGAATAAACTGAAGCTCTGGCTTATGGCTCCCATCAACCCCTCACTACCAGCCATGCTGGCAGGCGCTGGTGAAAGTCAAACCCTCAGATTGCTAGATGACCCCACATGGAAAGTATCTGCTTCAAACTCAATTTCCCAGCAGCCTGGACACTCCGCTACCCCCTGTCTCGTGCTTCAACCTAGGAGGGGACTGGCTTACCTGCCACAGCTTGGCTTGGATCCACCTCCCCCTCTCTGAGAACATCTGGGTAAGTGTGGACCATCCATCACCTCTCAGTCTGGCCCATCTCCTTATATCACAGGTGAGGCGGGCAGGAAAAAGCTATACTCATCAAACGTAACTCCCCACTGGGGAGCCAGGCTAGACATTAAATGAACATACTAATAGCTGCGGTCAAAATAGTAGCTGTTGGCCTACGACAACCTTCACGGTCCTGTTCTGCCCTCCTTTCTATCTGACCTATAGGACAAGACAGAAGATATTCTCCTGGTCATTCACAAGGCAGATCGGAGGATACCGTTTCACATTGTCATGGATAGGGTTTGATTCCTCCTGGACGCACAGGGTAGGTATATTCCTGGCTTCATCACACAGCTGAATGGCCAAGTCCCGGCAGTGGTCAGGAGCAGAGGAGGAGAATGCAAGTCCAAAGCCGTCATTCTCTGGAACATCTGAAGGCTGTCTGCGCACGTGCAAGAAAATCTTGTGTGTGCATTCACAGTAGCTTCCCTGGCTGCCGGACTGTTTCTAGACCCAATTTGAAGTGTGGCTGGTAAACCACCAGCTACCTGGAAGACTGCTTCCCCCTTTATCAGCCCGCTAGTTTTTTGGTGTCTCCATCCGCCACCCATAAAGCTGCATTTCGTGAGAACATGAGAAAAGGCCTTCTCTGGTGCTGCTCGTCCCCCCCCCCACAGGGCTGTGGAAATCCCTCCTCCCACAGAAGGCTGGCCTGCCCCCCCCCTTCGTGATCCATCCACAGACAGGCAAAGGCTTGCTTTTCAGACAGGCTTTCACACAATGGCTCGCCACCCAACGGTGGGCTTTTTATGTTGTCTTACCCTCTTTTGGTTTTTATATTGCTTGTTCTAAAGTGCCTAGGGTCCTTTTTGAGAAGAAAGGCGGGGCATAAATATTTTCCATTTCTGTTAAACCAGAGGAAACTACTTGGAGGTAAGATGAAAGAAGGCGGATGGTTGGTCTATGGCTGTGTTACTGCCCTGACAGAAAAACATCCTGGCAAAAGGCGTTTCATTTCTTTAACCTTCTGTCCTGCCTCCTGTAAACAGAACAATCAATAGAGCAAGATGGATAAAATGTCAAAGAGAAGCTTGGTCTTGGCTGGAACTCCACTTTTAAGAGCGCCATGCGGGGAGAGTGTAATTCATTAGTCCTTTTTGACGAGCTCGAGATGTGATGGGGCCAGGTACAGCTTTCTTGGCTGAATCAACCAGGCCACAAAGCTTTCAAGATGGCTTTAACAAAACCACTGCTCCGAGGAGGCAAGTCACGCCAGGTACCTCTCCTCTAGGGACCTTCAGGACATGACCATTGGAAATGGGGAACATGGGTTTTTTTCTCTTGGACAGAAACAAGAGGAGGGTGTAAACCCGGAAGACGATTTCCCAGCACATACGATTTACTGGAGATGAAATCGTTGGCTGCCATTTAAAATCATCTTTCACATACCTTGAAAGTTGTCAAATATGCTGGAAACACTCTTTTGATTCGCATGGTCCCATTTCACTTCCAGAGGAATAGCAACCATGGGAAGCTGAGAGGAGAATGTTATATAAAACATGTAGTTTACATACTGTGTCAGATTTTGCTTCTGCGGGATGTACAACGTTACTTTAAAAAAAGAAAGAAAGAGAAGACTCGCTGTTAGTCAACTGGCCCTAAGCAGCGGCGCCAGAACGTTACAACTGGAATTAGTCCACACAAGAATTAGGAAAGAGACTGCATTTTATACATAGAATTATGTACATTGGTTTTGGACATGAAGGTCTCTTTCATGCAGATTTCAATAGAAAACTATGTACAGAAGAAAACTAAACAGCAAGACTGTTCTCAATAAACACACATTTGTTGGAAGCTCCAGCAAAAAAGGAGTCCTGAAAAAAGGATTAAAGAGTCATATAATACAAGAAGGTGGGAAGGGAGCAGTTTACAGAACAGGAAATAGTAGAGTGAAGTAAAATGCAGTGTCAAATAGATATGGCATTATATGTACACATACATATACATACACACATACACACACACACTAAAATGTCAAGTCCCTGGTTGCCCACGGTCTGGTTATTTTCTGAACTGCTGAAGTTGTATCCTGCTTTGCACACAATTATATGAAAGCGGTTGTGTTAATTTGGCTACAGGTTTTGAATTCGTTCCAAAAGAGAGAAAATAACTGAATACTGTCCAAGGTATATGGGCAAAAAGCTGACGAGAGTCTAAGGGTGCAGAAGACAATGGCAGGTGTGTGTGCTACCTGCTCGGCCATGTAACTGACCGCCCAACAGGCAGCCTAGCCTGCAAAAGGAGGGAACTGCTAAGTACCGCTACTCTTCCATATGCCATGAAATCCCTCAGGATCCTGGCCGGGGTCAGTTACAAACCACCACGCAACCAACCAACCACACTTGCTTTGTCTTGCTTCTACAGATCACACAAGAGTCTGTGCCTTCTCCCCTCCACCACATTGCCATCCAGCCTCCCTATCCTTTTCCAAAGCGTGCAGCGCTCAGTAAATGGCAGAACTCTTCTTCTGTAATGTAATTCTTACTTCACTGCCAACAGGTTTCAAAGAAACAGAACACAACGATGCCTGGAATGCGTTACACACAGCAAATGTCTTTGTATGAACTGGACTTAGGATGCAGTTCACGTTGCCCCTTGCCAACCCTTTATGGCTGTCAGTCTGGTGGAAAAGCATCTTCCACCACAAATAAGCAATGCCTGAACCTCTGAAGAATCTCGTACATACGAGGTAGATACTCTCTGCACAAACGAGTTCCTGGACCCATATATGTGTAGAGGAAAACTGGCTGTTTAAAATCACTACTAGGAGAATGATCAAATCTGTGTTCTGCAAACAGAAAAGTAGATTGATCTAAGAACTGCTTAGTGCTAGATGACTCTTTTAAAAACAAACACACACACGAAGAAATTTATAAACAACCTTCAAATTACACAGCTGATACCCTTTCCCCTTTCCCAAAAGAGGTGGGTTCTTCAGTTCCACAGCCTTCCACATACGACTAATTTTTAAAACACGGGATGTCCTTCCACTTCATTTAAAAGGAAGAAAATATGATAAACACTTAGACATTTTAAAAAAGAACATTCCAAATAAAGGAACAATAAACAGGTCTCACCATAAAAAAGGAGATTATTTTCATACACTTTTAAGTTAACAAAACATAGTAGTTGCATTTTAATGCAGAATGAATTAGGACACAAGACATTTACAGGACACACGGCCACATGGCGCTCCTGCTTTCCTATACAATACCAAAGACGTTAGAAAATGGAAGAAGTTTTGTCCAAATACGTTGTGCTGTGTGCTTATGGATGTGCTGTTTGCACTGCACCAGAGGAGATGGAGAAAAATGCAGCAAAGCAACCCATCAACCCCCTCCTTTGCAGATTCCTCTACACAATCCTAACTTAGTTTAATGGCAATATTTAAGACTGCACTGAAAACGAGAGAGAGAGAGAATGTTTCTTGAAAAAGAATCCCTCTCCTATACACCCACACCCACAATGCAAAGCCAATCAAACCATTTGGGATGAAGAAAACCCAAAAAAGATGGCATGGCACGGCGTTTAGCAGGAAGAGAAGTATTAGGGGTGAGAAGGCTGTGATGTACCCTTTGCCAAGCTGACACCCTACAGATCTTCCAGACTTCAACTCCCATTAGCCTAGGAGCAGGGCCAAGGATCAAGAGTGCTGGGAGATGTAGTGCCAATCTCTGCAGGCCACAGGACTGGAGAAGGCTGCCCCTAGCAAGTAACAATTCTTTTCAGCTCTTTAAAGTCTCTAAGGATTAACCAAAGGTCTTTAACAACCCATGTTTGTGTTCTTTGTAAGATCACTCAACAGAAGGACCTAACAGGATCTCTTCATCTTGGCACTTAGCTCAACAGGCACCAGGTGCCTTGGCACACACTTGTTGCAAACAGAGCTGAAGTGATTTCTGCAACTTTCCAAGGGCACACAGGAAGTCAACAGGTCTTCTTGCAAAGACAGGCAGAAATCTAGACAAAAATAACGATCCTTTGTTGCAACAAAGGGAAATGAAGTTTAGGAACACTGACCTCACCTAAAACCATGCTCCACTTCGTACAATTTAGTGTGTTTTTCCTTTGGTGAAAGACAAGGACCCACAACACAAAATCAACCCGAAACATGAAAAAAACCCCACAAAAAACACAGTATATTCAATGTTCAACTCTGCATATTCGTGGCAAACAAACCTGTTCAGAAGTCCCCTACCACCCTAAAGTATACTAGTCACCCCGCCCTGCAAACATAATCAAATGGCAATAGTGTGTTACAGCAGTCAAAAGCTCTCTAGGCAACAGCAGGTCCAAAGGAGTTCCTTTGTCATCTGGGAAAGGAGGGAGAATTTGGCTTAATGCAAAGAAACAGGCAGTGGAGGAAATGAAAGTGAGCTCAAAGGGCGAGGTCATCGGCCTTCTTCCTACAATCCTCACCACAAGGAAGAGCAAAGAAGCAGCCGGCTGACTTGACCGGTCCCCAAGGGTCCCAAGAGTCAGCATGCAGTGGAACTGAAGAAATCATGGCCAATCCCAAGTGGACCCGCAATCACAGTTCGGTGTCACTGTGGGCTTGCCGCACCAGCTGCTGGGGTTCCCGGGGGGGGGGGGGGGCTGGGGAGGTTGCGCATCACAGAGAAAGGCCTTCTTTGCCTTCCCCATGGGGCCGGACAGGGTGGCAGTGCTCGGGAGGCTGTGTTAACCCTCCCACATCCTGATTTGCACCCAGCATTTAGGGAAAGGAGGCCGGGCTGGTAAGGCATGGCAGGGAGCAACAAACTCCCTCCTGGCACCCCATGAGTTGCAGCCGAGGATCCCTGAAACTGCAGTGCAGAGGAAACAGCTCAATGCTTTCGATGTGCGAACTTAGCCAATGACACTGTAAATATGGCAAAACAGGACTACTTTAGCCTCGGTTTCACTACTCTATGGCTAATAATAATAATAATAATAATAATAATAATAATAATAATAATAATAATAATAATAATAATAATAATAAAAACAGGAAAGTGAAGTCAGGAGCAAGATGTAAAATCCTGACAGTCACAATTATAAACCTGAGATTTATTTATTTTTTTGGCAGTTTTACTCCAACATCCTTAACTCATAAGCTTCTGTTATGACTCTCACTTAAATTCACTCTATACATCACTGTTCTTCCAGACAAAGAAAATATTTTTTTTTAAAAAAAGAGACATCTGTTGTCCAACCACACTTTAAAAAGTGATTAGGTATCAAATTAAATATGATAAATAAAAGCATATTTACATTGTGTTTTTTTCCTAAAAATCAAACCTAATAAATTCAAACTGTGCAAACTGAAGAACATCCAACACACAAGATGTTAGTCTTTTAAACTTCACATATTACCAACCTTACAAAAAAACCCTAATATTTAAAAATATGCATTTGTATCTATTGAGTCATAAAGGAATTGCAAAAATGTTTAAGACTAGTAAAAGAGTTGTCCATTACACAGGCACTTCACATGTAAACAATCTACAGTACAACTGAAAAAAAAATATTTTGGCACCAACCTAGAATACTGAAAAAACCCACACGGCTTGTCCTTATACTGTATACTATTCTGCCGTTGTCACCACATACTCAGCTATAATATGGAGATGGCACAGGAGTTAAGAAGTGCAAGAAATTAAGTGTACAAACTTGGGGAAAGTGGGAAAAAGTTAGCTACATGATCAATCATCCAGATTTTGCCACAATGTTGTAGTGTTTCTTTTTCTTTCCAAACGTACATAAAATGATACGAATTTAGCTTTCGGGGAAATCTAACTTAAGACCTTTACAGACGACATTTTGAGTGTGTCTCACTGCACACATCCTAAAGCTGTACTGTGCATGAAAGAGAGAGAGAGAGAGAGAAGGAGGCATGGTTTTCAAGACGTCTGCATTGCCGTCACGGAACGGACCCCTCATAAGGGATCCTCTGCCCTCCCGGCATCACTAAAGTGACCTCTTCGTCTCTCCTTATAAAACGTGTGCTGCAAACTTAGGAGAAAGCTGAACACAGTACAGTGCAGGGGGAAAAAAGTGGTTTTTGTTTTTTGGAAAATAAAAGACGACATCATGAAAGATTAATGGGAGAACTGAGAAGGCATACGACCTGGGAAGAGAGACTGATGTTCTCAAAATCTCTTATGGCTCTGAGTTAAATAAGCAAGCAGGACAATCTGTTACATGACGTTAATGTCCACAGTTAAGGCTCAGTCTGAAATATCTGGCCTGTGACCACGTCTGATGGCTTGGGGTGTTCTTGGGAGAGAGCTGGACTGGCTGGGATCGGTCGAGAGGGCCCGCACGCCTGGGCCGTCAGAGAGAGTTCTGTCACAGGCAGGAAAGCTGCGAGGCTTTCGAGGAAGGTATCTCAAGAAGAGCCTGCACGGTAAGTCCAACTTTGACAAGGCCCCTCTCTTCCAAAATATGGTGGGGCAGGCAAAGTTTTTCCTGGGAAAGGAAAGGATTTTTAGTCTTTCGGGGCAACGAGCATCCCCATCCTCACAGTTACAACCCTCCCCTGCTCCCCCTGAGTGGGAGTGCAAGAGGGTGGGCCTGGGGGACAAGCAACTACCCACGAGCTGCTGCAGTTTACCTTAACCACATGCTGCTGCTGCCGCCGTGGCTGTTGATTTGACTTACAGACCGCCCCCTCGAGGGCTCAAGGGCACTCGGGAGTGGTTTCCAACATAATTGTACAAGCAACCCATTGAACACAACTGGGCCGTTTTCTGCAAACAGGAGCCCCTCGGCATTACCATGCTCTGAAGAAACGCTGGGGAAAATTGCAGCCCTTCTGATGACACTGGGCTGACATGAGTGATAACGACAATTTTCCTTCCTTTGACCCTTCACTAATTCCCATGGCAGGGAGCAGGGTGGCAATAGCAGCTTAGAGCGCACTCTCTTCCTCTGAAAATGGCCTCTCGTGCTCCTTCATGCCAAAACTGAAGAGGCCTTCCATTACTTATCGGGTTCTGCAAGACTATGCTAGCCTTACTGGCCACTATGGTTAGAAAGATATTTTAGCAGCTTACCTGCGGGACACCCAGTTTTTTACAAGCATCGAGGAAGTTTTCCACATTTCTTCGGCATTTGGCCATACTGAGTTTAGGCTGTCAAAGAGATACAGAGGCTGGCTGTTATTACTCAAGTTTAACCACCCCCCCCCCCAAAAAAAAACAACCTTGAAATTTATGATATAATTTTCACAACAGTAGGAGGTCTCTGTCGACAGGAGAAGCACAGCTTGAAACTGTCAGTGAAAAAGGGTTGCCCTCTTGATTTCCATAATGGGATGAGACTTAATGTAATGCCCTGTGTCAAGGAACGCAACGGATCTGCCTTGCCAAGAGGCCGCCTACTCACCACAGCTGGTGATGGGACGTGAATACTGGCAACAGATCGCGGTCTTATGTGATTGGCCAAATGACACAGGACCACCCCATCCATTAAGGCCGCCCCAATGTCATCAGGCAGGCTGACCTTCAGCCGTGACTCCAGGTTCTATTAGGTTCAAAGAGAAAGCATACAAGCAAGATAATGTTCATGGTAACTGTAGTTTAAAAGGGGAACCATTTCATATTTTTGTATGTGTAACTTTTCTCTCTCCCCCCCCCCCCCAATTTCTATAAGGCTACCTTACTGAGCTATGATGTGGCCCCAAGCAGCATATTAAGCTCTGGCAGAACCCATTTGATGGTTGTTCCAGAACTGGGCTACAAGATTTTGCAGGTTCTACCAAGCCGATCAGCCTTCATCTATAGCTCCTGCAGCGAGCAAACGTGTTGGCAATTTGATTCTGCCCCAGATAAATATCAAGAGGGTTCTCAGCAGAAGGAGGGCCACTAGCTGACAAACGGATTGCCACTACAATGCATGGAATATTTGCCATCTGCATTGGTGGAAAGACTACCAGTGTCAATGGGGCCACAAATCTTCACAATATAAATTAACTAGACATATTTGAACAGGGAACACGACACAAATATTACTTTGCAAAAAAAAAAGAGGAAGTTTCCTTGCCCTCCTGAATCCATTTTAGACAGAAGAAAATTACATTGCGCAGCAGCTTTATCTGCTCTCTCTCTTCCCTCAAGTGCTCCATTTTCCTTCTCATGGTGAATCCAGGGTCTGCAGTGCTATAATCTTGACGAGAACGACCAAAAGCTGTGAATTGAAGAGGGAACGTTTGAAGGGTCTTTTGAAAAAAGGACGACGGCTCAGCTCACAAGGATCACTTCTGCCAACGCAAAAGGGCAAGTATCTCATCTTGTGATAAATCTTATGCAAGACTACTTTTCCACTGGAAATGCTGAAGACAATGAGAGACACACTCCAGAACTAAGTTATGAGCCCTCCCTCTCCTCCCGTCAAGCATAAGAAACGGGTGCTCAAAGGTGCATATAACCATCCTCAGGCCTTTTCATCTTATGAATGCACACATCTGGAACAGCTCCCTGTGACCTACAGTTTAAAACACCCACCTCTCATCTATTCACTGTCAGAGAGCCCTTTGGAATGCCTTAATTAGCCGTTTTAATTTCTGTGATACTATTGTGGGTAACTTCAAAGCATTTTCCAAACTCTGCATATTCTTTACTAAACCAACATGTCTGCATTAAGTCTCGGCAGAGCAAGTGGCAATCACCTGCCTCTCCGATCCTTCGCTTACAGATGTTTTGAAAATTAATAGTCTCTTAGAGCAACCCAGGTGCTCTCAGACTGCAGTTCCCAGAAGCCTTTGCCACCCACTGTCAGTGTTTCTGGGAACTGCAGTCCAAGAACACCTGGGTAGCCCAAGGGTTGGGAACCACTGTTTTTGAGCTTTTTGAGAATTTCAACCCATATGATCAGCTAGCAGAGGCTCATTCCTCTTTCATCAAGAAACCATTTCCCTTTGTAACCAAAACTCCACCTCTACTACTTCCTATTCCTCTATTGTCTCCAAGCTGAGAAAGTCTGGACCATGGAATAATGTCTCACCTGATCTGGGTTTAAGTCCAAAAGGGCCATGAGAATTGCCATCCATCCTCTCATAATCCTGAGGGAGGGAGAGAAAAGGGGAAATGTTAGATCATCACATAGGACAGCTGCAAATGTGCAGAGGCTTCTTTGCTTGTGACGAGTGCCAACTTCCTGACAATAAAGGGAAACTGCTCTCAGCTGCCACTTGTATTTCTGCCACATGCGGAGTCATCACACAACTGGCGTGCAACAGGGAATATGAGCAACAACTAATCAAATAGCAGGAATTCCGCAATGTGAACTGCACCACTGTACTTACACTGGCAGAAACAAGCAGTAGGACTCTGGCCTCTAGTATCTGGAGAGGTGTGAGAGAAAGACCTGCAAACCTATGTCTGCCTTCTAGGTATGAACAGGCAACCTCGGGACCCTTTCTCCCTCCAAGCTTGCCTACTTGGGTGAGTCCCAAGAGGGGAACAGGCGCCTGGACAGAAGAAAGACTTCCTGAGAAGCATACCTTCCACCTGAAAGGAATCGCCAGGAATGGAGTATTTGAGTTTTCGCCCAGGGAGACTGTGTGCCAAGGGAACAACATTGCTTCTTGGGAAAGTGGAAGCAGGCATCGCCTTAAATATTTTTCTTCAAAAATCTGTTTTACCACACTTCTTAGTAATTAAGTGACCTTCTTAAATTGGTAGCAGCCTGGACCTATTTTTCTGGCTTCTTCTGGCATACACCGTAACAAATGTGCAATATATGCACGGGCATTTTTCAGAAGAACTACAGCTGTGCAGCCTTCTCCAGTTTCACATTCAACAGATGACATGTCTCAGATGAGGTCCACGCAGCCACGTCAATGGCTAGAAATACAGGCACAAACAAGCACACCCACGCGCACACAGAGTTCCTTGTACCTCGGATGACACAGGAGACTGTGGAGACACATTAGCATGATCACTGTCTTGCTAAAAAGAAACCAAAAAAGAAAAAGAAATTATAAGATGAAAGCACGGTTTTAAATGAAAATCTGGCATGAGAGTATGAATCAGCATGCACACACATGTATTGTTGTCTTATGCACAGCCACAGCCACAGGACTAAAAGGATGGAGACATAAGGTACACCAGAAGATGCCCGGGTTCAACAAACGGAACAGGGAATGGTCTAGAAAGCACACGCCTCTTGATCTAGTGAAGACAGTGAAGAGTCCTGTGACACCTTAAACACCAACAAGGGTTTGCTTTTTGGCATAAATTTGGACCGCAGATCGCATCTTCAGCCCCGGGAAGCTTATTCCAAGAAGGACATGTTAGTCTTCAAGGTGTCACAAGAACCTGTGCTGTTTTTGCTGCCTCAGCTTCTCTCTTTGGGGGGGGGGGGGGAGATATTTTAGCAAAAGCAGAACACTTTGCTGCTTAAATACTTTCAACGCCAATTTGTCAGTACACATGAAACCCAGCAAAACCATCTGCAAGGGTGGACAGGATTCAGCCGGTCAGGCAAAGAAGGTAATATACATTAAGGTAACAACAGAGGCTCCAAGTATGCTCTGGTTACTTGAGTGCTGGACTGTGGCCAACGCCTAGACAGCTACTGCTGCCTTTAAAGGATCAAATACAGAACTTCACTTTTGATTCAAAAACCTTTTTTAAGTGCCAGTTTTCTCTTCTAATCTTTCCGACCCAATTAAAACTGAGATATCCAGGATATATTTTAGCCTTAGGGAACGGGGGCAATGCTAACATGATTAAGAACTAGATGTTTTTCTGGGAGCTGCAGCAATTCTGAAGTAGGCTATGTCTTGACTCCCTACCATTTTTAAACCATTTAAAAATAGACATTTCCTTTATATATTTACATTTCAGCTCTATCTCACCTCCAAAGAGCTTAAGGCTGCCTACTGAGCTGTCCTCCTCTCCACTTTGTCCTGACGATAAGCTTGTGAGGTAGGTTAGCCTGAGAGGATATGGGCATCTCTCCAGGATGCCTCAAGGCTACAAAGGTCTTTGAATGAGAGGCTCCCGAGTCCTGGTCCATTCATCTTCAACTACTGTTATCACACCAGGTCTCAGTTTTGAGGCCAGAGGCTGCCAGTGCAGTGAAGGTCTAGTTCCCCATGTCATACTACCATCCCAGAATGCCTCTGGAAAAGATTCAGAGTTCCTCGGCCAAGTTAGAAATCTGCATTTAAAAGGGAGCAGGTCGGAGAGGGATCCCCAATTCCTGACTACAGTGGAACCACTCATTCCCAAACCACTCCAGGGTTCCCAACTGCTCCAGAGACTGGCCCTGACAGACTCGCCATGAGCAAGTGGGGCAGGAAATAGACCGGCAGTGCTGGTTAACCTCTAGTTCACTCAATCTGCAATATAGACCTTAAGTGGTGCCGTGTGTGCGTGTGCGTGTGCGTGTGTGTGCGTGCGTGTGTGTGTGTGCGCGCGCGTCTCCGTCCATGAACTGGCCAAAAATTCCTCAACTGAAAGATGTCTGTGTTTGCTTCTCTTAAGGTGCCGTTCCAAACAGCCGGGCCCCAACCTCTCAGAGGCTGAACACCAGCAGACGCCACAGAAACCAAAGACAAAGGCCGACTGTACAGCAGTGACAAGCAGCCTCGACAGCATCCCTGTGGCTCAGAAACGGTAGGGTGCAAGTCTATAGCAGGATTGCTATCGAGGCTTAGTTCAAACGGTCAGTTAAATGGATAACAGTTTTAAAGTATTGGCTTCCCTACCTCATCATTTTCATTTCCGCTTGAACTCTTCCGAGAAGACTTGTACTGAAAAGCAAACAATTTTTGCTTTAAACTTTCAGAAGCAGCATTTCTTTTATACGAAGCAGAATCCCAGAAACTGCTTTGGACCTTACCAGAAACACTGTCTGGTTAGTACTGAGAAAATCATTATTTTAATTGAAATAAACACATTCTGGCATTCTTTTCTCGGCTTATCATTCCTTATTGTATAATATAACTGCTGCATTCTGCTGATTCCAACATATGGCAACCCTTTTTAAGATATTCTAGGTAGAGTACTCAAAAGTCCCTTCTTCTGAGGGTATGTGTGTGTATACCCTTGGACTGTGCAGCTGCCTTACGGTTACACAGGTTGCTTTTTCTCCCTGTAAGCACAGTGGGGAATTTGGCTTCTGAGCCAGATGCCTAGCACACGGAGCTCGTGTTATAAGGGTGCTTTTACTGCAATCTGGAATTTATGTTTCAGTGTTCAGTTCTCTTGATTCTCAGAAACCCCATTCCCTTCAACCCCCCCTCTTGCTCCTGCTTTTTTACTCAGCAGGCTTATTTCAGCTTGAACTATTTGCTGCTTCAGTACTGCTCCCATCTTTCATTTTTAAAAAACAGGATCTGGCATCAGCCACTGCTGTTAAAAATCAGCCTGTTAAGACTATTCTTGTACCATCTGCTCAGATAAAATGGGAAAATGTCACTGAATTAACACTATACCTATTTCCAGAGTAGCAGGTTTTGCATTCTGAGGTGCACGTACATAGGAAATTTAGGAAAATAAGGTATGAACACTGCAGCCTTTTTAGATCACCTTAACTAAGCGAGATGACAAAGACTGGAAGAATAATTTGATCACTGAATGGCTTTACGTCCCTGCAAGGGAATTGCTACTTAATGGATTCAGGATCTCTGATAACAATCCGAGACTTGGAACACAGAGATAATTCTTCCTTGCAAGCATGCATGCAAGGCCTGGAGGCTGCTGCGCGAGGGCTGGAGAAACACAGGGTAGCCCACCCTGGCCTTGTCCCCCCAAGGCCGACACAGATCAGAAGCACCAGTCTGCCTCTCAGGCAGCAAAGTGCAAACCTCACAGGCTGGCCAGGGAAGGAGCAAACTCCTGTTTGCTCTCCTCCCCCCTCCCTCCTCATCTCTACCTGACTCCAAGCCTGCAGACAGGGATCATCTGCCTTAAGAGGCGCACCACACTTGGGAAACTGCTGAGGTATTTTGGTGAAACTGAATAATTAGTTCCTGGTGCTCACAACAAAAGCAGCCTTCACAGGTACCAAGTTAACATACAAACAGAGTCAGGTACACGTTCTAGTGCAGTATTTCAGAGCACTACAGGCATCAATGTAACTTCAAGGTATGCAGAGTATAAATAATCAGTGTAACTGTAACGAAATAAGCTATCTTTCACTTTACTGTAACTTTCCCACTCACATCTGAAGAGCAAGACCAATCCTATACTAAGAGAATGTGCCTTTATAAAACCATGACCACCACCACCATCTTCAGAGTGATTCAGTGTCTATCATCAGAACATACCTTGAAATATTCTCTTCTGATCTGCTTGCTTCGCCTCCTCTCCTCATTCTGCCAGATAACGGGCTGCACATCTGGCCAGTGCTGCTCGTCTGGATGGTCCTTCTGATACTCCAGCGACTGAAGTGGGAAAGAGGTCACTTGAGCAAGCCCAGCCAGGCACACCCCGCGTGTTCACTGCAGTTTAGCCTTTGTTATTCCCCTGCATTACAGTCCGCATTTAGGGCTCACGAAACCTACAAATCTGAACTATGATGAGCTTTATGCACTTCCAGTCAAAAATGTGGGTTTCGTTTAGAATCGGGGAGCTGCTGCTTTGTCAGTGTAGAGGCAATTCATTAAGGCTTTGAAACCCAACTCTTTGTCCCAGCTAGAGTAGCCTCAATCTGTCTGTGCAGCGTGCACATGTGTTGACCTAACATGTCCCATTCATTCATTTAATCGGTATTATTCTACCTGGGACTGAACAGGATCCTGTCTGTTGCCCCAGACTACCAATAAGACGTTTGACTATGTATACAATCAGCCTGTCAAGAGAGGCATGCAAACCAGTTAAAAACCGAAAAAGCAGGGCTGGGGTGCTCAGAGACAGCCCAAGCTCTCACACCACATCAGGTGGGGAGCAAAGGGTCCCCTCCATCAGTGTTGCCATCACCCTAGAGAGGAAAGCAAACTTACAAACACACACACCCCTATGCACACGCCAGAGGCAGCAGCACTGCCTCCACATCCTTCCACACACCACTGCTAGAGAAGGAAGACATGCGCAGCCCAGCAGAAGAACCTCTTTCAACCAAGGGCTGCCTTCTTTTCTCTTTCAAGCTGGCTTCAAGATGTGCCTTCCAAGCCAAAAAAGGCAGGTGGCACAGATAAATTGTTAGGTATTCTTTTCTCTTTTTTTAAAGCAGGCTCTGATTCTAGCCTACTGTTGTGCTGCTCTGCCTGCATTTTCCTTCTTCGGCCATGGAGTGCAGGGTTAAGGGTGTGGAAGCACTGACTGCTGTTTCCAGCCATGAGGTCACATGCCTCTCCCTCCAAGGCTGGGTAGCAGAGAACCACCCGCCAAAGCAAAGGGAGAGCTTTTGGGGCAGCAGCCACAGGCAGAGAAAGGCACGGAGCTGCAGCCTCCTTCGCTGGGTATGGCAAGCCTCTCACTAGGCCAACGCTGGTCTCTCTGTGCCTTACCTGCCAGCTATACGGCGACGATGGAGAGTGTGCTTCATCGGCTGAAAGGCTAAATGCAAAACACGTGTTAATTACATTGGGGATCTTCCCGTCACAAGTGGCATTCAAAACCAAGGTGGGCAACTTCAAAATGCAAACAAGGACAGCAGGAAACAAGGCAAAGGGCTCGCCCAGTGCCAGCTCACACCAAAGAAATGCTAGTATACTAAGTGATAATTAATCATAGCCTCTGTTAAAGAATTCAGGAAGTGTATTCTCAAAGCAAAAAAAATGGTTTAAACACAATTACATGTCTTTTAGTCAGCTGAAACCCTGGAAACGCATCTTCAGCAGAACACATTACTGCAAACTTTAATGAATAATCAGCTTTGTTCAAGGCCTCTGAAAACTTAATGCCAAGATAAATTGTTGTCTCAAGTACTGGGAGGCAGAACAAGGCTTACCAGTTTAAAGTACTGCCTCAGAGAAGATTCAGATAAAACTGGCCAAGAAGAAGAGTGCTGTCATCACTTATTATGTTATCTACAGCTCGGGGTATTTTAATACACATTTCAGAGGCCCATTCCTAAAAGTACAACTGTGTCTCCACAGTTTTGGAATCGGTTTATGCTCCCGAAAGGTTAAGGGGCAGCTTTTGAGAAAGAACGGTGTTCTTCCAAACCACCTTCATCCTTCTCACCCAACCTAAGGCATTAAGGTCTCGTCCAGACTATTCTGAAACAAAAGCAAACACCATCCATACCTTTTTTCAGAGTCCACAGCCTGTTTGGTTCGGTTTCTCGTGCTTGCCGAGGTGGAATGATTCAAAAGCCTAAAATCAAAAGACCAAAGCATGTAATTCGAAGCCCGGAAAAAAAACACAACATTCTGAAATGGCTCAGATTCAACTAGCTTCTTGTTTGTGTTTGTGCTTTGTTTGTTTACTGACAACTTGGGCAAATATTCCCCAGCCTTCTCCGCCTCACTCTTGCTTTCTCACTCTGTCCGCCTTCCCCAGCATCAAAGCCTCCAGGTGGGCAGGGCCTGAACTCCCAAAAACACCCAGCCAGCACAGCCTCCAGGCTCACTCAGCTGGGGAAGAAAGCTGGGGAAATCGGATCGCTGCTCTCCTCCCTTTGCAAAGAACACCACTTGGCTTTTTGGGTAATTTCCTAGCGCTTTTAACCATTGATCAGAGGTTAAGGGACCAAAAGAGGCAGGCACGTGAGAATCACTATAAAACATTAAGTCTAGTCAGAGGGCTAGCAAAGAAGACAGCAGAGAACAGATGGGACAGGAACAGTGAGGAAGTGAGGTTTTGAACAGGAAACTTGAGAGAAAAGGTCAAGGGAAAAAACAGGCAGCAGCCACTATTTGCCATCACTCTGGGCAGGAGCTGAAAAGCATCCTCCCTTATTGTGTAAACTGGGATTTGACCTGGAAGCCAAAAGAAGCCAGGTGTGAAAGAGAGACCCAAGCCTCAGGATGCAAGAAAATATAATACCTCATTTCTATCTATAAATGCCCAACGCATTTCGGCCTGAATTTACGGCCTTCCTCAGGAATATTATTTTTTGGTCCACGTTAGATTTTCTTCCTTTTTTCACTGTTTGTTTGTCTATCTCCACACAGTTCTCATAGATTAGTTATAACTAGTCCTAAAGTCAACCCTGATGAAGGTCGGCATGTAATTTTCAGGAAGATAAGCCATGTTAATCTTTTCAGGGCAAAGACAATAAATGAAACTTGAGTCTCAGAAAACTTTTTTTCCTTTTTCGGCATATAGTACCTTAAAGAAAAATCAAAATCAAAGGCTGGGTGAGTTTGCACTATTCGTGTTTCCTTCCTTGTCACAATTCAACACCTTTCCCCACTACATGCCTGCCCTCAGTTTGGATAAAATGTACTCTAATCCCCTCCTCTCAAATACTTCTTTGCCAGCATAGCAAGACGGTTGCCGGAAACAATGTCAGTGTGTGTCACACTGCTGCCACCATGTGACAATCATGCACTGGAAACACTGAATACCTGGATGCGCGTCCTGCAACCCTGGTCCTCTGGAAAAGCTTTTCACTGAATGAAGTTCTATAGCTTAATGGCCTCCGTCTGAATTCATATGTCATGTACACCAAAACCCAAAGGTGGGGGAAGGAAGCAGTAGAAAGGGACAGGAAAGGATAGGGAAAGTCCATTAGTACAGTAAGCAGAAAGGATAGAGGATAGTTTTAAACTGAGTTAAAAAAGCAAAATGCTCAACAGGTCGAACTGTGCACTGCGGAGTTTTCTGGGGGCAGCGGGCAAGAACTGGAGGATTTTCCACAATCAGACTTTTAAAAAGCACGCTGGAAATGTTTACACGTCTTATGCAGCAACTTTTCAAATTCTAATGTATATATAAATTATATTTAAAAATAGGTCATTTATTCTCACTCAGTAGCTAACTCTAAATAAAGGAAGACAGTCACAATCAGTTGAAAATGTGTTGTTCTTATTTTAATTTGAATGCAAAAAATCACTGCTTAATCTACCCATTTTAAAGTGGATAAATTATACCTAAATGTTAGAGTTCGCAGATTCCAAATCTCAAATGCCTAACTGATTTTGTCCATAAATTCCAGTGCACACATACTATTTACCACACAAATTTAAAATACTGTTTCTACATAAAACGCAAGTGAAACACATATGGAGAATCACTGATGGATGTAATTTATGAACTACATACCTGTTCTTCTGTTCCTGCTGCAGTAGCTGGGCAGCTATTTTCCGCAGGTCGGTTACTTCTTTTAATTCATCATCTTCCTCTGCCAGTACTTGTTCTTTCTGAACCCTAAAATTTTACACCAATATTTATGTTCTTTATTAGTCATGCAAGCATGCCAAACAACACAACTGTTGGAAAGGAATAAAAGAGATGCCCTCTCTCTCTCCCATCTCCCATCGTAGAATCCCTCGGAAGTCAAGCCAAGAGACCCACCTCTTTTCATCCGTCTGGTCTTCATGTGGTTCCGTCTTCTGAGACTTCTCGGTCAGCTTCCCTCGTTCCTTACCGATTAAGAGTATATGGGGAGGAGGAAAAGAAAAGGAGTGAAAGGGTCCACATTAGTGAACTTTACCATTGGAAGAATACTAGATTTGCTAACAATATACTTTTAAAATGTTGCCACCTTATTATAAGAGATTGATGGCCCAGTTTGCATATCTCCTTGGTCACAGGAAGCCACATCCTCGGAACTGGGATCAAGGTAATCACACACCTCTGGGTCTATTGATTAAGAGCGAAGACAGTAGGAACGGGGTCAGATAGAGAAGATTTAAAGTTTAAATTAAGAAAATTGGCTGACTATGGGGAATGTGTGAGCCTCCAAATGATGAGAGGACCTTTCTAACTCTCAGCCATGCTAGCTCTGAAGGAGCTTGCTGGACAGCAACCTCTGGAGGCCCACACCTTCCTCATCCTTCTTATAAACACACCCATCCCCTGAGGCTCCATGTAGGAAAGAGTATGCATATTTTACACATTCCCCTTCCCCTCAACATAAACAAACCACCCCACTTCCCAAAAGGATCGTGGCAACACAGGACTCCTCTGTAAAGACAAACAGCAGCCAAGCCAAACCAAGCTGCCATCTTGTTCATTACATAATGATGTTCAAATGAGGCCAAGACTGTGATTAACACAAGGACACTATTGTGCTTCCAGTACCAGTCCGACAACCCTGAACCACAGCTCAGGACAGGGGTGGACAAATCTCCCATGCCACCTGAAAGCCACACACCCCACGATCAATATATTTATATAGCTTTTTTTTTTTGCATGCAGCATTTTTTGCCCAAATCAGACTTGTGGGTCCCTCAAGCAACCACCAACTTAAAAAATAAACTAAATGGTCGCAGTCCAGGCACTGGTTCGTTTTAATTTATTGTTGTTGTTTTCTGGACACACAGGCCTTCTAGTGAGCCTTGAGTGACAAAGGTTTAGTATCTGGGCTTGCCAAAGTCGCCCACCCATTTTCAGGTCTATAGACCAACCCTGGCACTGTAAAAACCACTTTTTATAGTGTCAGGTTTGGTCTATAGACCTGAATCTGAGACACTTCTCTTTTTAAACTAACCACTACTTGGCCTTATGCCTGACAAACAGTCAGTTTCTATTTTAAACTGTAGTATACTGGGATAAACTATGGTTTGTCGTACTTCCTCACTATAAACCACTGAATGAGAATTCCCAGTTTTGTCACAAAGAGAAACTCCATATTCTAGCCTGGCAGAGGTTAGGATTCACCTTTATGAAGTTCAGGTTTGTTTCCTAGTAACTGATTGTCGTTTCTGAGCGTCTGCTCCCTTGTAGATTCCGATACCTGAGAGTGAAGGCTGATTGTGTCATCATCAGATGGCTGAAAAAAGCAGTTAAGAGTATAACCTGCATATTCTACTTGTTGTTCTGCTAAACCTTGCATCAGAAAACAATCCTCCCAATCCTCACCAGCAGAGAGCAGAGGGAAGGGTATGGCTCTGGATGACAGGCTTACGCATACTCTATAGGTCAGTTCCCATACCCTTTAGACTCTATGGCTCATCCAACAGAGAAATTCAGACTCTCTTCCAAGTGTTAATGCCAAAAGCATCACACGCCACCACATGTACTAGTTCTGTTTGCTCAACGTTCACACATGGACACTTTAGAGTGATTTGTTTTACCGCCTTGAGTTTGTAAGAGATGTATTTCATCTCAAGGTACCTAATATAGTCAACCCTCAACTTACGAATGGCCCTAGTTATGAACATTTCCTCTCATAGGAAAATATGGACTCGACTTGCGAACTTAGATTCGAGTTACGAACCAAAAAAACCGTGTGGGAGGCGGGGAAAACGCAAAATTTGAACTTTCAGTTAATCACTGGTCAGTGAAGAGGGTGCCTATCTGCTTCCCAGCATTTTGTGAGTGGATTTGGAGTCTTCAGACTGCCTGGTATTGCCTGGTACAGTGCTGTACGGATTGTATTTTTAATTTTTGGCTTTTTTTATTTTTGGATTTTTGACATTCTTTTTTTAAGCACAGAGACTGCCTGTTCTGGGTGAGTACACTGTATGTTTTTACTTTACTTGTACTGTACAGGGTTTTTTGCAGCTTGGTGGGGGGGTGTAGGGCTAGGTGGGGGGTCTTGCATTGTTTTAAAATGTCTGTGCCTGTGCTTAAAATGTGGGTCCAGAGTCTTTTTGTGCTGTGGAATGGTTGCTGGTTTCTGTGCCATGCTGTGGAGGGGGTTGTGTTTCTATTTTCTGATGGGTCTTGAAAGGTGCTTTGTTTAAAAGGTGTTCCCTCCCTCCTTTGCTGCTGCCTCTTTCCCCAAAAGGTGCTTGTCTTGCCTGAAAAGGTGCTTTTCAAGGTGTTCTGTTGAAAAGGTGTCTGTTCCCTCCTTCCCTCCCTCTTTTCTTTCCTTTTTTTAAAACCTAAGTCATCTTAGGTTAAAAGGAAAAAAAAGAGAAAAAATTCTGCCCTAGTGGTAGGAACGGATTAACTGGCTTTGCATTAGTTCCTATGGGAACTAATGATTCGAGTTACAAACCACCCCTCGACCTAAGAACCAAAAACAGCTGGAACAGATTACTGGTTTTCAATGAATTCCTATGGGCTGATTCGAGTTACAAACTTTTCGACTTACAAACTTCCTTCCAGAACAGATTAAGTTTGTAAGTCGAGGGTTGACTGTAAGAGGCCTGTTTATTAAACAAAGTGGTAAAAGTCAAGCTTCAGAATGCTGGTATTAAGGACAAAGTAACAAAGCATGTAAGCCATCTTATTGTACCTCGGAGCAATTTTAAACTTATATTTGACAGAAGGAAGTGGAACATGTACTGTGGTCAAACTTTCTGAGGCAACATAAAGCAAAACATGTACAAAACAAACAAAAAAGCAAAAAGAAACAAAAAGCCAACTGCCTCTTCCACCACTTTCTGCTGAGCAAATGAAAAAAGGGCAGACTTACTTCTGTTGTGGATAATCTTTTATCCCCGTTATCGCTACCAATGCCAGAGTCTGGGCCGTGGTTTTTATTGGGATAGAAATCTTCCATACTGTAATGAAGAAGAACCTTATTGGGACAAATGCCCTGAGGCAGGTATTGGGTGTTTTTTTTAAAATGATAAAGAGCAATCCTCCAAACACAGCAAGATGGATGAGTGTAGAGATTTTACTACTGAAAGGGAAGTCCTGTTTTGTGCTGCTGGGTGAAGACAGAAGACTGAGGTAGAAGGGAATGTGCTGCCTGCCGACCCTGACTCAAGGACATCTTCAAACAGTGAGTGTGAGTGTTCTGCCCGAAAGAAAGCCTAATAGAAAGCCACTCCTTTGGTTTCACAGGTTCATCACGCTTTTAGCACAGTATGATTCTCTGGCAGACTCTACTCCTTCACAGCCAAAAAAAAAGACAGACTCACAAGCTTGTAGGCAAGGAGTCACCAGCATTATTCTCAGCAACATGGCTTAGCACACATGTTCACCATCTCTCAGTGGAGATGCGCCAGGCCCTTTTCCTCCCAATATTCAGAAAGCATTAAAAAAACCTCCTTTTTAGAGAAGCATTTCAAGATATCATAACTGCTGATTTTAGGTTATATGTTGATTTTCCCCCCTGACTTTGTCATCACCATCTCAGGTTTGATAGGGATTGTTGCTATATTTCTGTGGGTTGGGTGGGGGTAGATGCTTATTTGTATGTGTTATATTATGTTGGAAACTGCTCAGAGTTGTGGTGTGCCACTAGATGGCAGAGTATACAAATTTAATTTTTCTCATCCTCATCTAGACGGACAGGTATGGATGAAGAGAGAAAGCAAAGGAGCACCTGCTCTATAAACAAAGTGTATCCGAGATCCCATGACTTACCACAGTAAGTGGCAACTAAAGTAGGCCCATGAAATCAATGGGGACTTGGGGAGTCAACTCCTCCGTGAGTTCCACTCATTTAACAGACCCGGGCCAGTTGCAGCTTTCGATGCTACGCAACAGGATTTTAATATTACAAGATGCCACTGGGGAAGGGCAAGGGGGCGCATGTGGCACTAGCTACCTTTTTGGTTGCCAATCATGCACCAAGCTGTGCCCAGGTCTCACCATCAAATACAGACAGAAAATCAGTGAAACTGTTTACCGGACTGCCCTTCCACACATGGGGAAATGCAAAAGGATTCCGGCCCTAACCTGAAAGTTGTCACAGAGCCCACGAAGCAGGGAGACTAAAATTTATACACGATGAACGCTTTCTGTTCTTTGTTTTCATATCAGTGGTGAGAAGATTTTCTCTGTTCTTGTCAGTTTGCTCTACCTGCATTCCACTTGCCTTACAATATACTACGGCGAATTTCTTTGGCAAACTACCGCTGCCCTGAATATGTATCTTTCTTTAACTTACATATGAACTTATATAAAACCCGAATTCTTTATTATCCAGACACGGTTATCCAGTCCATAAACACAATTCAATTCATTATTTAACAAATGATTTGTTTTTAATAAAGGGCCACTAATTCAACTCTACATACAGCCACAAGTCCTCCTCTTCCCATCCAGATGCAAGAAGTACAAAAGACTGGACATTTCGATTCCAATCTAGGTTTGTTCCAATAAATCATGATTTAAACCAAACAGAGTCTTGACCAACTGGGCCTCATGACAAAGTCATTAAATTAAACTGGAAAAGGTAGCCAGATCTCCTCTCACTGACACCTGAGGATCAAACAAGCTTTTCCCCATTCCTATGAACTATGCTGACTTTTTGCTGCACACACAGGGGACTGCTGTGGACAGGAAGGGGACAGAAAAGTTTAAAAGGTTTGATGTACGGCAACTATAAATGGTTCTTCACCACACACAGTCTAACAGAATGTGCAATTGCCATTATGCTTGAATTATTAACGGAAATGACTCAATGCAAGCAGATCTTGCACAGAGCTGCATGAAATCTGAAAGAATAGCAGCTGGGGGAAAGCCATTGTAAGACTGAAATAACCATCATTTAACAGCGCCGTAATTACCACAATGAAGCAACAACACCACACTCAATCTTGCCAGATTTCACAAGTTAAACAGGGCTGGAGACCACTAGGGAACACGGCCCAAAACACCAGAGAGCCACAGCTGCCCATGGGGGTTAGCAGAACTGGACAAGACCAACCAAGGGCCTAAGTGGCTTCGAATCCCACTTCCTGTGCTCCTAAACAGAACCCATGGTAGAATTTCAGAACTTGACAAGCACTCCTTTTACATAGTTCTGAAAAGTAAAGGCAACTTTACCTGTCTGTGAGTGGCTGGGAAGGAATCCTTTTGCCCAGGGAGGGTAGATCCAAAGAATCTGGCTTTTTATCCATTCTGAGGCACGCCTGAATGCTGAGGAACTTAAATATGTGTACTCTGCCCTTCAAACATATCTGTTGATAAACATATGGGAGGAAAATATAAATAAATCCTCAAATGCTACAAATTTACAAAAATTACAGTAATCTCAAAACATTGTGTGTTTGTCTGTCCCTTGCAATCTAGCTGCACAGCTAACTGCCAATGTTTTCTACACACACTGGTCCTTGCTGTAATAAAAATGTAAATGCTTTACATTTCCCCTTCCACCTTAGTGGAGCCTATTCAGAACTGGAGCACTTGGCCTTTCCCAAGTTACAGAGACATGCCCTCACTCCCACTGCTTCTCCAGAGATACATCCAAATGAACACAAAGAGGTGATCAAGTACAAATGGCACTTTCACAATTGAACTCTTGCCCAGAACTGCCCGTTTCCTTACTCCACAGGCAGTTGGGCGAATGAGTCTCTCATGCTAACCCCCCCCCCCACTTCGAAACAAGACAAAGGAAACAAAATTAAATAAAGGAAGGACTTTATCAAACCTGTGCCGGTGGGATCTGCATTGGGTTGTTATCCAAAATGATTACTTGCAAGTGACGCAGCTTTCTGTAACAGACTGGTATCTCTGTGATTTTGTTACAAGAGAAATCGAGCTTGACCAAAGGGAGATCTCCCAATTCTGTTCGTGGAAAAGAAAAAGAGAAGGACAGAGAGATTCAGGTATCACAGAATACTTACAGGGGTTGAATCAGGAAAAGGTAAAATGAGCCTCACTGCAGACATGCACTCTTCTAAAGCCATTTTTGCGGTCATGGGGCCCGTCAAGACACCTGCTTTGGGAGATGCCCTTTTCTCCTCCTAGAAATTTCTAAAGTTGTGATTTCCCTATTAAATGGGAGGGAGACCCATGCAATGCACCTTTCTTAGTCTTTTGGACCCCCAAAAAACAAAACAGGAGTGAAATTTCAGAAACCCAAAATAATCATTTTCCGATTCTCTCCCCCCCCCTCCAGGCTTTACCTTTAGGATCCCAAAGGTGGGCAGTTAGGCCCCAGACACCCCTAAATGCCCCCCCCCACTTTAAATGAATTATAAGGAGGCTAAAAGAGGGTGGTGGGTAGAAGCTTACCATCAGGCAACATATGGAGATTATTTCTTCTTACATTTAATTCTTTGAGTGACTGCAGTTTTCCTATTTGCTGGGGAAGGACCTGGATCTCATTGCAGCTAATATCCTAAGCAAAGAGACAAGGTGTCAAAATGCCAGATCCCTTGGCTGAAAGCAGCTTTGAAAGATGGCTTAAGGAAACAGGTGTGTTGTAACAGGAAAGATCTCAAGCTTTCCCTTTTAAACAGAAGCATTAAATGGATTAGAGACTGTAAAAAAGGGAGAAGGGGAAGGACATGTCATAACACAAGAAATAAGATTTGGGCTTTCCTTTTTTAAAAGGTGTATTTCTCAACCCAAATACTCAAATAAGTCAGAATTCTGCTCATACAAGATGACACTAGCATGATGTGAGAGTAAAGATATGAGTAGATAGGTAGAAACTAGGGTGGAGAAATGTCTTTTTCCTAAATCTGGAGGGTTCAACGTTATGACAAGGACTACCCAGTTCAAGAAAATAAGACTTTCTGAACTCCTGCCCTAAAATAACTGGATGGTGAAGGGGTAATTTTTGCTCTTTTGTACTGCCTGTAGTTGGACTCACTGCGCATGAAGTTGGAGCTGAAGACAAGCTGCAGGTTAAAATTATTTAAAGCAAAGGTAACTTTAATTAAAGTTTAATAACTTTAATTATTAACAATGATAATTACATGCCATCAATTCAATACAACTTATGATGACCCCATCCAGAGGCTTCTAAGCATACACTCAGAGGCAGGTGTCCACTCCCTCCTTCTGGGTGCGCCCTGACACTGTGCAGTTTACCCAAGGTTATGCAGGCTGACTACTCACTCCTACAAGGCACAGTGGGGAATCAAACTCCCAATCAGACATCTAAATGGCGGAAACATGGAAGGGGTGGGAGGCAAGGAAACTCACCAATTCCATTAGATCTTTCAACTTTCCAATCTCTTCAGGAATGGACATGAGCTTATTATTGCTGACAACCAAAACTTTAAGTGGCAGGTCAAACAGATATTTTGGCAACGTTGATAACAGATTTCGACTAGAAAGAGGCAAGAAAGTACATGATTAATAGATAACTGTTCTCATTGTTTACATTTTCAGATACACAGGCTCCTTAAAACCAAGACGTGTTCTCCCAAAGTGACAATATTTTTACTTCTGGGTAAATTCCTTATACAGGAAATAATAGTTATCAGGTGATACAATACCTTCATGCCATAACTGCTCTTTCTATTAAAATTCAAAGCAAAAACTTCCAACAAATTTGAATCGTGACCTGAAATTTCATTTTACTAATTTATTCTGACTTGTGGCTTGAGGCTGGAAGAGAGCCAAAGCACAAACGAAGACTTCACACCTTTATGTACTGTATTATCTTTCCAGTTCATTAGATATAAGCTACAACACTCTATTTCCAAAAAAAAGAAAGAAAGAAAAATAAATAAAGGGGAAAAAAACACAATCACCTGATGGGATTTGCTGACTTATTAAGAATGTGAATATCTGACAACATGGCATCGTATTTCAGATATAAAATCTTCCATTTTATTCATCCAAAAGAGGCCAATACGCTGAGACTGGTGGTGGAGGATTTCTGCACACAAAGCAGCTATAAAACCACTGTAGTTCATGATCAGATCAGAAGCAAAATGAACCTGGAAGCACAACTTCCCTTTGGGTGGTTCTGTAAGATCCTTAGGGGCAGTGGTTAAAAGGACTTAGCGGGTAGCTAACTACCAGCTGATCATCCTAAAACCACTCCAGATGGGAACTTCTCTCCCATGTGTCAAAGTCATCCAAAGGAGATTTCACAAGACCCCCCTCTACAGGCTCTTTCATTACTGGGCTTATCTGAGGAGTTAGGAATCCTTTCCTGATAACAACAGCAAATTAAAATCTCTGTCAGTCTGTCTGGTTGCTCTCCGTCCTCTCCTCTGAAAACAGAATGAACAAATGCTTTCCTTCTCCCTGAAATCTGTTTATAAAGCAAAGGATAGTTATAGTTCCCTGCAATCTTCCGCCATACCTGGCCCCCACCACTCTTTCCTCCATTTGTACATCTTCAGCACCCCTGTTAGTCTCTTTTGTATGCTGCTCTGGTTTTAACACTGAGATCCCCCAGTGGGTTGAATGGATCCTGCCTAACAGTTCCTTCAGTACAACAACCTGTTCCTTCAAAACAAGTTGCCACAAACTGGATGTACAGAATTAGGAAAACTTCTTTCTAAAGGGTACAGATGAGATTTTAAAGTTAGAAGGACAACTGACACGCTAATGAGAGATGCTGGTCATTCCATTTCAAAAAGCTTACAAGAGCCAGCTATAAGAAGACACTGTTTTTAAAAGCCGACAAGATGTTCCAGGTTCTGCAACACCAGAAGGCCACATTATTAAGAATGGTTTTCCTACAGGAGTATGCTTTGGAGGAGGAGCATACGATTACCATATTCCCATTTTGCCATGTAAATGCAGAGGCATTGGGCAAGAGGGAAACTCATTATTTCTTCAGATATAACACTTCCCCACCACCACTAATGCAGGAAAAGCCATCATGTGCAAAGTTGCCAGTATTCTCTCCCAAGCCAAAAAGGGGACATCCAGTGAAGGTAGTAGACACAATGCTCACACAGCACACCAACATTCCTTTCTGTCAGAAAATGTAATTGTTTCTCCAGTGCTGTAGTCAGTCAAGCCATTTTTGCCCCACAGGCATGCAGGATCAGCAAAGCTCTTTCAGCATTAGATGAACTCCTAGCAGCTGAAACTAAAATAATTGCAAACTTTTACCTGCACCTTTCAAACATCATAATCTGAAAAAAGAATGCCAGGGGAAAAAAATTAAGACTTCCCTGAAGAGTTACTATTTGGTAGCTTCTATAATTTACAGACTGCAAAATACTTCTCCAGTCAATTTCCCCCAGAGAAAGGTGGGAGGGAGGAGGATGACTGACATTTTGATGAGCTGAAAGGCTACCTTGGACACCAAGTTATTATGCATAGATGGCAATAACAATTACTCACCTGATATTGAGATATGTTAACATCTGTAGGTTTTTAATTGCTTCAGGGATAGATTTGATGCAGTTGTGATACAAGTTCAATGTCTCAAGTGGAGCAAACTGCCACACTTCAGGAGGAATTTCAGTAAATCTGTTCTTGGAAAGATCTAGGAAAAGAAAAGGGGAAAGAGACCCTTTCACTAAGTCTTCCACTTATTTCTGGGGAAAAGCGTAAGGCACGTATTACCCATGAAGGTTGATGAAAACTCTAGAATAACATCTGACAAAGCTAAAATTGGAGAAAATATTTAGCATTCTCTGGGCATGTGAATGGAAATCCTTCTCCTGCTCATTTCTGATCCTGAGAATGCGTCCCCTTCCACTCTTATTTAGAACAACCAACAGAGGCAAGAAGGGCTTCTGAAGATGGGCGTGCCACAGCCCTGTCCTATAGGCCTGGAAAGAAAAAAAGACAAGCTACGGCTTCCTTCAAGAATCCATCCTTCTCAAAATCTCTAACAACCATTGTTCAAAGAAACTATATTCTTTAAAAAATTGATTTCTCATCCTCATGGCAGTAGCTGGTCTCTCCTGACTGGGAAAAATCCACAATTCTAACTTTTCCTGTGAACTCTTTGGAGCAACCCTTTAACCTCCCTCCTAAACCCCAAATATATGCAGCTGTGTGCAATGTTTCCTCTAATTTTCAGCCAGCACGGAGTGCAAGCCCCATCCCAACCCACACGTGGCAGGTTCCACACATGACTGGAACTCAATGGGCAGCAACACTGGCTGTGTGCACGTGGCACTGATGCAGTGTGGCGCAGCCATGCACCTAAGCAGCTATGTGAGAACACTGGCTATATGTGTTGGCATGCCTCTCCTGCACTTTACCCCCATCTGGTGGAGTGCTAGTGTCTTTTCCTCTCTCTCTCTCTCTCTCTCTCTCTCTCTCTCTCTCACACACACACACACACACAGAGAGAGAGAGAGAGAGAGAGAGAGAGAGAGAGAGAAGGGCAGCAACGGCTCCTTCTCTGTCTTACCTTGTCCAGCAGCTGGCATACAAAGACTCTAATACAGGTACTGAGAGTAGATTGAGAACTTCAGACATATAATGCTCAGCCTTACCAAGACATTCTCCTATCACTGCTGGGATACAATGTCTTAGTAATCCATGTGCCAATAAACCTAGGCTATGAAACACCCACACTGTCTACGGAGAAACTCAGCTATTCGTAGTATTTAAAATGATTCTTTTCAATCTGCAGACATTTCCTCTGTCTATCCAAAAATTTAATAGACCTTTTCAAAGGGCTGGTGGGGAAAGCAAGAGAAAAAAATTGTGTGATCAAGCGTAGCTCACTACTGATTTTACAAGATGTATAAAGAACACCACATCCCTTTGTGCTCTCTCTACCATCATATGCAAAGAATAAAACAAAAGCGAACTCAAAAGGCTGATGAACACTTCCCCAAATCACAGCCTTTCCTTCCCTGTCTTTAACATCTGTCGCGTAGGCCATGGTATTGCCACCACAAAAAAGGAAACTAGAAGACAAGAACTTCTCTGTCTCCTGTTTAAAAAAAAAAACACAGCCTTGTAGAGAGCTAGAATGGCTACCTGCAAAAAGCTTATAATAAAACAATTATCTCCCAGTTAAAATATAAACTTAGAGGTATTTTGCCACTGTATTTGAGAAAACGTAGTCCTTTTTATTTGATTTATCCCAGCCATTTTAGAGCTCCACAAGGTCCCCCAAAACAGCTAAACACAACTTTACAATACTATTTATTTTAAATAACGATAACCAAGGCAGGCACACAGAACAGCAGCAGGCTATACAATACTGTGGAGAAGGATGTGAGAGCTGTAAAGGGTGCAAAACCCTGAGACCACATAGGCTTGGAGGCCCTGCCATAGAAGGAATGGCTGAAGTATGTGATTCCTTTGTGAAGGCCTTCGGTCTGCCCAGAATCAGCAGACCATCATCACGTATGGCAGGCATACAACAGAAGCTTATAAAATAAATGTCCAATGTGGCCAATTTTCTTTCTCCCTGTCCCACAACGCTAACATATCTCAATGGTCCAATCTCACTTGGCAGCCAGTAGGCGCACGTAAAAGGAAGGAAGAACCTCACATCCATCAGAATATATGGAATATAGAGACTGCAGAGATGGCCACTGGCTTAGAATGCTTTAGGAAGGGAACAGAGAAGGAAGTGAGCAGGCAAATTCATGGGGCAGGCCAGTCTATCAACAACAATTAGAGCCTGCATGTGTGACAGGACAGTATGCCAATAACTGGAGGAAAACCACAGGGGAAAATAGTTACTTTCATGTCCATCATGTCACTTTCCATGATTACCTGTCTAATTACTGCTGGAGAAAAGTTCAAGGTCTGAAAACATTTCTTCTTTTAGACTACAACTCCCATAACGCTTAGCCAGCATGGCCAGTGAACCTTCCCATGGTCTGGAAAAGTTAAAAATTAAACCTGGCCTGCTCTAGAGGGTCTCTCCTCACAGCGGGCATCCCATATTTGCAGTAAACTCACTACAACCAAGGAATCAGGAAGATTTCATGACTCAGCAACAATTAGCATCTACTGCGCCAGACAAAAAATTATAACAAAGATGTTGTAGAGGTCACATGTCCATCATTAAATGACTAATGATAGTGTAGCAATCAATCTGCATTGCAGGATGCTACAAACTCCTAATTACTTTTTGCACTGAACTTCACACCTCTTGATAAAACAGCCTCTTGACACCAGACAAATCCTTTACAAATTATGGCAAAGGTCTCTAAAAATGTTCTACAATGCCAAATGCTGCCAATTATTCCTTCCTGTAGATAAACCCTCTCTGTTCTCTGGATCTAGTTGTGCACCCATCCTCCAATATTGTAAAAAAGAATGCCTTGTATTTTCAGCTCTACAAGGAGGGGAAGATAGATACTCCTCTGGCTCTAAACCATCTGCACTATATTTTCTTGCCACTCCCAGTGGCAGAAAAAGACCATTTATGGAGCTCACAAATCAATACTTTCCTCCTCTCATTAGTTGGGCAGCAGGGAGAAAGTGCTGGGATCCCACCAGCTTCAGGGGTTACACAGGGAGCGGCCAGTGATTACAGAGATCACAGCAGCAAGTGGCAGAAGTGGTGAATTCTTCAGATCAGTTCATCAACCTCACCGCTTTTTAATCTTGTGGATTCCTGAAGGCCCAGAGGCTGCCATCCTCATTCTGCCCATCCCACATGTTTTAAAAGCAGTATAGTTTAGTAGCTGAGCCTCCTTTCCTTCTTTAAAGACGACAGCAGTTCGCCTGTGTATCTTGTTCTTTTTTTTTTATTTTACCCCTATCTCAATGCAGGCTCTAAGGCAGCTCAAAACATGAGTTAAAACAGATAGCAACTTTAACATGCCTTATCTGTTGTATTATTTTGCAAAATTAATGCAGAACAAGTATCTTACCATATCGAAAGCAAGCACTGGAGTAAAACAATTTAAACATATCCTAGGAATCAAGCGGCTGCTGAAACCCCTTGAGTTCTTCATCTGTCACTCCCCCTACCTCCTTTAAATCATATGACAAAACTGTCACAAACTCATCATCCCCTTCACTATGGGGGCATTCCTAGCAGTAGTAATCCAAAATTACTTAATCCCTGGAGCTCTACCATCTTAGTGTCACCTGCAAACAGAAGTGTTCAGGCAGATAAAAAAAATTCACTCCTGGTTATAAGGACAGCCTCCCAGCTTCTATATGCTTGAATGTTCCCCAGGGACTGCTTGTATGCCTAGGACTGATTCATGAATATATGTATGAACACAGGCAGGAAACAATGGCTCCCTCTACCCCCCCTTTTTTTTTCTTTTCCTCAATAAAACACAGCCATGGAACAACCAAAGAGAAAAGCAGGTGCATATGTTCAACACCTGCTTTCAGTAAAACCTTTAGGTTTGCAACAAAAAAACCTTCCACTTCAAACAACAGAACTGGTACATGCCCACAAGGTGCATTTTCAGGTTACAAAAAGTGGTAGGGCTTCCTAGCATATGCAATTTTTAAAAAAGGAATTATATCCAAGATGCTCTCTCATATCTCCAACCCCATTAGCTCCAGGGGCTCCTCAATCAAGCTACAATATTCAGACTTATTTCTCTGCATGTTGCAAAAGCCATAATAAACCACAAGATTAGACTCAGAAATCCATTAAAGCTTGATATGTGGAGCTGAAGAGCTGCAAGAAATAACCTAGTGGCAGGACTTGCTAGCCTCACGGGCTAAATGATTACAGCAAGAGAATAACCTTGGTACTCTTGCAGCTCAATCCTGAGTTCAACGGGTTTTCTCTCTAGGTAAGTGGGAGAAGGACTGCAACCTTAACATGTACACCTAAAGTGGCACTTAACTACTGAGCAGGAAGCATTTCTGACCAGATATGTCTAGTACTGCCTTGTTAAGGACAACAGCTGATAGTTCCAATCTGTAACAAGGACAGCAAGGCTTTGCACCAATACAGTGGTATTCAACGTACATTAACTGGTATTTACAATCTAGTCTAATTCTAGGAAATGTAAGAATTCACTTCATTGCCAAACGCGGTTAGTAATCATCAAGTGTTTTTCAGATATTAATGTTTATGAGAAGAAGATCACGAACAAGTTTACATAGGCTACGTAATTGCAAAAAATAAGTAGAGAGGTCTTAATGTAACAGAGTACACAATAAAAATACAATGCAAACATCAGATTGTGTGACATACAAATGCCAGCTGTATCCTCTCACCTACTCTGGACATTGTAAGACCCCACAATGTCATCCACAGCATCACCAGGGAATGATTAATTTGCTCATTATATAAAATTTTGGGCAGAATCCTACTGTCACTATAACACTTGGATGCAGGAAATTACACAAGACTTCATAGCAAATTTCTGCTCCTTTACTAAGTGTGGGTTGTGCTCCTGATTTCTTCAGTTATTTTAAAAAAACAACTATGCAAACTTAATATTGTAGACATTTGCAAGCCAACATACACCTCCATGAGGTTTCTACAGATAGTCATGTCTGCCTGAATGCTGTGTTTGTTTAAAGCTTGGTCCTGTGCTGACTCAGAAAGATATCACATTAGCCAAGGCTGGGGATGTGATCTGACCCATTCTTATCAGAGCTTAAATGCTATTCTCTCACACAGACTTACTCAGACAAGTTACCCATCAGTTGAAGCAAACAGAGATGGGTGATCCAAGGTCATGTTTTATACACTTACAAGACAGCACGTATGGTATTTCTTTCAGATCAAATCTTTAAGGACTTTAAAGGAAAACACAAATACTGGATATTGTTTGTTCACCTTAAAACCATCTCGTCACTCTTTCCTACAGATTAAGAAAGCGTTCTGACAAGAAGCCCAATTCATGTGTTGTCTGACAACACAAAGGCCCTGTGCTCAGAACCACTCATGAGACTGTCTATTCTGAACAAGAACAAAGAAGCACAGCCACGAGAAGGCATTTCCAGAATCTGACATTTTGGATGTAAACAAAGACAGATCCTGGTAATTAAATGCAGGTTAAGTTGCCACTGGCAAGGAGCACTTTTTCACTGCAAACTTTCTGTAGGGTAAAGAGTCTTAAACTGCTAAATTACACTGTGCTTTACACATAACATCCGTAGTTTCCCTGTTCTGTTGGAGAAAACAATAAATTAAGGCTGATTTTTCCATTTCTGCTGATTCCTACTGCTTTCCATTTCAGCTGACTCCTACTGCTTCTGATTAATCAACATTTGGGGTAGGAGACATGGTAAATCACAATCATTCTGGACAATCTACATCTAATATATATTTACTCATAATATCCTGGCCAGCAGAGGTGGTGGTGAAGACTTCTGGGAGTTGTAGTCCAAGAACATCTGGAGGCCCAAGGTTGGGGACCACTGCATTATATTGTTAGCCCAGTGCAGAATAATAACATTGTGATCAACACAATCCTGACAAATGTAAAAAGTCTGATGGAACCACGATAACCTAATGAGATCCTCACAGAGACTGGTGATGAGGACATTTCATCTGCTAAGGCTTTCCAGTTGAAAGGTGGGCTTCAAGACTCAACACAACATCACACGTCTGATCATGCACCATTACGCCAACATTCCTTGACTAGGAAAAGGCACTAGAAAGTACAATTCCATACAATAACTATCATGGTTGCTTGCCCTGACAAATCGCCACTGTTTCAGGAGGAACAATTTAAACAGTAAGCTTTGCAGCAGAGAAGAGGGACAAAACAATCCTACTATTATTTCAGCCACAGTGGATACCCACTGGCTTCCAGGCCCAAGCACGAAGTCCTCATATGGACCTCAAAGCCCTTAACAGCTTACAGCCCAAGTTACTTAAAGGGCCACTTGCAAGAACCACATGAATCTGCTGAGGCATTAAGATTACCTATGGAAACCCATCCTGTGTGCCATCCAGGAGGCATTTAAGCTGGCAGGCTCAAGAGAGGCAATTACTTTCCAAAGGCTGGCCTCACATTTACATAATTCATCATCTCCTCCATCCACCCAAGTGATATGATTAGCTCATTCCCTTTGTTCTTCCAAGCAAGTTATGATTTTTTAAATTTCAGACTGCTTTTGATTTAAAGTATAAGCTAACAGTTTTGTTGCTTTATGCTGTTCTTAGTAGCAATGTTTTTACACTTTATCACAGAATGGCAGGCTTGAAATTATTTTATTGCTCTTCCTGCTTATTATTTTTAATGTTGACCTTCATGTTGGTTTTTACTTTATTTTTATAGCATTTTGGGAAAATATATGTTCTTTGGCAAACTGCTGAGAAATCTTAAATAAAACTACAAATAAAGAAGGCATTTCTAGCCTTTTTGAAACCATAACTACACCATTTCCCAGTAGATGCAAGTAAATCATGACTTAGGGTGCAACTAAACTGCAATTTAACTCACAGTTTGTGCCCGAGTTGGCACAGTTAAATTTGATGTATCTTCTGTTGGCTACACATAACGGCTAATCACAAGCAAGCCCAGTCTTTTTCATGGACATTCACTAGTTTCTGTTTTGCCAGCAGGAGCTAGTCAGTATCTAAAATAGAAATTCCTGTCATATTGCTTTATTTCCAATTTTGGTATGTGTAATTGCCTATATTGGTCCAAAGAGGCAATGGCAGGTGTGTCCTTGGGCAGGGGTAGAGAACTTTTGGCAGTTCAGATCTTTTAGACTTCAACTTCCAGAAACCCCAGCTTACATTGCCAATGGTAAAGGACCATGGGACTTGTAACCCTAAACATCTGGAGTGCCAAAGGATTGCCATTCCTGCCCTAGGAATGTAGTACTTTTTCTTCAAAATGAAAACAAAAAAACAAAAAAAACTGGCAAGTGAGAAAGTGATGAATTGATGTAACGTAACCCGTCAAACTGTGGTGTTTATCAAATATAGTACTATAGTGGAAAAGCATAATGTAAAAATTGTTCAGAGGAAAGACAAAAGGGGCTCTCAGTTGAGAGAGATGTTTCCACTGTATTGGTACTGTATACTCTGCCCTGCTGAAAGGTACAGCGGTACCTTGGTTTACAAATTTAATATGTTCTCCGGGTCGTTTTGTAATGCGAAAACATCTCAAACCGAAATGCGGCTTCCCATAGGAATGCACGCACAGGGGCAGTGCTATAAACTTCCCAGATGCGATGCAAACTTGCTTCATATTTCAGGGGGAAAAATCATAAACCGAGGCATTATTTACAATGGATTTTTGTTCGTAAACCAAAAATAACGTTAACTGAGTCCGTCATAAACCAAGGTACCACTATAGGTCAGAACAGCAGGAACAGTTCCCTCAAGTGAGCACTTTTGGTTCTTCCCTGGAAATGTTTACTATGCTTTTCCAGTAGAGCATTATGTTAGATAAGCAGCGGAGCTTCACAAGTTGCTATATCATTTCACTGCTATGTCACTTTTTTTACAAAGAGACAGAGAAGACAGTGTTAATAACAGCGGAGGGTGGGCAGCCTGTGGTCTTGGGGAGAACTGTAACTATATGACAAGCAGTGAGGATTCCTGTCCCAAAAATTACTTCAGGTAATTAAACATTCTAGGTAAGTGACAAGAGCAATTTAACTACCATAAGAAACTTTGAGTCAACCCAGGATAGCCTCTATGACTGGTCACACCCTAGGTGACTATAATTGTTCACAAACAGGAAGAATGCCTGGAAGTCCACTCATAACTGTTTTCTTTTATTTTAAATTTAAAAGCATCAAACATGATTTAAAATAGCATTATTATTTTTTTCAATTTACTAAACTAAATCTGAAAGATTACAAAAAATGAAGACAGGCAAAGCCAGAAGGATGGCAGCCAAAGTTAATTACATAACACCGATAATGAAAAGCTGATTTAGAGAAATAGCATCCATCAGCCACATAAGAAACCCATGTTGGGAGAAAGGCAAAGGTAGTGAAGCCCTGATAATTCTCCTAGATTCCTTCTTGGCTTTTCACAACATCAACCTGGTATCCTTTTGGACCGGCCTCCAGAAGAAAAGACTGAGAATTCAACTCCGCAAGGGTTCTGTTCAAATATGTGTGAGCAGTTCCAGAAGCAGCTAACAGATTATTACAGCTCAGCCCCACGGCAGTTATACTATGAGGTTCCACACAACTCTATTAGATCTTCCCCATCCCCAGACATCTATATGACATGTACATGAAACCACTGAATGAAGTGATTATCAACTAGATACATCTGCTGTGCATTTCTGCCAATATGGGCAATAGCTAGTTAAACATCTGAGAGCCCAGAAGAGCATTTCAAGAAGCACAAGTGCCACACTGCCATACAAGGCTTTGAAGATGTTTGAATAAAATTCTCCTGGCAGAGCACACGGACCTGGCACAAGTCCAGATAAAAAACCAGTGAAACGCCTCCCAAGTTTTGCATCCAAAACATGCAAAACTATATCATTAAAATGTGTTTCACCGCTTCATTCCAAAAACATGCTAACCACCAGTAGACCAACAAGCATTTTGTCCCCAGTGACTCAAAGACACTGCCCAAACATTTACATTCTTCTTTTTGCAATTGTGGGCAATATAAGCAAAAAGAAGCAGTCATCAGGAAACCACATTCTATTCCTGCTAAACAAGAAAACACAAAGAACATGTACAGGGGTGCCTCGCTAGACAGTTACTCCGTATGACAGTTTTTTTTGTTAAACATTGGCTTTTTGCGATCGCTATAGCGATTCGCAAAACAGAGATTCCTATGGGGGAATTTCGCTGGACAATGTTTGGTCCCTGCTTTGCAAACCAATTTTTGCTAGACAACGATTTTGAGAGCTCCCTCTGCACTCGCAAACAGGTGTTTTCAGGACCTAAGCTTTGCAAGACAGCGATTTAAACAGCTGTTCGCAAAGCAGCTTTCCTATGGCCGATCTTCGCTAGACAACGACGATTCTTCCCCATTGAAACGCATTAAACAGGTTTCAATGGATTCCAATGGGGAAATGCTTTTCACTAGACAATGATTTCGCTAAACATTCGATTTCAGTGGAACGGATTATCATCGTCTAGTAAGGCACCACTGTATTCCCCTATTGGTAAGTCTGCCTGCACAAAAGCTGAAGCCTTCACATTCTACCAGATACAGTGTCATTAAGGCTTTATGTTCTTTTTCAATATAACTGTGCTCAAGAAATATGAAATGTCATCTATTTACAGTACTTGGGTGAAAGGACGCACACTAGGCTTCCTCACCCTAGATAGGTGTTTGTTCTTCCTTTATTGTTTCTGCACAGAAGGCTGCTGCTCTAACTACAAAATCAACGGTCCAATTCAGATGTAAATATCTTCATTTAATAAGAGCTTTATTCTTCCATTTGCACCACAGCTTCCTCTCCTTCTCTCTTAACATGCTGTGAATTACCTGAACAATTTTACTAATCTAAACACAGTTTCCCAACAAGACCGGATCTGAAGCCTGGTTTGACCTAAGCTGAAAATTTTAGCTGCGTTCATCCTGAAGAAACTACAGCCAAAATTCTGTTGAGCAGTTACATCACTGGAAGAGAAGCGGAGTAACTTCCAGCAGCAAATCATGACTAGTTAACAATCCCTGCTTCGACTCCTCATTAACTAATTTGCGGCTTGCTGCACAACCAGGAATCCAAACAGCACTTGTTAATTATCAACAATGTTCACCATTTCCCTTGTGCTGACATAACTACATAAAAGGATTTTGGCTGAATTTGTCATTACCTTGGTCCCAATTCACCAGAGGAAGGGAATGGGAAAGCACTTCCAAATATGTACCTCAAAGCCCCCTGGGAAGATGTTGTCATAAGTCAGAACCAACATGATGGGACAGAATTATTATTATACAAAACCACCACCACCTGAGATTGATCCACTCTATTTATATCTCACATGGAATCTGTTTCTAGGCAGGAGAGTTCCAGGAATTAATTTTATTTAATGATTTAATTGCACCCCGTTTCTAAGGCAACTGAAGCCAAACTCAAGCTTCAGGATGTACACACCATGATTACTCCAAAAAATTATCAAATTTCTCAACTAATCTTTAGCAATTTTTTCCAAGTGCAGCTGCAGCATTTAATACAGATCCAAAATTTTGCTTCCAACAAAGGCTAAAGAAGAATAACTACTCAATGGAGACTATTGAGCCACAGAGCTGCATACATGGATAGAAATGCTGCAGTCTTGCACTGAGAACGATAAACAAATTATCTAACTCTCCACCCCTCAGCCACCATCTCAGTTTCCAAGTTAATGTAACAGTCACTTTTGAGGAACAGAAAAACACCAGGACTGATTGACACAAGTCTTAGAGCTCTGAGAAATAATCCTCTTGTGCAAAAACCAAACCTTCTTACGCTTGTCTATCCCATTGTTTGCTCCCTGGTCTCAGCACACCACCTGTCTGGCACTGTTAAACCACATTTTGTCAAAAAAGCAAAATGCACATCTGTCTGTATTTACAAACAAATCAGTGCATGTGTGTTTCTTAACCATTTCCTATCTGTTGTTGTTACATGCCATCAAGTCGGAGCTGACTTACAGTGACCTGAATAAGGTTTTCACAATGTGAGGTGTTAAGAAGTGGTTTTACTGATTCCAGCCCCATCTCGGTGAGTTTCAATGGCAGAGTCAGGGCATCGAACCCAGGTCTCCTGAGTCCTAGTCCATTACTCTGCCCACTACACCATAGTGGGTATGTTCCTACCATACATTTCAAGATATACTAGGAAATGTATTTTACACCTTGCTAGAGCAGTATTGTTAAGTATCTGATCCATGCCCGAAACACACAGACTATACTAGAAGCAACTCACTATTGGCCATGAGGTACATCTGACGTTGGGCACATATTGAAACAAAGCTGTCATGGTCCTTCTCCTCGACAATCACACCTACCTACGCTTCGTTCCTTCTCCTGAGACATTCCAACCAAATAACCCCACTGCTATTGCACTCCTTCCCCGAACACCCTCTTAACCTGCACGTATATTCCAAACATTTACATTTACACAAAGTGCCAACCCCACTTACGCTCGTGAACATACAACCGCCCTATCTTGATCCCCACAGAGCTACCTTTTTGTCACGAGATTCCCCCACCGCCTTCCTCACGCCTCCCAATACAAAAGAACAGCAACGCAGCCATTCATTCACCCAGACAGGCACAGAACACCACCTCCTCCCTAAGCATCATCACAAAGACCTTCTTCCCAATTCCTCTCTTACACTACAAACCAATCCTTCCTCTGCTAAGAAGCCAGATTTCCCCTTCTCCACCACCCCCCCCCGCCACAAACCCACTGCAGCACATGCCCCTTTCAATACAGTTTTTTGATAGGCACTCCGCCTATCATCCGCTCTATGGCAAGACGCTCTCATGAATTGACCTTGCTTCAGCATATTCTCATTCTCCTTCCTGCACCTCCCTTGTTCTCCCCTTCGGCATCAGCTCTGCAACAATGCCAGGCCTCCTCTGCCTCCCAAGGTAAGCAGGCCTGGGCAAACCAGTTAACTTAACATCCGCAACTGATGCAAGCTTTACACAGTCTCTTTGTCATAGGTTTTAATTCTTCCAAGCACCGATGCACAGGAGATGCACCCCACGGCACCTTTTGTTTGTACAATGCAGTGCCCTTTTGCTTCCTCATGCACCTGCTTATGTGCACAGGCCTCCTTTTAAAATATCTTGTAAGGCCTTCTCTGATTCCACAGCCCTTGTTAGCTCAATTAGTTCCACCAGAGGCCTTGAGGAGTCAAACCAAAGCAACCTCTTCACCTTTGCCGCCCCTATTTCTGCAACCTCCTCCTTTCCCAGCCCACCCCAAGACCCACAGACACTGGGTCATGTCTCTCCCCTTTGCAAGAGAGCCTCCCCACTTTTTGGAGGTCTCTGCTTCTCCAACATCAGCCCCTACCCCTGGTCTGCAACGCTCTAGGTAGCCTGGGAAATATAACTCCCATCTCTTCCTGCAATGGGTGAGGAGGAGAGTTTTGCCACCCAATGCATCTGACAGGCTCCTGGCCAGGGAGAAGGCTGTCAGAATCCTCTCCCCCAACTGGGAGCAGTCCAAGTGGGTGGACTACAACTCCCATCACTATCTAGCCAGTTCCCAGGAGGGGAAAGGAACCCGGTCAAGATCCCGTCCCCCTTCCCAGCCACTGCAGACATGGGTCAGGGGCACAGTGTCATTCCTCCCACCTTGAGTGGGGGCCAATGGGCAGCTCCTGGTCAGCTATCACTCCCAGGAGCTGTCACCCCAAAGGATCTGAACACCTTCTCTGTATTCTCTCTCTCTCTCTTTGTGCGTGCAGGTAATGTGTGTGTGTGTGTGTGTGTGTGTGTGTGTGTGTGTGTGTGTGTGTGTGAGTGAGAGAGAGAGAGAGAGAGAGAGAGAGAGAGAGAGAGAGGTCATGCAGTCTGACCCACGGGGAAGGGGAACATTCAGAGAAAAACTGTTCAAAGGAGCTATCCCTGAGAGGACTACAACTCCCATCACACTCCCACACACATAGTGGGAAGTTGGAGAGAGCCACCCGGTCCAGCCATTCACGGGCAAGGGCCCCAATCTTAGGTTGGCAGCGCGCGCCTCCACCGCCCCCCCACACATCCGAAGGACCACCGGCCCACAAACAAGCACGACACGCCCAGAGACACGCTCTGCGGGGGTGGTGGTGTGGATGATAGGGCCTGTAGTCCGAGAGCTCCCTTGCGGGCCACGGGACACCCCGCCCGGCCCGCTTTGGAGGCTTTCCCGGGTGAGTAGCCCCCGCTCCACCCCCTCCCCCCACCGCCGCCTGACTGTCCTCCCCATCATCATCTTCCTCTTCCTCCTCCTCCCTCGCGCCCCTTCCCGTCCCGTGGCTTCCCCTCACCGGCCTGGGTGGTGTCGCTGAGGTCGTAGGCGGCCGTGAGGGCGGCGGCTCCGGCTCCGGCGGCGGGGAATTCGCGGAGCTTCCTGCCGCTGAGGCAGAGGATCCCGGAGCTGCCGGCCTCCTCCAGGGTCTTCTCCAGGCTGCGCCCGGCGTGAGGCGAAGAGGTGGACGACGACGACGAGGAGGAAGACCCGCCGCCGCCGCCGCCCGCCGAGGGGCACGAAGAGGCCCCTCCGCCTCCGCCGGCCCCCGCCGAGGCCCCTCCGGAGAAGGCGAAGGCCCCCCAGACGGGCCCGGGCCCCGGGTACGAGAGGGCGAGGTGAGCCGGCAGGCCCAGGCCGAAGAAGCCCGGGCCCACCTCGGCCGAGGAGGTGGAGGGCGGCGGCGGTGGCGGCGGAGGAGGAGGTGGCGGAGGAGGCGGAGGAGGCGGCGGCGGGTGAAGGAGGAGCAGGGGCGCCTCCGCCGCGCCTGAGGCGGCGCCGGGACCCCCGCCCGGCCCAGGCCCGGGACCCCCGCCGCCGCCACCACCACCGCCGCCGCCACCCCCGGCCGCGGGGCCTCCCCCTTGCCCGCCCGCCATCGACGCTCCACCGAGAGGAGGAGAAACGGGAGGACGAAGAAGAAGAAGAAGAAGAAGCCGCAGCAAGAAGAGGAACAGCGGCGGGCGGGCGGGCCGAGCCACCGACCGTCCCCTCAGGCAGGCGAGCAGGCGACCCAGTGCGCAGGCGCCGGGGGAGACAGGGGACACACGCGCGCGCGCATCCCCGCCCATGCGAGCGAGCGCGCGCGTCCCCCTCCCCTGGTGGGAAAAGGGCGGGGACGAGGCTCGTCCCTTTCCCTCCCTCCCTCCCTCCCTCCGCCTCCTCACGGCGGACAAAAGGGGGGCTGCTCGCCTCAGACGGGCCGCCCTCCCTCCGCTTGAGGGGAAGAAGAGGAAGGCGCCACCCTGCCATCCACCAACCCACGAACCCATCAATCCATCAATCAACCGAACAGAAGCATTTCATTGGGTTTCCTGCCGCCGGGATTCTTTCGAGGATTGCCGGAGTTTTCCCCTCAGCGTGGCGGGGACGGGGGGGGGGAAACCAGTCCTAAACAAACAAACAAACGAACGAACCAATAAATAAATAAATAAAGAGCATTTTATTGTGGGGTTTATTTTTTTTTTTGTCGCCGCGATTCTTCCTAGCATGAACTGACTTTTTCCCCCTCAGCGTGAGGGGGCTCCGTTGTCACAATAAATAAATAAATAAATAAATAAATAAATAAATAAATAAATAAATAAATAAATAAATGCCATTATATTTGTTTACTTAGTTCGTGTTGTTGTCCTCGTGATTCTTGTTCAGATCGGCTGGCTTTGGGGTTTTTTTCTTTCTTTCATGGCTCTGAAGGACGAACCGTCAGTGGGAATTGAATACACTACAAAACGAAGGTTATCACGCCCTCTTGCCCCTCATTATTACTGCGGGGCAACTAATTAATGGCGTATCTTGTGTTTTTTTTACCCCTTTTTTTAATGCCAGCTTCTGCTGGAACCGCCCGCACGTGGGAAATAAAATGCAACTTAAAGCTTCTGGCTTTCTAACGGTTCGGCTTTGTCCCTTGTCATTACAGCCACCACAAAAAAAAGAGAAAGAAAATGCAAAGAGAAGAAAAAAAGAAACTGAAAAAGAGAAAGAAAATGCGAAGAGAAGAAAGAAAAAAGACAATAAAAAAGAAATGCAAAGAGACACCACTTTTTTATTTTTGCTCGCGACACAGACACTAACAAATGAAGTAAAAGGGAGTGGGAGTACAAATTAAAATTAAAATACGACCTGCCCATGAATTAAAAAAAAAAAAACTAAAAGGAAAAGCCTGGCGCCATAAATACCTAGTGGACCTTAAAGAACAGCCCATTTTTCATCAGCTTTTGCAGACTTTAGCCCATTTCTTCACATTTATTTAATTTTTTTTTACATGAGGTCCTTCCTCAAACTGTTGTGTGAAACAAAATGTGTTGATATTTTAAGGTGTCACAAAACACCGTGTCATATTTTGCTACCCATCCTCCCGACAGGATCATTGTTTTCATTATCAACCTTGTTAACATCTCAGCCTGACCTACATTGCAGGGGTGTTGTGAGCAAAAGCTGTAGGGGCGCCAATTACGTCCGCTTGAGTTTACTATATGTATATATGACATAAATGCCACAAATAACTGTTTGTCAATGTCAGTTAAAACAAAAGCATGCCTTGCCACAGAGGTGGCATCCTGTGGCCCTCCACATCTGGTTGGACTCCAGCTCCCATTATCCTGACTGCCAGAAATCCAAAGCCAGCAACTCTGGAAGCTGCAACAATAAAAAAGCTATTTATTAATTTATTGGAGTGTTGTTTTTTTAACTTGTTGCATGGATAATACATGTTTTACAAACACTCTACATCACATCTCAAGCATATACACACTTTTTTTTGGTACACCTTTTTGATAATTGAAAGCATTTGAAAACTAACAAACACATCTTTTTCTGCTCCCTTTCAGCTTCTTTCATTTACAGTATTTTATTGCCGCTCAAGGGGGGGGGGGGGTAAAATATATGCACTTTCCAATGCTTTGTAAATAAATTATTTTTCCTTTTTGCTTTTTTTCCTTATAAATTCCTAACTGTTCCCTTTCTTCAGTTTAGTCACTGCTGTGAACTGTTTTTTTCCCCACACAGCTTCTATTTTTGTATTCACATTCATACTGTATATTTCTTTGCTCCTTCAATTTCATTTCTAACTGCTCACAATTGCTATTTTCCACATTTGGACATATTGTCAATAATTTTTCCCCTCACTGCCCATGTTTTGCTTCCTTCTGTGTCTTCTTTCCTTACATTTAGATGCACAATGTTTTCATCCTTATTCTTCTTATAATTTCCTTCACAGTGGTCTCTAATTTTTACTCCCTTTTTTGGTCTTTTCACAGGGACTGTTCCTTCTCTGGATTAATGGAGCCGGAAAGACCGAGTAGACTCTTTTTTTAATAGTCAAGGAGTGACAAGAATGCCTCCTTGTTAGGAAAATTACAGGCTAGGACAATAGATGTTTGGAGCAGAAGACTCGTCCTTTTTCCTTCTGCCTATCATTCTCCAGATCCTCTTAGGAAGGACACAGAAGGCAAACAAAATAATTAAGGTGTAGAGCAGACCGTGGCTGCAACTGGGGCCAAGCAAACCAGGGCTTTGACTCAAAGCTCCAGTATTTAGAGACTATGGAAATTTGCTTCTGGAAGGTTGTGCACCCACCATTTGGATTTACTGCTAGAAAGATGAACATTACAAGTCATTCCGAGATATTTGTAGCAGAAAGAAAAAATGTTTCTTTACTTACAGTTACCTGAAGTTACAGATTTGCATACGCTGCTTTCTTTTTACTGCACTCATACAACACTTAGCAATCAACCGAACAGATCAACAGCAAACAACCAACTACAATCCTATGACACAGAGGGGAGAAAGAACACTCAGCAGAGAGGCAGGCCTCTCTTTGAATTCAAAGGCTGGAAAGAATAGAGTAGATAATTAGTCCAGCCCAGACAAGTTCCCCCCAAGTTGCACAAACCGCCGGAAGCAGATGAGGCTGTAAATAAAACTCCCAACAGAATCGAGATGGCTTCTGCATCCTCTTTTCTGTTCATTCCTCCATGAATCTCATGTGACTCAAGCTTAAGTAACTAGGCAGTTAAGCCTCAGCCACCCCAAGCTGCTCATTGCAGCTCTCCGCTGGAGTAACATCTCTCAGCAGCAGCATTACAATCTTTCGGGTTGTATGGCAGAATCTATCCATATCAAAAAGTTCCATTTTCCACCCTCTTGTCTTCCACCCATTCCTGTGCCTTTTAACAGCGGCCTGGCCTCTGAAACCGATGCAGCTGGACTGCTTTTTAGCCCTTCTCCCCATGCCAAGAGGCTTCAGCTGCTACACGGGTGCCCTTAAAGGATCAGCAACCGACCCAATAACAAAGGTGCCGGCTGCAGAGCGGTTTGTAAACACCCACGTCCAGGAGGGCAAAGTTTCAATCCTGGAGAAATGAAGATGATGAAGCTATAGCCGGGCCCAATTCTGCTGAGTTTTTGTCATCAGCATGCACTGTGCACACTGTTTACACAGATCCATATATATTTCCCATTCAAAATCGAAAGAAACAAAACAAAAAAATGCCAAAACATGTGGTCCCTTAAAGAGCAATATGATTGAAATATCTATCTATTTATCGCTGTAAGGATACAGATGTTTTGAGTGCTGGGGGAAATTTTAAAAACAGAACCACATAAAGCTTGGCTTTTGAAACAGCAGCCCCACCAGTGTTCAGAAATCTGCAATTAAATGGGAGCCAGTGAAAATGCAGAGCCTGATGAAAAGGCTCATCAGCTAACAACCCTGGAGAGCCATTCTCCCCACATTGAGTGAATCAGAAGTTGGTGGAGGTGATCAGAGTAATTGATCGGAGCTCATTGGCTGAGAGAGGGAGTCTTGCTCTCTCCCAGTGTGTTTCCACTGCCCTAAAGAGGAAAGCTATAAGAAGGATGCTCAAAGGCTCTTCCGGATGGCCTCTGTTTGTGTGGTGGCAAAATGGACCATCTGCAGGTATCGGAGTTTCTTCCAGATGCATCCATGTGTTCCCTCTGCGTTGAGCTGTTTAATGAGCCGGTGACTTTAACCTGTGGCCACAATTATTGCAATGCTTGCATTGTACGATACTGGCGTGGATCTCTAAGAAACGTCTTTTGCCCGCAGTGCAAGCAGATCTTCGTGGAAGTAACCCTTAGGCCCAACAGGCAGTTGGGGAATATCGCGTGGATCATTAAGCAGATCCAGCAACAAGGTGGGGTGCCCGCAAGCCGCCGGAACCGGTGTGAGGTTCACCAGGAGCCCACCAAGCTTTTCTGCAAAGATGACTACGTTCTCTTATGCTCCAAATGTGAGAAGTCTAGAGTGCACTGCAACCACATTGTCGCTTCGGTAGAAGATGCTGCTGAAGAATACAAGGTATGGAGGTCTTGCTCCCAGCTTTGGGTTGAATGTTTTCAGGTCTCTCCTCGCGGGAGACAGATTAGAAGAGAGCAATGGTGTTGGGGAAAAGGACGCTGGCTTTTTAGCAGCCCTGCTCTTGGGAGAGGTTGGGTTGCCACATGACCAGGCAAAACCATCTTGGCTGGCTTCTGTGTCTTTAGAAGCCACCCAATGGCCTACTGTGGCTCACAATTGACTGGTCTTGGAGCAATAGTGGTGGATATAGTTGTTGGATAGCCATCTGCTGTTGAAACTCATTATTGTTTTGCATTTATATTCTGCTTTTCTTCTCTTGAGCATGCTTGCTTCCCCCACCACTCCTTTTTCTCACAATAACCCTGTGAGGTAGGGCAGACTGAGAAAGGAGGAGTAACCCAACCTCAGCCTCTGAGTTTCGTGTGTCTGCTGGGGCTTGAACCTATCTTTCCTGAGTCTCAGCCCAACACTCTGACCCAGTGCTTCCCAACTTCGGGTAACACCCATGTTCTTGGACTGCGACTCTCAGCCAGTCTGGGCTACTCTGCCTTGAGCAGCAGTTTAATATACTGGAAAATGTCCTCGTGTGAAAGCTGAAGTTAAAGATGCAGGAACCGAGGCTAAGGTTCCCCCAAATGGGATTCCCCCCCCCCGTCCTGGCAACAGCTTTTTTGGGAGACCACCCTAAGCCCTCACAAAGCTGAGATGAATGCTTTAGGGATAGGGTTCCTCCATTAGCAGGGGGTGAGAACTAGGACCTTTGGAAGTCCTTCCAGCCATACAGTTGGAAGGGATCTCTACGAAGTTGGCCCTCCAAATATCAACACGGAGCACTTCCCCACATTGCAATGATTCCTTTCCTCATTCATCATTTCCTCTTTCTTCCAGTATGAAATCAAAGTGTTCATAGATGTTCTGAAGCTACTCCGAGAGAACATACGTGAAAGTTTTTCTGATATGCGGGAAGAAAAGCGCAACCTTGTGGTATGTTTTTCTCACTCAGTCCTGGCATGTGTTGAGCGGGAGGCCTGTTTTGTCAGAGGGATTGTCTACAGACAACAAAATGCTGCTGGAATGTACACTTCAGAGAGATATGCACACCTCTCTCAGTCATATGTACACAAGGGCAAATGTACATATGTATGGACATCCCAGATTTAATTCAGCCAGAGTCTAAAGAACAACCTGTTAAGAGTGTCTTTGGGTTATACTGAAGCTTTCAGCTGCTTATCACGGCTGGTTGCTCTATAGCCCTTTCTCCCTTGCTCATCTTCAGCTCTATGAGGGCTGCCTTGACCAGGGCTGCCCCATAAAGGCTGGTACTGAGTGGCCTTTTGGAGCTAGCCTTCCTGTCTTCAGATCCAGCGCTCTCGCCATTTGTACCACAATACCTGATTCTGGTTCCTTTTTTCCAAAGAATTCCTGTCCCAAATTTAAGATGCATGTTTAATCCACACCTTATTTAGCATCAGTGTTTACCAAATAATGGATCAATATGTCTATTTCTTTATTTCTTGGGCCCAACCTGATTAAACATCTAGCTCAAAAATAAAAGGTTGTATGTATGTGTGTGTGTTGCAGCCTTACCCAGAAGCCCCCATCCTTTCATTCCAGCTATGGAGAAGCTGGCAGTAGTTAACTTAGTACAGTGTGTGTGTGGCACTCCACCTCCGTCACACAAGCAATCCCGGTGGTTCCCAACCTTGGGTCCCCAAATATTCTTGGACAGCAACTCCCAGAAATCCTGGTCCCTTCCTCTCTCTCCCCCTTAAAGTTCAATTTGGACCTTGCTCAGAAAAGTGTTCTTCCTCCCATCTGTTTCCATTCCTGATGCCGGCTTCTATCACGCCGTTCTTTTCTCTCCGACCATTTGTTTGCCTTTCCTAAGCCGTGTCTGTGTGTGTTTCAAGAAACTTGTAGATAACTTGGCCCAGACAATCAGCGTGGACTACAAGGAACTATATGACGTGGTGAGGGTGGTGCAAATGGAGCAAATGATTCTGGCCAAGGCGATTGAGAGGGAGATCGAAAGCGAATTTTCCAACCTCCTTAGGAAGCACAGCAGTATGAAAAAGTACATCCACGAGCTGGAGAAAAAGTGTGATCAGCCAGCTTGTCAATTTCTTCAGGTGAGAGGGCCGAACCGGTCTGTTTACGTGTGCCACAGAGCATCCGAGCTGAAGTGCGTTCGGGTTGCTATGACGGTTGCAGGTCCAAGCCCAAAGATAATCTATGCCCTCCCTCCTTCCTTCTCTCTTTGGATGGAAGAGACCAAAACTGAGCTACACTGGCCAACAGATGTTGGTGGACGGCCACTCCCGTCAGCCTTACCTAGCATCCCCAATGGGAGTCACCGCCCAGCCGTCTCTGGGCCAAATAGAGTAGAACATGAGCAGCTTCAGAACTAGCAAACTCTCCCTGCACATTATGTCCAATATATCTCTCGGATTTGGTGCCTTCTTCTGGACAGCTGTTGAAAGGCAACCTTAATGAAAATGGGGAGGGGGAAAAAGCTGGCTGGCCAGCCTAGCCACCTGCTTGCTTTGCCCAGGTGAGTGGAATTTCTGAGCCTCTTGCAAACTGTCCTTAATCTTTTGCTAAGTAGATTGGGCTGGAAACACACACACACAGGCACCCCCCCCTCTAAATGTTTCCTGAGAGTAACATCTTTCCCTCTCTTCTTTCCTTCCAGGGCATCAAAGAGATTATGAACAAGTAAGCCATACCCCTCCCCTGCTCCCAAGATATCTCCCTTATTGTATGAGGTCACTGAAATATAAATTGCCGTTCACCAATGAAAGATTATCAGGTTGTTTCATATTGAGCCAACTTATATATGCGAGATGCAGGCTGCATTCTTGGTTGATGGCGAACTCTTCCCCACATTTTTAAGGGTTGCAGGGCTGCATCCCCTGATTGACAGGAACCTAGTGGATAAGTGAGGCGTACACTTTATAATGAAATGGCTGTTATAACCTTGTAAGGTAGGGTAGTGTTATCCCCTGGTCACAAGGGATGGCTAAGCTGAGCCTAAGTCTGATTCAGGAAGCTCATGATGGTACCCACTGTTGTCCCTTTTGTATATGCCCAGGGGGTGCTGGGAGCATAAGGGACCTCTGCTTTCTCTCACCGTTGCTGTCTATGTCCCAATATTTGAGCGTGGTGCTGCAGGGTTGTATCTAGAGATTTTAGTCTTTCCTTGGTGGGCTCCTGCCCAAACACCAGCCAGGACCAGCTTTGAAGCTGGAGGAGATCAGGTGCATTCCAGACCCTATTTCTTTTATGAGAGCATCCATCCTAGTCTGCACAGAGCTTTCATGTCACCCTGAAATCCATACAGGAAAGTGCAGGTGTTACTCCATCTATAGGTGAAGCAGTTCTGGGATTATTCCTCCTATGTTGAAGAAAAAAAAAGACTCGTGGTGCATTGATGGGGCTTCTGCTTTCCATACAGATGGTCCTAGGTTCAGTTCCTGGAACCTCCAGATAAGGCTAGGAAGGAATCCTGGCAGGAACCCTGGAGAGCCGAGGCTGCCGGTCAGAGCTGGCAATGCTGGGCTAGATGGACTGAGAGTTTAACTTGGTAGGAAGCAGCTTCCTACATCAGAACTCGAACCATTAGAAGAGAATCTTCTCTCTTTTCTTTTCTTTTCTTTTTTGTTTTCTTTTCTTTTTTTGGCTCTTGATGGATGTTGACACATGTTGCCTTGTGTCTCCAGGTGCAGGGAAGAATCGCTGAACACCCCGGAATGTGCTCCTCCTGCCTTGAAGGAGAAAATGTGGGAGCTGGCTCTTGGGAATCTGTCCATTCAAAACACCCTGAAAAGATGCCGAGGTGAGGCCTTGGATAGGGCTGGCCAAAAGATAGGTGTTTATGCATTCAGCTTTATCCCAGTGCTGTGGGGCCAAGCAGCCCTGCCAGGCAGGAAAGTAACACATGCCGTTTTATGGGAGGAAAGCTCAAGGAAGGAACTAAGGAACGAAAGCTGCAATGCAGAGTTTGGAGAAGTTACTGTTTGGGACTATAACTGCACAAACCTCACTAGAACTCTGGGGTTTTGTTAGTTCAAAAATATCGTTTGCAGGTTCCGATGCAGTGAGACTCAAAAGGGCTTAACCCCGTGAGTTGTATGCAAGGCTGGCCGTCAGCACTCTGCTTCCGGTAGCCAACAGCCTGGGACCGGAGACTAAAAGCGAATTGTGCTCTTGGCCCAAATCCCAGTGCTCGCTCCCTGTGAAGTATGTGGGGAAACAGGCTTCGTTTGCATCACTGTCTGTCTGCACCTTTCCAAATTCTGAAAGAGGTGTTCATAGAATGGGCGGAAGCAGGAGCAGCACTTGAGAAATATCAGGGAAGGGAGGCGCACGCGGGCATTCTCCCTGTGAGGTGTTGGGGGAAGAAAATCCAGAAAGCAAAGAGGTGTTCCCTCACTCAGCTGCAGCTTCTGGGTGCAGGGAGGTATGGACTGAGCACAAGACGAGCTGGTGTGGATAAAACAGCATGAAACTGAGCTCTGCATACACCACTTTGAACTCACTGGAGCAAAGGAAGGCTATTAATCAAGCTCGTGCATAAAAATCATCCCCCGTTCTGCCTTTGGGTCCAGGAGGTTGTATCCTGTTCTCTGTTCCCCTCCAGCTCCTTCAGTAGAGCTGCCTATGGTTTGAACAGGGACTGGGAGTTTTGTGAGTCAAATTATACGCTAGCGAATGTGTCATCAGATATATGAAATTGCATTGGTGTTCCAGACTTGTGATCCTCGATGTGTAAGAAATCAGGCTGCAAATGACACCTGTGTTTACCTCTCAAAGGCCAATCAGAAAACAAATCAGGGTAATTTGCAACCTACAGGGAAAGCTGCTTTGTGGCAATTGTGTGCTTCCAGCTTTTGGGGAATTCGCTCTCCTGTTACTCCATCATGCATAATTTCACCCTGGGACCAGAGGGACACTGATGTGTAAATATGCTTGGATGGACGTTCCAGAGGTTCCTCTTGTCTTTCAAACTCTAGCTTTCAATTTTCTCCTCTTTCTCCAGATGCCTTGCCACTGAAGATAAAGACAGAAAGAGGTAAACATCCAGGCTGGAAAGATGAGAAGGACTGGAGGAGTAAGGAGAACAAGAGGGCTTAGTTAATTATTTGATTCAAGGGCTGAGATTTCAGGTGGCAACCCATCTTTCTGAAGCAGGACACAAGCCAGATGTTGAGCAGAAGGACTAGGCCCTTTCGTGACTGGCTGTAGATGGTGATGGTAGTGACGGGGATTGGAAGACCTGAAGCCAAATCTGGCTTTTCGAAGCTCCCAGCTCCGCTCACCTCCCAGGGCACCATAATCCGGAGGGTTCCCAGATTTTGTAGGGCTTTCTTGCCTGTTCTAAAAATTCAGTGTGCCTCTGCTGAGACTTGGTTGCCAGCAGTGAAAGCTTTATGCTAAAATTTGCAGATCTTTTGCCCCACAAAAGACCCTTCTTCTCTGAAATAGAATCCAGCTCTTGGATTGGATTGAAGGAACTTTATACTGACAGGGGGCAAGCATGTTTTTAGGTTTGCACTCAGGTCCGATTCCCTGACAGTCCGCCGGCATATTGCCAAGGGCTGGCAGTGACCGGTTCCTTCCCGATTTCCTGCTGTGTGACCCCTTGAGCCTCCATTCCCACCAAGCAAAAAAGGGAGGCTGAAGGACCTCCATCTTTTCTAAGCCGTTTTCTAACATGGACTTTCTCTTGGTTTCCCAAAGAGAACATAACCCTGGACCCCTTCACGGCCCATTCCCGGCTGATCGTGTCTGCAAGCAGAAAGATGGTGACGTACGATTCCTCATCTTGCACCCCGGTTTGCAGTCCTCTAGGTTTCGACACCACCCCTTGTGTGCTCGGGTGTGAGGGGTTTTCCTCGGGGAGGCATTGCTGGGAAGTCGAGCTGACCTCAGAGGGAGAAGGCTGGGCTCTGGGGGTTGCGAAGGAATCTGTGCAGAGGACGGGAGAAGTGATAGTTGGCTTTGACCAGGGAATCTGGGTGCTTCAGCCCGAGGACTCCGCTCTGCTCCAGCACAAAGCAGGCACCTTCAAGATCCGCGTTTATCTGGACTACGAGGGAGGGTGCCTGGAATTCTTCCATTCCCCTTCCAGGGAGCTGATTGCAACGATGCCCTATATTACTTTCCTCGGAGAAAAAATCTTCCCCTTCTTCAGGCTGGCGACTTCGAACTGTCAGATAAAAGTTTGCTTTTGAGGTCTCTGGGAGATCCTTTAACGGAGGGGTCCCGATAGATCGATGTTGGTCAGTCCAGCCCCTGGGCACTTTTGGCCCAAACTCAAGAAGCATAAAAGCAAGGGGGGAGGGGAGGGGAGGTATACAAGGGGAAGGAGTCTAGAACGAAGAGGGGGGGATCAGCACATGCAACACTAGACAGGAGGGAGTGTCTCAAGGGAAGGAGGACAGGGTCAGGGCAGAGTCAGACCTGGGGGGAAATGGCTTAATGGATGAAATGCTTTTGGTATCTCTGAGGTTAACCATTTTTCCATGTGTTGCCTCCCACCTCTCAATACTGTGACTTGTTTTTAAGGGTGCAAATAAATAATAAAGCAGTTGAACATTTATCGGAAGGCATTGCAAGGCTTCCTTTCTTCCTTGAGCAAGACTATTGCAATTTTAGGCCTGGCGCATGGAAAACCAAGAGCCCAGGGGTGCCCCGAACCAGTGAATGAGGGTGTGTGCAGCTGGCCGAGGAACCCTGCAGAGGAGGGCATGTGGGTTACCTTTTTTGCTGCGAGTCCCAGCTGCTTTCCTTCCAGCTCAACCAGAATCCAGAGCCTTTCAGCCCCTGTGTTGACCTCCACGGCGCTGATCCAGGAATTTAGTGTATCCCCCACTGTTGACCCAAGTGTCACCTGGCGGCTGTGTGTCAGTGGCTGGGGTGGGGGCGAGGGGTGGGCTTCAAGAGGACCCCAGCCAAATCTAAGCTACGGCATTGTGATGGGCGTCCAGGATCTCGCCCTCATCAGGACAAGGAGCCTGCTAATTCAATCGCACGGCAAAGCGGCCGGTCCTGGTGCTTCACCCCTAAGATGCGAGCGGAGGGCCCACGAGTTACCCCTGCCGGACCGTCTGCTTTGCAGAGTAAGCAGCCTAGCGGGAGCACCGGACTGCGCCCCGGCCGCGGGATGCTGGGACATGTAGTCAAAAACAAACAAACAGTCAAACGCTCCCGACGCGCTCTTGCTAAGGTACTTTCTGCATCCTTGGCCGCTCCCGCGCTGGCGGCGAGATCGTGGGAACAGGGAAGGCAGCTGTCCCCGAGTCGCGCTGCGAGGCCGGCAGGACGGGACCCGGTGGTCGCTTAGGCGAGGGGACCGAGACCCCGGCCCGGGACTCCCGCCGCCCCTCCGCTCCGCGACCAGACGTCGGGCCCCGCCGGAGCGCCGAACGCGGCCGCGGAAGTTGCGCGGTGCCTGTCCAGAGCCGAGGCGGCGGCGGGGGGGGGGGGCTTGTCCGGGGCTGGGGGGCCAGGCGGGCTCCTCGGGCGGCGGGGAGGGCCCTCGGTTCGCCCTGCCCTGCCCTGCCCGGGCCTGGCCTCTCCGCGCCCGCGCGGACCCGATGGGCAGGCGGGGAGGCTGGCGACGCGCGCAAGCACCCGCGCCCTGCGCGCCCCCGCCGGCCGGCTGGTCCCCCGAGGCCATGGAGACGCCGAGCACCGGGCAGGACCTCGCGGCGGGCGCGGCGGCGGCGGCTGCCGACGGGGCGTCAGGATCGGGCCCAGCGGGCGGGGAGGCGATCGATCTCTCCCTGGGTAGGTGCTGCCCACCCACCCACTCCTGCCTCTCCCCGGGGAAGGGGGCCCCGCGCGGCCGGCTTTGCACCGGCGCCGTCCCGTCCCGTCCCTCCCGGGGCTCTGGGGAGGGAGCGCGGGCAGGGGCTTAGCCAGGGCGGCCCCCAAAGCCGGGCGCACGAAGGGACCGGGGGGGGCACGCGGAGGGTGTGGAGGAGGCCCCCCGGTTGGCCCAGCACCCCTCCCGCGTCCGAAACCGGACCTTTCTGGGGGCCCCCAGCTTCCCCCCCCAATGGCCACGCCACTCCGCCTTCCTCTTTCTGCCCCTTCCACTTCACAGCTGATGTCACTTCTGCCCCCCCCTTCCAGCCAGGGCCCCTTTCTCCTTAGAGGGAGCTTGGAAAAGTTGCTTTTCAACAGGGCTCCCGGGGGGGGGGGCGCTTTGGTCTGTCCCGCTCCAAATAACCCCCCACACCCCCAAAAACAGCAGGAGGGAGATCTGCAGAGAGGTGGAGGGTTTTTTTGGGGGGGGCTTCAGCTAGACCAAGGAGGGGGAGTTAACCCCAAGCCCAGTCTCCTGCCCCCTCGAGCCCCACAACTAAGCAAGACCCTCCGAAAGAGGCCCCCGGGGCCAAAAATAGAGCTGGCCCTGCCTCCCATGCCCAGGCTATTTATGGCGCTGACGGGGAAGGCAAGTCATTTCCCTGGCATGGCACGCTTTGGTCAAGTCAGCAGGCTGGAAATACACACATCCCCCCCTGGATTAATCTAAAAGAGAGCGCTCTCCCTGTCCTCTCTGGGCCGGCAGGCTGACTCGGCTCAGTAAATTCCCCACCGACCGAGCCAATGCTGCAAAAATCTCTCCAGTGCTCTCCGTCTTGCCCCACACCCGTGGCTGTTTTCCTTTGACACCCTTAATCCCTGAGGTTGTGGCCACTTAGTGGGCTCAGGAGCAGGGTGGAGCCAAGGGAAGGCAGAGACGCCTTCCTCCCTCAATCCTGAGACTACAACCCAGTGGGAGCCTCCTCCTCTGGAGGGAAGAAATGGACAATTCGGGGCAGTCAAAAGACACTCCTGTTACAGCAGTTCAACTGTGGAACTCTCTCCCACTGGATATGGTCCTGGGCCTCAAGAAAGGCAACTTGGAAAGGGGGATTCAATAGATAAGGCTGCCAACAGCTACCCCACTGCTGTCCGCAGGGCTTTTTTCAGTGCAAACGTGCAAACCAGCATGTTGGTGTGCTCTGTGTGCATCGTGTTCGCCCTGGCAACACAGTGTGCTTAACGGTGTAGTGTATATTAACATAATAAATATAGTTGGGATCCCGTCTTCCGCCACCCTCCACAGAAAGACACCCATGACAGCTGTTCGGCTTCCTGTCTCAAAGGCAGGGCCCAGGGATTTTCGGGTTGGCTCTTGTCTCCTCTTGCTGCTCGTTTGAAATGTCTCGGCCGCAGCTCTTTGTATATAAATGTCTAAAGGAACTGCTTGCTGTGTTGATGTTATCACGGCTTGATATTGTTAACAGACTTGTCAGTATGTTTTCCAGTCCCTTGAATGTCTGATACGATTCAGGTGAACTGCAGTGACTGAATCGCTGCTCTGTGTCACGGTCCCGCTTGTGTTATTCACATGGGACCGGCTTGAATCTGTGCGTCGCGGTGGAAAATGCGACCTACGGCTGAAATGAGTGTGATCCATTTAGATGACATCATAAGGAATAACAAGAAGGGGCAAACGAACCCGAAGGCGAGGAGATGGAGGCAGCCTTTCCAGAACAGGATTCCGGCATTCGGCAACGGAAGACCTGGATTCCGGAGCTGGGGGCCACGGAACCTGTCAGGTACGCTTGGGACAAGAGTAGGGCAAAAGGGAGTCGAGAGCCGGAGGGATCCAGCAACAGCAAAGGAAGCAGAGAGAGGTAGTTGGCTTGGTGTCCTGAGACACCAACCCCCTTTTCAGCATCATGCAAATACCGGGGGGGGGGGGCTTTTTAACTGGAAACACAGAAATTAAAATTCCAGGCAGCTGACAATGAAGGCATGCAGATGTAGTTAAAATGCACAGTGAATGAAAGCATCAAAAACACAAAACACAATGAAAGCGCATGTGCACCAATAACAGAAGAACAGGCCGGCTACCTGGTTAAAAGCCCCTTCTGCAGCAGGTGAGGTCATTTGCCAAAGGTCAGCCTGATTAGGAGGGGGGCAGGTGAGCCTCCCTTGGGAGCGAGTCCCACGGCTTGGGTTCAAACACAGAGAAGACCCCTTTTCGTGGGAGGGTCTGATCTGCCGAGAAAGGGCTGGCGGGTCTTCCACCTGCTTCAGCACCTGAACAGGTTATGCACTTAGAGAAGGAATTGAGGTGCGGCAGTTGCAAAATCATTAAGTTGTGTATAAATAGGCTGATTTTGATACAACGCTCCCCTTCCTTCTTGTTTTGATAACTTAGCAAACTTCTCTCTCTCTCTCTCTCCACATCTTTGCTGGAGGGAAGCAAATAAAGAAGTTGTCTGTTGTCTGTGCACAAAGTCACACACAAATAATGGGTGTCTCATAGGGCCCAGCAAGCGAGTTACAGCCTTGGCCAAGATACACTCCATGGTCCCCTATCTTCCTGACACAGGCTGAGACCTTAAATGCACTTGACAAAGGGGTAAATCTTGTTCGGCTCAATAATAAAATGTCTGTCAGAACGCAGATCCAGAGGGGCGCTGAGAGTAAGCCCAAAGGACTTAAGCTAACACATATTTGCTCCATTCTCTCTCTCTCTCTCTCTCTCTCTCTCTCTCTCTTTGAGACTTCCAAATACATGCCTCAGTTCCCCACTTTTATAAATTCCTAGGATCTGCCGCTTTTCTAGCTGTTTTGGCAACTTTCACAAACATCCAATTGTTTGTTTGTTCAATGGTTTCAGATATGTCCCATAGCTCCCGGCTACAGAGAATCAAATCCCCGAAGAATGTTATCTGTGAAAGAGGTGGAGAATAACTTGGTTTCCTCTGCTCAGCAGTTCCACATTAGCTTCCTGAAAACTGCGTGAGAAAAGGATAAAATGGTGTTTATAGCTGGGTGTTTCAAAGGCAGAGTTCTTCCACCAGGAATAGCTATCAACTGACATGCCAACCTGTAATGAATGGGGAGGGAGCATAAATGCAAAGGGAGACAACAGGAACAATAAAGACAGGAGCAATTCTGAGAGTGCAACTGTGCACATGTCTTTTGAAAGAAACAATAATGTCTCCATAAGCTGGAGGAGAGAATTTTCATAGACGACACACACAGAGAAATCCCCCTGCTTTAACAAATGGCCTGCCCATGAATTAGCAGAACAATTTGTCAAGCTTCAGCTTGGGAGGGATAAGATGATCTGCAGGGGAGAAATGAAGCCTTGAATCAATGCTGGCTTTCTTTTTTTCTTCTGCAACCATTTCCGCTCAAGTAAAGGATCTTTGCATCCGATATGATACGAAGAAATGACTGGGATTCCCCCGATACAGGGAACAAGCAGCACCCTGAAACCGTAGTCCAGATCAGGAGGTGGCTCTGAACCCCTTGTGTCTGAGAAATACAGTACAGGGGAATTGCATATGCCTAGTACAGAAGGCGATGGACTCGTTCAGATCTCCACGCAGTCGTGAAGCTGACTGGGCCACCCTCGGGTAGCTGTTGTGTCTGAGCCAGAAATGGGATTTTCTTCTGAGCTTTTAGTGTTCAGGCTGAAGAAGAACATCAGTAACATGAGGTTCACCCCCCAAAAAACACCCCTTAAAATCCTCACTCAAAACAAATTAAACCATGCAACGAGTTAGTAAACATCTAATTAGCACGAACAGCAGATACCCAAGAGACAGTGCAGTGTAATGGTTAGGGTGTTGACTGAAAGCTCAAAAGACCTGGGCTCAAATCCTCATTTGGCTGTGAAAATCTATGAGTGACCTTTTAGCCAGCCATACTCTCTCAGCCTAGCCGACCTCCCCAGCTGGTTGCATGCAACCTTGGACTCTCTGAAGGGAAGGTGGGATGAAAACACAGAAAATAACCAGCCTGTTTTCCATGCACAGAGTCATCCCTTAATAATATGTGTTACTTCTTAGGACCCAACCGGTTTCGAGGGGGCTTCGGGAAGCAGCCATTTTACAAGAAGCGGTTTTGGAACGGGGGCACCAGACCGGGCCAGAGCGCGCCCCTCGGGCCAAGCGGAAGGAGTCCACTCAACCGGCCTGCATCGGCACAGCAGGTAGGGCCACGGCAGCATGGGGCACCCTCCCCCGTGCCTCTCTTTCAGGAGTGGGGAAGATGTGAAAGGTGTGGGTTATTTCTAGGGCACGCAGCAGGATGCCACCAAGGTTAGCAGCGGAGGTGAGGATGGAGCAGCAGCTAAAACTCCGCAGGGGCCATCCCCACGCTTCAAGCAGTTCAGAAACCTAGGAGGACCTCCACCAGCCCAAAGGTAAGACAGGGGAAAAAAAACACAACAGCCTGGCCCATCGATAAGCGGGGAAGGGGGGAGTTAAATTTCTTCTTCCCCCCTCCAAAAAAAATCTATACATCAGCCCTCCTACAAGCTGATAATTTCCAGATGTGCTGGACCACATCCTCAGCTTTCCTCGTGCAATGACGCATCCTTTGGCCATGCCTGGAGAGAATGATGGGAACTGTAGTGAACACAGTTTTTTTTTGTTTTTGTGGGAGGGCAAATGCCTGAATCCTCTAGCCCAGTGGCCCCCAGCCTTGGGCCTCCAGATGTTCTTAGACTACAACCCCCAGAAGCCTTCACCACCAACTCTGCTGGCCAGGATTTCTGGGAGTTGAAGTCCAAGAACATCTGGAGGCCATGGTTGGGGACCACAGCTCTAGCCAACACGGTCATTGGATATGACAATTGTTATGTCAAGGCTCCAGGACTTCCTGCCCTTCCAAATTTTGAGATGTTTTCTCCGTTGAAAACTCAAATGACCAGCACTGAGCGTTTCTCAGTTCCAATTTTCAAATTTAGGAAAGGCACCTAACCTTTTGGCATTCTTACAGATTTTTTTTGTTTTTTTTCCCCATAGCAACAGGCCTTTCCGAAACAATCAAAGGCAGTCCAGATTCAACTTCAGCCGGCGACAAGTGAGTGCTTTGTATACTCCTTGTATACTCTTGATGGAAGTTTGGAATTTTAGGGTCCTTACCCTTTGAAATCCATAATTAAATGTGGAGCTGTAAATAAAACCCCATTTAATATTTATACGGGGCTAGTTCAGCGCTTAGCTGTCTGGAGTTTGGTTCCCCCAGGTGCCTCTCCGGAGAGGAGAGCCAGCCTGGGTGGCCTTGGGCAAGTCACAGAGTCTGAGAAGAAGGGAATGGGGAATGACCTCTGAGTATACACCTAAACGTCCCCAGATGGGGTCATCATCCGTAGGAATTGACTTGACGTCACGTAATTGATTAATTCAATCAGAATGCAATTATCCATATAGACCCACTGAAAGTAATATAAATGTTTGTCTAAACTTAAGCCCCATTGATTTCAGTGGGTCTCATCAGGACTAAGGTCTGCAGCCAGTCCATGGCAATTTCTCCCCAAGCTCGTAGGCTCTACCCCTAAAAATGTATCCGTGAGGTTTTTGCTTTTCTGGAAAATAATGTTTGTGTCTCCTGTTCCCCATCTTCTTACAGCAAGCAATGTTCCGCATAGAGAGGAGACCATCAGGGAGGCAAAGGTGAGCAGGGGGGTCGAGGAGGCAATTCTGTGTTAAAGTCTGAGAATAAAGAAACAAGTTGAACTATGTGGTCCGTCTTAGCAACTACGTTGACTGGTTTCATTCCTTACGGCAGGTGGCAGCCGCAACCCAATTTGGGGGCAGTCTTGACTGTTTCGGTGTCCAACCTCCAAGCAGGTCAAGCAAATATGTAAGTGTCGCAGCCTTGAACAGTCTCTGTTCTGCCATCTCTCCCCAATTTTGTGTGTCTAGATTTTTTGGGCTGCTGGGATCTCTGGGCGGTTGCCGTTTTCAATACTTCACTTCTTTCTGTGTCCTCCTGTGAAGAGGAGAAGAAACCCACTGGGAAATGAGAATAACACACGGCCGTATAAGAGGCCTTCTGACGAATGCTCCAGCTTGAGCTTTGGGGAGCCTCCAGACTAGGGTGGGGTGCCTCGGGTCCTGGGCCCGAATCTCAGCAGAGCATCTTCTGTGCGTTTCACAGCCCCAGAGGAGCCCAGCGCCCCTTCCTGAGAGGGAGAGGCACCCCGACCAAGACAGCCGGACGCCAGCCGAAAGGGGTGCCCCTGAGATTTAACTTCCGTGCCATGGCTAACCAGGTCAGTGCTGAGAACCCAGAACAACGAGGGTTCAGGGAGCCCATCCTGTTGGGTTGGGCTCGGCTCACTTACTCTCAGGAAAGAGGCCTTAGACACGCCACCTTCCGTGTGTTAATGGGTTTCATTTTGTTTACTCCTTAGACTAGCCTGACCTTGAATGAAAGGTTCTCCGGGCTGAGGAACAAAGGCCGTTTCACATCATTGCAAGACACAGGCCGGATGGTCACTCTGCCCTGACGCTACCCTTGGAGGGAGCTGGACCACTCTGGAACGGAGCTGGCGTTTGAAGCCACATGTTTTTCCGCTACTACCTGGGAGGTGGCTGTGGGGACACCTAGACGCCAAGTGACCGACTAACACCAAAGGGACAACTTCTGTCCACACCCCTGGGTATTCCTCCCCACTGTGGATGTCTTGCTCACCCAGTTTGCAGGAAGGCTCCCTGTTTTGATCTATGGCGTTTGCTCTACGATGCATTGAAGTTTGACTCAGTTTTGCCCCCAAGCTTGTTAGGATGTTGTTGGGAAGCCGTAAGGTATAAAAGATCTCCCAGACTCCATCAGAGGAGAAGCCTTTGTCCTCAAGCACAAGTAGAGGTGTGAACAAGCAAAAAAAAATTATAGGATTGTAGATTTGCAAGGTGATCCTAGTGGTCATCTAGACTGACTGCCTGAGGTGCCAAGAAACACACAGCAGAATCCCGCCTAGTAAACGACCATCAAGCTCTGTTTAAACACGGCCAACGGGGAAGAGCCCACCACTTTTCCACCAGAACCATCAGGACAGTCTTCCTACTGTTGAGTGAGCGTCTCTTCTTTTGTGACGTGAAGACATGACTTTGGGGCCCTATCCTCGGAAGCAGTGGAAAAGACACCTGCTCCTGCTCCATCTTCCAGAAGGCAGCCTTTCAGATATCGGGGGGGGGGGGAATAGATCACCTCTTGGTCTCCTCCAGGCAAAACGTGTTGATGCAGCAGAGTGTTGATGGGAAGAGGGGAGCAGAGCATGACTTTCCTTGTGCCTTATTGCTGATGACGTGAAATCTGGATCCCTCTCCTGCCCTGCTCCTCCTGGGGAGAAAGCCCCTCTACAGATTTGTGTTGAAGATTTTATTTTGAATGAGTTATAGCCGACTGAATAAAACCTTTTAGAAGCTGAGATACTGACTTGATTCTTGGCAGCAAAAATAGGTACCGGGGCTGAAGTTTACAAGCCACTGTTCTGCTAACGAGAAGGAAACAAGTTTCGATGGCCGATGAGTTGGGGGCAGGGCTGTATGCATGTCTACAAGGACATCGTTTGATCATACTCAAGAGCAGGGCTTGGAAGAGCCATGTCTTCAGACCACGGCTTCCAGAATAACCCAGCTGGTAGGCATATGAGGGTTCCAGTCCAAAGCGGTACTTTTTTTTCCAAGTTCTGCTCGAGTGGTCAATCTGTAGGTGTTCTGGACAGCAGTTTTAAAATGCCCAGGTTCCTTTTCTGTACGCATCCTCAGAACTTTTCTTTTTGCAAAGTTGCGAGGTCCCAACTAGTGAAGCCTCCTGCCTTTATAATTCTGTTGAACACAGCATGTCTGTGCTGGAAGTGAAGCCAGCACCAGAGGGCGGTAGGTGCTGGCCGTTGAGTCAAGCTTCCTCCCTAGTGCCACCGGCTGGTGCTAGCTTCCAGGAAAGAGGATTTAAGTTCCAGCTGGAAAACCTAGTATTTCTCCCCTAGTGGCTCTTATCTGACCCGGCTAGGTTCAGACAAATGATTTTCAGGCTCCCTTCCATTGAGACTCTTCCGTACTGTGCAGAAATGTTGCACAAAAGGTAGCACAGGAGGTAGATTTGCAACCGAAAAAGAAGCACTGCATTTTCTGGCAGGACTTGATACTAATAGTCACCATTATACATTGCTTGGAAAGGTGAGAATAAAAAGAAAAGGAATCCTTAGCAGATCTAGGGGTGGGTATTGCAACCTGGTGCATCCCCTCGCCTCTAATTTATAGTGCCCTTATGAAAGAACGACCTCCAAAGTGGCCAGTTCTCACCACCCTACTCCTCTCTTGTAGACTCAAGACGGCGGCTTCCATTATGGGCTGAACTCATCTCATATTTGGTCTTCCTCTTTTTCTTCAACGGTTCCTACTTTAAAAACACTAAAGTTTTTTTCCTATGTGAATCCTCTGAACTTTTTTCTTTTTTTTCTTTTTTATTGCAAAGCTGCAACCTCCGGACCAGAGTTGTCTCCTCCCTTTATAGTTACGCTGCATGCCATGCGTCTGTGCTGGAAATGAAACAGCCGCCAGGTGGCAATAGGGGCCCTTGGTTACTAGACGCCTTCTTTAATCTTGGTTGCAGCAGGGAAGTGAGTTGCTAACAAGCCAAAGAATAGCTGGCTACAATTTAGTCACTGCTGGCTAATGAATCATATACATTGTAATTGCAAAGTTCCTCTTTAGTTTTAATGAATAACACTTGATTTATTAAAAGTAACTATAGTTACTTTCAAAATTTGTTTTCAAGGGCATTTTTTCAGGCACTTTTCAATCTTTCTGCTTTTGTTTTATCAATCCTAAATGGGAAAGTAAATACTGCTTAGTTTGGTCTTGTGGAGTTGTTTACATATTTCTAAGATGCAAATATTAGAAATGGCATCAGAATCAAAGCAATCCTGGTGCTCAAGTTCCTTTTTTGGACTCCAGCCAGCATGGTGAGCATAAAAATTTTGGTGGCAAAGAATCACCTGTTCTTTCTAAACTCCGAATGCAGTCCTATTGCACACTCCTGCAAACATTTGTAGCATTAATTTGCAGTATATTTAATTTTCTCCCTTAAGCGTTCAGGGTAGGGAGGGGTTAGAGATCATTGAAAAACGGATGGGAGTTAGAAAAAATCAGCAGTGCTCTCAGGAAGACCAGTAGAGTCAGCTGAAGAGAAGTGCTTGGACAGCTCACTCGGTCACATGTTGTTCTTACTCTCCTTCCCATGACCATCCCGTCCTTAAGTTTTTCCAGTGTGTTCTTGACTGCTTCAAAAAAACCCACACATTTTTAATCCCTTAGAAAGAGTGGCAGCCTCTGCACTCAGCCCCCTTAAAAATGGCCCGGATAACTGGCTGAGTTTGGTCTCACCCTGTCCCCGCTCCACCCCAGGGAAAGAACAAAGAGCTTGCCATGTTTAGTTGTTAAGTCATGTCCGACTCTTCGTGACCCCATGGACCAGAGCACGCCAGGCCCTCCTGTCTTCCACTGCCTCCCGGAGTTGGGTCAAAGTCATTGTTGGTTGCTTCCGTGACACAGTCCAGACATCTTGTCCTCTGTCGTCCCCTCCTAGCTCTAATCATATCCTGAAATCCCACCAGGTCCTTAGAGAATTCATTCTTAGCACAAACGGTTCGCCATTGTTCCTGGAGGCAGCCATCAGCAAACCACCGTGTAAATAATTCAGCAGTGCTGGCCGAGAAAAGCATCTGATGGAAAACAAAACAGGTGCCCTTTCCCTCCACTGCTGATATGGAAGGGGATGCTCACAAAGCAAACATCGTACAGTCTTGACCTGAAACTCTGTGTTAGCCAGTCCAGTTGCCTGCATTGAAAGCCCCATCTTGCTTGTTTGCTTGTCTTACAGGTGATGTGATCCCTGGGGGGGGGGGGGGAAGCAGAGCCGAGCTCTAGCCCCCCCCCCCATTAGCAGGGCCCTTAATGAGGATGGAGGGCTGGGGCTTATCCAGCAGGCTGGAGGCTCACTCATGTGCCCGTCCACCCCAAAGGCATGTCCTGCTTCCCGCCACTCTTTCCAAGCTAGATGGACACACACACAAAAAGGTAGGCTCAAAATGGAGGCAACATGCCAACGTTGTATGGTCTTCCTTGTTCTTCCACCATCCCAAGTGTGTGCCAAATCTCCATAGGTGCTTTCAAGCTTACCTGAGAGAGCAGCTAGCTAGCTAGCTCATCAAAATTGCTAGGTACTTACTCCCATGAGGATGATCTACCCTGGGGTCAGGTTTCGGTCCTCATGAAAGGGAGTGACTGAGGGGTTTTTGACCAGTAAGGCTGCAAATCCACAAACGTGTAAAACGTGTGAGCATTTAAGGTGCCTTCCCCGGTTTTGTTCTTTATTTTACAAACATTTATACTTATTTTACAAACATTTATACGGCATTTCAGTAATGTTGCTGGAGTGGGTTACAAAAAGGCAAGGGAGAACAAAAAGATAGTAAGATGCTTAGGGGGTTTACTGCCTTCTTTCCCATCTTGGGGTCCTCCCCCCCCTCCAGTTCCAGTTCCCATCACAAAAGGGCTGTCCCTCTCAATGCTCTCTTCAAACTGCAGAGGATATGTCCTGTCTTTTAAAAACCCACTACAGTTCTGCTTGCTTATCAGAGGACAGGAGCGAGTGTTTCCTCCAGCTGAAATGGCTTCAAGCCCTATTTCTTGGCTGCTGCTCTCCACCGGCTAGCTAATTTAGCTAATTGCTCATTTGGAATTCAATGGCCTGGAGTATTTCTAGGCAAAGAACATTTGTAATGCATCAGAGCCTGCAAAAGTTCTTTTTAAGAGCCTGGCCAATGGCTACGCTGTCTGGGGGATTCTGGGAGTTTTTGTCTGAAGGAACCCCTGGGTGGCTCAAGGGTTGAGGCCTCTGGCCGGGTGGCATTTTGGGCACCGAACTGGCTAGCCACAGCTCTGCACATGCAATGAAATCCAACTTTTGTCATCCTGGAGCATCTCTCGCACTGAGAATTTCCCCCCAGTCTGGAACCCCAGGGGAGCTTGGCAATTCCTTGCACCACTAAGACACAGCAACCTAATGTCCGAAAGCTAACCCTCCCCAGATAAGGCTGCACCCCACTTGGGCCAGGCAGGGACCCTCTCCTTGTGGATGTCTTCTATCTTTTAGCCTCTCTGCTCTGTCCCCATTGACTCAAGCCGAGAGCCGGTTGAATCCAAAGGGAGGAACGGTTTGACGTGGAGGTTCGGTTCGCCAACTGCTGGGGGGGGGGGGGGCGGAAGCAAAGGAAGCGAGGGGGGGGGAGGGAGAGCCAGGGCCCGGAGACAGAGGCCCCTCCCTCAGCTCTGACACATTATTATTGTAAGGTCAGAGGAAAAGATTGAAACCTTTCTTCTCCCTCAGCCTCTTTCTTCTTTTATTTTTAGAACATGCCACCTCACCAAAAGACAGAGAAGCAGCCCATTGCCTGCAGGACGGCTGCGCTGAAAGATGGATGGTTAGAAACAGGCTGAAACGAGCAAGGCAAGACAAAGCACTGGGTGCCTGTATCACAGATAGGGACACCGGACACTGAAGCCGGTGCTTATCTCAGTCCAGGGATTTTATCCAGGATTTTGGAACAGCTATTCTTTGGTTTGTGCATGTGTATGTGTTCCCCCCACCCCAGAGTCCTAGTACCATTTGAGACTGTTGCATCAACTAGGAGAGCAGGGGCAGGGAATGTGCAGATATTGCTGGACTGAAATCCCCCACCATTGGTCACAGAAAGTGTTTGGGCTGATTGGAATTATAGCAGGACTTTGCTCATCCATAGGGTGGAATGTCTTCTCTTCTCCTTCACTGCATCTTCAGGCTCCATTCTGCAGACTTCATGAATTCGATGCCAAGTCAGTCTCCCTCTCTTTTTTCCCCTAACCCCATCACCTCTTTGTAAAAGTTCAAAGGGAGGAAGATTTAGGGAACGGAGTGACAAAACAGTTCTTCTTCTAATCCCAGGGCATGTTCTATCAGCGGCTTCCCAATACATTATGCTTTGTAACATCTTGTCTAAAGAAGATACTTGACTTTTTCAAGTGATTTGTGTGCCCCCCCCCCAAATGAACTGAGCTGGCTTAATAAAGCGATGCTGGCTGAATAGCTCAGTAAGTTAGATATGTGGCTGCAGAGCCAGAGGTTGGGAGTTTGATCCCCCCCCCACTGTGTCTCTTGGGAGAAGAGCCAGCCTGTGTGGCCTTGGGTAAGCTGCACGGTCCCATAGGAAGGGAATAGGAAACCACTTCTGAGCATCCTCTATCTAGAAAACTTGAAAAGATTCACCATAAATCAGAACTGACTTGACAGCACATGATGATGAATGAAAGGATGAATCCAAAGGGGTTCCAGCTAGAGCAGATCCAGTAAAATAAATGGGACTTGTGAGTCACAAGTAATGTTACGTGCTATTGGTTTCCTTCAGAAAAATCCACCTATGGATTTTGTAATTTTATTGTGACCAACACGGCAACCTTTTACTGTGTTTTTTTTTTTGTGAACCATTATCAAACAGATTAATTGGCTGGGTGGAGATAACAGGTTTGCAGTCAAATTGAAGGAATGGAAAGCCAGCACAGGAAGTATGAACATATTTGAGAAAGTAACCAAGTAGGAGCTGCACATTATTGGGGGTCATGGTGTGTGCTGTGTCTCTTGGCCAGAGCAAGAGGGAATGGAGTATGGGGTGCGGGTGGCAGGGAGGCATGGCTGACTGGCAGGCAGGAACGCATAACACGAATACCCTATACAAAAACATTTGCTTTCAGAAAACAAGAAAAAAAAATGCATAGTGCCTTCGGTACTCTGCAGTGACCCTAATTCCTTCCCTTTAATAGTGATTAAGGACACGTCGATACCCAGTTTGGTGTAGCAGACAAGAGTGAACGTCCGAATCCCCACTCAGCCTCGGAAACTCACTGCAGGACTGTAACTGGGAAAACCACTCCTTCAATATCTCACTTACTGTACTTTGAAAATACTATTAGGGTCACTGTAAGTTGGTTCTGACTTGACAGCACGGAACAACAACGAAGGAAACATTGCATTTAGGTTTTAAGGCTGTGTTTTGGAGACACCACATATTTTATTTAGGGAATGAACCGTTCCTGCATGGAATGCCCCTTGTTCCAGGACATGGGGTGGGAGAATCAGATATCCCTCCACACCATGGAAGAGCAAACTCTGCTGTGTTAGACAGGTCTTTATTTTTGATGTTCTGATTTGGCAGCTCCAGGTTGTGGCACAGTAGTGGCTGGGAACGATGGAAGTTGTCGTCCCTTATGTCTTGAAGGTGCCACTCTGGAGGAAGGCTGACTCCGTTGTGTTTAAAGCAAGCTTTTGTTTGGCAGGAGCAGATGTTGCCCAGTAAACCGAGAGGCCAAGGGCCAAATATTCTAAATTTGTACATGAGATTGCCGCGAGATCAGGGGGTGAATTGCTACTGTTGTTTCCGAGCCTGGAATAGCAGGTGTAGGCGAAAGGTCTAAAGTTAGACAACCGGGTCTTTGTTGACCAGCAGGTCGTAGAGAAGAGGTCGAGAGCATCAGCATTTTAACACTGACTCAGACGTTGGCCTTTGGCTGTTTTTGGACACGCTTGGGCGTGAGCCAAGAGCAGTTCTCGGAGTGGTAAATGCTGAGTTCGCCTTTTAGGGGGAAGCTGGCAAATCAGTAGAGCTTCTGTTTGTCTCAGGAAGTAGCCACTACGGCTTGGCAGGCCTTGGGTGGTTCTTTTTCAAGAAACAGGAACAATGAACCATCTTGAAGTTGCCTCTGTGTTTTTGCCCAAACGTTGATCCAAAATGAAACAATGACCTACCTATATCCTCTCGGCAATATCAACACTTTACATTTCACAGGACGTCTTTGCTTCTTCGCTCTGTTGTATTTCGGGCTGCTTGAATCCACGCTGTATTTTTCCTGGCAGTGTAACCACTGCTTCGCCTGCCACGTTTCAGCTCAGTGTAGAACAAAAGCGCGGAAGTGAGGAAGAAGGGCCTTCCAAGGGCAGTAAGACCCCCGGCTCCTTTCTCCTTTCACCCCTGCAGGAGGCAAACGTTCTTTCACCTTCCTCTCTCTGCTGGTCTGAAAACAGGAAAGGGGAAAATCAAATTCAGCAAAATCTTGAGCTGGGATTTTGACTTCTTAGATCCCATTCAGGTGCTTCCCATGATGCAGCAGAGTTTTCCTTGGAAATGATCAGAGCTGATAAGGACCAACAACCCCTCCCCCACAAAGCTATCTGTGCCAGCCATAATTTAAAAAATAAAATAAAATCCCGAGAAAACTCTCTCTCGGCTTTGGGTTTCAGAATTGTAGGGACATGGCTTCAGAAGTCAGTGTCTTTATACGTTTTGCTTCTGTAAAGTGCAGAGAGTGGGACTAAGTAGCAGAACGATCCACCTTTTAATCTTAGGGCACGTTTTATCAATGCATCTCCAGCCACTCAACTTTGGAGAAGGGATCATGACTTGGGTGAATTACAATTGCTTTCTAGCATTTGGTTCAGTATCTGGTACAATCTGGTGAAGTGAATGAATGAATGAATGAATGAATGAATGAATGAATGAATGAATGAATGATCCATTTATGAGAAACATGGCAGCCGTGACTGCCTCAGAAAATGCAACTGTGTCTGCATAATTCTACCCGTTCGACGAAGACCTTAAAAAGCGATTGGTGGAGGCATTTTTTAAAAAAAAAAAAAGTTAAAACTTCATAAGACAAAAATCCTTTCACTTGTTTTTATCAACTACAACTGGCACAACCCTCTTCTAGAGGAAGCTCCTGGGTTGGCAAAATCCATCCAGTTTTGACAAAGAGAATAAAAGTTGTAAGCATCACCTGCTTTCTTTTCAAATTATTATCGTGCCTCAGTGGGAGACACGAGTCTTCCGACGTTCAAAGTTCAGCTTAGGTTTGGGGCTTGAGGGACAACCAGGAGATCTGTAACTGGTGGGAAACTGGGTCATTTTCTCAAGGACCAAAACTGGACTCTGAACTGAATCTTGCCGCTGGTGCCTACCATTTTCTGATAAGCCTCTTTCATGCCGAAAGAGATGGACCCTTTTGCTCCCTGCACCATCTGGCCATTTAGCACCTCTGAGTCTTGGCAGGATTAAGGACTTTCAGGGAGAATCTTTTGGCCCATCAACTGTTGCCAGTTCCACCTAAGAGGAGGCCAGCTTTACACTTATGTAAATTCCACTGAGTCAGTGGGTCGAGGAGAGTCAGAACTAGCAATAGGACAGCGGGCCAGGGTGGATCTGCTGGGGTTCAGCTCTCCAAAGCAGCTCTATCAACTTACTGGTCACGATCCATCTTTACTCAACTGTTATTCTGGAGCTCCTTACAGTCCAAGATGGGGAAGTGGAATAGAAAAAGATGACCCTGAAAACAGAACCAAAAGCAATACCTGTGGGGAGGGACTTCCCAACAATGGCATACCAGCAATAAGGACTTTCCCTGGGCAGTTTTGCCACTCCCCAGCTTTTTTATTTCACATGTAATTCTGAGCCTTCTTCTGTTCCAACGCTTTTATGAAACTGTTTATGGGCTTTGCTTTTATCCACTGGCCTTCCCTGGATTCAGTTGTTATAGCTTCTTCTTCATAAAGTCCGTTTATTGGGTTGTTATTGCAAAATAAACACACTGTACTTGCAATTATCTATTGCATGTGTTGTCCAGAATTCTGTTGCTGATTTGCAGGTCTGTAAGGGAACCCACATAGAGAGCCCTTGTTGGTAAATGTCTCAGGGGTGGCTGGTGGCATTCCTGGGTATGCGCATGATGGGCTATGTGTCCAGAAATGCAATTAGCACTTTCTTAAAGAGCAGAAATTTGCTGCCAAGATATGCATAATTTCCCTTACACAAATGTAAATTAGCATTAAGACTCTGCTCATTTTTAAAAAAGAGTTTATTGGGCTTTTGCTGTATTCCCCTTTCTTCCCAGCCTAAACTGCTTTTGGAGATGATGACAATGATGGCAATGATTAACATTTGACTTCACATCCAAGAGTAAATTTCCTGCCAAAATCCATCTTGCCATGAACTTTTGGACTTTAAGTTCTTCACACTGGTACAAGCCTGATGAAGTGGTGTTTTAATCTGTGAAAGCTTGCATATTGCATGACGATTTTTTTTAGTGGTCTATGAAAGTATAACTTATTTATTCTTCCATTTGTATTTTATTTTGCATGGATGACATGGCTGCCCTTTATTTCAACCATGATTTGTGATGATGGAGGAAGAGGAGGAGGAGACTTTAGGGACTGACTGTGATAAAATCTGCTTCTGGAGGTTGCTGTGCTTTTGCAGGGTGTGGCCAGGTATCTCCCAGATACTTCCAAGGCAGACGTTCCTCTGTCAAACATAAGCCCAGTACAAAGCTGACTTCATCGAGCAGTGGAGCATCTGGTGGGACCAACAAAGCATTAGGCAAAAGCAGAACTTGATATCCTTCTTGAAAAACGTGCCTTTTCTCCCCCCGAATTGCTTTCTCCATGATCTCATGACCAGAATTAGCCCTGCATTGAGTTGGAGAAGCTCACGTTGGGAAGCCCTGGCCTAAGCATGTCACGGAAAGTGCTAACCTTCTCTCATGCTGTGTGAGCTCTTCACCTCGCTCATCCTCACTGAGGTCCCATCTCGGTCTGCTTGAGGTTTGAGCTTTCAGGACCAAATCGTGAGACTTGGGGGGGGCAGCCCCTTGTGATGTCACAGAGCTGGGGATGTTGTGATGTCATGGCAGTGGCCCCTTTTGCAGGAGGTGGAAAAGAAGGGGTTTACGTTTGTGTCCGGGTGCCGGCACCTGCATGGGCTGGTACAGCCTGGAGGTCCACTCCCTGCCTTGCTTTGAGCAGCACCAATAGGGTGCCTTTAGCCCCTGGCGCCTTCCGCAGACCTCTCCCCATGCCCCCAGCTTTTGGGCAACCTGGCATCACATAAGCACAAAACACACAGAGACACACGCACTGCAACTGAACCCCTCTCTGTGATGTCAGGGAGCCTGTGACCTCGGGCACCAAAAAGGAGTGAGTGCAGATGTGTGCCAAGCCTTTAAATCCACGTCTCACATGGACCCATACCCTTCAGGATGATGGAGTCCCCTCTCCAATGGACAAAGCCTTAGGGACCACCTTTGATACTTCAATCCCCACCCAGCTCCTTCTCATCTCTTCATTTGTTTTTAACAAACGACTCCCCTTCGGCAGCCAGCTCATTTCCCATTTGTCTGGCAGCCTCGGGACCGACTGCACCCCCTTGATAAAAGGACCCATTGTTTCTCCTGTGCATGACTGGCCCGTCTTGTCTCTCATGTGACAGCTCTCTCACTATCATCTTCCCCATCTTCAAATGGCAGCCCCCATCCCCTACCTCCACCCACCTCCTTTCCTCATGTCATCCCAGGGGAAAAGCCAGCCGAGGCCGAACCCCAGCATGTTTTTCTCTGCCTGCCTCCGGACACCCCGAACGCTAAAGGAGAAGGAAGCAGGACGGCCTCCTCTCCTCCTACTTTCCAGCATGTTTGTGACAACGTGCCAGTCCCCTCTTCTGTGGGAAGGAAAAGGGGAAAGAAAAAAAGGAAGTGGAGGGAAATGCTCTACATGATCCATCACAACTGAGGAGGCCGAGTGGGAGGAAGGGCTTGGGTAAGAGAATGTGGCTGTTCTGAGAGGTATCACCCCAAAAAGCCAAACTTCACAAGGGTCCAATGGGAGAGAGAGAGAGGCAGGCTGACTCCTTAGACCTGGAGAGTAACAGGTCTTTAGCAAGGCTCTGGATAACTCAGAGGGTTTCGGTCTCTGGCCAGAGGTTGCAAATTCAATTCTCAGTAACCGGAAGGAGCTACCACCTTCATGACCACAAGGATGTCATGCCGGTTCTGGAGTTGCACAGCCTCATGGATCCACACGCATCCACGTGCTGGCAGGTTTCCAATGAAGCGAGCGAGCCGTTTGTCCGCCAGCCAGGAACATGTCGTCTGTAGGAAGATCTCTGGAGAAGGGAAGGAGAGATGCCTCCCCATTTCCTTCCCCCAGGAATCATGGGACAGATCCTGCCTTCTGCCACCTGGTGCCCTCCAGATGTGATGGACTACAAACGCCATGATCCCCAGCCGATGTGATGGTTAACAGCCTTTGGGAAGAGGCATAAAGCCATTCGAAATCAGGTTCCATTTCACAAGCCATTTGTAGGCCGTGGCTTTTCACCGAGACCTAAGGTTCCTCCTGTCACCCTCGGGTGTCCTTTTAGGGCAGACTTTGGAAGTAATGCAGAACAATTGATGATGGTTACTTGCAATGTGTTACTTTGCATGCTAGGAGTGAATAACTTCCCTTTTGCAAAGCAAGGCAACAACTGTAGTAATCTTGTTACATTTCCTGAGTAATGAGGAACGTTTATCCTTTTCCTCATTGCTTTCTGGGGACTTAAAAAAAAGGCTTTGAGGAGGCATCTTCCCCCCCCCTTCAAATTTTAGGCTATTTTCTTTTCCAAGGGCAGTTTTGTTTTTAAAAGAACAGGAATGGAAACTAAATGAAAGAGCAATGAGTAACCTGCAAGAATGGGGGAAGCTGAGCGGTGTGTAATGGGGTGGGTGGGTGCAATTCATTTTTTTGACTTGCCAGGTTCTGGATTTGGGTGAGCAGGATTATTGCCTCAAAGCCGACCTACAGGCTTCTGGACCGGAGTGGTTTCTGAAGATGAGGATCTTTCTCCCCCTTTCCAATCAAGACCTGGGGCGCCACATCATGGAATGTTTGGTGGGAAACCCAGACATGTTCTTTAGCTAATGCACATCTTAAGAAGTAAGTGTGGCCATAGGGTTGGCCGGGAGGGACATGGCTTCAGAGGGCCTCTCCTCCAACCCCCCCCCCGAGTTCAATCTACCCCCCCTCCACCATCTGCACTCTGTCCTCGGCCAGCGACAGGATTGGGGCTGCGGGAGTGGAGGAATTTAAAACTCCCCAGCTGGCTTTGAACTGAATAGTGGTGGTCGTGGGGAGGGGGGGGTTCTTCAAGGTGGGGGCGGGCAAGTGTACTCTGCCTTATGGTCTTTGCCACTTGGCAAGAGGGGGTGGAAGGGGGGCAGACGGGAACCAGAGCTGCCCGGCAGCTGTAGAGCAGGAGAAACCACAGGAATGCAATCCCGTCTCTGAACATGAGCCGAGGAAAGCGAGAGGCCAATGTGCTTTATGGGCATTAATCCTGCACTATGAGGAGGGTTGGCGGGTGCAGGCGGGGGGGGGCTGCTTTGGTTTCCAGCTTTGCTCACTCTGTCGTTTATTCCTGTGTCTCTCTCTAGGAACCGCTCCCCACTCCCATAGCTGCATGATGATCCTCTCTTTCTCTCTCTCACTCTTTCTCTGTAGGAACTTGCTCCACGAATGTGCTCCAAATTAATTTAGTAAGCAGAATTCCCCCCCCCCATCTATGCCGGAGGACTCCAGCTCACGTGGTACCTCTACTGGTCCATTGGGAGGCAGCAGGCAAGAGCAAAAGCCAAGGGGAAGTGGTAGGGGGCGGTAGGTCAGCCTCTAAATCAGGCAATCTGTTGGCTCTGTTGTACAACGAGCACTATCATACAGCAAGCTGCCAACGTGCCCACTGGAGTTACTTCTGGGTGTCCACACTGCTTCTGTCTACGGGATGCTCCACTTGAGCCTAGATTAAGGTTCAACAACAGTGGCTCCCAACCTTGGGTTGGCCCGGTGTTCTCGGACTGCCACTCCCAGATACCCCAGCCAGCACAGCCGGTGGCGAAGGCTTCTGGGAATGGCAGTCCAAGAACACCTGGTTGATTCAAGGTTGGGAGCCACGGTTGTTGAACCTTTGGCCCTCCCAGTATGCGGGCCTTCAGCTCTCCTTGGTTCCAGCCAACGTCACCGCTGCTGGAAAGGGACTCCCCAATGAGGAGAGATCCTTTTAAATAGGGTAGGCAGTATATTAATGGAAGGAAAGAAAGCTGGGAATTGTGGGAACTGTAGTCTCAAACACCTCAAGGGCTACGATTTATTCCTTTCTGATCTGGTGATGTGGCAGCTGTGGATAAAATGGATGGAAGGTGTGAAGGAAGCAGATGGGGCCATTTCTCAGCCTCCCAAAATGTTAGAACCCAAGGAGGTGATCCCCCTGAAACTGCCTCTTGAGAGAAAAGGGGTCACTGATTCCAAACTAGATCTTTACACCGTGCGTAGCTGAACCGTGCAATTTACTGCTTATACAGATTCTGGTGTTGTCGCACTTAAAGGTAACACCTCACCACTTGATTCCATGAAACCTTACAAGACAGACGGGGTTATAGGGTCTGAGCTCTTTTCACTTGTAATGAATGCAGGTCGTTGGGATCCAGCTAAAACATTAAAAATAAAGAAACCAACAAACAAATAAGTCAAATCAAGTCTGGCTTACGGTGACCCTTTTGAGGGTTTTTCCAGATATAGGTGGTTTACTCTTCCCTTCCACTAGGGGCGCCCTGGGACTGTGCAGCTTGCCTAAGGCTCTCTAGGCTGGCTCTGCTCTCAGGAGGCCCAGTGGGGGATTGAACTCCCAACCTCCACAGCCCCTCAACTCACAACTCACTACTGTACTTAGATCACTGAGCTATCCGGCCAGAAACATAAGCAGCCTTTTATTTAAAGTATCAGCTATGGGAGTGGGGAGTGGTTCCTAGAAAGACACACGGGAATAAACTACAGAGTTGAAAACTGTAATCAATCTTAGACAAAGAGTCTTTAATTAAAAAAAAGAAAGACACCGCAGAAACAGTTTCCTCCCTTAAAGCCAACTTTTAACTTTGCATCCTGGATTCTGACACAAAAAGAGATTTTAAAAAAGAGGAGTCGGGAGGAGAAAGTTAAAAAAAAATTAGTTGGCATTTGCTTCATTTCATTTGCAATTGATGGGGGAAAAAATAAGATTGCATTCCTGCCCTAGCTCATGGAAAGTGGATTGTTCATTATGAAAATGTACACAGGTACACAGATCACCAGGTTATTATTTTTTTCTCATTCAGGGGAGGGGTGTTGCAATTCTGCTCGTTATAGAAATCATTTCTAATCTTCCACCTGAACCTATAGTAAATTAGCGCATGCCATTTTATGCAGAGCGGTGCCCTCTTTTATGGAGGATCCCTGCCCTCCCTTTTGGCAACGCATAAGTAGCTACCGCAGTGGGAGCTGGAGTCTGTTCCCAGCCCATTTTGATTCCTCAGACATCATCATAACACATTGCAATGCAGATTGGTACCTAAGTCCACCTCCTGCCAACCTAGTAGTTCGAAAGCACGTAACAAATGTGAGTCAATAAATAGGTACCACCACGGTGGGAAGGTCACAGCGTTCTGTGTCTAGTCGTGCTGGCCACATGACCACGGAAACTGTCTACGGACAAACGTTGGCTCTATGGCTTGGAGACGGGGATGAGCACTGTGCCCTTGAGTCGGACACAACTGGACTCAAGGTCAAGGGGGAACCTTTACCTTACCTAAGTCCACTGCCCCAACATGAATCAGTCGGTGCAAAAAAAGACCAACCCAAGGCCCAAAATATAAGCTCTCAAGCAAGACAGAAGGCCAATTGCCCTCTTTAGCTACTGGTACGCCACTAGCCATCTCAACCCAGCCACTGCTGGCATTTGACAGCAGGAGCAAAACGTTGCAAATTCTAAGGTCTGTCCCGTCCTAGAAGCAGGCAGTATTTATAACTCCCTTTCTCTCCCTTTTAAAGCCCCATGATTGCAGAGAGGCATCTGAAAATGTTACGGCAAAAAACAGTGAAGGAAGAGGGAAAAAGGAAGTAGCTCCAAAATATGGAAGTAAAATATGGAACTAAAAATATAGTGTTCACTCTTTTGGCTATTCTCAGGGTGACTCCGAGCCGATGGTAAAAATAAGACTTATTTACTTGACTGAAGCTCGCCGTCCAAAACCCGCTGACGAGAGAGGAAGCCCCATGTAGGTAAATTCTGAGTAAGGAGGCAACAGATGGCATCACTTAACCCTAGTTCATCTCCACAGCCTGGAACATAAAATATTATTGTTTAGGGAGGACGACACCCATATTCCCCCAGTCAGTGTGGCCAGTGATGGGAGGGGGTGTCTGCCATTTTCAGCTCCCCCCCAAAAAAAAACCAGCCTGGGGGAAACTGATTACAAGTTTGAAGGTACGGGTTACCAATTTCCATTTTTGGTCATGAGGGTGTAAGGAGGTTCCCTTTCAAAAGGAGCACAATGAGTGGGCACTGAGTCATTTCATTGGTGCAATGAATGTCATTTCCCAGTTTCTTTTCAAATTTGCACTTAAAGGGGGCCTTATTTGGGGGGGGCATGTTGATACCAATCCTGCATTTGCCTCCCTCAAAAAAAAGGAGCAAAAAAAGTTATCAAGCAATGCAGGGGAGTCAGGTCACAACCGACTCTGGTGCAGCAGCAACTCTCGGGTATAGAAAAAGGGGGAGCGTTGCAGCTCCGTCACAGACCCTACACAGCAAGCCATCCATGGGGCAACGGCTGTGATCCATAGAAGCACTTTCTCTGCAGATACAGGATCTTGGGTCGGGCCGGGGCAAGAGAAGAAATTTACCAGACATTTGCAGAGCGACTGCTGGTTGCAGAGAGAGTCAAGGCTCTGGGGTGTCAGACCCCCCCCAAAAAAGGATCAGTTTTGAGGTCTGCCTAGCATGGCCCCCTTCTCTGCTCTTGCACACCCTCTGTTTGAGGGGATGCCAGAGAACAGTCCTCTTCTTGAAGGTGCCCTCCGTTTGGATATTCAAGGCTGCCTGGTCCAATTTTGAATTTAAACTACAGACCTTTAAGGAAGGACCCCCCAAAGCTGCACAACTCCTCTTGTGAATGACACCTGAGAGGCAGGCCCAAGCTGTAGGCACAGAGGGCTCTGGCTCATTCTACTTAAATTTAAAAACATTTCCAAACTGGGCGCCATCAATATAAATTATACCATGTTTTGAAAGTTGCGACCTTCTTTTGTCTCTTGTGTTTGTGTGTGTGTGTGTGTGTGTGTGTGTGTGTGTGTGTGTGTGATTCTTAAAAGGCCACCCTAACTATCTGCAGGTATGCAGCTGTCACTCAGTGGCAACAGAGGGAAGGGGGCCTAGCCTGGAGCAGTCCTTGGCCCAGCAGCGGCCACTTAGTCACCACCCGAAAAGAGGAAATGCAACATCCTGCAAGAGGAGAAGGATTTGCATAAAACTTGTCACGGGAGCCTCTTAATGCCTTCCCATTGAAGCAAGGGCACTGGCCGGCTGTGACTTCCAGATGAAGGTACCCAACCCGGGAAAGGATGAGAGACTGTCTAGAGAGCCTGTGCCCCCATGGGATCCCGCCCCATGACTTCTATTCCACACCAAGCACCTGCTCAGCACCAAAATGGATGGAAGCCACCATATATGGTGGTGATAGAATCGAGCATGAACCTCTGCACGACTCATGAAATGTGTATTTGGATCACCAGCGTACAAACTGAGATGTTTAAGGCTTCCTTCTGCCTATTGCCTTTGTTCTCTGATGCACGTTAGGGACTTCCCTGTGAGCTGGCATAACCTAACCATCTTCTTTCCTTCAAAAATTCTCGTTGCAGTTGTAGGAAATAAAGTAATGATCATGTTTTTCATTTGTCCTCAAACAGAGCTTTCTTAAAACCAAAGTAGTCTCTTGAAGGTCAGGTTGTGGGACGCCAGGAAGAATTCTCAGTCCTCTAAAATGTTGGCTTTAAATTATTATTACTGTTTTAAATGAATCGGTCACGTTGTCAGCCTTTTGGCTTTGGAACCTTACAACCCACCGATGGAGAGCACCCGGCATCTTTAAGGATGGACACTTTTTGCTTCCCTTTAAGAGAGATGCTAAAGCTGAAGTGAAGGAAACGAGTCAGAAGAACAGAGAGTTGGGGGGGGGGGAGGGCTTTTATGCTTACGGAGTTGACCATAACTTTTCTAGAGGCACACAAGATGTATATCTGCTGTGATTTGGACTCCTGCCTTGAGCAGGGGGTTGTACCCCATGGCCTTAGAGGCCCCTTCCAGCTAACTCATTCTAGGATTTTATATTAGGTGGCTACTTGATCAAAATGGTGAAATATTGCTGTTGCTGTTTTGACTTAAATATCATTCCATAACGCTAAAGTATTCTCTGGGATGGCAACGTTTTCACAGCTCACACTTATATATTCAAAAACAACGAGACCCGTTATTTATTATTCATGAATTAGTAAGTGGCAGAACTAAGATAGCAAAGCAGTTCTCTCTATGAGAGGGTTATGGCCTGTCCCCCACGATCGCTCTGTTTCATGTACTGGGTCTCTAGAAAAGGCCGGGCGTAACTTTTCACACAATAAATACACCTTCTCTCAACAGACTTCCCTGCTTAGTGACAGTTACCCAGACCTGTCTGGCTTCCTCTGCATCTCCGTTCCATCCTTCCTTCTTGGCTACTGGTCCATTTCCTCAATTTGTCTCAGATGTTTATGAATAAATAAATAAAATCCCTCTGCATTATACAAATGGGCCTTTTCTCACCCCTCGTATTAGCTACCCGTTAGTCTGCCTTTCGTCAGTTTTTCCTGACATGTCTCTCTTTATTTGTTCTGTTTCTAAATTCCTGGTTTTCTCTGTGTCCCTTTGATGGTTATTACTGCCTGTTTAAGAAGCGCAGCCCCTGCATGTTGTGGACTGATCCCTGGCCAAATGCTGCTATTTCTCCAGGTGTTGGCCAACATCCGGAGCATTGTGAGACCACAGCTGTGACTCGCGTCTGTTTCTTAACACAGTGATTGCATGAGCTGAGAGGGAAACTCCAGTGGAGAACAAGCTGGAGCAATGAATTGTCCCATGGACATAGTGAAGTCTGTTTCGGCAGCCTTGGTATACGGGCTGTATTCCCTTTGCCCTGCTCCATGTGTCAGTCAAAATGACTTATCTGGCTTGGACATGGGTGGGTGGAGGGTGCCATTTTTAGGGGCATTTTAAGAGGTATTTTTCAAGTTGTATATAATTCCTTTCTCAATCCTCAATTGTTGTTTTTTAAGTAACTAACAGTAACTAACAATTACAAACCAATACAATGGGCAATGTAATGAGTTACAAGTACATGGCTTTCTAAAACCATGTAACAAATAACAGGAACATTTAAACTTTGCTGAGTTCTGCTTCGCAGGATCAAATGCAATCAGAAATGCTCTCTTTTCCTTCCTGGCAGGACAAAGTTTTCCCTCCAGACACCTGGTTCCTTTAAAGCCTCACGCCTTAGCAGCCGGACTTGCAAACTGGTTTGCAACATACAAAGAGAGGCAAGCTCATGCTAGAATGAGAAGACATGTTTCACTTCTTAAAGGGAACTCTGTCTCTAACACTGTACTAACTGTATCATCTGTTCTGGATGGTAGCTTTTCAGTGGTAAAAACCCCTTGCTCGCTAAAGATGGATGTTCTTCAAGATAGCGAAGGGTGGGGCAAGGCGTGGAGACAGAAACTGAAGCTCAGACAGGTGGTTGCATCAGACTCTCTGTCAAAGTTGCTGGGCCTCCGGCGGTTGAAATGGCAACCGTTGCTCTTGATTCTCAGAAGTAGCGGCTCGTAGATGTTATTATAATAATTGCACTCTTTTCAGTGGTAATTATTACCATTAGCCCATGGCAAATCTAACAACGCCCTCAGAGACAGGGCCCAATTCCTACCTTAGCAGCTTTTCGCCCTTCCTACACTCCTTCACTGATTGTGTTATTTTGTGTGTGTGTTTGTGTGTGTGTTCAAGTGCCCTAAATCTTGCTTTACTCATGAGTTCTTTCTGGCACTGCTGGTTATTTGGTTGATCAGCCCATTTGCTGATATGGAAGCACCCTGCTCTACAAAAACCCACATCCTCTAGTTTTGCTCTCTCCCCCACATCTCTCTTTCATCACCTTTTAAGTGCATTTCTTGAGGCCCGAAAGAAAAGCAGGAAGGGGACATGGTGCAAAGCAGCATATAAAAACACAGAGTGTGGTTTCACAACATCACCGGCTTATCAGCACGGACTAATCAGAAGTCCTTTTCAACCAAAAAGTGTGTGTATGTGGGGAGAGGAATCAAGCAAGGGTCACTGCCCACATAGGCCTCCATCCTCCCTGAAAATACATGACCAGCCCTTGCTGAGGGAACAAAACTCAAGGTTTTTCTCACAAATCACATGCCAACAGGTCAACACTCAAAAAATGTGCTTAGTGGAAGGCTTCCTGTCACAGCCAATTTCAGAATGAAACAGCTTCTCTGCAGCCACTTACATTCTCTGTGTTTTATAGTTGGGTTGGGAACTGGGAAGGCTTATGCCCTGGCATGCAATTCATGGCAGAGCTTCCTTAAATGATTTCAAATTAACTGCCCCATCTCTTGTTACAGTGTCTGAAAAGTAACCCTTTGCTTGTTACAACTGTCAAAAAGTAACTCATTCTGCAGCTTGTTCTGCAAGTTATTTCCTGTTAAACAACAAGAACAGGAACACCTAGACTCGGTAACTTTCACATCAGCATAAGATGTGAACAGTTCTCCACAAAATGACTCTAAAATGCCTTTAAAAGCATGTAAAAGTAACTCAAGAAAATAATGAGACAAGTTCCTTCTACATGGCCCTGACATTGTTTGTGTAGCGTCCAGCTGCCTCTGATTTATGGCAACCCAAATGGATTCCACCCCGCACCCCCCAGGTATGTGAGATGTTCAGGGTGCAGTTTTACCATTGCCTCGGCACAGGGATCTTGCATGGCAGAGCCAAGATTTGAACTCAGGTCTTCTGAGTCCGTTTAATGTTCTATCTACCACATCCCACTGGCTCTCTGGCTCCTTAAACTGCAGATGGGAAACTGAGGCTGAGACTGGCTCCCTCAAGACAGAATATTGAATGAATGATCAGAGGTGATGTCTGAATCAAGAACTTCCATGCTCACAACACCGTAAGGTCTCTCTGGTGGTGGCACCACTGCCCCTTTGCAAACGGCGGTGAGAAGCAGCTTGATGGGTTTTGGAGTACTTTCCTCTCTTCATCCAGCACAAAGGAGCAATCTGCAGGAACCACTGATGGTGCTGCGCAAGGGGAAGACCTTTCTTTAATTGCACCATTGATGCATCACTAAAATGCTTTTTCTCTAAGCAGCAGAAGAAAGGGCATCGGCTAAAGGTGATGGTCAGACGGACACTTCTGGAAGAGGTGACACTGCAGGGCCAGTCCAGATTTTTTTGGGGGGGCGGGGGATACAGCACACTAGCAACATCACAGTAGGCTCACAAAGTTGTTGTGAACATCGTGGGCAAAGCCAGTGCGGTCGGGCACTTTGAAAGCTTGAACTATATGACCTGTAACGTTCCCATGACAGAAGTCAGCCATGAATTTATTAGACCTGACATTATCTCTCTGCCTAAAGCATTTTCCCATATTTATTTGTATGGGGGTAGGAATAACAGCCTATCTCGGAATGGGTTGTTGTAAAGATCACAGAGATCATTTGAGTTTTAATTCTTTAAAAAAAAACCCATCAACAACCACACAAACATTATTTTCAAAGTAGCATTAAAATGTGAAAGAGTGTCCATTTTAACACAAACGCATTTGCAAGCTCTGGTTTTAAGCTCTTTGATGTTTACTGTGAATATTGTGGTTATGACAATGTTTTGGATCATGGCATGATTTGGGTGGTTTTCACATTGGATACATTTTCTCTTTGTTTGCTTCTTTTAACATTATGTTTCTGAAGATTCTGAATCCTGTCTTTAGTGGGAAAGGATATAATCTATTACAAAAACGTAACATATAAATTGACACTGACCTTTTCTAGGTTGAGGGACCCATTCCCTAATGGCTGCATATAGGGAATGTGTCCCACAAAATAGAAAAAGATCCCTCCTCTACCCTTAGGGCACTGGCCTGCTCATATCCTGTACATGCATGCGTGCACTTACACATCAAATCGTCCCAGCAATGAGGGTGGTCAAACCAATGAGATCAGAATATCACGCACAACTCCTGCTCAAAAAGATTCAGATTTTTGCTCTGTTCCTACACTACTTCTACATCTTGCAATCTCAGATGTGAAAAACAGAGAGGTGTCTCGAGGGACATGGGTTACCACCAGACTTGGCACAATGCAACCTTCCGAAGAAGATGCCATGGCGTTTGGTTAAAGACTAGACATTTCCAGGCAGGGCAGTGTTATTGATGGCCTGCCTCTTAAGAGGCACAACCAAGCATATAATAAATAAGTTATGGCTTTGAATCTGGGAATCAGCACAGCTCTTAAGGAGGACGCGATGTGGCAGAGAGAACACAACCCGGATCTGCATTATCAGAGGGGGGAAATAAGCAGCAAAGGCAGGGCAAATCATGACACGGAGACAGACGAAAGAAGAGAAGGAAGCTATGTCTCTTTTTGATTCAGAGGATGACTGAGCAGGCGTAGAAAGGCACTTACATGGAAAAGTAAGAGAGGAGGAGAACACAGCGGGTTGAGCGAAGGAACTGCAGATGGTCTGTGGCAGAATGACTTCTTTCTCATATTTATGTCCCATGCTCAATCCCACTTAAAAAGAGGTGGTAGTAAAGCATAACTGGCTGCAAGACAACAGAACGGATTAAAGAGGTTGCAAAAAAACATCAGTTTTATTCAGTAGCATTCAAACCCTCTCCCCCACCTCAGAGTTTCCAAAACCCAGGACTTGCTTAGTACTTAGGTTTGACCAACCCTCTTGCTTCCAAAACAGCAGGCCTCACCTAAAGGAAGATATTTTCCTGGTGGCTAGATTATGCTCCAGTCTGCGGACAGCTGCCGTGCAACTCAGCTGGGACAGAGCATCAGCTGCGGCCACTTGTTCCTTTTTTGGCTCCATGGAGGTTTTATGTTCCGGGGACAGGTGCTAACCAAGGATGCCTGCACCAAGCCAGCAGCTGTTAAAAAGCCTGGTTATCTGGTTTGCAAGAGGTATAAATTTCAAGGAGTGCAAGTCATAGAGTTACTCTGTTTCACCAAGAGTATTTATTTGGCACAAGGTCTTATGGGCTGCAAATGACTTTATCAGAGGCCAGCTGTGGAGACAGGACATGAGCGACTGCTTCCAGCAAGTAAGAGCATTTAAACACATCTTTAGCTGGGTCTGGGCTTTGCTTGAAGGCTACGAATTCTGGTTGCTAAGTGCAAGTAAACCATAAAAAATTCATCCCAGAGTGCTTGATCACATGTAGAATTTATAAAAGAGAGGTGTGAGAAAGAAACAATTCAAATCTATTACACCCCTTCCTTTTTTTTTTCAGGGAAGGGAAAGCCTTATGTGATGGACATCTAGACTTTCTGAAGTAACTGGATGCTCATTGCAGGTACATGCAAATATCTGGGGGTTTGACGGGAAGACTCAAAATATACCTGTTTCAATCGGTCATAACTAAGAACACTGTGTCTGTGGGCTTCTTTAAATAAGGTTTGCTGAACCCATTGACTGTTAGGCAGGAAGGAAGTAGATCACACTTGAGATGAAAATAACATTCACACCAAGGCCTGTATCTACCAGATGGATTTGAGTCACTCAACCCATAACTGGCGCTCACCAAAAACAAAAACCCCAAAGCCCGCGGACCCTGTTTGGTCTGCAGACTGAGCATGGTTTACACACCCATAATACTTGTGAGTTCATTTGCCTGTTTTCTTTTAGAAAAAGCAGCTCACGGCAGTGCAGGCCTGCTGAGTGGAGGGAAAGTAAACCCTCACATCTTCTGTAACAGTAGAGTACTAACTAGAATATTGGGGGGGGGGGGATGTAATTATCCCATGGCACTGCTTGCTACCTGACAGAGGAACAGGTGGAAGGAGGAAAGAAAAGCAGAGTTTCTCAGGATGCTATGCCTGTTGCTTTCAGTGCTGTGTCATATGAATGGCAGCTCTGGGTACGATGGAGAAGAGAGGTGTGTATGTCTGGGTTTGCGTGAGACAGGGAAAACAATTATCTTGACCCTTGGCAAATCCTTTTCAGACTCTCTTTCATTATAAGCATTGTGCAGATTTTGTCTCTCTTTCGAGCGATCACTGAAGTCCGGCAGCTGCGGGTAGGAAGCAGAGATGCAAGCCAAGGGTCTTGGAGAGAGAATATACGGATCTCCTTTGGAGAGGAAGGTCCTCGCCTCCTTTCAGGTCATCCTAGTGGTTGCCAACCTTTGAGAAGCCAGGTATGCTTGGACCGCGATTCCCAGAATCCTTCACCACGGCCCAGGGTTTCTGGGAGTTGCAGTCCAAGAACATCAGGGTGACCCAAGGTCGGGAACCACTGGGCCTTTTCCCAAAACCTCCTGTTAAAGGAAATGTAGATAAATGCTACCTTTCTAACAATACCGAAGTTTGGGAAACTTTTTTTTTTTTGGGACTACAGCTCACCAGGCGCCTTGGGAGAGTCTGGGAAGCATAGTTTGAAAAAGAAGGACATTCCTCCAGGCTGGGGGCTTGGCAGTCGTATCTAGATTTGCTGCCCTGCTGTTAAGGAAGGAAGGAGAAGGAGGCCACAGCAAGTTACAGCAGGCGCTTTCGTTGATTTAGAACGGAATAAATATATCAATTAGGTCTGGGGAGAAACAGGAAGAAAGAGAAACGATTTGCAAAGCAGCAGGGCGTATCTAACAGAGGAAATTGTGGTGTGTGTTTGTGTGTGTGTGTGTGTGTAGGGAGAAGTGTTGAAAGCCCAGAAAACAGTGGCTCACATTTCCCACCGCTGAAACAGCCACCCTGCCGTTCTTCTTCCTTCTGCTGGCAAGCCGCAGGCACCAAACGGAGACCTCGTTGAGCGCCCCTCTATTGTTTGAAAGGGGTCCTGAGTCACTGACCCGTGTTTCGAGGCTGTGAGCAAAGCAGAGCCTGGGGACCAGCCCTAAGGGTCCTGATCCAGCAGAACGGGTTGCTCTGCCTTCTGTGGGGCTCACTTTTCCCCCATGTTTTTGCCATCCTATCCATCGCTCTGTCGAAGAATCTGAGTCCCACCAGGATGGAAAAGAAAAAAAGGCGCCCACTTGCTCCTGAGAAGGAGGTTTATCCACCTGTTGGCCTCCTGTTTTTATATTTATTGCATTTCTTTGTTTAATTCAAAATCCTAGTCACAAATTAGGAAGTCCAGGTGCACCCCCAGATGTTTGGAGGCCCACCTTTCTTGGGCATGCATGCGCACCCAGGGATGTTGGGGGGCGGGCGGGAGAGAAGCTTCCCTCCCGCGGGCGCCTTCACACGACCCTCAAACCCGGCGCCCGGGCGGAGCATCTCGCTCGGGGTGCGCGGGGGGGGGGGGAAGAGAGAAGGAAGGCGGTGCCTGTCCGCCCCTGGGCGGCGTGCGCCCTCTCCAATCCCCTCCCTCGGGCCGCCTGACGGACGGCGCCTTGGCCCAATCGCTCCTCGGCCCGGGGCGGGGCGGGGCGGCTGGAGAGGACGAAGCGGGGGGGGGGGGGAAGGAGCCCGGGGAGGGCCGCTCGTGTCGGGCTCGCGCGGTGCCAGGCGGAGAAGGAGGCAGCCGCGCCGGGACGAGGAGCGAGGACGAGGACGCGGGGCGAGGGCGCGCGCGGGCGGGGTGAGTCCCCAGGCTGGGGCGGGGGTCGCGCTGGAGTCTCTCGGTCGGGGGGGGGGGAAGGATGCCGGCGTGCGCGGGAATTGGGGCGGGGGTCGCTGGAAGGGGGGGGGTCTTTGCCTTGGAAGCGGACTTTTCCCGCGCCGGGAAAAAGGGGGGTGGGGGTCGCGGGGGTCCCCCCCACAGACACCCCCCCCCCCGGGCGACGGAGGGCGCTTTTCCTCTGCTGGGCGGGGCGGCCCCGACCGGCGCCTTGGTCCTGCCGGGCCCCGATCCGAAAGGAAAGGGAAGGAGGCACGGTCCCGGGCGCGCCACTGCCTTCCGAGCAGATCGTGTTCCGGCTCCCACGGCACTCCTCGGGCTTCGACGGCCCCGGGCGCTGCTGATGGAAGTATATCCCCCCCCCCCGCGGGCGCCAGCTTGGGAGTCCTGCAGGGCTCTTCGTCAGCCTTGCGGAGCCGAGAGGCGAGAGAGGCGGCCGGCCTCGGATCCTGCCGCGCCAACCTCGAGCTAGCAGGGAAACCCCCCCCTCCGCCACCGCCCCCCCCCCGTCCCGCCAAGCCCTTGTGGATGGTATTTTACCCACTCTCATTTCTGCGGATTTTGTCTGCGGGCTTTGTTTCCTTTTGCTGCTGTTGTTTCGTACAGGGAGATGTTTAAAAGGATTTGGGGGGGGGGGGGAGAGAGAGAGTCCTGGAGCAGGGAGAAGACCGGGGGGGGGAGGCTGTTCGCTATGAAGCCTCCAGCTTCAGAGGCAGTCTACCTCCTCCCTGTTTCAGTTGCTGGCTGCGGCCACAAAGGGCTGCTAACTGTCTTCACTTGCTGCTCTGGGGGGGTGTGTGCCCTGATGGCGAACCCCCCCCCCCGGGGGTGCTTGGTTTGCGAAGCCTGAGTAGGTGGGCTTTGGGTCCCCCCAGCAGCGGTCTTGCCCACCTTTCTTGCTCTTTCTGTGGCTCCTGCATTCATGACTTAGTCTGTTTACATCTTGCCTTTCTTCCAAAACTGGACCCTGGGGCAGTTCACAACATAAGTAAATGCAGATATGAAGAAAAACTGTAGTTTACTGTATTTTTTTTTTTAATTACTATGTTCAGACAGTGACTCTTATGGAGGCCAAACAGAACCAACCTTACATGGGAGGAGGTAGAAGTAGGTTTAAGGTGGATCCTGAAGGTTGACAGAAGTAAGTTTAAAATTCCCCCGAGGTGGAAAAAAACCAAACAACCCAGCGAGGACAGTGTTTAATGCTTAGTCCGTGTGGAATGCTGACCGACTTGCAGGAGAGGCGAAGGAATGGCCAGAATCCTGATCTGCAGCATTTCATGCTGCAACTTTCTGTTGCAGGCATCCGCTTGCGTCCTTAGGTTTTGTGCTGCAAATACAGGCCAGGATTGCGAAGGCTCTGGAAACGGTGGGGTCCGGTTGCCCATCTCTGAGAGAGAGAGAGAAAAAAGGGGGGGAGGCATTGTATGCATTAGCTGACTCATCCACTCAAGAGTGCAACCGATATGGCAATTGTTATGTAGGTGTGCGCCTTTTCTGCACTACGTGGGGAAACTGTGACCAGCGGAACCTTCCCAGAATGTCTGCATACAGCGGAAAACCCAAATGTTTCCATTCCTATCACATGTGTATTAAATAGACACATCATTACTAATAGCAGGAGTTTGTGTGGGGAGATGGAGGGGCGGCGTTACTTGGATTGTGCCATTTTTTTAAAAAAAAAAGTTAAAACCACAATACATGTTGAGGTTGAACTTGCTCCATCCAATTTCCTGCACTGGGGTGTGTGTGTGGAGGGGGGGTAGGTGGATTAGCCACTTAGAGTGGTCGTAATTGTCTAGATAGGCAGGATATAAATACAATAAATAAATAAAATTAGATGATTCTCCGTGTCCCCTTCCAGCTCCATGTACCCTTTCCATTGTCCCCAGTGTTCAGGTGCCGTCGGCCGGCGGGCAAGCTGGCCTCGCTCCATGTGCAGCGAGCGCCTCCAGCCACACCCTGTTCGACATCCAAACCTCTGGTGGAGCCGGAGTGCGGTTTGGCCTTTTCCCTTGTGAAGCCAGTGCATCAGGGAGAGAGGGAACGAGTGAACGAAAGGTGCCAATGGGGCTTCTGGAGCAGCCCCTGGCTTGCCCATCAGAGACCCCCTCTCCAAGGGTCAGTTAGCCCCCCCCTTCGGGTGTGTGGAAAATTACGCGAGCCTAGCCTCCAGTCCCAAGGCTGGATCAGGGGAGGAGAGTCTGCCTGGTCCTGTCCGGGGGGGGGGGGCAATGCTGTCCGACATCCGTGGGCGGCATTTTGGAGGTGATTCTGCTCCCCTGTATTCAGCCCGCAGGCCACTTTTGGCAGGGTGTGGTACAGAGTGCCGTCTTTTTTCCTTCGCCGTTCCCAGAGTCAGGGAGGTGGGTGCAGCCTTGGTAATCTCTTGACCATCCCGGTATGTCTGACTGGACTCAAGCGGTGTGTGACTCGGGGACTTCCCTCCACCAACCCATCTCTGTGTGTCGCACGCTCCCCAACTGCAGTCTGGAGCCTCGACCAGGGCTCAAGATCTCCCCTGGGAAGAGATGGAGTGCCAGGCGAATCGTGGCCTCTGCTGCTGAGAGTCCTGCCAGCGGCTTCTCTCCTCGCTCTCCAAAGTGAAGGGAAACTCCCATCCTTAGTGCCTTCCCTGCTGAGCCACGGCTGAGAGGAGAAAACTTTTCTTCCCTTTTGATTTGAATACTAATAATTTACGTGCCGTCAACCTGATTGTGATCTCCCCCCCCAACCCCCCGGATTTTCTAGATACCCAGCACAGCTCGCCTGAGGCTGCACACCCAGGCCGGCTCTTCTCCTGGGATGCCCAGTGAGGAATCAAACTCCCAAAATCTGACTCCGCAGCTAGAGGTCCGAGATCAGTTGCTGCACAAGTGAGCTTGGCTGGACTTTTGGGCTCCGGCAGTCCTTTAGCTCCTAAACCCTTGGCGCCACGCCCTTCTTGAACAAAGGCCCCGCTCCTGCACCACTGAGAACCGGATGTACTTCCTCTCTACTTGACTTCCCCCCCCTGCACACACACACAATCACACACACACACAGAGAGAGTGCCTACAGAGATGGAAATGCCCAGCCTGGCCCCCCGTGCATGCCACCTTGCCGTTACTCTGTATTTATTCACTTAAAACAGGCTTACAGTTCCGAAAGAAGTGAAGCAGAATCGGGAGGTGAAAGAGGGAGGGAGGAGTGCAGACGGAGGCACAAGGCTGAAAGTTACACATCCAGGTTGTGATCTAAGCTGTGTGGCTCTGGAGCTTGGTTGGCCTTGCAAATGAGGTCTCAGCTAGACCTTCTCATGCACACACTAAAAGACTCCTTTGCGCTAGATGTGAGCGTTTCTTTCTCCGCTTCTTCAGCTTCACTGTCATGTGGCCTCCCTGGGAGACCCTGCTCTGCTTCTGCAGTGCTGGAGAAGTCTTTCCTGAATGGCGTTATTCATGAAGTTCTCCGTTTTCCTGCTGCATGAAGGTCTCCAAGGGCAGTAGTTCCGATAGATACTTGCTTTGTTGAGCCACCCTTGCAAATGGGAGACTATGCCGATGGGAAGAAAAGGGGGGGTCACTCCATGAAGGGAAGGCACGGACTGTGGGGGTGACCCTTCTGATTTTCTGTAGACCCCCAAATGCACGCTTGGTGTGCTGAGACATGTGGCTGAGCTTTTTCTCACCAAAGACCAAGGACAGCTGCGGTGCTGCTCCTGGACCATGAGCGTCTGGAAGGGGGGAAAAAGGCGAGTCTACCCAGTACATAATTTTACAGAATGGTGCTTCTCTTTCTGTTTCCCTGCCTTCTTTCAAACCAGCCGTTGGAAGCCCCTGGCTTTCCAGTTAGCTGTCAGAAACGGTGCGCTTTCAGAAACGTTGTGCACTTAACGGGTCCACTTTTGGAGATGGCCAAGACCTAGGAGTGTGTTCTTGCCAAATAGACATGTGCATCCTGGCGTGGAAACCTGGCAAACACCAAATTAATCAGCTCCTTTCAGTGGGGCTGAGAGTCCTCCGGGAAAATGTTGTCTGTATTTGCTTGGAAGCATCCATCGCAAACTCTCCTCCGTTCTCTCTCTCCCCACAGAATATTTAGCTCTCCAGTTGTTATTAGACTATGATTCCATCAGCCCCTGAGTAGTTGGTTGTGAGGGATGATGGGAGGTGTTGTGCAGCTGCCCTCCCGGCTGTGAAGAAGTATCGAAGAGTCCCCAAGTAAATGCTGCTGAGTTATAAGACCAAACGGCTCTTAATATGTTGCACGATCGCGATGGAATGTGGGTGTGTGACCCAAACTGGACTTCCTGTTTTTTGCTCTTTTCTCCAGATAACTCTGTTAAAAGCAACCGTTCTCTCCAACGTTAACTTCTTAAAGAGAATTTTATTTAGGGAAGACGGTTCTCCTGCATTTAAAGAAGCAGCTGTAAAGGAGATTCTTTTTTCTTTTTTTTTAAAAAAGAAAGATAATTGGGATTTGGTGTGAATCTATCACAGAAGTCACTGTTTGATCTTTCGGCAGTATAAATCAGGAATTGTTTTAGAGTAGGAAGGGTCTCGGTGCAGGCCCCAGATGCGCTCCAGAAACATCTGGAGGGTTACACTATTCCTGCCCCTGCATTAAAATTTTAAATGCTGTGTTTTGAGCAAGGGAGATCGGGGGGGGGGGGGGGGGAAGTAAGGCAATGTTGGAGTCACAATAGAAGGGAATGGAATGTACGAGTCATAATTTTTAATGTTTTTGCACTCAAACATTGCAGCTGTGGTTGTCTGAGGTCTTTTTGTTTTGTTTTGTTTTTGTAAACAAACTGGTGGTGCGATTACTTTGTTTCCTTAAGGAAGGAACCTCGATCTTGTTTGGAGGCCTGACTTGGAGTGCCTCCCTAAATGGAAGTAAAATTATCACGTTCCCAAGACAGGGCCTTCTCAGTGCTGGCTCCTTTCCTGTGAAATTCCATCCCAAGGGAAGCCGGCTTGTTCCTGCTGCCAGTGCTTTGTTCTTAGATGGGTGACTTATTTCGCCAAGTCTTCTAAAGAGCAGTTGCAGCACCTCCTGCTGGTGTGTTGTTGTTACGCTTCTTGTTCAAGTCTCTGTCATATGTTGGTGGTCTTTGGCTTTTATGATTGTTTTGCTGTCTCCAATTACTGTTTTGTTACAGTATTTATGTCTCCCACTTTTGTATGCATTTGGAATGTTGTTTGTCTCTGTGCAACTGTTGCAGCGAAAATAATTCTTTAGATGGTTCTCATTTTTTTTGTAGACAGAAGGGAGAGATGAGGAAATAGTGCCCGATGCTGGAAAGGAAGCTACAGCTGAAAGGTGACTCTTCTGCTGTAGGTCTTTTAAGAGGACCTTGGAAAACCCGTATCAGACAAAAAAAAATGAAACAGAAACAAAAAACAAGAGACAGAAACATTGTGGCACCCTAAAAGCTAAAGGCTCTGTTTTACTGTGACCTTTTGTGGTTCATTTCCTTGATGGACTTGATCCTCGGAAATTCACATTAAAATACAGCAGGTAGTCTTTAAGGTTCCACAATATTTTTGTCTCTCGTTTTCAGTTTTTTTGTCTCTTAAGCTTGCACGGACAAAACAGGGCTGCTCCTTCAAAAATCAGATTGCATGTCTGGTTTTAGGGATTTTTTTTTCTTGCAGTTTGACTTGTTTGGCTGTCTGCAAAACCCATAGTAGCAGTTTCACATTTATCTGAAGGATGGCATCCATAGTTATTTTAGGATATTTTAATCATCATCATCATCTTAGAACTGCAGAGCTAGACAGGACCCTATGGACCACTGAGTCTAACGCCCGTCGAAGAGACCCAGTGGGGGAATCAAACTCCCAGCCTCTGGTTCCACAGCCAGAGACTTGAACCCCTGAGCTATCCAGCAGTAATGCAAAATGTCTACTAAAATGTTCAGTTTCGGTATGCTATTTTTAATTTTCTCTTGGCTGGCCATGACTTTGAATTTCCTTTCATTCTGGAAACAGCACCTGCATAAACCACTTATTTTATTTACTGTGCCAAGCCGGGTTCTTCCTGACTTAAGAGTGGCTGCCATTGAAAGGACATCCCGTGTGAGTACAGGACTGGCTGGGGACAATGGGAGTTGTTGTCCAGTCTGGAAGAAGAAAGTAAGAGCTGTGACTTCAGTTTGCGTCATGTCCTGTTCCCCCCCCCCACCCTCCCTGATTCTGCACACCTTTTATATTTCCCGTTGACACCTGACATTCCACTCAGGGTGAGCTCAGCGCTGGTGTGGTTTTATAGCATTGTGGGGCTGTAAAAATTGAATGTTGCCGAATGCTTTGTTTCCATCAGTTTGGGCTGTCCTGACTCAACAGCACATCTTAAGGAGAAAGTTGGAAGCTCCTTAATATTCCTCCCCTCCAGGAGAGGACAAAACACATTATTTTGCTTTCATCAAAGCCCCTGTGATTTATGCAAACTCTCTCTGCAAAAAGCTGATGGAGCAAAGCGAATATAGAAGGGCGAACTAACGGCTCAAGCAAAGGTGCCGGTAACATCCCCCGATACGTCCGGTCCTTAAAAGTCGGCAGTTTTTGTGCTTTTGCACAATTTGGGTACAAAAGAGGTGTGTGTGTGTGTGTGTGTGTGTGTGTGTGTGTGTGTGTGTGTGTGTGTGTGTGTGTGTGTGTGTGTGTGTGTGTGTGTGTGTGTGTGTGTGTGTGTTGGGCCTTCTCTTTTGCTACGCTTTAACTGCTAATGCAGTTGAGCAGCGTTTGATTTCCTTTGCCAAAGTGCTCATAGGAAAGGAGGTTATGCTACATTTCTCTCAACCTCCCTTCCTGTCACCTCTTGACAAGATCCGTCTGCTTCGAGAGACAGAGAGGCTGGAGCCATGGCCACGAGCCAGCAGAGTAAATGTACAGCAACGGAGGCTCAAAAGAAGCCCGGGAGCTGCTGGAGAACGGCTGTGATGGAGCAGCCGGGCTCTAGATTTTAGCAATGATGTTTCAGCGGTTGTTTTGGAACAGAGCCACGTCCCCCTGAAGGTTTTTTGAAGGTACACTTTCCTGACCTAGAATATTAGCTGAAATGTGTATGAAGCTTTAAACTATAAGGTGGCTTGGAGAAAGCTGTTACTCCAGCCTAGCCCAACTAGCAGGGGGATTGCGAAGCCAAAATTCCACTTTGATAGAATTAAGCATTTTTAGCATTAATTTCTTTGGGACGTGTGTGTGTGTGTGTGTGTGTGTGTGTGTGTGTGTGTGTGTGTGTGTGTGTGTGTGTGTGTGTGTGTGTGTGTGTGTGTGTGTGTGTGTGTGTGTTTTTGCACAGGGAAATCTTTCTGGCCTTGGTCTATTTCAGGAACACCCATGAAACAAATCTATGGGGACAAAAGCAGGTGTTGCTTAGTGGATTTTCAAGTGGTGGGCTTTGCACAGCACCTGTCCAAATAAAGCCTTTTGGGGGGGGTCTGAATTTCACCACGGCATCATAGAAGGGTGCTTGTTATTGCTTAGCAGCAGCCCAGCCATTTATTTTTATAAATTCTCAGGCTTCTCTAGGGCATGAAGGTTAATCGGTCGGCGTAGCAATGCTACCCGGCAGGCTCTTCCCATCTCCCCTTTGAAGTGAGCCAGTGCACAAAAATTTTTTTTTGTTCTCCTCCTCCCCTGTTTTAGAACAAATGTTGCCAACAGCTGCTTCCTGATGCATGTGTGTGTGTGTGTGAGAGAGAGAGAGAAAGAGAGAGAGAGAGAGAGAGAGAGAGTCAGAATCACCAACCGCCTCAGTTAAGGGGTAGTGCATGCTGACTGGCTTTCCTCCTGTTTGGTCTTGGCGAAGACATTTATAAATGATTGATTGAGAAGACACAAGGCTTTAAATTAGTAACTTTAAAAGCCACATAACTCTAGAAGCACAGCTGCATGAAAAAAAGAGATGCCATCTTTATACAGTCCTTCAGGCGGAGCTGACTGGCAGAACACCTGTTTTGCATGAGGAGATGCCTCATTTCCATCTCCCATCATCTCTGGGAACGACTAGAAAAAAATCACCTTTCAGGCGTCCTGCAGATCCATCACTTCCATTCAGTGTTTACAGGACGAACATAGAGAGAAATTGCCTAAGGGAAGATTGCCCAGCAAATAGGCATGGATTTCCATATACAGTGGTGCCTCGCAAGACGATTGCCTCGTGGGACAATTAGTTTTTGCAATTGCTGTTGCACTTTGCAGGACAATGGTTTCCTATGGATGATTTTTGCAAGACAACGATTTCCCCCCATTGGAACGCATTAAATAGATTTCAGTGCATTCCAATGGGGAACCGCATTTTGCAAGACGGTGTTTTCTCAAGACAGTGATTTTCACGGAACAAATTAACATTGTCTTGCGAGGCACCACTGTAGTTCAGGGTTTCTTTGTGTTTCTGCTATGTAGAATCATGGAATTGGAAGGGGCCTGTAAGGCCATGGAGTCCAACCCCCCTGATCAGTTCAGGAATCCAAATCAAAGAAGATCTGACAGATGGATGTCCAATTTTCCCTTGAATGCCTCCAGTGTTGGGAGTGCTCCCCACCTCCCAAGATCATGGGCTCCATCGTTGTACTGCTCTAACAATTAAGAAGGAATTTTTTCCTGATATTCAGCCTAAATCTGGCTTCCCGTAGCTTTAGCCCATTCGTACATGTTACATCCTGGTCTTTGTTTTAATTGTCTGGTCTGGATTCCTTCTTTATGTTATTACTTGAAGTAATAAGGCTATGTAGAGGTTTTGCCATAGCTTGACAAGTTCTGCAAGAGTCAGCCGGTGCAACCCTCAGTGCCTTCATCCAGAGTTATGAGAAGCCCATTCATTCATTAATTCATTCAATTTTATTAGTATCCCATCTTTCTTCCTAAAACAAGACCCAAACATTACACCACTGCTGAAAATATAAAAGCACAGCAGCCACTTGCTAAGACATAGAAACATCACAGGAAGCAGCCTTCCACAGAGTTAGACCCTTGATGCACCTAGGCTGGCATTGCCAGCTCTGTCTGGCAGCAGCATCTGCTCTCCAGGGTTCCTGGCATAAACCTTGCCTAGTCCTGCCTGGAGATCCTTGATCCTTACTTGTTTGAGATCCATCATTCAAAGACTAGCCCAGCCTCCCTCACTCTGACTTCTGAAAAATCAGACGAGATTGGCTATATTCCAAGCAATGCAGTGGCAAAAGCCACTTTTCTTAGAAGTAGATGTCATACCCTTTCCCTTTTCGGTTTCATGTCAGTTGTCAGCCTCTCTTGTACTTCAGCCCTCCGGTACTGCAGAACACCAGGCTGCTGAATAAACATGGATGCATCCATTTGCATGGGCTGTGGGTGCCACTCACAGACAAGCATTGTGTACCAATATCACCTGTCAGTGCATGGAAAATGTGGCTAGGCAGGTGCGCCTGTCAGGTTTGGTTCCTTTGTGGCAAACACCTGTGTATGTTCCTGGGGGGGGGGGGGGAGAGGATGAAGGTGTCTATAGAACAGCAAACACTTCTCCATTGGGTTTAGTACAGAAGGACCCGAAAACTGATCCTGTGCACATTTTGAGTTGTTTTCCATGCAGCTTCTTTGCAGAACTAATTAACTTGTGTAGTTTAAATATTCAGATGCCTCACTTTGAGAGAAAGAGCTGTTGGTCTTACAGCCAAAATCCTGTTGCGCAGTTCTGCCTGCCCAGAATCCTGTTGGGCAGCTGTGCTTGGCAAGGATGTCGCTGAATCCAAACCAGCTCCAAAGTTCTTAAGTCAAGTTTTCTCCATCCTTCCTACACTGCTTTTCTTACTCATTTCACCTCCAGGGATCAGGTGCAACAATCTGCACATTTTTTTTTTTGGAGGACTTGCGGTTGTGGTTTCCTCTTCCCTTCAACCTCAAACTCCAGGAGAAAGTACAGGATCCAAAACAAGAGAGAACTGGCGAAGTCCGAGCTGTCGACGCTGCCCACCTTTCCTGCCAACAAATTCCGAGGGCAAATGATTTTTCCTTCCCCGCTCGGTTTTTCTGCAGATGTTATTGTAGTTTAAAACCCCAAAGAAGTGATGTCACTTTCTCTAAATAACAGAAGATGGGGGGATCTATAAATAAAGGTCGCCAGGCATTGGCTTTTTTGGAACATAATGGTTATTTTGGCTTTACTAACGTCTGAGGCACACCCAATGCTGGGCTACTGCAGAAAGGAAAGGGGGGGGGAACCCTTTTCCTGTAAAATAAGCAGCTGTTTACACTGTGTTCCCATATCCATAGTGGATCTGAAACTGTCTGGACCTTAAAAGGCTCTGAAGAATGTCAGGAGCTTCTGGGCCAAGATAACTCATGGAGACAAGCTGAAATATTCCAGGTAATACCGGATTGTCTTCAGTGTTACAACTTAGTCTCTCTCTTTCTCTCTGTCTCTCTTTCGCTCTCTCTCTGATCTGTGTATGAACTTCTACAAACTGATTTCCAAACTGATAACTGACTTGTAACTTTTGCAAGGACAGGGTGGGAACGACACCTTTATTGGACCACTATGAAGTGTTACAAAAAGCATTTGAAGGATCCTAAGTTAGACCGGGCATTGCAGGTAGTTAAATTAACATCCCAGTACGGAAAACTATAAAATGTTACAAAAAGCATTTGAAGGATTCTAAGTTAGACTGGGCATTGCAGGTAGCTAAATTAACATCACAGTATAGAAAATGACAGGTGGTTTGCAGGTCTTCAGCTTAGAATCTCAGTTTTACCTACCGAGTTTGCAACTTCCTTGCATAGCCAGGATGATTTCTCGGCTTTCTCTGTTTCTACTCTCCAATTCGCACTCTCTGCCCCGCCTTCTGCAACAAAGTTCTGCAGGGCCCTAGAGGGACGCAGAATTCTGCAGGGCTCGGAATCTTCCTTTCTTAGCGAACTGGCCCCATAAGAAGAGTTCCCAGTCCTGGTTGGGGATTTTGCTCATAAATCGTCTAGTCATATTTCTTTTCTTGCAGATTGTCACCCATCACTTTACAGGACTAGAAGCTGTAGAAAGAGTTATCCAGGATCAGACCACAGACTTGCCTGCCCTGGCTCTCTCTGGCTAGGGACAACCAGGCCGGGGGGCAATCAAAAGCCTTCCTTGATGCATGCCCTCAGCATTTGTGTGCGCGCATGTTTTAAAGATGTACTGAATGGTCCTGGAGCCAAGGGGGTTTTGTCTCCAAACTGGATCTTGCAGACTGATTCCAAACATTTTGACTGTTAGTTGAATAAGTTGCATTAGAAAGAGTCTGGTGAATTCAGGCGGGCAGCAAATTCCCGCTGTTCAGGCTGAGAGTTTTGTTTGGCGCTGCCTTTTGGAAGGCGGTGCTCCTAGTTTTTGAAGTCTGTTGGTTCAAGAAGAGAACAGGCTCCCTGGCCATTCTCCCCTTGGGTAGGTTTCTTTCAGGTGGAGACCCAAGGGTAGGAAATCAGGATCCAGCAATACTGAAACTTTGCAATGGAACAGTGGATAGTTTTGTACATTTCATACCTCAGGAGGAGATGAGACAGATGTTGACTCAGAGGCTGAAGGCCGCCTCTTGCAGAGGATGAAGGAGCGCTGTTTTCCTGTCTCTGGATTCCTTGTTTCCTTGTCTTTTCTAGTTCCACAATTTTAACAGAGCAGTGAAATGAACTAAGCCAGATGCGGTCTCGTCAATTTCACCTAGGAGGAAACTGTTTCAAAAGTGTGGGCTGTGCTGATGCCAGGAATTGTTCGGAGGTGTTATAATAAAGCAGAAAAGTCCTTCTGCAATTGTAGGCTGATCGCTCTGGAGGAACAAGCTAGCCTGTGGTTTTGACTGTATTTGTATTTTACACACAGGCAGGCAGGCATGGACACACACACATCTTTTTTTGCATGAATGCTTGAGCATGCATCCCTTACCCTGCCTAGAAAAGGGGGGGGGGGGAAACGAGACAATCAGCGTTCTCCAGTAAGACCCTAAAAAGCTGTGACTTCAGACCGAGGAAGGAAAGAGTCTGCAGAAGGAACAGATGCCCCTAATATTTGTCTTGTGGTTTAGTTACGGCCAAAAGGTTGTTACTATGCCAGCTTGTTTTGGTAGAGTTAATTTGTATTTCCTTTCCTCATTCCACATATTCTTGAGATTCTGTTTTGGAGAAAGGAGGAGGAGGAGACAGCCCACACTTCTGCAGATAAGTGGCCGGTATCTGCTCAGGCAGGTAGGCAGGTAGCCTCTTGTCTGCCGTACGGAGAGGTAAACACTCCAGCGGGAGCATGAAACGCACTTCCTTTCTGGCCTTTTATGGAAGCAAACTTATTGTAGATGACGAATCTCTCCTCGTGTCTTGCATAATTACCTTCCTGTGGCAACTATCTTGACTCATCTGAAGTCACGGGGTTGGTCTTTGGGATGATCATGGCCCTTTGCTTTCTGCTTAGCAATTTAATATGGGTTCCTGCCCTTTAACCATTCTCTTCCAACTTCTTAGAGAGATGTAAAGCCCACGACTCTATCCACAGTTACTGTATGTCCTGGCTTGCTACCTGGCCGGCCGAGGAGGCGCTTAGCCATGCGGACGGAGAATCCCCACTATCCTAATTAGTTCTGCCTGCCATCATCAGTTTTGTGCTCGGGGCTGTGCGTATAAGTAGGGACATAACTGCTCCAGCTCCTGCAGTATAGTACGAGTTTTCAGTTCCCTTCCCCCAAATCTATTCAATTCGTGCGGCACTTTTCCAGACATAAGCGTTTCCCTCCTTAAACTGATGCCTTTTTATGAATACTTTTCTAGGATATAGGCCTGTGTTCATGCTCTCCCCTTTAATTTCTCCATGCATTTGTGATTGGACTGCAGCACAAAATTTAAATGTATGTAAATACAGATTGAAAGTAATATTCTGGCTCAGGGACAGGTCATAGAAGTACAGCGGCTGCATCCACCCATTCAACTACCCTTCCTTGCTGCGGGCGTTTTCACCAGCAGTCCCAGAAGTAAGGTAAGATGGGTGCTAACATCTTTTAAAAGCTGAGGGAGACTGCTAAGAATGCGCTCCTCCTTTTTCTCCTCTTGAGTTTTCGGTTCCCTTTTACAGAAACAAAGATGCAGAATTGTCGGCTCAAAACTTAATCTGAGCGCAGTGCAGACAAATGCCTCTCTCTCTCTTGGAGCCTCTAATAAGCTTCTTCCACCCATTCATTTCCTGATGCTGACAAGCTGAACAAAGCAGAAGGCATGTTTTAAATTTAGCTCTGAGTCACTGGCTATACTGCAGTCGCCGGTTAAATTGTACAGAGGAGAGTTAAAGACGAGAAAATTCCTCAAAGTGAAAGCCAAAGAGACTTCCGGTACAGGCTTACTGGGCAAATTCTTGACATGCTTGTCTCTTCCTTGGCACTGTGGGGAAGAGAAGGAAGGGAATCTCTTGGGATAAAGGGGAGCAGTTCTAAGAGACACCCCCGGGGGCTGCAAACCCTCACCCCACCCAGCACAGTTAGACTATTCAGGCCTTTGCTCGTTATTTAGTCCCAGCTCAAATGAATTGGAAATGGTTAGGTCCCTCCTTGTGTAAGATCCCTTGTTTGCATGGGTCCTGCTGTGTGCAAAAAATTGGATATAGGTCTGAATATGGATTTGGGCCCCCAGTGGGATTTATGCAGCCTCAGAGGCTGGGTGGACTACAGGCTAAAATGGTCTTTCTCTAAAACCTTGGAAAAGTTCCTTTTTGGGGGACTACACCTCCCTCGAACCTCGTGATGTTAGGAGGATTCTGGGGGATGTCATCCAAAAATAATGAAAAAGAGAGAGCTAAAAAAAGGCTGGCTGACTTGTTCCTTATTCAGTCTGTTGTAAAGCAGAGTTGGGTAACTCCAGGAATATTGTTTTAAGGGGAAAAAATGGTCAGGCTCTGTTGTGGAGCATTGTATCAGCTCTTTGCATGATCGTCACTGCCTTGTTTGCATGATGCGTCAACTGCTTAGATCACTGGGATGGGTTTATTCTGGAACCCTCTTCTCTAGCGAGAGAGCGGTGGGATGAGAAGTCCTATGTGCTTTTAGACCTTTTGATATTTGGCCAACCTCCTCCTCTTGGTCCTGTGACATGATAGATAAACCTCCAGTCCTGTCTTGGTTTCTCTGATCTCTTCCCTTCTCATGGGTTAATTATTGTACTTTCAACCCTCTTTTGCTTTCTTTTACTCTTGTCCAGGGACTGCAAAGTCTTCTCCTTCCCCTGGGCTCTAGATCGTCCCTTCTTATTTGATTAAAAAACCTCTGACCTCAGTGGTCCTCCTGTTCGTGTCCGTATTATTTGGTGTCTGTCGGGACTGTTGTATTTTAGGCAACTTGCAAATAATAAATGATGACGAGACACTGTTTTCTGCATGTAGGGTTTGTTTTTCTGCTTGTAGATTTGAGAGATCTGGGATCGCAAGGGGACCCTTTCTCTGTTCTTCGTCGCTTGTGAGTATTTAGTCACAGGGCTGGGAGGCAAAGCATGTGTCTGCAGTGATGTAGTGGTGGGTTGGGAGTTTGAATCCCCCAGGGTGCCTGCTTGACAGTGGTTGGACTCGATGATCCAGAGGGTCCTTTCCAGCTCTGCCATTCTAAGAGGACAGGTTATAAGTAAGCCTCAGAGTCCTCAGAAAGAAAAGCTGCTCTGTCATTCCCAGGAGCCAAGGTGAATGCCCTAACGAACCCCTTGCTCCTGTTGTCTCCCAAATGCCTTTCCCTGTAGATCGCAGGGTGGCCATTTTTCAGACCTCTTGAGAGATAGCGCCCTCCAGGGGTTAGGGTACGGGGATAGGGATTTGAAATTACACTTGTTGGTTCTAGACCTTGCTAAGAAATGAAACTCCCTCCTTGAGAAGAGGAGGAAAAACCGGGACAGCAGTTATTTGAGTTCACTGGAAGGAAGCCGGGCACGAAGCACCATAAATAAAAAAGTGAGTGAGACGGTGTTGGGGGAATCCCTGGTTAGGTTGGTGTCTTGGAAAGCAGGTGCTTGAGAGCCTTGCCTTTTGGTGATCCAGTAGCGAAGGACGGACAGGTGGAAAGGGTGGAGCAGCCCTTTCGCTTCTGCAGTATTCTAGGCATTCAGATATCGGAGCAAACGGGGCAGGTGGCCAGGAAATTTGTGCCAAATTTTAGAAGCAGAACAGAAGAATAGAAAAAACATCTTAAGACAGTTCTTCCTACTGTTTAGTTGGGAATCTCTATTTTTGTGGTTTCGATCCTGCCTTCCGGAGCAGCAGAAAACGAGCTTGTTCCACCTTCTCTGTTCATGTCCTTTCGGAGATCTGAAGATGGCTGTCATGTCACTGCTTGGATTCTGCCGGTTTGTGAACGGTCTTGCCCCTGGTAGACCGTGGGGTTTGCTTGTTGCAGGAGAGAGAGAGAGAGAGAGAGAGAGGCCTGGGCTTCCGCGATTCTCTTTCCACTGACCTGGTGTATAGCCAAGGTTTTGTGTCTCCACCTTTCTCCACTTAGCTTGTACAGAAGCAGTCTCTCTGTGCCCATGTTGCAGGTGTCGAATCGTTGCCTTGGGGCTATTTTAACCAGCAAGGCAGATGTCATAGTGTTTACATAATGAAGGTGCCGGTGTGAAGCAGCAGCTAAGGCAAAGAGGAAGGCACTAGTTGATGCAAACCCTGCTCACAGGAGGCTTTGCTGAGTGCCGAGAACAACAGAGCACGTTGGTCTGCTTGCTACCTGTGTTTCTCTGGGTGAGGATGGAGTTTATGCTGAAGTAGGTAAGGATCGCAGGAATGCCAGCTGGGAACAGACAAAAGTCCAAGGGATCACTCTTGGCCAGAAAGCTTCCTCTCTCCCTGCCATTCCGCTCCCAAGTTGGGTAAATGCGTTGCTGCTGTATATCCTCATTGAGTTGAATGGTCTTGTTGACATCTTCTGACATGTCGACAAAGCATCCTCCAATGAGGCAGTCCTGATTTTACCCCCTTTCCTCTTTGAGCTGTGGACCTTCCTCCTTGCACCATATCCACAGGGTTTATTCGTCTCAGTCCTAGAGTTGTTACATTTCTCTAATGATCCGTAGCCAGAAATCTCTGGGCTTGGATGGCAGGTAAAGCCCTCAAAGGAACACACACACACACACAAAGATAAAAAAATAACAATTACTGTATATGAAAGCAGAAACAAATCAAACCAGCTGTGGAGTATGCAACCGAAGTGACATCAGAAGGTAACAGCCAGGTGAAGATCTGAAAGATGAACACGTAACTGTGAGAAAACAGAGGTTACTTGGTGCTAAAGGGGCTGCAGTGTCCCTCGAGGGAAGCCACTTTTTGTGGGAGATGTTCCAGAACTGGGGGGGTCTCTACTGAGAAAGTTCTTTCCTTCCAGTAGCCACCAAACTTGTGTTATCAAGAGGAACATCCCTGGAAGGAGAGCATCCAGAGATTACTTTGAAGTCTTGATAAGCATGTGCTGGAGATGATGATCCTTTGGGTAACCTGGCCACGGGCTGCTTAGGAAGTGAAACGTTCACGCCTTCCCTAATTGTCATGACATTACGTGGTGATGGTGGTGTTTTTCTTCTGTTTACGTCCTGCCTTGCATCCTGGGAGAGCTAAGAACTGAGTTGCAGGTATCTAATCACAAACCTGTAACCACAACTTAGACACGGACGAGCTTACAAGGACACGGGCTATACCAGTGTCTTCCAAAAATGCAATAAAAGCGGTGGAAAAAAGACAATTGGAAAGAGCCATCGGGACACTCCTGCGTTCCCTGGAAACTTGTATGAATAGCTATGGTGCCGACGGGCGCCTGAGGAGACCCTCCTCAACCTTCCAGAGGCTTGGAGGGGGTGGGTTAATAATCTACTTCAGGAAGGGGAGAAAGATAACACCCTCCCTCTGGTTGTAATCTGTGCAGGATCCTGGGTTTTAGATTTAACACCCACACAGGCATTCTCAGGAAGAACCTTGGCAAGCATCTCCCTCTTTAAAAAAGAAGCACTGAATTTCTAGGTCATGGCTGGAGGATACCCGTCCAGAGGTGACTCATTTTCCTGGCGGGTGTGGAGCTTCTTCTTGCCTTGAAAGGGGGAATAAAAAGGCAGCAGGACCTGACTGCCGGATCTCTGATCCATCCCAACCCTTAGGGTTTTAACAACGTGAAGCCTTCGCTCCCTGGAGCAGCATGACTTTGTGCTGGTAGGAGAAAGGAGCCCTCTTCCTTTTCTGCAGTCCATTTCGATGCATGGAGCAGAAGGCCCCTTGCAGGGCTCAGAAAAAAAAAAGATTTTAAGTCTGAGGACGCAAGGCAGGTAAAGCAGTGTGTTTTTTTCTTGGACCGATGCTTTTTGGAGCAAGGCCTGCGTAGGTTCTAAAGCCCCTCTATGTTGTCCTCTTCTTGCAGTCAAAAATGCCTTTTTTTGATTCACAAAACCAGATGTCAGTTAAACCGATGCCCCACCCAGCTGGGCTGGATCTGCCATCTGCCTGCGTCAGGCGAGGAGGAGAGAGAGAGGGTGGTGTGCTGGGGAATTTTTTATTTTTTTTTTTGTCGGTGGTGAAGTTTTGCTGTGTAATGCAAGTTTCTAGCTGGGGGTGGTGATGGTGGCAGCCGCTTTCAATGGCTCAGCCTGCTATCACCACGCTCTCTCGCTCCCGCTCTCCTGTTTGCTGGCAGGAAATGTTATGACTTGCTTGCTTAGGATTACAATTGGAGCAGGAATGCTGGGCTTCCAGATTTAACTTTCTGGGCGTGGGAGAAAGTTCCACACTGTGCCCGGGGTAGGCAAAGGAATAAGGCAGCTTTCCTCCAAAATCTGAACCGGACGAGGTAAGGAAACTAAATGCCATTTGTGATGCAAAGCTCTTGAGTTTGGTTTGGATTCTTCTCTTCTTTAACGTTTTTTTCTTGATCTTTCTGTTTTTACGCCAGTGTGTGAGGCTGCTTGAAAGAACCAGGCAGAACATGTAAATTTAATGGATGCAGATCTGCAGGCAATGCTACTGCGGAAAATCCAGGATGGGGGGGGGGAGAAGGTGTCTCTTTTCTTCCTTAGACCAGTATTTTTGCTTTCCCTTTTAGAATGAACTGCCATGGGCTTTTTGGACTAATAGCTCTGTCGTTCTTATTTGCTTCCTGTTGAAAAGAATTCTTTTTCTTGAAAAATTCTTCTTTTTCTTGAAAAATTGGGTTCATTGGTGTCTGGACATCAAAGCTGGTCTCTGCTCCCGGGCAGTCTTTCTGAAGAGTTGCATAAGCTCAGAAAAGCCCAAAATATGTGGTCTTGGTCCATCAAAAGAGTAGCAAAACCCACAGTCATACAATACCTTTATTGGGACCCACCAGAACATCGCAAAATTGTGAAAAGCTTTTGGGGTTTTACAGACACGCAGTTGAGTAGAAAGAAAAGCTACAAGGGTGGCAGGCCTTGGGGGAGGGGGACAGCATTTGGAAATCCTAGGAGCAGGATCCATGTTTCAGAAAGTGGTGTTTAACAAAAAAAAAACCACTCTCGGAATTGCCCTGGTAGCCTAGGAATGTGGCTATATGGGGACTTCTAGTATCTGTAATCCAAAAAATGTAACTTGGTAAGAGAGAAAAAAGTAATTCGGGCAGAATTGGCCTGTGTATGGCATGGAGTTGTTTCTTCACACGAATTGCCGAGTAAATATATATTTTTTTTTGCTGGTCTGATAATGAAGTTGTAACTTGGCTAGGAGCGTTGTTTGTCCTAGTGGGTATTTTGAAGCTGGAATGAAATAATTGTGTGTGTTGAGGCGCTGCAACGTCAGGAGTCTTTTTTTGTCAGTTTGTTTCCGAGGCTTGTAATGTGTTACTAATTCTGCAAAGCGAATTCAAGGCGGGTTTTGGGTCTTTTTTCTCTCCCCTTGAGGGGAAGGCGGGGACAGGAGGCTGAGTCAAAGTCTGGAGCCTGGAATTCCTCGCACTGTTCTTGCCTCTTTCTCTTCCGAGTTCTCTGATGGTCTTGAGCTCATTTTCTTGGGAAGCTCTTCGAATTTGTGGTTGCAATCCTATACATAACGGGAATACTTCGCTTCCCTTGACTTCAGTGGGCAACCTAACCCTACGCTGGATTGCAACCTATATAGATGATCGCACATGGACTGCAAGGGCCCCTCTCTCTCTCTCTCTCTCTCTGTCTCTTTCTCTCTCTCTCGGCACCAGGGAATCTTGTTGTGTTGTGATCAATCTGAGGCTTCCGTCTTGCTCTCTTCTGTTTCAGGAGAGGAATCTGTAGGTTACAAATAAATGCGAATCCTCCCATTGGGAAGGGAGTGAAAATTTGAAAACCAGAAGCTCTTAATCTTGAGAAGGATTTTCAGGGATCAGGCATCAAAACTGGGAGGAGGAGCATGGTTAATAGCAACTTCCATAACTTATTTAGATATGATACACATGGTTTGCACCAGAGTTGAGCCCTCCTCATCTGCAAGCTGTTTTCTTTGCCATGTTGACCTGCGAAGATTTGAAACCTGACCCGTGATCCAGTTCCTCCCTGAACAAACTCGACACATCTGTTCCCTGACCTGAGCCACAATCTATAAATTGACAAAGGGATGCCACGAAACCTCTTTTGCCTTCTTCAGAGCAAGAGGAATATGGGGAATATGCTGAAACGTGGGGAAATCCCCATTTGAACTGCTTATTTTTAGGTCTGTGTCTCTGCAGAGATATCCCTGTGTTTTAAAGGCCTTTGCCATCCAACATAAGTCAATTAGGCAGCAATCACTGGAAAGCAAAGGTAAAAATTATTTTGATTTACCTGGCAGTTAACGTAACAAAGATATTTACCACACCTGCAGATTGGGAGTAAAATCCGGTGTGATCTTTTCATTTCACCCTGTATGTTCCAACATGGACTTTTGAGAAGTAGGCAAAACAGTGAAGAGAGTAAAATCCCAACGTTTCTTCAGAAATACTGAAAGTTTTTTTGGCCGGTCAGGAGTTTACATCCACAGCTAACACTAGTCCACTCCATCCTGCTGCCATGGAGAAACACCTTTTCCCCCCCTCCCCAAGAGAGTTCCTGATTCCATTTAAATATTAATTATCTCCCCTTTATCTTTTAAAAGTCTTTGTTCACCTGCAAGTGGGTGGAGGAAAGGACAGAGAAAGACCATCCTTCCTGCAGGTCTATGGAGCCCCTTTGGGCTGCCGTGACCCGTAGCGCTCTTTTCTCTGTGGGAGGGACGGAGCAAGAGGGCTGGTCTGGTCTGTCAAGAGGAACTCCTCTGGTCTTTGGGAGATGGCACTTAGCAGGATTTGCTCCCCTTTCTTCCCAGACTTTGCTTTGTTGTCCAGCTTTCCAGGCAGAACTCTCTCTTCGTCCCGCCAGGAGACCCCTTATTCTTCCCTCTTGATCCTCCCATCCAAAGACTAGTCAGGCCCCACTGTGCTTAAGTTTCTGAAACTGGGCATCTTGGCTGAGGCTGATGAAAGCGTCGATCAAGCAGTGGAAGTCTTCCCATTGGCTGAGTGAAGGGAAATGCCTCCTGAAGGCGCAGTCTTGACATCTCCTAGCTGGTTGGAGGTCCATCGTAATAATTCACCTGTTTATATATTAGGTATTTGTTACTCTGAAGACAGAAACCACTAAGCTTGGCTGCAGCTAGTGGCAATACGCCAGTGGGCACCAAGGAATAGGTCGGTCACCCAGATCTTAGGAAAGGGTTTGTTATGTTTGCTGTCGCTGTTTTTAAATGGCTGGAGAACTCAGTTGGTTTGGGTATCTAACTGCAAAGCTAGAGGTTGGGAGTTCGATCCCCCCCGATGGGCTTCCAGGGAGAAGAGCCAGTCCGTGTAGCCTTGGGAAAGCTGCACAGTCCCTGGGATCCCCCCAGAGATAATGGGAAACCACTTCTCTACCCGGGGAATTCTAAGAAAGGTTGCCATCAGTCAGAATTGACTTAATGGCTGTTGTTGTTGATGATGATATTTGCCCACAACCCCCCAGCCTATGTGGTCAGTGGTTGACCTTCTACATGTCTTAGTCCAGAATAGTAACTTTTCCAAGATCTGTTACTGAAATATATCTGAGTGTTTGCATCTGGATGAGGCCCGGGCAGCTAGCTTACTGTTTCTTCACTGTAGCAGGTAGGGACAGGAAGCCCATCATCCATGGGGTCCGTTCCGGCTCTGCAATTGTAAGATGATGATGATTTACAGCCATGGCTTCTCAACTTGGCACCTTCTGCCTGCATGGTTAAAACCCCACATCTCCGCTGGAGTTTTCAGACATTCAAGGTGGGGTAGCATGAACACTTAAAAGACAAAAGGCATGCCACATATATTGACTTTTAGCAAAATTTGCCTTCTGTCTCTCTCTTCTGGAGTATAAGCACCTATGGGAGTACAGAAACAGCTGCTTAATGGTGCGGTTGTGTTTCTATTTTGTCTTAGGAATGGCTTGGCTGGCCGTCTGGGAATTCCTTTTTTTTTTTCACCCTCCCTGTTAGAATGCTTTGTTTATCATCTATAATATTTGTGCCCGGCTCGCTCCTAACCTTTGTGGTCCAAAGACTGCCTCCGTCTGACTCCTTGGGAGAAAATGATGACCTTGCTCAAAAAAATTTTTTTGAACAGCCTCCTTTTTGTCTGGAGGAAATTATGCCGAGAAACAACACTTCCAGTAAAGCCATTGGCCGAGAGGCAGACAAACACCCTCCTGCCTTCTCAAGGACAGGAATGTGAAATAAAGTTCTTTTTTTTTTACAGCTGAAAGGAACTTGAGCAAATAAGAACTATCCCAGGAAGCTGGGCCAGTGTCATCAGGCTAGGGAGACAGGGGTGTCTGTATGTGTGTAGGCATATAATGGGTCCCTGTTGTTAAAACAGCTTAAAGATAAGGAAGCTTAACCTTTTTGAACCCGAATTCTCTCCATAAAGACAGTAAGGAACTGACGCACTTGGATTTTCTGGTTTTTATTGCAGTTGTATTTGCTGTTTTACAGCCCAAAGCAGATTTTTTCCTAACCTGATGTGCTGCAGTTATACTGGATAGCAACGCCCATCATACTTGACCAGCAGCAGGACCACCAGGGAGGCTGTCTGGGGATGATGGGTGCTGTATTCTAGGACAACTGGAGGACAAGAGGCAGAGCTTAGAGAAGTTACCCTCCTTGAACTCTCACAGGTCATGGCTGCTGAGCTTTCCCCCAAATACTGGTCCTCAGGCACTTCCGTTTCTTTCCGTACCTGTGGTTGGCATTTTGCCCAGGTTCGTAGATGACAGTATTTGGAGTTTGGGTGGATTATACGAGATGGCTTTGAGCGTCACACCCCGTTCGTCAGCTTTTACATTCAGGAACCGCTGAGCCTCCCTATGACAGAGCCAGGATCCAAACTTGTGTGAGTTCGTGGTGCTGCCTCCCCACACCAGCTTCCTTGCCTGGAATATTCGAACACAAATGACTGAACAGGGTGGATGTGAGACCCAAGAGGAGAGGAGGAAGATAATTTTAGAAAGCAAACAATGTTGTGTGTGGTCCATGGATTTTTGCATTTTACTGGTTATCTCTGTGCGAGATTGCAGCTCGCCTTGACAACTGTTGCAAAACTGGGAGAGAGGAGACTAGATAAGCCCCCGAGGTCCCGCTTTCAGGGCCCACGAGCCATTTATTATACTTTCAGAAAAATCCGTAAAGTGTAGAAGTGGGAAAACCGGTGTGTTTAGTTTGTGTTTTGGATTGCAGCTGCCCATAGGCCTTGACCACAACTCCCATAAAGATGAGTTGGCCAGGGCTTTATGGGAGTTGTAGTTGTTACAGAGGGGACCACGTTTACCCACCCCCAGTTCTGTAAAATGTGGATAGAAACCCAGGTATTGGAAGCCACGGTCCTTGAGCAGGTGGAGCTGAGCCTTTTCCAGACCAGAACCACTTCTAAATGAAATCAATCTGGAGTTTGTCTTTGCCCTGGTTTCTGCTCGCTCTGGTGTGGCCGGCGAGCTGGGCCTTAGTCAGCATGACCTCATTTGGGCTGGATGCTCCCACTGGGTTGTCCTTTTGGCAGGGCGTTCCTTGACCCTTACGGTTTGCATCCAGCCAGTGGAAGCCAATGCTTGACTGATTTGTGAATAAATACCTCCTCTGATTAAACAAATAGCAGCTTTATCACCGGAGCACACCAACTGTATCAGTCGGTCAACAGTCAACATTGTTCTTATGGGCGAGTTCCGCTGAAACTCGCGCTCCAAGTTAATGCAACCCTTTTATGAGGTGTATTCTTAAAACCGGATTACAGGAGATTGCGACAAGGCCGTGGGGGTTATACATTCTCTAGTTCCCTATTAAAACAAGTTTAATGCGTGACAGGAAGATCTTGCAATAGCTGTGGTGACTGGATTCTATGTAGACCACCTGGAGTAAATTCTGCTTTGGAAGGGATGACTCTCTGAAGCCAACGGAACATGGTATCTCTGTAGGAGGCAATTACGGTAGGTAGAGAGGCTAGCACAGACTTTGCAAGAGGAGGGGGGGGGGAAGGCTCAAGGAGCAGGGAATGCCTTTCCCTACCCCAAAATCATGGAGAGCCACCATGAGCCAGAGAACACAACACTAGCCGAGCCGGATGGACAGGCAGCTAGCCTCCCCTGAAGCGTTTTCCCGTGTGTTACCTGACAGAGCTGTTGGGTCTTTGTCGAGGAGCCGGGCTTACCTGTGATGTTAAGAGTGCCACTTGGCATGTATGGAGAACATGCCTTCTGCCGGATGATCTTGTATCTCAACCTGCATAGGAAGCCATGGAAACGGTAAACAGGCCAAGAACTGCGTTGTGTATATGTGCATGTTTGGGGCTGGCTCTGGGGGGGCAGAGTGGAAAACAGAAGTAATAGAGGGAATAAGGAAAGGGGGGGGGGAAGCAGCAAAGCAGGGGTTTGGGTGGATGAGAGAAAGAGAGAGTGACAGCCAGCCAGAGGAAAAGATGCGTTGAGCTTCTTCTGCGGAAGATGGAGCGAACAATCAGATATTTGACTGGTGTTCTCTGCACCGAACTGTAAGAGGAAGTCGTTAGGTTGCAAGCAAAATCATCGCCCTGAAAGAGGAGTCTATCGTGTAAGAGGACATGTGGGTGGATCCCATCCTTAAGTGGCACCTCAACCAGTTCATGCAGGCTCCTTGAGGTTTTCTTTCTTTCTTTCTTCCCTTTTCCTCTCTGTCATCCTGATTTCCAATCTCTGTTTTACCTTTAATGGAGCATGGGAAGGAAGGAGAAGGTGGTTTCCCCCCCCTTTCCTTTCCTTTTTTTAAAAAGGCCCCCAGCCAAGCAATTTAGAGTAATCTTTCAGCAACAAACAGTGCCTTTGGCATAGAAGGAATTTGATAAACAAGGAAATGGGCCGGTAATCCTTCAGGGCTTCCGAGTGGAGTGTTTCCCGCAGTCAAACTGGGGAGAGGCCATCTGGAAAGGCTGTCTTCCCTCCCTGCAGGATTGTGCTTGGTGTGTGTGTGTGTGTGTGTGTGTGTGTGTGTCTGTGTGTGTTTGGGCAGGGCAGAGTTAAAACAAACTGCACAAAAAGTTTATTTATCTTTTGAGGATGCCTTTCAGGCATTACATTTTCGTGTACAGAAAAATAATAATGGTGTTTTCATCTTACATCCAAAAGAGTGTTTCTTATGCTGGATTCTTGAAAAAATCCACTGTTGGCTTTGTTTCCTCTTCATTTATTCCTAACCTTCACGAATCTGCATTAAATTCTCTAGTTTTTTTAATCGCCACAAAGGAATTAGGGCACTCCCCCCCCCTTCCTAAAGCAACAGAGTATGCTTTTATCATCTACCTGCTGTTTACCTTAGGGTTTGCGTTTTTTTTAAATGATTGGTACTTGGTATTGTTTTTATGACTCATGTTAGACTTTTTAAAGAAAATATTTCATGCCATCTGTGTTTCATTTAGTTCTGTTTTGTTTCATGGCTGTGTATGTGGTTTTTAAAAAATGTAAAGAGGATGGTGACCCATACATTTTGGAACTAAATGTTTACACCCCAGCTTCAGACAGAATCGGTTGCGTTTCTGATTTCCAGCGAGAAGAAGCAGTTCTAGATTGTTGTCAGCAGGCTTTCAGGCTGGCCTTGATCTCTTGGGAACTGCAGGATTTTATTCCGTAAAGGTTTGTGAGAGGAAGCTTGCAAGTTTAGTAGGAGGGCAGCTTATGGTTCCACAGGCGCTTCACGGTGCAGTGGTTGGACTGCAGTACTGCAGTGAAGACTCTACTCACGACTGTGCATGCATTTGATCCCAGTGGATTCGGCTAGCTAGCTCAAGGCTGACTCAGCCTTCCGTCCTTCTGAGGTTGGTAAAAAGAGTACCCAGCTCACTGACAGGGATGAGTGTCAATGGTGTAGCCTGCATAAGCAAATTATAAACCACCTAGAGAGAGCTTTAAGCACCGTGGGGCAATATATAAGCAGCACCCTTTGCTCTCCTTCCATAACATTTGCAAACAGCAGGCTTTGGGGTGGCATTTTGGGGCATCCCACGCAGGCTTTTCCTGTGTTAAAGGCTCAACACTATGATCTTGGAGGGAGGGGACGTGTTGGTTATACCTGCGAATCAGAACTCCAGTTTTAAAAGACAGCCCAGTTGAAGCAGTGGCACTTTTGAGCCGGGTGGGGTGGGGTGGGATGGGAATCTGCAGGAGTTACTCTGGCCCTTTGAAAATATCCTTTTCGCAACTGATGCTTCTGTGGGTCTGCTCCATTTTACAGTTCCTAGTCAAAAAGCATGCAGGTTTCTGCAAGGATCCAGTTTTAACAAAGCACATAACGTGCTGGGGTTCACGGCCTTTCATAACTTACCTCCCACCAGTCCTTCTGTTAAAATAGCCAGCTCAGCTCCTGCTATAAAGGAGACAAAAAACTCACCTTTACCAAGAAGGTTTATCCCTTTACGGACATTCATTTACTCATATTTGTCATTTATTCAGCAAGTACGGAGGATGTAACAATCACAGGTTGTGTCGCTGGGAGTAAACACAAACAAATAACAATTCTGTTAGCAATTGAAAATCATAATGACACTTTTGAGTATAAATACTAGGGTTACGCTAACTGCAAAGTAAAAAGGGTGGTAATTTGGGATGTTTTTAAAAAAATTAATTGAGAATAAATTGGATTGCTTGGCTGGATGTGCTATCCACCATAATGATTCTGTCAATTTTATGCTGTGAAAATTATTTTCCACCGGCACAACTTTTATCGGCCCGCTGGCGTGTTGTGCCATGCATTGAGAACCACGGAGTCAAAGAATGTTCCTGCAAGAACAAGGTTACTACAGTAATGGGATTGCCGAGAGATATGATTTTAGGGTTGATTTTCTTGACTGTTTTGAATATTCTTGTTTATTTCGTTTTTAACATTTGTATACTTACTGTCTTTAGCTTTTAAATATTGTCGTTTTGATGATGTAAGCCGCCTTGTGTCCTTTTAAAGAGAAAGGTGGGGGGGGATATTTTAGATAAATAAATAATAAATGACCAGTTGCCAAAACCAGTCCCAAAATGTGAAAACTAGGTCTGACGGTACCTCCCCGCCCGCCCCACAAGGAGAGTGAGTTATGATTCTTTTTAAATGGGTTTTTTCTCCAGGTCTGTGGTGGATTCTCTTACTCTCTTGAGCAGCTACCGTATTTTAAAAAGGGCTCGGGGACCCATTTACTGTATTTTATTCTGCCCCATCTAGAGCTGAACTCTGACCCTAAGGGTCACGTCTGGACGGCCGCCGGCTGGCTGTGCTCCACCCCAAAGCGTTTTTCTTCTGTGGATTTACTACTAAATTCAACTTGCAAAAGCTGGCACTGACCTCACCCTTTGCTGCGCGTTTAATAGAGTCAATGAGGCATGATTAACCAACCCGTCTCTCCATCTTTCTCTCTTTTCTGTTTCCGTCAGGTCCTGAAACACGTTGGCACTGATTCCCCCTCCTGTTCGTCACCCGCTCTGCTTCTCTGTGTTCCCGGCTCACAGACGGAAGCCCCCCGTTACAAACCATACAGGTGAGGAAAACTTCAGAAACGGGCAGTGTTTCCATGGATCGGTCGCATCCAGAACCTGAGAATGTTCCTTCTTATGCACTGCGAGTCCCAGAATCCTCCCTTCCCTCTCCAAGGCGCAGGACGATGGATGTGGTTCCTCTATTTCCTTTTCCTCCGTCTGTTTTCATCCTTGCACAACAACCGTGTAAGGGAGGCCGGGTGGACCAGAGACCGGAGAGCTTAAGAATGGAAGGAGGTGCCTGAGCTGTTTCTCTCCAGTCTTGTTCAAACCCTTAGCTTCTGCACTGCAGCGGATTTTGTTCTGTCTGTGCCTTTTCCCCCTCTTCATTTTGTCCGAATAAGAGGGTATTCGAGTTCTGTTTATGCCGAGCATACCAGAAGCACCTAATAAGCTCTGGACAATAACAAAAATAATTCTGTGCCATTCAATCCATCTGGCTTAGCTAGGCTACATCGGAGGTTCAGCTGCCTTCCTGTGAGTAGAGCCAGCCTGCGTGGCCTTGGGCAAGCTGCACACTCCCAGGGCGACCCAGGAAGAAACTTAAACCGCGGAGCTATCCGGCAGTTCCTTCAATGCCTCCTGCGCGGCTGCTACTCAGCAAGCGCCAGCCCCAGATTTCAGCCCTTTGCCCACGGCCTTGGGTGCACCGGGCGACCGACCGCCTGGGAGTTCCTGCCCTGATGTGTTTACCAGCCTTTCCTCCCCTCCCAGCCCCGGCCTGCCCTGCCCGCCTGGTTCTGTTTACCCTCCGGTTAAAGTGTGGGCGTTGCTCTTGTTTTCAAGGGAGATGCCACTTCCCGGAAGGAGAGAAGCGCAACGGCCGCCGTCACTCCTTTGCCCACTTCTCGCTGGCTTTAATTATCCCCTCTCGTTTAAGTGGGGGCGGAATTGATCTGCCTGTCGATTTGGCCGGAGCAGTTGATGACCCAGCTTAAAAAAAACAAAACCAAACCAAATAAACAAACACACCGTCCACTGCGGAGCTACATTTTTGCCACAATAACCGAGTCCTCGGTGTGATCATGAGCAGTCGCAAACGGTGCGGCTGGAATGTGGCCTTTCCCCTTTTGCAGTGGTTGGGCCGTCATCCCCCCCCCTGAGTGTGCACATGTGTGCGTGCAGGAGTGTGGAGTCTCTTTCCACCCCATCGTTTTTGGATTCCCCCCTCCCTCTTGCCTGCTTGGGGAGGAACTGAAGCTACCCTGTGTGTGATGCGGTGTGGCAGTGGGTCTCCAATGTGCTTATCCCTGGAGGAGAAATGGGGGTGGTGGTGGAGGAGGAAAGGTGCTCAAGCCATCCCCCCCCCCCCGTGCCCTGGAATCACAAGGGATGAGAAACACAAAGCTTAGCAGAAAATGGATGTTTGCTAAGCAAAACAGGAGAGGCTTGGGCTAACTTTGTCTGTTCTCATAGAGCCTCCAGCTTTTCATTTGACCATCTATTGCTGGCCAGAAATGAAGAGTTAATGAATCTCCCAGGACTTCCATCATCTAAGGCAGGATCTCCCCTAAAGCTAAAAATTCGGAGCAGGGTTGCAGCACGGAGAGTCCTAGATCACTTAAGCAAGGAAGCCAAGCTGCATGCTGCAGAGAAGGGGCCACTTCCTCCCCTTTGACACACACACACACACACCCCGTCAACCTCTTGAAAAATCTGATCAGGGGCAGGGTGGGGAACTCTGTTCTGACAGCCCAGATTTTGGGTTGGAAATGAAACCTACGCCAATTATCCCAGTAGAAAACACAATGTTTTTCTGCGGGCCAGACTGAAGAGCGCCAGTAAACCTGTCGTGTGTGTGCGTGTGCGTGTGTGTGTGCTTACCCTTTCTCCTCCTCTCTCTCCTCTCCCCACCCTAACCCTCTTCAAACTTGTAACGGATTCTTAAGCACCCGGAGCCATCCGTGCCAAACTTAAGTGTCTGCAGCTCCAGACAGGCTTGGATGCCAAACGCCTCAATGGCCACTCAGCACACTCTAAAATCCGCCGTGCAAAACAGCAAGCAGGGCCTGTGAAGTCGTTCTGCAAACAGCCAGATGTGTGTGTGTGAGAGAGCGAAAGAGAGAGAGTGATGCCCTTTGGTGCCCTGTTCCAACGGAGCCTGGGCAGGGGGCCATCTTTCGCCACCCAAGAGAGCCGGCCGGTGTAAGCCACTTTCTGGCCTCCTCTTGGCTTTTCCGGCAGGCTCCGTAGCTCCCTTCTCCTTGGAACGCCATCCTCGGTTCCAGCTTTTTGCAGCTGGGCAGCCGATCCCAGGGTGTCTGACTACAACCTCCAGCCTGTTCACAGACAGCACACCAACTAGGGCTTGTTGCTGTTTAGTCGTGTCCGACTCTTCGTGACCCCATATGGACCAGAGAGCACTCCAGGCCCTCCTGTCTCTCCACTGCCTCCCATAGTTGGGTCAAAGTCATGTTGGTAGCTTTGATGACGCTGTCCAACCATCTCGTCCTCTGTCGTCCCCCTTCTCCTCTTGCCTTCACACTTTCCCAACATCAAGGTCTTTTCTTCTCATGAGATGGACAAAGTATTGAAGCTTCAGGACTGGGGCTTAGGGCAGATCTAATCCCATCATGTGTAAGACAGCTTGGGGAAGCCTGCCTTATTTGTTTGTTTGTTTGCTTGCCTGTTTTCCTTAAAGGAGAGCATATGTATGTGCAGCCCTTTTCCTTCCTCTGATCCACTGCCCATGCAATTCGCGCATGCCGCCCAGAGCAATGGGTTTCTGATCTCGCGACTGCTTGTTTAGCCCAAGAGGGCTGTGTGGCTCCAGTTCTCATAGCTGGAGAAAATCAGCTGGAAAAATGTTCCCGAGTCAGGCTGATGCTGAAATCCACTTCTGTGAGCCTTGCAGCCTGTTCAGGCGCGCGTTTCGTCCGGTTGAGGCCTGGCCTTCCTGCTTGATTCATAAGCCCTTTGCTTTTTTCGCCTTTTGCAGGTAGACGTTTTAATGCATAAAAATGACCAACGTTACACAGATATCCAAAGACGAGCTAGAGGAACTGAGAGAGGCCTTCGCCAAAGTCGGTAAGTGGTTTTGAAGATCGGCGTTTGCCTTAAACTGTGTGAAGCGGAATTTTGTGTGTGTGTGCATTTGTTCATTCATTTATGTAAACATTTCGAAAAGATGAGTTGCAATCAGCAAAAAAAAAAAATTCACATTGAATGAAGCTAGGACAGCTCCAGTCCTTCCTAACAATGCAATAATTTTTTAAACAGTTTGGAAACAAGTTAACTATTGAAGGAGAGCAAAAACCAGCCAGTGAGGGCTGCAGATCATTCTGCTTTCATCGCTGTTCCCACACATAAGAAATATACTACGTGTAGTGCACTTACCCAGATAATCCCATGTGACTTGACTGTGACTTAAAAGAAAGAGAGGGACCAGAATTGTAAAAATTCTCTACTGTGTTACCAACTTCTAATGTGATGCGGGCCAAGGGGCTGCATGTACGCCTGCTGTGCCTGCATGGATGCTGTCCTGTCATGCTCATAATACAGGGAAGAGGGTGGCCGGGCAAGAGGAGAAGGGGTGGCAAGCTTAGCTTCCCTTGGCAGGGAGTTTTGCCACCTGAGAGCAGCCACTGCGAACATCCTTCAAACCACCCCTGTGAGGGTAGCGAGAAGGTCTCTTGCCAAAGTCTTTGGGAGATGTAGAAACCGGGCTGTCCTTGCAAGGCTGTCGGAAGCCAGGAGGGTTGATGCTTTTCACTTCCATCTTTGCTTACTGCTTTTCTTCCCCAAATATGGGACGTCTCAAGACTGCATTCAAAAGGCAGTTAAAATGCAAGAAAGAAAAGGGTGGAGGCATTAAAGCGTAGTTCAGACAAATGGATAAACACGGCAATGTAACTAAAAAAGAAAGAAAAGGAGGTGGCATAAGGATGTATCTGGGGGGGGACGCCAGTGGTGGGAGGCTCAGGCGTCTCTCCCTTTCAGCCTTGGTGGGTGCTGCCCTCTTGTGGCAAGACCTTGGCCCGGTGGCCACAAAAAGAAAAGAAACGAAGCATCTCTACCAGTCAGCCCCAGCCACACAAGGGTCATAAAAAAGCAGCAGCTACTTCCCCACTCCAGGTTGTCCCCCCCCCCCCGAGGGGGTGGTCCTGTGGCTGCCGCCTTTGTGCCTGTGGGCCTTTGGCAGGAAGGGGGTGGATCGCTCCCCCGCCCCTCAGGGCCGAACGTGGGCAGGGTGACCCGACGGAGCTGGCTGGTCTGAATAATTCAACCCGTACAGGAAAAGGAACAAAGATGGCCCCAGGCAATGTTAGGAGTTCCATGGAAGTCAATGGCTTTTTAAAAGCAACCTTCCTTGGGGTGCTGTCTTGGCATAGCCTTCAAGAGCACCCGAAGGCAGCACTCTTTAGGCACAATATTTCACCCGGGGCCTCCGTTAACCTGGTTTCTCCTCTTTTTTTTGGTCCTTGGCACGGAAGATCTGAACAGTAATGGGTTTATCTGCGATTATGAGTTGCATGAACTTTTCAAGGAAGCTAACCTTCCCCTTCCTGGATACAAAGTGCGGGAAATCATCCAGAAGCTCATGATTGATGGGGACAAGAATAAAGATGGGAAGATCAGCTTTGAAGAATTTGTTTACGTAAGCCTGTTTAAAACTCCCTGTTCTTCGTCCGTGGTGCCTTTTCCCAGAATGTCAGCGTCTGCTCCTGTTGAAAAACATCCTCCGAAAGCCACCTGTTTTCCTGTCCCAGGGTTAAAAACTATGGGGATAAATCGCACGTTCTCACTTTATCTGTAGGTCCACCTAAATATCCTTCTTGTCTCTCGATTCATAATGAAAATAAGATGTCACGTTGTAGAGCGGAGCCCAAATGACATTGGACTCAATGAGAATTTGGCATTATTCCATAGCTCAAGTTTGCTGTTTTAAGATTTTGAGTCTCCTAGCTCTATTTTTTTGGGGGGGGGGAAACCACCACAAAAAAAAAACCCACCAGTCTCAAAATAACCAGACAGACTGCTTTTGAATCTGACGAGAGTCTTAGAAACAGCTTACAATATGGCACAGTGAAGTGTTATATTTTGTCAGACTCTTTTTTTTTTGTTACCTTATATACCTTGTTGGAAAGGCACCGCTCTCACACATACCTGAGAGACGGTGTTACCAAGTTTGGGTCAAACGGAGGTTCCTAGAAATGCCACAAGAACACCCACCCCAGCCTTCAAAGGAAGTAGCCCTAAGGAAGAGAGGGAGCCCCCCCCCCAGATCTGTCTGGTCAAGAGGGAGCATGCCCCTGTGGGGAGGAGAAAGGGGTGGGATGGAAACTTTTGGGCAAGGTCAGGGGCTGGCTGGAGACCTAACAGGACCACTTCACGGGGCGAAATTTCCTTGCACGTCTTGGTTTCCCTGCGTTGCTTAAGCCTGTTTCTAACTTGCCGTACTGGAACTCAAGGCTGAACTAGAAAATCCTCTCCGTTGGGAAACCTGGATGGTGGCGAGGAAGAGGAGGATTGAAGCTTGAAGGTGTCTCGTTTTCTGAAAACATGGAATGCCCTCCCACGGGTGGCCTGATACGAGCTTTCCGAGTGCTGTAGGGGAGAAAGCCCGTCCGGCATCGGGTGGCCTCCTTTTTGCTGGCCGAGCCATGGAAGGTCTCCCTGTGTTTGTACTCGTAGATCTTTCAAGAGGTGAAAAGCAGCGACATTGCCAAGACGTTCAGAAAAGCCATCAACAGAAAAGAAGGGATTTGCGCCATCGGGGGGACGTCGGAGCTCTCCAGCGAGGGCACCCAGCATTCCTATTCAGGTAAACTTGGGTCGTGCACCCACCCACCCATCACCTTTGGGGCCGATGCCGTCCGCAGCTAGAAGCCCCCGGGGTCGGTCCCTCTGTGTGCCCTTGGAAGTTAAAAGCTGGCACGTGGGCAGTGGAGGCATGAACGCAGCGACATCGGAAGCTGTCTTTTACGGAGTCAGGCCCCACGGATCTGTTTAGCCTAGTCTTGCCCGTTCTGAGCATCGTCCAGGGCTCCCCAGGGTTTCAGCCTGGATTTTCCCCCTAGAGAGACTCCGACCGGTTGGGCTTGGGACCTTCTGCAAGGCAAAGCATATGCTCAGCCACCAAGCCCGTGACGTCCCTCCACAGAGCATGTGATCTTTCTTAGCCCAGTGCTGTCAATGAGGGTTCAGGCAGGATTATTTCTTAGCCCTACCTGGAGATTCCTCCCACTGGTCTCCCTTCCAACCCTGCTGAGCTTCCAAAATCGGGAAATGATTTTCCTTAAAACCGTCTCTACGCCGGTGACACCAGCCTGTCATACAAGCCAAAGCCAAGGGTCCATGTGGAGGTGCATGCATTTCACTGGTGCATGCATTTCACGCATGCTCTTGTGGACTGTTCCGGTCACCCTTTTCTTCCTCTGCTGTTTGCATGGTGCAGTTTGAGCCGAGGAAATTCCCGGTCTGCGGTTCCCTAAAACTGTGCCAGTTCCAGAAGGAACGTCCACATTTTACTGCTGTGCGGGCAGAAAATCCAGTACTTTTCCACTCCTACCTCTCCTTGTCCCTTGGCTTCTATCCCTGTATGATTTGGAAACTAAGAGAAAGGCAGCCACAACGTTTTCTGGAGGTGGATATAAGATTTGAGGCAGTGGGGTGGGGGGTTTATTTTATTTTTATTTTGCCAGCATGACATTTTAAGGTGGTAAACGCACAGGCCTGTTCAACTACCCCTCTCTCTCTCTCTTCTCCAGAGGAAGAAAAATACGCCTTCGTGAACTGGATAAACAAAGCTTTGGAAAATGACCCAGATTGTAGGCATGTTATTCCAATGAACCCGAACACCGATGATCTCTTCAAAGCCGTTGGGGATGGGATCGTGTTGTGGTAAGTGGCGAGAGAGTGGAGGGTTGTTCTAAGCTACAGAAGAAACCTGGAAAGACGTAGGAAGGAGACAGTTGACAGTTGACCAGTAGCGTGAAAGGCTTCTTGAGTTCAAAAATTCATGTAGTCCGTGACATGGGGAGTGTTTCCATTTTCCGTGGAGGATATTTCAGTATTCTTGTCCCTTTTAACCTCAGTGTGGCGTTGTTTCTCAAGTAGTTGGTTTTTTTTAATTTCATATTCCTGGTTTTCATTTTATATATATAGATATAAACATTTTAGTAATAAGAACTGAGAACAAAGAGAGCAGATGTAACTTTCAGCTAAATAACAACTAATCATGTGATTGGGTGTACATTAAATACAAGTTGAACATTAAACCAAATTCTGTATACAGTTGTAAGGAATTTTTTTCCTTTATCGGACTTAGTTATCTAATTAACAACACAAATTATAAAATTCCTGGACAAATTTATTCTGAATGTAATTCTTTCCCCCCCCCCCTCTTCTCTTCCTCTCTCTGCCAGTAAAATGATCAACCTCTCTGTTCCTGACACAATTGATGAAAGAGTAATCAACAAGAAGAAGTTAACGCCATTCATCATTCAGGTGAGGGGGGGGGAATCCTTGTTCCATCTTCCTCTCCCGCCCCCCCCCGAAAGGTTTAAATAATGCTGGGGTTTGTGCATTCAGCTGAAAGAAGGGGCCTGAGAAAGAGGAGCGTTGTTTGCCTTTAATAATTCAAAGAGCCTTTGTAACCATCCCTTTGTTTTATATTGAAAGACGGCCTTCCCTCCAAAGGGAGAGTGTTCTGTAAATATTAATTGAGGGAAAGCGAACTGGGACTGCAGATAATGAAGGCCATGTTTAGAGTTGATTAAAACGGAAAGGTCTTCTGGAGCAGCACCTTGAAAAACAATCTCAGCAGCTTCTCTTCCCCCCTCCAATATTTTGGGTCAGCCTCTTTCACTTCTTCCCTCCCTCTATTTCTCTGGGTTTTGTTTTATTTTTTCTCTGCTGGGGGTTCACCAAAGCATTATCTTGCTTAGGCAGGGAAAGGCCACTTTAATGACCAGCATTTAATATTGTTTACCATTTGCAAGTGCTTTGTTTAAAGTTTGCAGGAGAAGTAGAGAGTTAACTGCCTGGCTCTGGCTAATCTCTTGCCCGGCCGACTTCCAGTCGGCGCCTTCTGGTGCAAGAGCAGCGCCACGTTGTAGCAGGCCCTTTTTTTCGGGGGGGGGGAGAGGCTGTTCTCGCCGTGGTGGATCTGACCCCCTCAAGGAGAGCCCAAGAATTGTGTCCCCCGCGTGAGCACTTCATTTCCCTGCAGGAAAACTTGAACCTGGCGCTGAACTCGGCTTCCGCCATCGGCTGCCACGTGGTCAACATCGGCGCGGAGGATTTGAGGGAAGGAAAGCCGCATCTGGTCCTCGGCTTGCTCTGGCAGATCATCAAGATTGGCTTGTTTGCAGACATAGAGCTGAGCCGGAATGAAGGTACGCCCACCCGGATCTTTGCCCACTCGACTGGCAGAGGAAATCGCACATACAAACACACACCGGGGGCCAATTTACTTGGACAATACTTTTTTAAAGAAGGGTTTGAGTAACATTTCGAGGAGACTTGGAAATTAGGAAGGTTTTTGTGCTCCTGGTCCCAGAATCTAGGGGTCTAGTTCAAGTGTTCCTGCAAGGTTACCCCTTCTCTCTCCCCCCCCTTCCAGCTTTGGCTGCTTTGCTTCGAGACGGAGAGACCTTAGAGGACCTTATGAAGCTCTCCCCAGAGGAGCTGCTCCTGCGGTGGGCAAACTTCCACTTGGAGAACGCCGGGTGGCACAAGATCAACAACTTCAGCTCGGAGATCAAGGTAACATCGGGGCGAAAAGAGGCTGCATTGGCTGGGGGCGTCTCAAAACCAAGCCTCTCGCACATCTCTGTGGTAGAATTGGGTTGGAGATTTCAGGCGGGGGTGGTGATTCAGAGCTAGGCTCCTTTCTCGGAAAGCTTTGCCTTCTTTTGGAATCAAAAGTATTTCCCACCTAACCTTCTTCATTCTCTCCTTTCTCATGCTTCCCTGGATTTTTGCTGGCCTTTTCCTCTCTCACCTTCGTCCTTTCCTTCTCTCCCCCACCCCCCTTGCTATTTCATTTTGACTTCACAAGCTTACAGACTTCAATAACTCCGTTAAGGTACTAAAGCGATTCATACTTCCCTGGTTTCGCTAATTCCATGGCAATCCTGTCTTCATTGCCTGTTCCGCTTTGCTGCCGCCGGCTGATAGCTCTTGTTTTGATCTCCTCCAGGACTCCAGGGCGTACTTCCATCTCCTCAACCAAATTGCACCCAAAGGGCAGAAGGAAGGAGAGTCACAGATCGACGTCAACATGTCCGGCTTCAATGTAAGTACCTGCACTGGGGATCCACTCTGGCTCTGCAGAGTCCTGTGGCGTCTCCCTCTCTGGGAATTTGTCTCTTCTGAGTGGGAACAGCAAAGAGCTTCCTGGTGCACCAAGGACCAGCCGGTTTTATTTGGCATAAGCTCCTGTGGGCTGCAGCCAGCTTCCTCGGCCACATCAGATAAGCCAGAATGTTGTCCATGGAAGCAAATGGCCACGGCGCCAGGAAACCCTTTATCCTTTTACCTGTCCAGTTATCAGATAATATCTAAAACAGGCTGTTTTACAAAACCGTCACGAGCTACACTAACTTGTTTCATTGTGCAAACAGTGATTACAGACTACCAATAGATTTTTTTTACGAATACTTGATTGCTTCATAGCCAATTGGGCTATGTGGATAAACAGAAATGAAACCACTCTTTTAAGATAGTATTTGCCATCTTATATTAACACATGATGCGGGTGGCACTGCAGGTTAAACCGCTGAGCCGCTGGGCTTGCCGTTTGGAAGGGGAGCAGTCCGAATCCGTGCAACAGTTTAAGCTCCCGTCGCTTTGTCCCAGCTCCTCGCCAACCTAGCAGTTCGAAAGCATGTAAAAATTCGAGTAGATGAATAGGTACCACCTCGGTGGGAAGGTCACGGCATTCCGTGTCTAGTCACGCCAGCCATGTGACCATGGAAAAGTCTGTGGACAAACGCCGGCTCTTTGGCTTACAAAAGGGGATGAGCCCCAGGCCCTAGAGTTACAGGGAAAAGGTTGCAGAGAAACCTGGCCTTGCGGTGAGGTTTCCTCATTTTAAAAATATTTAAATCTTCATTTTAAAAAACTTAAGCTTGAACCTTGATTATTGCTTGACTGCTGAGAGGGCGAGCTGACCTGGGAGCAGGTAGGACTGGCATTTTGTCCGGTGGCCATCCTCGCAGCCTGAGGGCTTGCAGAAGAGCTGCTCAATCACGCGTCGTGTCCTTCTTCCCCCTTCAGGAGAAAGATGACTTGAAGAGAGCAGAAGCGATGCTTCAGCAGGCAGACAGGCTGGGGTGCCGGCAGTTTGTGACCCCGGCCGATGTCGTGAGCGGCAACCCCAAGCTGAACTTGGCCTTCGTGGCTAACCTGTTCAACAAGTACCCGGCCCTCACCAAGCCTGAAAACCAGGACATTGACTGGACGCTTCTGGAAGGTGAGGTGAAGCTACATTTCTGGGGAGGGCCAACAAAAGGGTTTTTTTCCTGGAGAATGGCTGGGTGTTTTAGATAGTTTACTGCATCCTTATTTATCCAGGATCTCACGGCTTTGCTTATTGTCTTACCTGCTATATTTCTGATAATTTTATGATTCCATCTTCATTACTGTAGACACCTTGTTACTGCTTTTGAGTTGTGTTTCCAAAATGCCCAGGTCCGTGTTGGTTTGATCTGGTCATTGTACCGCACCCCGCTTCCTTGAAAAACGGTTTGTGGATTTTGGTTTTCATTGTGCGCAGGTGAGACCCGGGAAGAAAGAACCTTCCGCAACTGGATGAACTCTTTGGGGGTGAACCCCCACGTGAACCATATCTACGCGTAAGTCTGCCATCGGTGAAACGAACGGGCTCTGGTGCCGTTTCTAAGAAGGGCGGTGGGTTTTCTCTGTTAAAAACAACAGGGGCAAGCAAGCTAACGAAAAGGCAGGCTAATCTCACTCATGTTTTCTGTTTCAGTGACCTGCAGGATGCCTTGGTGATCTTACAGCTCTATGAAAAAATCAAAGTCCCCGTGGACTGGAATAAAGTCAACCGGCCACCCTATCCGAAACTTGGAGCAAATATGAAGAAGGTAACAGTGGCTCTTTGCCCCCAAATGCTCGGTGGTTTTTCCAGAAAACTGGGGCACATTAGCTTGTCCACTCAGTTATTCACAGCTTGGAAATTATTCGTTAATAGTGGCAAAGTTACTTGTAGGTAACAAGTTGCTTCTTGTAATAAGGTCCCGTCATCACAAATGAGGGATGCAGTACGAAAAGTAACATAACAAGTGCAGAGTCCAGGAAGAAAAAAAGAAAGTGTGGTCCCGAAAGCGACACAAATGCAGGAGTTATTCAATACCTTTTATTTGACCACTAAATATAAAACTGACAGCAAGCTTTCATGGATGAAATCCACTTCCTCGGGCTGTAAGCACACCTCCTCCATGGGTGGGGTGGAACAATTATCCCCAAGTTGATCTTACGTATCTGGGGAGTGAATGTGCATTTTTTTGGTCTAAAGAGCAATGTCTTCTACTTACTTTTTAAAGTTACTTTTAAAGGGTGACATCATCATCATCTTAAGAAGGTTAGTGCCATTCTTTTTACTATCGTGAGAGAATTTTTTTCCTCCTCTCTCTCTCCCCCCCCAAAAAAGAAGTTAGGAAAAATAACAAAACAGTTAAAAGTCATGCATCAGCTTGAGGAAGTGCAGTAATATTTAACTTCAATGAAGTACTCTCTAAATTAATATAATGAGAAAGAGGGATGAATTAAGTTTTGTAAAACTAGCCCTCCTGCCTCTGGAAGCCTTTGTGAGCCTCTGCCACAGAACAGCTGTGTTGATGTAGAAGGTTCGGAGGGAACGGCAGACTTGATCTGAGCATTTGGGTGGGTGGTCCCACGCACATCCAGTGGGCTCCCAAAAGCACCTGTCCTGCAGTTTCCTTTTTAATTGGAAACGCCCTCACCGAGTGACCCTTGATAAGCTTCCAGGGAATTCCAGGGATCTTGGAGAAGTCGCGTGGAAGCAGCTGCTTTGATCTCTAGCTGTCAAGGATGCAGTCGAGAGAGAGGCTGGCCTTCTTAACGTTGTCCCTTGATTTCTGTGGCGTAGGGGGGAACCTATAGTTAGGTTGCCTAAGGACGTGGTTTGCCTGCAGAAATCCCAGGTGCATAACCTGACACGTGAAGCTGAGAAGATGGCAAAAAAATAAAAAAAATTTAAAAGAGGCTCTCCCTCTTCCTGACTCTGCATGGAGAGCAATGCTAGTCCCGCTGAACAGTTTGATGAGATAGACTGAGACGGTTTAAGGTAGCTCTGTGCTTCCCCTCACAAAATAATAACCCATTTCTCCCTCCCTCCCACTCTTTCCCTTCTTTCGGAACAAACAGCTGGAAAACTGTAACTATGCCGTCGAACTAGGAAAGCACCCGGCAAAGTTCTCTCTGGTCGGCATCGGTGGGCAAGACCTCAATGACGGGAACCCCACACTCACGCTGGCTTTGGTGTGGCAATTGATGAGGAGGTATTGCCAAGCCTTGATCTCGCGAGGGGGGGGTCAATCCTTCACTTGTAGAACCGACGCCTTGGGAGTGGTGGTCTAGCTCTCCTCTTGCAAATAGGAGTTGTTAGAAAGGGAAAAGGCAATAATGCTGGGAAAGGTGGAAGGCAGCAGGAAAAGAGGAAGACCCAATACAAGATGGATGGGCTCCCTCAAGGAAGCCACAGGGTTGAGTTTGCAAGAGCTGAGCAGAAACTGTTGAGGACAGGGCCTTTTAGAGATGGTTCATTCATGGTGTCTCCATGAGTCAGAGGTGGGACTCGATGGCCCAGAACAAGCAGGAAGAGATTGGGGCTTTTCCTCCTCCTGCTTCCCTTCTTTTTCATTTCTCAACTTAATCTGATCCTCTGCTAAAACTGATCTGCAGAGATGCTTATGTAGCGGTCCTGGAAACCATTGAGAGGCATGGTTTATGCCCCAGAACCACCCTAGTTGTTTCCATTGGCCTTACCCTCTGAGTATGTGTTTGGGTATCGACTTCCCTCATTTATTTGTATCCTAACACTATTCTGCCAAGAACATCATACAGTAGGACCCCCTATCCGCAGAATCACTATCCACTGATTCACTTATCCACTGCCTGAAAACTGCGGGGTGCGTTCACCAGAACTGACCATTAGAAAGAACGAGAGACTATAGCATTCAATATTTCCACATTTTTTGGCATCCACGAGGAATCTTGGAACCGATTCCCTGCAGATACTGTGGTCCTTTTGTACGATCTCTCCTGCATCCGTAACCCCATCCATGCCAACCCCTTCGACAATAGCAACAGCTCAGAAATAAGTACTCTTTTGGGCTAGAACTCCCAGATTCCTCAGTCATGGAGTTGTAGTTCAGGGGAAAAAAGAAGCAGAGTTTCCAACCTCTGGCTGCCTTAGCATATAACGTAGCCTCCGGGCGGCTGGTTTTGTCCCCAATTGAACCGTGGAAAACTTCCATTTCGCTGGTTCATTTGGCCCCTTTTCCTTTCTCAGTACCTCTCTTCAAAAGCTGCCATCCCTCTTTGCCTGAGGAGTGACACAATCTGCTTTTCTCTGCTCAGATACACTCTGAATGTCCTGGAAGATCTTGGGGATGGACAGAAAGCCAATGATGATATCATTGTGAACTGGGTGAACCAGACGTTGCAAGCAGCTGGGAAATCAAGCTCCATCCATAGTTTTAAGGTGTGTGATGGAACTTCTCTCTCTCTCTCTCTCTCTCTCTCCCTCTCTCTCTCTCCCCCCTCCATCTTTTCCTCCTCTTCCTCTCCCACCCCCAACCTTTTCTCTTTCTCAAACAAGCTGAAGAGGTAGCTCGATTTCTGACTCTCCTCCCCCCTGCTTTTTTTTTTTTTTTTGAAAGATACTGGATATATTTTGGGGCAGAAATACCCACAACTACATCCTGCAGGCAAATGCCCCTGCCACTAATCTTGTGTCAATAGGGAAAAAATATCCCATGGAATTGAACTGGTCTACATATTAAATCAAAGCAAAGCGGGCTACTTGTATACTTACAGTGTAGCGCTTCAAGCAATCTCTGGGTGGTTTACAAGTTAACCACACAGGCTACACGGTGGCCCCCACCCCAGGCAAGCCGGGTGCTCAATTTACCGACCTCGGAAGGACGGAAGGCTGAGTGAACCTCAAGCCATCTGCTCGCCCAAGGTTTGTGAGCAGAGTTTTGGCTGCAGTGCTGCAGTTTAACCGCTGCGCCATGACGCTCCTTACTGTTCTCCCCGATCCAAAAAAAGAGCACACAACCCTCTGTGGTTTTGCATGCTGTTCATGCGTGTCTTTTTGCTGCCTCCTAGGACAAGAGTATTAGCAGCAGCTTGGCGGTGGTGGATTTAATTGACGCCATCCAACCTGGTTGCATCAATTATGACCTGGTGAGAACTGGAGACCTGTCAGAGGAAGACAAACACAGTAACGCCAAGTAAGTCTTCTCTCTCTTATTTATCATCGATGTTCACCTATGGTGGGGCGGGGCGGGCAGGAGAAACCGAAACGTTTTGGATGAGTTCATGCAGAGCGTTGGAGATCTTTCTGCTTTAGGAGGAGAGATTTCTGTGACCTGCCCGCTCGTGGCCACCGGCTGGGAAAGAACCAGGCGGTGTTGTTCTTTAGAGGGTCAATGGTCCATCTCGTTTTGTCTGGTTGGCAAACAGAGTCCATTTAGACCTCTCCTCCGTCCTCCCGCCCCTTAGGTATGCCGTGTCGATGGCGAGAAGGATCGGAGCCCGCGTGTACGCTCTGCCCGAGGACCTCGTGGAGGTGAAGCCCAAAATGGTGATGACCGTCTTCGCCTGCTTGATGGGCCGAGGAATGAAGAGAGTTTAAGAGAGCCTCGCCTCCCCGAACCCAAGCCTCCCCGAAACCTCCCCCTTGTCTGCCCTGCCCAGTCCAGCTGTTCCCAGACCGAAATGCTGTCGGCTTCAAGGACTCGTGATACGTGGCTTTGTTTGTGTTTTCTGGAAGGACTCTTCCCTTTTTGCTCTGCCAGGTGGGAATGCCAGGAGGATTTTCCGAGTGGAGGGGCAAAGCATAAAAAAAATAATCAAACAGACATCTTTTCCAGGGATATAAAAGGTTTTTTTTTTCCTTTCTTCTTAAGTGCCCGTAGAAACCACATGTGTATCTTCCTGAATCAGGCTGCTGCTGGCACAGCAATAAGTGTGTGTGTGTGTCGTTCCCCCCCCCACCTCCCGGGCCCCCTCTTCATACGCTTAGTTCTAAGGTGGGCTGCCGGCATCAGTCTCTATTGCGATACCTCCCACTCTGCTGTCTTAAAAAAAACAAGGAGGGAGAGAGAAAGAAAGAAGAGGAAGACAGTTCGTTTTTATTTGTTTCTAGTGGTCCAAAAGCGTGATGGGGATTGAGTTTTCACTGCTCTTGTTGCCTTAATGAAAAACGGGAAGTCTGAGCTGCGTGGGTGCCGTACGCGAAAGGGCGGAAAGAGAGATAAAGCATCGCCCCTGGCTCACTTACAGAAGTTCTGTTTTGCAGTCAGCACAAATTATGTGCAGAACGGCGTAATTTCTATGGTTTTACATCACTCGTTCTGAAACTTTTAGCAAGTTTTAAGGAAATTCTTTTCAGCAAGAAATGGTTATCTGCCATCTCTTTGGCTTCTGAGATTTTTAAGTGCCGTTTGTTGCCCCCCATGCTTTCGAGCCTGTTTTTGCCTCCATGAGGGCTTGAAACTTGGGCTTTGTTTTTACGTAATAGCTTTGCAACCTAAGAAAACTGTGTTATGTGCCCTTTTACCACTTTCTGTGGAACGGCGCCTTACGCACAGCTCTGCCCCCCCCCCAGTTCAGGGGTGCAAAGAGGTTAAAGGAAGGCCGTGGTACCCCCAAAGTTCAGTCTTCCAGCAGTATTCTCAAACCTTGGTGCTGCTCTTTTTATTTCCTGTACAGCGCAACAATATTTTTGATTACAGAGGCGAGTGTGGTAAGTTTTATTTTTTTGCTAATTTTCTTTTTATATACGGGGAAAAAATATTTTTATGAGAAGTACCATCTTCAGAGGCCTGTCGCCTTACCCATAGCGTAACTGAACCCAGAGAATGAAATGAATACATTTTTATATGTTATCTTGGCTCTGTTTATGTTTTGCCTGGATTTTTTTTTTCATGTGCGTGTTTCATTTCCCCCCCCCCTCCAGAACCTGCATGAAAAAAAAAACACCTCCTTTTTCATTTTTGTTTTAATTTAAGATGCCATTAGATATTTGTTAGTAGAACGGTGCAAGAGAGAGCTTTATGGATCAGGACCAGGTCGATTCCTCAAAAAAGTAGGGAGTAAGTCGTAACGTGAAGAGTGGAATGTGCCGAGATTTAAGAAACTTATTTTTTTTACAAATTTTAAAACAAAACAAAGGAAAACATGGTCACCAAAGAGGAGGCATTTTATCCATAGGAGCAAATGTACAACTTTGGCTTTTTGGCAAGCTGTTCGCTATCCCTTGAGGCCATAATGCTGCCCTGAATTATTCGAAGCAATGTAACAGGGTGGCAAAGCAGTAGTGGAAATAAAGCCATTTAAATACAAGCCCGCCTGCTCTTTGTTAACAAAGCATTTCTGCCTCTCCGGTTTGGGGTCTCCGGTTTGGGGGTTGGGTGGGTGGGATATATGGCCTGAAGGATTCTGGGAAGTGCAGTCCAGAAAGCACCTATTTCCAAGCCCTCTCTTGTGTCTTTCCGCCCTCCTGTCTCCGGTTGCGACAAGGTGCGTCACAGATGGGCGCTCGGTGTTTCAAGCTAATCAGCATTGCTAAATGTTAACGGGTGCTGTCACTGATTAAAAGGCTAGGAACGTCTTACTCCAACATGGCTGAAGAAGGGCTCTAATGACAGAAACACAGATGCAAAATTTAAATTAAAGCCACTCCGTTGGGATAGCCACCGTTTGACCGCCAGAGGGGGCTTCATCTCCGTTCTCACCGAACCCCTGAGTTTTCAATGTGGGGCTTCCTCCCCCCCCCCTGATCTTTTTGCAGCTTTGGCAACTATCCGCTTGTTCCCACCTCCCCAGCCCTTGCGCCTCATCAGATCCCTGTCAAGAGGGAATGTGCAGCATCTGCCACACGCCCACACAGTGGAACCGTGGCCGGCTGAAAGAAAATCCCCCGGTACAGAAACTGCTTTCCTGGGTCTTCCCATCATTTCCCCGCTTTCCGTGGGCAAGAGAAATAGATGGTGAAAGAGGCTACAGGGGCATCGGAGAACAAGTGTCCTCACAGATCTGTGAAGACAGCCCTCTTAGGAGTCTACGGACTCTTGGCTTCCCCGCGCTCAAACTCCAGAACACCAAACAATACCTTCTGATTTGAAAAGAAAGAAATCTTGATTTTTTTTTGGGGGGGGGAGACCAAGCTGGGGTGGAGGGCCAAAGGGTGGGAGCTTGTGGGGGGGGGAATGGTACAAGCTGAGGGATGAGGAACACTGGGAAAAGTTTCCCCCCAAATCAGTGCTGAAACCAGTCCCTGAAGGTACGCCATGAGCTCTAAAGCAACCTTTCCTGTCTGGGAAGCCAGGTTGGTCCACAAAGAGCAGTCCTGATGCCCTGAAGAACAATGACAAAAAACAACAGGAGAACGAGGAAACGGACACGGGGTCCCCAAGATGAGAGAAATGCAAGGGTTGGGGGGGGGTGATACCTTTTGTTGGTCCACTAAAAAAAAATCAGACCAACTGCAAGCTTTCATGGGAAAAAACCCCACTTCCTCAGGCTGAGCACCAGCCCTTCATAGAGAGGGCTGAGCAATCCAGAAACGGACGGTGCTTCTCTCTGAGAGGTGATCTCAGTCCTCCGGCCTCCTGGCAGCAGGACTGGAATATTCAAAACCCCCAAAGGCTGCCCGACGACTTCGGGACTGCCCTCCACCCCACTCACTTTGCCAGTTTCAAAAAAAATTAAAAAAGTTTGTTTGGGGCTGTAGGGACGGGGGTGGGGGGGGGACTAAGCAACAGAAAGCCTCTGGCTCAAGTGAACAGTTATAATTTGGTTTATTTACCACGTAGAAATAGCCCATTGCGCCACATCAAAGCCAAGATGATGTTTTTTACCTGGTGAGCATAAAGAGATGTTTCTTCATTTTGCAGTCAAACAAAGGGAGGTAAGTTTGCACACGAGAAACCCTCCTGCTGTAGCAATCACACTGAAAAGGGAAAGGGGATTAAGCCTTCCCTTTTCTAATGATAGGTTCTCCGTAATATATAGTTCAGCTACACATTTTTTCCTGCAATGGACTGACACGGTGACCCTCTCAAAAAAAAACAACACTCAAGGCCAAGCCTTGGGGAGGCACAGGGGGCCACCGGAGGCTCACACCATCATGTGTGGGTCACCCAGTCGGCCAGGAACTGGGAGTCCCAAGTAGAAGTAGCAAAGGGCTCTCGTCGCCTGCCAGCTCCGATGTGAAAGCCTCATTTTCACGGACTTGCCATATTGCAGATTTAAGGGGAGGCAAGCGGAGCCTCTTGCTTGACTTCCTGAACTGTTCTCCCTCCCCCTCTTAATCAGGCACGTCCCACCCCACCCCTGACATATAGTGAAACGAGCCTTTCTTAACGTGCCAGCCGGCTTAACGGCCCTTTGACTTAATCTAGCAGGGCAAAGCTGGCCAATACTTAAAAGAGTGGCAGATTAACAGGCGTACCACATTTTGCAAAAGAAACCCAACCTTCTTTAATAGGCAGATGGAATATATATATATATAAAATACGGAAACAGATGCAGAGGCATCTACAGTTCAGTTGCAGTGGCACCTGGTTGTCACTACGGAGAAAGCAGCCGAGCACCAACAGGTCAGAAGAATGCACAGCATCTTCTCAAATGTGGCAAAGAAACCAGGTGCCCTGTTTTGGTAGGACCCCTCACAGTCCTCTTCTCTGATGGGTCCCGATGGCGGAGGACAGCTGGATAAGGTGTCCTGATCAAAGAGATCAAGGAGGGACATGTTACGATCCATCAAAGAGGCACATTGGAGGCCCTCGATGACCCCTTGGTAGGACGAAAGCCAAGGGGCCAAGCGGAGCATGGCGCAGTCACACTCCCAGGGGTTCTGAGACAAGAAGATGTACCTCAGCTTGGGTAGGCCCATCAAGAGGTGACTAGGGAGGCGACTGAGGTTGTTCCGGCTCAAATGGAGGAAGTCCAGTTCCCCCAAAGGGGAGAAAGCAGAGCCGGCGATGGAGAAGATGCGGTTGTTGTTGAGGTACAGCTTCCGCAGGCTGTGGAGGCTGCTAAAAGGGCAGCGGATCTCGGTGAGCTGGTTGGCTTCCAGGTGCATCGTCCTGAGACGAGTTAATCCACTGAAAAGCTGATTAGGCAAATCGGAGAGGCGGTTGTGTCCTAAATTTAACACGCCCAGCCTGCCCAGTTGAAAGAAGGCATCCCTCTGGATGGTCCAGATGCGGTTCTTCCGGAGGCTGAGTTCCTTCAGGGCTCCCAGGTCCTTAAAAGAGTCCCTCCCGATGGCTTCGATGTGGTTCCTCTCCAGCGAGAGCCTCGTGAGGCGGGTCAAGCTGCGGAAAGCTTCGGGGACGTAGCGCATGTTGTTGGCGGTCAGGTTGAGCGCTTCCAGCGAGGGCAGGTGGGTGAAGACAAACGGGTGGATCTCGAAGAGGTTGCAGTGGGATAAGTCCAAGCTGATGAGGTTCCGGAGGCCTTCAAAGGTGTTGGCGTGCAGGTAAGTCAGCCTGGGGTTCCTGCTGAGGTAGAGCACCCTCAGGTTGCACAGAGACCTGAAGGCCCCCGGGTACAGGAATGTCAGATTGTTGTGGTCGAGCCAGAGGCTGTTCAGGTAAGTCAGGTTGCTGAAGGCATCCCCCGTCAGGAGGCGCAGGAAGTTGTGGGAGAGGTTCAGGGAAATGGTGGAGGCCGCAATCTCCTTCGGGAGGCTCCTAAGCCCGACTCTCTTGCAGGAGATGATGGCGTCCCCAGAGCACTTGCAGGAGGAAGGGCACGCCAAGGGGCTGGCGCCCAGCCCGGGCCCCAAGGACCCTGTCAAGAGAGATAGGAGGAGGAGAAAGACCTGCATATCCTGGCATCGGGCATAGAGCATGGACCGCCTCCGGGCAGACAGAAACGGTGGACAGCAGGCGGACTCGGCTAAGACGCAACCCTTTTAATAAGTGAAATGAACCTTAGGGAGCTTAAGACAGGCATGGGCTGGGGCGGGGCGGGGGGGGGATGAAGGTCTTAGTCAAATGAGAACTAATATCTCCCTGTGTGTACATTAGATGAGGCACTAGAAGAGGATAGCGTATGGAGGACAGCAGTGTTGCAGTGTTGGGAGCCAGAGATAAGCGAGTACATCAGGGCTGCCCCTTGTTTATGCTGATGAATGGAAACTCCTTCCTTCCTTCCTTCCTTCCTTCCTTCCTTCCTTCCTTCCTTCCTTCCTTCCTTCCTTCCTTCCTTCCTTCCTTCCTTCCTTCTCTTGCAAGCCCCCAGCACCTTTTAAGGCAGAAATGGTCCTCACCCCAGATGATGTCCTGCAATGCCAGGAGTTTCTGGCCTGCACTCTGTCCTGCCATGGTGGGAACTTTTGTCAACTGCATTGACTTCAGCCTCTGAATATCTTGAACCCGCCAGTTCTTTCTCTCTCGAATATGCAGAGATTTGTGACGGCTGACAAATCCTTCTAGTAGAGATTGAAATGAAATGCGGCCCCGTTGGCGCTGATTAAATAGGAACAAACAAACAAATGAAAATGGATCAAACCCAGTAGGAAGAATTCTACCCATCAATGAGAGGAACTTGTTATCCATCTTCACCAGATAGATGATGAAGAGACGGGCTTCTCGGAAGAGGAAGAGCCGGCAACCTTAGTTTTATTTATTGTCTTAACTTGTATTTATTGTCTTCCCTTCTTAGAGGTGTTTCATGTGGGTATCTGGGGCGGAGCAATTTGTTGTGCTGTCTTACTGTAAAACCCAAGAGCGGAATGGAGGCGTAGGGTCTTGTTTCAGTGTCCTCCAGATTAGCGATGGGCACAAACTGACGGTTCGTTTATGGGCTGAACAGCTGCTTGGCCCTTCAGAGCCCCATCGCCTCTGGCAGGCACCCACTGGCCTCCCCGCCCCGCTTCCTCCAGGCCCTGCCTCTGAGTGGGCACCCACTGGGGGGAGGCAGGAATGGGAAGTGCCAATGCCTGTTTGGCCAATAAATGGACTGTCACGAACCTCTGAATGGGCAGATCGTGCCCACCTCCAGCTCCAGATCCAGTTTAAAATCTGACAACTTGAACTCCGCCTACCTGGCCAACCCAATGTTGCGCGTGCAATCCATCCTCTGTCACCAGGTGCCAGGGTGGTGCAAAGGGTCACCCTTGTATCTCCTCCCACAAGTGGGAGCCCATGGTTTTTCCATCCTGAATGTGCTTTTGAAGGCTTTGAATTCTAATTCTTTAAAAAAACAATACAGGATCTTGAAATGGAATGGTCACAGACCTTGCCTGATGCATCCGGAATCAGGGTATCGTGCCTAAATTACCTGATGGAGGAATTACAGGCAGCTTCTGAGTTCCTGCAAGTTTTTGATTAGCAAACAGGAACGTAAGTCTGGGAATCAGAACAAAGAGGGGGGTCGAGATTCGCTTGTGCGCACCGAAAGGAAGTCGGCTGGGGCTGCGGAGGGTTTGACAGCATTGGGAGCACAACAGTTGTGAGATAATCCAATGGCTTAGATCCTGCCAGGTCCCAGCTGCTGCCCAAGCAGCTTTGCATCGGGGTTGTCTTGCTCGCGGCCGCCCTGGGGAGGAAGAATAAGGCTGAGGATAGGCGGCTGAAAATGGTTCTGCTTTCCTTCAACTCCGGGCGCCTGTAAATCTGTTGAGTCTCCTGGCCAGAAACGCCACCAGACCCCCCAAGGGGTGCGGATTACTGGATTCCTGCAAACTGAAGGCGTCCCGTCCTTCGGCTAGAGACCCTTGAGGAGAGAGCTCATCCTTGTGCCTGATTTATTCACAGAGCTTGGACCCCTTCCATCTTCTGAGCTGTAACTCCCAGAAAGCCCCTCACTGGCAGGAAGTGTCTGGGAGCTGTAGTGCAAGGTATGACACCTCCCAGTTCTGCTGGCTGGACAAAGCAACAGCCCTGGACATCAATTTTGCCCAGATTTTAGTAGATCTGATTTGGTATCTCTCCTCTGCAGTTCCACGCTCCCTTTGGCTTTTTTCCAAGGACATCTACGAAGATAATTCCTGGCTCCATCTTCTGCAGAAATTCTAATCATTCCAACACCTCCTTCCTTCGTGATTTGATGCCTCCTGCTGGGCTCAATTTCTCTGTGAATCATTCCCTGGTTTTACTCCCTCTGCCCCACATGGGAGATCTTGCCCCCAACCCCTGGCAGAGTCATCCTAGACATGGAGGGGGGGGGGAAGATCAGCAAATCTTGGCACCTGCGGTCAATGTGCCCCCCCTCCAGAGGTACTGATGTACAACTTCCATGATCTCCTCATAGAACAAGGCCCAAGACCCTATTGGTTTGGGAAGGATGGGGCTTGCAGTCCCACCCAGTCTGTCTGGCAGGTGTCAGACTGCGGAAGCCGGTCCTCAGTGTAGGCACACCGCATCTTTTCCACCCTGCATTGAGCGAAAGGGCCATCCATCCATCCATCCATCCATCCATCCATCCATTTCCACAATAGGACTCCTGCAGACTCAAGGATGTGGCTTCGTTTAGGGGATCAGTCCATCTCATATTTAGGCTTCCTCTTTTCCTGCTGTCTTCCATGTTTCTCAGCATGATGGCCTTTTTCCAGAGAATCCTGCCTTCTCATGATATGCCCAGAGTAGGACAGCCTCTGTTTAATCATTTCTGCCTCCAGAGAGATTTCAGGCTAGATTTGCTCGAGGACCCGCTTGTTTGTCTTTCTGGCTGTGCAAGTCACCCACAAAGCTCTCCTCCAGCAGCGCAGTTCAAACAAATCACAGCCCAATCCCTGCTTGTCCTTGTGATCGCACAGAAAAGGGCAGAAATCCAAACACAGGGCGAACCTTGGCTCACAAGAGCTCACCATCCAAAGAATCGCCTGCCGGTCTGGCTCATCCCACCTACAGTTTGTTGTGACTCATGAAGAGGGCGACAGGAAAGCAAGGGGCGAATTCTTTGAAAAACATTTCAAGTTGGCAACCTTGGACAGAGAGAGCAAAATGCAGGGAAAGGTTGTTTAGATGGAAATATAAACAAAAGGGTGCTTGGCAGTTATCCGGGAGAACAGAGGGTCTGCCCAGCCGGCTCAGCGCATGGCTGGATCAGACCTCAGGAGAAGGCGAGATCTCTCTCCCCCACTTTGCTTTCACAATTGCTAGCAGGAAGCCAACTAGCAAAGAGAAGAGCACCCCAAAGGAGAGGCTGGAGGAGGGCAATATTTTGTATGGGCCAAATAATTTGCGCAGAAGCAAAATTAGGGATCGATTGGCAGAATTCAAGCCCGATTCTACGGCATCTTTCTCGACAGGAAAGAAACGGAGCTTGGGTCTAAAGTCCCAAGCCCGGGTGCACACACCAAGGATGTTGGCAAGTTTTGGGGTCCACACCCTAAGCCCCAAAACTGAGTCCCTATTAAAAATGAACTCCCCTCCCCAAGAAAAAAAGGGGGGAGTGGGTGGGTTCTGACCCGTGAGTCAATTGCAAGGCATTGAACAAAACCCCCTGAGTCGAGTGCGAGTCGAGTCCCCGAGGCCGTGTACCCATCCTTGGCGCACACATGCGCAGGCATTTCCACAGACAGGCAGGCAGGCAGGCTCTTTTAGAGTCAGATGCAGGCAAGGTGGTCGATCCTGGAGGAAAGGAGGCCGAAGGAGTCAACTGGGCGCTAGGGAACATAGCCTGAGATGATGGGGTGGGGGTGCGGAAGCAGCACCCCCACCTCCCCTTACAGATGACCCCCCACTATCTTTTAGCCTGAATGCTGAAGGGTCAGAATGCCGGAGGAAAGCAGGACAGGGCAGAACTGGTGGGAGAGAAAGGCAGGGCGAAGCCTCCTCTCCTTCCAAACAGCTGTATTTGGTGCTGGGCCTGTCCTTCCTCTCTCTCTCGGCCCCTCGTCGCTTATTGGCTGCAGAGAGAGAGGTATATAAAGCGTCTCCCGGCCTTCCCGCCCAGAAGCCGCAGATCCAGCACAGCTGTAACTTTTGCAAAGGATTTTCTGTTCACCTTCCTATCTGCGGGGCTTTGTGGAGAAAGCAGGCACATCTTGAGGCTTTACCATAAAACTGGACCGCTACCTTCCTCTGGACAGGCGTTTCATTTCCAGTCTTAAAATTAAGGTGCATTCAGCTCTGTGGGAAGAAAAAGCAAGCCGGAGAAAGAAGCTAGAGACGGTTAAGATTTTGCTGAGCGGCCAGACCATGGTGGCGGACCCAACGTGGTCTACTGTTGACTAGAGTCTGAACGTTGCCCAAGGTAAACCACTGTTTCTTTCATCTTCTGTTTTGAGTTTTATTTTGAAAGGTTGGCTTGTTTGTTTGTTTTTTTTAATTATATTGTAAGATATTAATATCAGCCACTGTCTATCCTTTAATATATGTATTAAAGGAAGCTAACTTATGGGAATTCTTCTGCATCAAAGAGTGGTATAGAAATCATATAAGCAAATATTTATATATATCACTATAAACCTTATGTGCCTGCACATTATAAAGGATCACTTTTCACAAAAGTAAACTGACCTGCTGATTCTCCGTTCAGCTGAGTCAAAAATCTGAAGGTAGAGTCATGGTGTGATAAGCATTAATCTTCTCAGAGGGTAAACTAAGAACAATTGTAACGTATTCCTCAGACGTTGTAGACATTTCCTTGCTGAGCCGTGATTCCCAGAGTCTTCCGGCCAGCAGGAAGCATGGAAGCTGTAGTCCAAAAGAGTAACTTTTCTAAGCACCTGTATTTCTCAAGTGTGCAGTTTGTGATTCCGGGATATTTTCTTTTGTTCCTGATTGCATTGCGCTTTATTGCTTCTTCTCTCCGAAAAAGGCCTTAGCGGTTGAAGAAAGTGCAGCCGACAGCTTGCATGCCTGAGAGATCTCGGCCAGCTCACGTCCCTCTGCCAGAGGCCAACATGCACTCCAGTAACGATTCTCTCGCCACGGCTACCAGAGGGACCTTCCAGGATCTTCTCCACCCGTCCCCAACCAACGTCTCAGCCCGGTCGTCCCCCTGCCCCATCCTCCCCTCCACTTACCAGTTTGTTCTCATCCCGGTCCTCTACTGCATCATCTTCATCCTTGGGCTGGTCGGGAACAGCATCGTGATCGCCGTGCTGTGTTGGCAGAGGAACCCCAAGACGGTGGCCAACGTCTACCTCCTCAACCTGGCTGTGGCGGATCTCCTAGCTATGACGACAGTCCCCTTCTGGGCCGTTTACTACGCCTACGGATACAACTGGCTTTTTGGCTCGGTGATGTGTAAGCTCTCGGGCTCCGTCCTCTGCCTGACCATGTTCGCCAGCATCTTCTTCATCACATGCATGAGCATGAATCGCTACCAGGCCATTGTCCACCCATTCCAGTCCCAGCAGGGGACGCTCCAGCAGGCGTTCGCCACTGTGCTGGTGGTTTGGGGGCTGGCCGCCTTGGCATCTCTGCCCACCTTCTACTTCCGGGACACCAAATACATCAAAGAGTTGGACGTGACCGCCTGCATCATGGCTTATCCTTCGGAGAAGTACTCCGACTGGTCGGCGGGAACAGCCCTGATGAAAAACACCCTGGGCTTCCTGATCCCTCTGGCCATCATCATGGCGTGCTACGTATGGATCCGCGTGCACCTGATGAAGGCTCGGGGTTTTCGGAAATCCAAGCAAATGAGGGACCACGCGTTGAAGCTGGTGGCCGCCGTGGTGGTGGCCTTCTTGATCTGCTGGCTCCCCTTCCACGTCCTGACATTTCTGGACGCCCTGTCATGGATGTCTGTGATCAGCAACTGCCAAGTCACGTCTGTCCTCGATGCTGCTCTGCCGTTCGGGCTCTCCATGGGCTTCACCAACAGCTGCATCAACCCGCTGCTGTACTATTTCATCGGAAGACAATTCCGGGACAAACTGCAACACTTGTTTAAGCTGAGCCTCTACCGGTTCAACAGTAACCGGGAAATCTTTTGCTCCAGCCAGACCAGCTCTCTCAAAACCACCAAGTCCCTGGTGGGCGCAGAGCAAAGAGGAGACACAGACAGGCCACAGACCCCTCTATGGGTTCCTTGAGCAGCATCTGGAAGGGATTTAAGACAATGTTGGGCATCTCTCTCTCTGTTCTTCCCTTGTTTCCCACAACACCAAACTGTCTATGTTTTCAGTGTCTTGAGAGACTTCTGTGCAGAAAAAGCAGTCATGTGTTTTTATTGTGCCTTTAAAGCAAAAAATCAGGGGTAGAATTATTCAGGGGCAATAAACATCTGAAGAACATGACAATCCCACAGTTGCTTGACATGACCAAGGTGGCTGAGCTGGTCCGGTTTCCTTCCTTGCTGTTTCGTAATGCTCCCATGGGGCAAGATAAGGACACAAAGGGATACCCATTAAGGGCTGCTTAACCCAATAGTTTCCATGTAGCTCTTCCCCCCCCCCCCGCCTTATTATTATTGTGCGTTTTTAAAATGTCTCCCTGCAGGCTGGAGGGGATGCCTGGCAGCTTGAGGGAGGCTTCTAATGGCGAGCTTTAAAAAGCTATTTGATCCAGTTCTGAAAATGGTGGTAAAACCCTATGGGAATGTGTGGTCCATTGAGTTGTATCTCAGCATTCTTCAAAACAGTGGCCTCGGACCACAGCTACCATCATTACCGGTGGCCATGCTGCCTGTAAGAAGAAGGGGTCTGTAGCCTAACACCTCCGGGAGGGGGCTGGTTTTAGGGAAGGCTGCAGTAACCCTTCCTAGCAATTTCTGGGAACAGTGGTGGACCTACATTTTGGGGGCCCCGAAGCTTGAACTGTTCTGTGCCCCCCTTTCTCAACCAAAGTCTTAGAAACCACTGTGATCTTCTTCAATGGGGTTATTCCACAGCAGATCACCACAAATTTCTTTAAAATGTGGGACTAAAGTTGTCTCTGGGGCCCCTCCAAGATTAGGGCCCTGAAATTTAAGCTTCATCAGTTTGCAAGTAGATCCACTCCTTGTCTAGGAAGCTGTAAGATGCCATTTCCTGACAACTCGATGAAACAAGACCTGATGAGAGGATGATGGGTCTGTCCTGCGGCTCCTGGTTTGCCGGCAGATGGTCATCAATCCCCTGCTTCAAACAATCTGAGAAGAGGCCACTAGAAAGGCCCCCGTCCGCCTGCCAGAGCAGCCAGCATGTAAATCAGCTTTGCTTCAGATTTGTCAAAATGTAGCTTTTTGCAGAAGGTCCGTTTTTTTAAAAAAAATGCAGACTCTACCCCACTGTAGGGATTCATGATTTATTGGTGCTCAGCTCTTGTAGAGTGAAATTCCAAACCTTTTCACTTTTGTTGCCAGAGAATTCCCTTTCAAAATCCCATCTGGACAAAACTGAGGAAGTTGCTTTTCGGGAAGTCAACCGGTGTGACACCCCCCCCCCCAAAATAAAGAATTTCCCCAGGTTCTGCACTTTCAAGGAGGCTGGCTAGCCTTAGGATCCCGCAGTTTTGCGACAGATGCTCGATTTATGGAAAGCACCTTTTAAAGTTTTGGAAGAGGTGGCCATGATAGTGTGTGCAAGCACACCAGGCCACGAACAAACGAAAAATTAAAAAGAGACAAAAGCATTGTGACGCCTTAAAGACTAACAATTATATTTTAATGTGAGCTTTCGTGGACCTTCTTAGACCACTTTGTCAGATGCATGAGGTGGAAAACAGGATGAACATCCTAAAACATTCATGCTGGTCTCTTGATAGATAGGAGTGTCTGGCTGCACATTACACACGTCATAATTTATGATGACTTCTCTTTGGTTTTCAGTTCTGTAAAGCCACAGTAGATCTTTAAAGTTCTTCTCTCTCTCTCTCTCTCTCTCTCTCTCTCTCTCTCTCTGCTTTTGTCTGGTTCTGTGTCTCTTGCTGGAATGTTTCCAGAAATTAGGGCACGTGCGAAATGAAACAGGACACCCTTGACTCTCAAGAGTCCAGCGTGAATGTTTTAAGGTGTTAATTCCTGTTTTCCACCTGGTAGGTCTGACGAAGTGGGCTCAGGAGGCCCACGAAAGCTCACATCAAAACACAATTGTTACTCTTTAAGGTGCCATAATGCTTCTGCTTCTTTTCTCTCTTTTTAAATTTTTCTTTTTGTTTTGCCCTGATAGACTCCTCAAAGGTGTGCGAAGGAGACGCAGGCGCGCCCACGGGGAAGGCTTCCTATCACTGGCAAAGACGGTGCTTGTTTACAAGCCGTGTGTTCTCTTAAGAAACATGGTTTGGGACTGCGTGTTCCTTTTCCCCTCCCCTCTCCCCACCCCACTCCGTCCAGCAGCTGTGGCCGATCATGGCTGCACTCCGGCAGGCCCTTGATTTATGAGACTGAACATTGGGGGGGAGCCTTGCAAGGGGGGCCTGCGGCCAGCTGGAGCTCGCCTCTCCCCTTCCTGGCCTGGAAAGGAGGCGGCGAACATTTCGAAAGGCTTTTTTTCGGCACCGCCTGCCAATGTTCTGCCCAAATGGGAGAGGATCCAGCAACCACTGAAGCTCCCTTGTTTCAACAGGCAGGGAGGGAAAACAAATCCAGAGGCTGTAGCGGGGCTGAATTCTGAGACTTCCCAGCCAAGAAGGTCATACAATTTTAGGAAGAATCCTGCCCGAGTCTTTCATACCCGTGCAGTGGCTGTGTCTCCTGACTGGAGAAGGCTTGGATCTGGCATGACCCGGCTCCTCTCTCACTCTGCCCCTTTTACTGGCAGAGGTGGGGAGCCACTGGGGTGTCTCAGGTAGGGTGCTGGACCAAGAGATCTGGATTCAAATCATTGCTCAGCCATGGCAAAACCACTCACTGAACATCTTGCATCCCTTGAGAACACTATTAGGATTGCAGTAATCAGAAGCCACGTGGGGACACAACCTCATCATCACTGGAAGATCCTAGGGAGCAGAGCCCTTTCACCTCCAGATCTCTTGAGATCAGTCCATACAGAAGGGCTCTGCTGGTGGAAGGATCGTTCTAAGGAGACCTGCCTAAAAGTACAACTGCCCCACCTGAGAGGTAAAATCGCTCCACAACTTCTTCAAGAGCTTTGGTGGACTTGAAGCATCCAATGGATGGCTCTCCCGTGAAAGCTTCTGCCACAAAACATGGACTCATTCTTTTATCAGCCACGAAGCCCGTGCTCGGAAAAGCTAGGGGTGGTGGGTTGGTATGGCAGAATCCTCCAGCCAGCCTGCTGGGAGGTTCGTCCGCAAGGTTACTTTCCTAAGCTCTGACAAGATGCGGCAGATGCTAAAAAGCTCAGCCTTCCTTCGTAATCAGGGAGACATGAACTTAAAACTGTATCAGGAGCTCCAAAGGTGGATCTTGACAACTTTTCTGTTCAGAAAGGTGGCAACTCTTTGCTTGAAGGAAGAAGCCGGCAGGCAGGGTGTAAGTGGAGCTGCTCCTCCCCAGGCAGACCGTCTCCAAGTCAGAAAGTAATCTGCAGCCATCTCAACTAGAGAGGAGCACAAATAGGGGGAAAAAATTGAGATTTGTTTTGATTCGTGATTCGTTGAATAACGAATGTATGATTTTTTTCCTCTCTGATGAATCAAGGAAACAATTCACCAATTCATTTTTGCCTTTAAAACCCTATAAAATGGCCTCCCAAGCACCTTGACCAGTAGCTGAGGTTGACTCTAGCCTTTTCCCTGCTCTTTTTGAACAGGGACGGTGCATGTGTACATGCATAACTCAAATGGAGCTGATTAGCTCTCCCTCCTTTCCAAAGTTACTATCCTTTTGCTGCTCTAGAGAGACAGAGAAGTTCCAAGATACTAATCCTTTGATTCCAAGGAAGCAGGAAACATCCTAAATGTGAAATGTACACCAAAGACCTCGGCCCGTGACACCCTGTAATTGTCAAGCTTCATTTTCTCAGCTCTAAGTCCTGATCTGACCTTGCTCTTAAAAAGAAAAGAAAAACAAATAAAAAATAAATATGCTTTTCTCACACTAGCACATTCCTGGCTCCTGGGAATTCCTTGTCTATTGACAGATCGCTTCCGGATCCTGCGTGAGACATTCCACCAGGGTATGTTGTGTGGAGACACTGGTCTTTGTTGGGGGATTCTGGGTTCTGTAGTCTAATATTTCTCCCCAGGTGCTGGACAGAACACGTGAGTGTGGGAGAGATCAACCTTGTGGAATGAAGAAGGGAGTGGAAGTCTTGACAGACGCTTGACTTCCAAGCCGAACAGAATCAGCAACTCTTCTGCCTTTCCTGCTGGGAAGAAACTGATCCTGCCGGCCACTCACTCAAAAGCAGCATTTTTCCAAATACTGGCAGAGGAAACAGTGGCGGGCGGGGAGGGTCTTGCATTCCAGTGCTTGAAGGACTGCTCACAGGCGTGGGGAAAAAACAGTCTTGCAGCTCCGTAAAGACTTTACTTCGGCACATCTTTTCATGTACCACCTGGAGCCCCTTTATCGGATGCCTCTGTGGGCTGTAAACATTTGGGCCAGATAAGATGTGTTACTTTTAAAGACCTGGGATGGCCAAAAGTTTCAACTGAAAAATGCAAGAGTATAGAATACTTTAGAGGCCACAGAAAAAAGCAACGTATCATCTGCGAGCTTTCATGGATCAGAATCACTTCGTCAGGCGTGCACCAGTGTGAAGAACTGATGGACCTTCCATCTAAGAGTAACTTTCCTGGGAAAACCCATCTTGCGATGGGCTTCTGGACATTAAGTTCTTCACACTGGGACACACCTAATGAAGTGGTCCTGATTCATGAAAGCTCACAGGTTGCATGATGATTCCTTTAGCGGTCTATAAAAGTATTGCCTACTCTTTCATTTGTATTGACCACATGGCGCCCTTTTATTACAGTTTCCTTCAAAGGTGGTTAGACTGCAGCTGTAAAGAAAACTCTTTGCTCCTCCACCTGAACAATATAAATCCCGTACTAAACTCAAAGCTCTTGTCTGCGCACAAAGCCTCCTTATTCGAAGGCACCATCAGACAACGTGAAAGGATTGTGGCTGATCACACCAGAAAGGGTCCCTTTGCTAGGACTGACCTCCCTTCTAAGGTGCCCCTCCACGCCATGGGGGGAAACCCTCCAGCCCACCTCCACCAGATGACTCAAAAGTGTCCAGCTTGCGCATGGAGCAGGGTCAGGCTGGTTCATGAACTCATGTACATTGTGTGGTTGCTGGGAGATAGTTCGCAAGCAGACAGAAACAAAAGCTATTTCCCCATCGGATCGCACCCTCAGTCTTCCCAACATTAAACTTTCAACTCTTGCTTCAGGCCATTGCCCAAAATATGGGCCATCGTGCCCTGTAAACGGCTGCAAACTTCTCTTAGTTAAGCAAGCTCCTTCATCGGTTCATGTTGGGTGTCTGCATTGAATAGCGGAGGGTTTGCCTACTGGGTTAGCACTGCTAACTGTAAACAGAGAAAAGGGAGACAGAAATATGCCTTGTTGTGGCTGTGAGGCTCGGTGGCATGGCCTCGGGGACATGTCTGAACTTCAGCATTTACCGCAACCCCACAGGGGCCCCACACTGTTATCCAAAGCCTAGCCAGGGCTGGTGAGTTGAGATTCAAGACCTCCAAGAGGTCCCAAGAGACCCCAAAGCTTTCCCTGGGTTTGGAGCGATTTCCTTTGAGCGATTCTTGATTCTTGCACAAGTCCTCCAGAAGTTTCTGGCTTTTGTCGCTCTGTTGCTCCTGGCCCTTCTCCAGAGCTTTGCTCAGGAATTTGACCAGCTCGGCTGTCGGAATCAGGGTTAGTGGGGTAGGAATGAAAGAAGCCCATTGCTTGCAGACATCTCCTCTGCTCAGCATTAAGCATTTCTGGCTTGGGGTAAGAGCTAATGCTTCTCTCTGCATGTCCACCAGTTGGGGTTTTTGTTTTTGTTTTTTGGATGGGGAACAGAAGGCGTCCTTTCCACCTCGTCCTGGGTAGAAACAAACGTTGCTTCAAAAGGCAAGTCCAGGTCACATCCCAGGAAAAGCAGGGGCTCGCTGGCATAAAAAGGAGCAGCATGCTGAATCAGCCCTTGTGGCCACTCTAGGCAAGCCATGGGCAAATTGCAACCCCAGAGTTGTACACATCGCCAAGCACCGAGATGTCCCCATGTCCCAAACGATGACCAATAAATGACGTTTTCTTTCCTGCAAGCCTCTAGGAGGGCAGGTTTTGCAATAAAATAGGGCATACCCTCCAAAATTGTGTGTACCTTTTGAAAATTTCAGGGATGGAAGTGCTCCCCCGCCAAGACCTTCTGAAGTTGCCAACCCATTGCTCTAGGCCTACTTTAGGTCCCCAAATGTTCTTGGACTATAACTCCCAGAAGCCTTCACCACCACCTCTGCTGCCCAGGATTTCTGGGAGTTGCAGTCCAAGAACATCTGGGGACCCAAGGTTGGGGACCACCGGTGTAGACAGACATGACAAGGAAAATTCCATCAGCATCTGCTTTGCTATACAAGCTCGAACCCTAATGTGTGAGCAAAGCTGACCGTTAACCAAAGAGCGCTTACCTCCCTCTCCATCATCCACAACCTGCCTGGATTTTGACTTTCTAACTGGGCTGATAAAACTCTAGCTGGAGAGCGGCCAGTTAGAGTCTCTGGACGGCCACTACTCCAGGCCTTAAACAATGGTGGAACTTCTTAAGAAGCAAAAATACAATCCATCCATTACATTGATCCATCCACCATTTTTTTTTAAAAAAAAAACACATTTCTATAGCACTTTTCATTTTAAAGCAATCTATTATAAAATTATTAAGATAATGATGGTTAGAATCATGGGGGGGGGGGGATGAAGATAAGCTAACTTGTTGGCAAGAGGGGGGCAGACGAAGGGTGGACCTGAATGAAGAGAGGGAGAGAGCTAAGCTGGGCTAATCTTGGAAAGTTCCTTCTCTCCCCTCTGCATCCTCCAGAGTCTCCAGGCAGCCTGGATGGTGGCCAAGCTTTGGGTGGGGTGGGTTCTGGAACTCGGAGTGCCAAGCTCCGCGGAAGGGATTTCATATCTTGCAAAAGCCAGGGAAACAGGACGCTGGAGCAGACGGGGCTTGGCTCTCGCGGAGGGCAAGGGAGCTCAAGCCTGTGTCGTCCCAGATTTTATAAGGTGAACTGCGTTGTGATCCAAGAAAACCAGACAGTTAATTATCCTTAAAAGCACTGAGTCAGATTAATTTGTAGTTTTCGAAGAGGGAGCCGTGTCAGTCTGTGCAAGCCCAGCCGGCAACATCCAAAGGAGCCAAACCGAACAAAACATTTCCAAAAGACAAAAAACAGGTGGCACCTTAAAGGCTCACCGTTATGTTTTAATGTAAGCTTTTGCAGACACGTCAACCTGTTTTTGTATTAAATGTTGTTTTGTTTTGTTTCCTTTGGGTTTAGATTAATTTTGTGCCTTTCCTTCGTTTGACACCAGAGGGCAACAGATTTCCAACAGATACCCAGGGCACTAGAAACCGAGTCTCCAAACGTCAGCAATCTTGTTCTCGGTTTGTCCCTTGGTTCACATCCACACGTCTCTCTCTGGACCTTTGTATAGGTTGTCTGGCCATCCCAAACCAGTCTTTGTCTTGCTTCTGGCACACCGACGTCTGTTCAGAGATTAATTCATTGTAGACGACAGCGTCCTAGAATATTGAGCCGTGGTGGCTGGGAGAGTCTGGGAATTATATCTCCCCCCCCCCCTCAAAAAAATAGGTCAATTTCTGAAATTTTGCTTCAAGACCTCATTGAAACATAAGGAGAAGAAAGATCTTGGAGTGGAGACGAGGTATTCAGACAAGGTTGAAGAAAGAAAGACAGACTGGCGTGTTACTGAAACAAGAGGTCTTGATCCACGGGCTTGACACCGAAAACAAATCCTTGAAATTCAGCAAAGGTGTGTTCGGAGCGCGCAACTGCATGGAGATGTCTTGCAGAGCTTTAAGCTAAAATCGGACGGTATCTTGTTCTTTTTGCCATGTGCCATCACGTCAAATCTGATCGAAGTGCTGGAGAGCTTAGGGGTTTAGGTCTCTGGCTGTGGAGCCAAAGGTTGGGAGTTCGATTCCTGCCCCCGGGCCTCCTTGACAGGGGCTGGACTGGATGACCTATAGGGTCCCTTCCATCTCTGCAGGTCTAAGACGATGATGGCCACCCAAATACGGATTTCAAGGTTTGTGTGAGGTTCAGTGAGTGGTTTTTAGCAAAGCCACTCCCCACACGTTTCCCTGGCTGGGTGGGGATGTGAACCCAGCTCTCCCGGGTTCTAATCTGCTGCTCTTTCTGTCAGTCTAGCTGGTATCTTTGGCCCTCCCGTTTCCCCTCATGGCCTGCCACCCCCTGGAACGTGACCCCAAGATGGAGCCCTCAGCTGAGAGAAAGTCTCCAGCCTTGCCTAGACAACATGAAGACCCAGGGCTGGCTTTTCGGGACCGAGCGAAGGACCTTCGTCCTCTTAACGCAGTTCGGCGCCAGGCGACAGACGGCCTCTGCCCAGGGCCTCCGTCCAAGTTCCTTCTCCCAGCGGTCCTCTCCGAGAACATTTTAAATAGGAACGCATCCCCTGGGGCTCCCTGGAAGCAATCCCCACGCTCTGCCCCCTGAGCTACAGCCTGTCTCTCCCTTCACCCCCCTCCACCCTCGCCCTTTCGAAGGTCTGTCTGTCCAGCCTTGCCCAGAATCATCCTCCAAGCAGGGCCAGAGTTGGCAGCTGGCAGGAGAAACGATCCTTGTCTCAACTCTTTCTCCCAGAGAGAAGCGGCTGCATCCCATCAGGGCACTTCTCTCAGCCTCTTTGGAATGCTGAGGGGCACTTCTGGTTGCCAAGCGACTGCCTTATAGGGTGGCTCCAGCCTCGATCCCTCACATTCCCAGTTCTCTGCCTTGGCAGCCGGCGGTTCTCCGCTACACACAAAAAGTTCCCACCTTGAGTGACAGTTCCTAGAATTGTCCACTTGGCCAGGACGTTTGCTCCAACAGTCCAGTCTGACAGAGAGGATCTGGATACATCTGTTGAGTCCAGACCCCTTCTGGACGCATCACATCCATTGCTGACGGGAGTAAAGGTGGAAAGAAAATTACTGCTCTCCGGAGCCAGGAGGAGCAGAAAACCAGGCACTCCATGATTTATCAGGAGAGAGCTTGCTCTCAGTCCCACCACCTTCACGGGTGTGTTTGGTAGGGACCCAGGAGAGAGCTTTCTCACTGGTTGCTCCTTTAGACTCTGGAACTCCCTCCCACTGGAGGCCAGCCTGGCCCCATCTTAGATGCCCTTCTGCAAGCAGGCCAAGACCTTTCCTTTCCGGCAAGCTTTCCCTTAATGACGGGCTGCCTGAATGGGCTTTTTAAATGGATGGTTGTGCCTTCATTGCTTTGCATGTATTTTTGTGCTGCTTATGTTTTTTTAGTATTGTATTCAGTGACCCTTTTAATAGAGGTTGGGAGTTCGATTCCCCCAGTGTGCCTTCTTGAGAGGGACTGAACTCAATCATCCTGAGGGTCCCTTCCAGCTCTGCAGGTCTAAGATAAGATATTGTCTACTCCGTGTAATTAGCTTTCAATCCTGGCTTTCAATGATGGAAGCCAACTCGGCTCCTTTTAAGGAGAAAGACGGGGTATAAATGAATAAAATATAGACAACAGTCAGTCCGGCTGGATTTTGCTTATCCACTTGCAGGATCCTTGCCATTTCTGTACTTTTTGGTCCCTTTCTTTTGGGAGAGCCAAGGCTTGGATCGAAGACCTTCTCTCACCTCCTTACATCCACTGCAATCTGCACAGGGAAGTCAAGGCGAGTGATCCGAAATGCCACAAAAGGGTGCAACCTTCGGGGACTCTGCTCCAGGCTAGGTGACATCGAATGTAAGGGTGAGGGAGGAATGAAATTCAGAAATTGGGCCAGATACTGTTGCCATGAGGCCTATGGTTTTACTCCCTTCCAAAACACAGATGAGGATGGGATTGAATGAATCAGGGTGGGGATCAGAGCACACTAAGGAAGCCATATTGGTATGGGACCTCTGTGTGTGTGTGTGTGTGTGTGTGTGTGTGTGTGTGTGTGTGTGTGTGTGTGTGTGTGTGTGTGTGTGTGTGTGTGTGTGTGTGTGTGAGTGAGTGAGTGAGTGAGTGAGAGAGAGAGAGAGAGAGAGAGAGAGAGAGAGAGAGAGAGAGAGAGAGAGAGAGAGAGTCTCTGTTCCTAAACATACAAACACTACAGTAATTGCAACTCAAATCTCTACTTCTCGTCTTGGCCAAAACCAGAAAGCTTGTGATGCAGACAGAGCAAAAAATGCAGAGAAATGTGTCGGCCCTCTTACAATCAAAGCTGCCACCTCCATTGTCGATGGGGCCCAAATTTGAGTGTGACCAAGTATGACCTACAGGCTGAAGGGTAGAGAATGTTCTCCCTCCAGCAAGAGGCTCAGTCCTTGATGTATGAATCTGGTATTGTGTACAGCAGACTGCAGAAGAAAAAAAGATAGATTTGCTGGCCAGCCCCTCCCCCGGGGGGGGGGGGGATAAAGCTAAATGTAATCAAAAGTCTCTACTTCAGAAGTAACTGTATTAGGACCAACCAAAATATTAGAGCAGTTTAGAAGTCCGAGGGAGTGACTGTAGGGGCCCTTTGGAGATGGGCTGGTTTGCTCCTTTGGCCAGCAACTCGAGGACCTAAGGGGCACCATGAACCAGCTTGTCCCCACAGTATTCTTATCCACACATCTTTCTGGCTCCTTGTCTCGGCCTACTCTTGTTTTGATGCAGGTAGGATCGCTCTGTTTTGGTTTGTTTCCAGTACATGCAATCCCTGGGACTGAACCAAAGCGAAGCTGACTGCTTTATATTTCCTGTCCAGTTTCAATGACTGGGATTTTTTTTTTCTTTTGCTTCTCTGTGGAGGGACAGAAGGAGAAAGTGAAGTCTGTGTTTTTGTTTTTTAAGAAAAGCTTATTAGGGCAGTACTTTTTAGGGGGATTAATTTGAATGCTTCCTTCTAGAGGAAGGAGGGAACAGGAGGGGGCAAAGGAGAGGAATTCATTGGGTCAGTTTTCTGAAAAGTGGCAACACATACATTTAGAAGAAATTCACGTTGTTTTTGCACCCTTTTCAAAACATGTTGCTATCAAGCATGGAATGTTGTTGGGTAGCAGCAAAGGCATATATTGGGTCTCTCTCTCTCTCCTCTCTCTCTCTCTCTCTTTAACCAATCAAGGTAGGAAATGCATCTTACAGAGGTGGATTTCCCCTTCAGCATTTGCTTTTCCGTTTCAAGGCCCTTTAGCTGCTCAAAGGCAAACAAGGATCAGCTCCAAGGCAAACAAGGAAGCAAAACAGTGAGAAGACATAACAGGGGGGTACAACAGAAAAGAAAAAGACCTGCAGGGAAATTTGGTGGGTGCAGGGCATTCTAGAACACCATTTGGATTTGATGGGGAGGTAGGTTGTGAAGCACAAAGACACGTGGTCCACGTGCTTGTGATCTTGAAAATAGGCTACTGCAACTCTTTCTATATGGAGCTACCCTTGAAGGCAGTTCAGAAGCTCCAGCAGGTGCAGAACGCAGCTGCCAGACTGGTCTCTGGAACATCGCAAGGTGACCATAGATCACCTGTCCTGGCCCATCTACACTGGCTGCCTGTATGCTTCCGGGTCACGTTGAAGGTGCTTATGTTGACATTTAAAGCCCTAAATGGTTTAAGGCCTTGCTACCTGTCTGGGCATCTCTCCTACAGAATGTTGACCCATCCCATCCACACCTCTTACCGTGGGATGCTTCAGGTGGCTCGTGCTGCCAGAGAGATTTTTGTAGTCCAAAAAAGTAACTTTGCCATGTTTTGTGTGATGACTAGCATCCATGGAGGGGCACTCTTTAGAAGACAATTATGCACTGGACACAGTGTTTAGTAGGACAGGGAATATGCAAATCTTCAGCTAGTTTTTTTTTTCTTCTTCTCTTTTTGGGCTGCTGCAGCTCTCTATCCTAGAGTGCCTCCACACAGGCAATAAGGAAAGAGAATGCATTTACAAAAGGCATTTTAATGCCTCAGTCTCTGGGAAAGTTTTGAAACAGCACCCACACACCCTACCCTTTTAATGGGTTCATTAGAATAACTCATCAACTGTGACTGTCCTAACCCCTAATCCTATGAGCATTCTTCCGGGTTTCCTGGCATGCAACATTGTATACGAAACCTGTTCTGTAGTGCAAATCTTCACTCATGGAAGACAATGTTGTTCAACTTGTATCAGAACGGGGATTCCCAGGTTTGAAAGAACACCCTCTCTTCAGATCCGTTTGGTGAGAAATATCCAGATTTTTCAACAGTCCATTCACCTCCTTCCTTGTATAACATAGAATATAACATTACTCAATACAGTGAACTGGGGGCAGAAATAAAAAGGTTATCAGAAGAAACCCCCTGGATAAGACCAAAGCACGACCAAGAATATGCAAAGAGTCCTGTTAGTGACTCATGCCCCAGTTTGTAAGTAACAAGTTACAAGTGATGTAGTTACTTGTAATATGTTGCTTTTTTTTCATCAGCAGAGAAGGCATACCCAAGTTCCATTTCAAAAGTGATGTAACAGGAGGAAACAAAACTACATTCTGTGTGTAATGAGTGCCATTTTGTAGTTACTTCTAACAGTTACATTTTTAGAAGGCATATTGTCAAGGGGATTCAAACAGGAATTTCCGGAGTTTAACACCCTTCTCTTATCAGTCCCAAAGCTTATTTTATAAAAATGCATTGGAAAGTTTTTTTAAAAAAGAAACCAACAAATTAACCATTGCATCTCTGAACATAGTCAACAACAACAAATTACTTTCCAAACATATTGTGAGAAGTCCGAAGGAGATCATAATAGTTTGGCAATGTCTGCCTCAGAGATGAGAGGGAGAAATTTGAATAACTCATTAGTTGCACAGGTTTGAATTCAATCGTTTTAACTATTTGAATGTCTGAACGTTTTTTGCTGTTGGGTTTTAAATGGTTTTAAATACCTTATATTTCAAGAGGGATGCAAAATTAAAATGCACTCTGCTTCCCAGGTGCTGCTCCCTATGGGCCATGGGCAGCTTCAGTCTCTCTGACCTCCCTCTTTCCTCTCCTTTATCTCTACGTGAGACTTGGATGGGACATGCCACCAAACAGAGGACACCTTGAAAGGGAGGACTGTCCCCCCCATAAAGAGGGAAGGGGGCCACCTTGTAACAGCACCCTCCTGTACAGAGTCCTCTCCTAAGGAGGGAGAAGCCCTCCATCAAAGGCGGCTGAATAAATAGCTGGTGGCATATTTGGGCTAGAAATTATTTTAGTAGAAAAGCTGCTAGCCAGGAATAGTTCCCTGCATTTTCTGCCTCTTCCCCATAGGCTTCGAGATGGTCACATCTCAAGTAACTCAGCTTGCTTCTCTTTGCAGCTTTGATTTTGACAGAATCAAGGCTGAATCGATGCTGCCCAGGGAGAGAACGCCCTTGTCTCCCCGTAACTTGAGATTTCTCCTTCGTTTACCAAACCCAACCGCCAAGTGTGTGAAAGGCAAGCATCCACGATTTATTTGCTTTTCAGCAGTCATTAAGTTCACAATAGATTTTTTTTAAAAGCATGTAAACAAACAAACAAAAAACTAAAAGAGGCGCTTAAGAAATCCTTGCCATGGATGGCCTGGCTGTTGTTGGGAAGTGATGAAATTGCTACACGATAAAAAAAAAAGAGATGGTTTTGTTTCTCGTAACAAAAAGTCTGTTGTGAGGTATATATTATTTTGTTGTTCCATTTATAGCACACTTTTCCTTCCCAGTAAGCTCAACATTGCATGTATCAGGTTTTTTAAAATGTTCTGTTTTGAATGTGTTTTTAGTATTGCTTTTGTTTACCATTTCCTGGAGTGGTATTTGTTTGATTTTTTTAGTATTTGCATAATCATTGTTTTTGACTTTAAACATGATCTTTGAATGATGTAAGCCACCTTTGTACACTCATTGTTTTTAGCATGGAATATTATCTTTTAACGAGGTAAGCCACCTTTGTATACTTATTGTTTTTTACCTTTAAAATGTTATCTTTTAACGGGGTAAGCCACCTTTGTATATTCATTGTCTTTAGCTTGGAATGTTATCTTTTAGCGAGATAAGCTGTCCTTTTTAAGGAGCAAGGCAGGGCAAAAATATTTGAAATGAAAAAAAAGCGAGGTGCACACCTTGTCTCCTTCAGCGCCACCATCCTGATGCCTGACTCTTGAGGTGACTGACCTCCCAGTCTCTCTAATGACAGAGACAACACAAACCTTGGCATTCACACCAATGCTGGCTGCCGGTCCATCACCATCAGGGCTGAATTCTGTGCGACAGGAAACCCCAAAGACCTATAATTGTCACGTAAGGGGCTTTTCTCGCTCCAGGAGTTTGTCCATTCACTCATTTGTTCTGCAATGGGTTTTCGTCTGCTGAGTGTCGCTTGCTTTGCACGCCTGATGTCTCGGAACTGAACGCCTGCCTCAATCATGGCTCTGGGAAGCAAACACGATGCCAGCTCAAACAACAGGCTGTGGACGAAGAAGAGCGGATGGCAGCCCTCGGAGTTGTTCACACACACACAGCCGTCTAAGAGAACTGAGGGAGTTGTCATCCCTCAAAAAGTAAACCTGTGCATCTCAAGTTTAGACACGCCGATTCCAGCATTCCTGACACCAGCCTTTTGCAGCCGTACCTGGAGGTGCCAGGAGAAGAACACGGGGACTGGTACACACTCGGATTGAGCCCCGAGGCCTTCCCCTTTGCCTCGTTCTGCCTTAGTGTGCGAATTCAGGACATTCGTGCTGATCTGTCCGTGCCTGAACGCCATGTGCCCATGACAAGAAAGTCCGTATGTAGCAAACCTGTCCACTTAGAGCCTTTCCTCCACCTGAAAGGACATGAGGACAACGGACTGGTGCATGGGAATTTGACACTGCAATTTGTCTTGATTGCCAAGCTTGCTTGATTTTGGGGGAGATAAATGGGCTTTCCCATCCAAACAGCTGCCAGGGAACATTCGTTCAGGACATTTTGCTTTTTTAAATGCAGATCAAAAGAAAAAGGGCACATGGAGTGACACCTCGTTCCTTAAGTGGCAAATTCCAGAACTAAGAGCCATTTGCATAGCGTAGGGTGTGAAGAATCCTTGGCATTCCCTGTGAAAACAGGATTTATGTAACCTCAGATAGAAACAGAGAGGGAGGCAGGGAGAGAAAGACAGAGGTGAAAGAGAGAGCGGGGAAGACTGCTGAGGGCATCAGAGACGGGGAGTTGCACAATTGCTTTCTAGATGCAGCTTCTCCCAAGCGGTTGTTCTCAGAAACCTTGGAACAACCCGGTCCACGAATGGGAGGCAACCTTTCGAAAGCTGATGGCGTGGAAGTAAAAAACCTCGCCTGCCAAGAAAGCACAGCTAAAAAAGGCTGAGCCACTCAAACTGCAGCTGAAAAATCATGACGAGAACGGCGCTGGTGCCAGTAAGAAATGCATGCATTGGAAAACCATGCTTGCAAACCATTTGGCCTCGTGTCCCATGAGGAATCCTCTAAGGAGAGGAGAGGAAACGCAGCTCACGACATCAAGGAAAGGCGTTCCACTGGACACCAGGGCCAAGCGGGCCCCAGAGGCCTGGCTCCAGAGAAGGCTGCAGCTTGGGGGTCCGACTGGAAAGGAAGCTCGCCCACCCCAGCCATTTGGAGAAAGACCGCCATCCAGTGGCAAATCGCCTGTCCTCCCTGAGCCCCTCAAGAGGCCCTGCTGCCAGCCAGAGTTGGTAATACTGAGCTAGAGAGGGTAAGGGTCCAATTTAGAGCCAGCTTCCTATATTCCTACCATGCTGGGAGGTCAGGAAGCCACACCAGCTGTTGTCCAAGAAGCATCTCTTTCTCCCTCTTTCTCACACCTTTAGTCATTTGCTGGATTTGAGGTCACTAACGAGGGAGAGCCAGGGCCATAAAGCCACCTAAGGGTTTCTCCAAAGAAACCTGCCTGAGGGAGTCACAGGTGTGAATTCAGCAAGGAACGGAGTCACTCAGCCATGGGCCACGGGTTGGCATTTTGCATTGTTGACATTTAAAATTAACAAACACCAGAAGCTCCATCTCTCAAAAATAATTTCTATGCATGATTTGAGGGCAAACTGGCCTCTGTTTTGAGCCCGATAGCTCCACAACACCCCCTAAAATGACATTCCGTTTTGGTCCCTTCAAAGGTAAACCACCCTCACCAGCAGCCACAAAGGGCTTAGCTAGGCATGCAGGAGGGCCTTATCCTGCCCACAGGCATACCCTGGCACCTTGGGTCTCGTTGCCCAGAATCCTTTGGAAGGAACGCCTTCCTCATTCTGTTTGGCCTCAGCCGGACAAAAACTTGGCTGTTACCCTCGGTGTAGCATCCTCTTGTTTTAGCCATGGACATGAAGCTGCAGACGACGGAAAGATGCTTCAGGAAAAGATGGTCTGATCCAGGTGAGGGAAAGAGCTACGGAAGGCAAAGAAGGAGACAAAGAAAGTGCTTGGTTTATTTTCCTCTGTACACGGCATTCATCTTTCTTCCCCACCTACTTCAGGCAGGAGTACAATCTGGCCTATAATTAAGAGGGTGAGGCCAAGGAAAGTGTTCCAGCCTGTTGGTAAACATGATCTTCTTGTTCTTCCATTGGCGTTTGAAAGCCAAGGGCCACTCAGGAGGTGCTGAAGAGCCTCAACCGAAGCACAGGACGTCCCTGTAGGCATCGGTGCCAGCTTGGTGCCTGAGTGGGAGACCAACCGGTTCCCATTCATTCTAAGACTGCCTTCTCCTCCAGCCCAGGCCACAAAATAAGCAAGCGGCATCTCACCGCTCCTAAGGGACTTCCTGTGGTACACCAAAGCCAGTGCTGAGAAAGGTCGCTGATGATTTATCCAACACAGAATCACAGAGTAATGAAGTTGGCCATCCAGGAATCCAAATCAAAGGATATCTGCCAGGTGGTTGTCTAAATTTATCTTGAATGCCTCCAGTGTTGGGGCGCTCACCACTTCACGAGGTCATTGTTCCCATTGTCGTACTGCTCTAAAAGTGAGGAGGTTTGTCCTGATATTCAACCTCTTCTAGATCGGACTGGGAAGTAGCTCTTATCTCAGTTCCAGGACGTCCACAAAAACATCACCACTCTTGGGAGTTTAGGACAACATTTGGTGTACCCTTCTTACTTGGACAACAACATGCAAATGTTTATTTATTTATTTATTGCAACTTTTAGAATATCTAGTTTCCAATTGCCTGGTTTGGATGAGCCATTTTCCCCTCCAAAGAAGACACCTGTAATAAACCATCAACCCTCGAGGTTTTTCTATAGAGGTCTTCGTGTTCCCCATAGAAATCTGACAGCTATCCTCAGAGCCATGCACCAGTTCTATTGAAAAGGTGCTGAGTGATTATTTTATGACTTTACTCAGCATTGGCTTTGATGCACACTATGACTTTTGAATTGTGGTGCTGGAGGAGGCTCTTGAGAGTCCCCTGGACTGCAAAGAGAACAAACCTATCCATTCTGAAGGAAATCAACCCGGAGTGCTCCCTGGAAGGACAGATCCTGAAGTTGAGGCTCCAAGATTTTGGCCATCTCATGAGAAGAGAAGACTCCCTAGAAAAGACCCTGATGTTGGGAAAGAGTGAGGGCAAGAGGAGAAGGGGATGAGAGAGGACGAGGTGGTTGGACAGGGTCATCAAAGCTATCAACATGACTTTGACCCAACTCCGGGAGGCAGTGGAAGACAGGAGAGCCTGGCGTGCTCTGGTCCATGGGGTCATGAAGAGTCGGACACTACTTAACAACTAAACAACAACAACAAATGATGTACCAAACATGAAACACGTCCAACATTTCAACAGAAGACCTACAGAGATACTGCATGGTGCAGTGGCTAGAAGTTTGGGCACCTGTACCATATATATCTTGGGCACATCTAACCCCAACCATGAACCACAGCTCCAGATCATAAACTGAAAGAACTACCGGTACGTACTATATCTGTATATCAGCCATTATCTCCCTGGCTATCTTTGATGATGCTGGGTGGACCAGCAGAAACTCAAAGAGCGAGGAAGCAGAGGGTGTGGCTTGGGGTGTTCCTCAACCTCCTCTCCTCTCTGATCCTCTCTCACTCCCCACGTTGAGGTGCCACATCGCCCACTACAAGGACTTGTGGCATGGGATGGTTTTAATGTGTGTGTTTTTGTTTCATGCCCACATCAGATGGGCCTAATTTGGTCCTTGGTTCTCAGGTTCTCTATTCCTACCTTCCAACATGGTGTGTGGAATGATGTGACTGGATTCTGTAGACAAAAGGTCCAGAAATCGGAGCTTTGCTGTCAGAGCATCTGTTCACCGTCTTTCTTTCATTTACTTGAGAAGGATCATACAGGTGAAATTCTCTGGCACGTGATTTTAGTTTCTGAACTGGAAGGTGTCTGGCTGACAGCATCTCTGCCAATGTTTTAGGCATCCAGAGGTCTCCATTCTGTTATCTCTGAGTTTCCATAGGGCTCTGGACTGCTTTATTTTGCTGGATTCCCTCTGATCTGAGCAGTTCTTTATTTATGCTTGTTGTGTCATTGTTTTGTTTATTTAATTGGTCTGTCCTCTGTTTTATGACAGTCACTGTTGTTTTTATTGTTTTCCTTGTAAGGGGGCTTTAGTGCTTCCTTTTTAGCTGAAAGGCACAGCATGCTTTTTTAAGACCTCAAGTACAAATTAAATAAACAAACGTCATTACAAGCCTACATTGAACCTTCTTCCCAAAGATGCCTCCTACCATATACCTGTGCTAGGCAGTTATTTTATTGCATATTACTTGTTTATTTAAAATATTTATATGCCACCTTTCTCCTGAAGGACCCAAGGCAGCTTGCAGTATTAAAAGAAATAAAGTTCAAAGTTAAATAATACATTAGTGTTGTTATTATTAACGCTGGAGGCGTTCAAGAGAAAATTGGACGACTATCTGCCCGATCTGCTTGGAGTGGGATTCCTGCCTTGAGCAGCGGGTTGGACCCGATGGCCTTAGAGGCCCCTTCCAACTCATATTCTAGGATTCTAAATTAATTTAATTGCACTAAATTATTACAATATTTAAAAAGCATTATAGCAGCTTAATACCACCTTAATTGGCATTAATTGCCTCCATTAGAATCCTGGGCCTTGTTGTTTGGTGAAGTGTCTGCCATTCTCTGCTAAAGCGCTCCATTGCACTCCCCCTGAGCTACAGCGCTAGAGATAACGCAGTATTATAGAGATGCCGACAGAGAGCCTCAATAGGCTGGGCCTCTGTTAGGTTTCCTGTATCCGGTGAAATTCAGGGCCCTACTGAACTTCCCAAGCGCACTGGGTGATTCTGGGCCCAGCAGACTGAAAAAGAGGAGCTTATTCCAAGCTCTGTGGCATAAAACTGGACCACCAGACCAAGGAAATGTCCACTGAGGGAATCATGGACATTCAGATTCTAAAGCAAAGTCTGTCCCTGAGCTTGGAAAGAAGGAATTCTAAGCGCCATTACAGGACACTGCATTGTGTCCTGTAATGAGTTACTTCTTTGGAACAGTGGGCATACAGAAGCTACATTTGGAAGGTAACTCCATGAAAGGTCACCAAATTGTCATGTGTGGGGACCTAAAAATAAACCCTGACAGCACAGTCACAGCTGCCTTGACTCAAGACCCTGCCAGATTTCTGAATGAATCACATCCCCTTCCGGGGCTGGGGGGGGGGAAGGGATCATTTCATCACAACTTATGGCTGGGTTGCCTTCTGAACCTGTGAATGCTGGAGCTGGCCTCAAAATCAGAAACCACAGAGGAACCCCCCCATATGCAATCTTAGCCACACTGATGGGCTTTTCCAACTTGCAGTACAGGAAGAAGACCCTCCGCTCTTCTGCATGACCCACCACCGGGTTCGCCGTCGCTTGAACCCAAGATGGCGGCCACCTGCTTTCACTGGGCAGCAATCCACATTTCCAGCCGATCTACTCCCTTGCTTGCTGAAACCTGGTGCTCAGTGTAAACTTTGGAAACCAACCAGCTCCCAGTATGCTTTGGTTCCTGGAAGGTTTCCTCTTTCTTTCTTTCTTTCTTTCTTTCTTTCTTTCTTTCTTTCTTTCTTTCTTTCTTTCTTTCTTTCTTTCTTTCTTTCTTTCTTTCTTTCTTTCTTTCTTTCTTTGTGCTTTCTCTTTTGTTGGGTATTCCCCATGCTGCTGGAGTGCACTGGACTGTTGCTGAGTTTGTTGATTGCGTCAGGAAATCCATCCCGAGATGATGCAGAAGGAATGGGAGCGGTTAGTAAGAAACCTTACAGGTAGCTCAAGAAGCCCCTAGGAGTAGCTTCTGTCCACAGGTGTGTCTCCTAGCAAACTAGCTTCCAGGAAGGAGGAAGTAAATCCAAGTTTGCATCAAATGAGTGATTAACTGGAACTGTCACTAAGGTACAAGAAGCCCAAACCCACTTGGCTACCTGCCTATTGCTTGCCACAGACTCAGGTTACCTGCTAGAGAGAGGAAATTATGTCTTCCTCCTTCTATCAGCTGCCAGCAAAGTGGCTGAAACTGGAACACAAAGACTGAGCATTCTCCATTAGTGGTACGCTTGAGGAGTTCAAGCCCCTCCCACCTTGGATCATGAAGGTGTGATATGTGTGCGCATGTGTGTGTGTTCAAAACCAGCAGGGCTGGTGTTGGTGGTCCTTCAGATTTCATGGGACTACAACTCCCATTCTCCCTGACCTTGGCTATACTGATAGGATTTGAAGTCCAGTAATCTCTGGAGGGTTAGATGTTGCCTGCCTGGTATGTATACATTTTTAAGCTCCGAGTCTCACAATTGTACAGCATTTGCAACAGCTGCACTGCAGATTATGTGAATCTATCAGACACACACACAAACACACGTATATATCACCTTCTTGCATGCATGGCATTTGCATGCAGTGCTATAAAAAAAAGATGACACTTGAATGTTGAGAAACAAAACAAACAGACTTGGTAATCCTTTTACATGAGTCTGTAACCAGAGTGGAACTGCAACACCACCAATTACATAAGAGGGATGCATTTCTGAACATTCATGAAGGTGACTATTTCTCCTTTTGTTAGCCTGAGATCTTTCTAGATAAAGCTTCCATTGTCTTCGAGCCTTAGTTTCTACCACATGCAGATGGCTTTCGCTGGGCAGTTTGACACGCTATCAATACTGCAATACTAGCTTGTCAAGTTCGGGATGACGTTCAACCTCATTGCATCATAAGAAAAACAATTCCAAGCACCGCGCAAGCTGGAGGAGGAACAGAGAGTTATTAGAAGGAAGCTGGAAGCATTTCAGGGCAAGAAAGGATGGCGGCTTGTCTCCCAAAGACCTGTGGTTCAACTCCTCGCGGGCTGGATTAAAACAACATTGCAGGGAGGGGAGGCTCTCTTTCCCGAGCACATGGGCTCTTGGTCTTGAAGACCAGAGCTTCTGCCAGCCAGAGTAGTCAACTTCAAATCAAAAGACTAAGAACGGGTCTCAGCAAAGAACATATTCATGTGCGCACACGGAATTGAAGCCCTCCCCCCAGAATTTAGACGTCAATCCAAATGCCCGTTATTCAATTGTACATGTGCTTGTGATAATTCATTTTAGCCATGTTGAATAGGACATAGCAGATTTTTTTAAAAGTCGGCTTAAGCAGATGTGTTTTGGGTTTTTTTTTAAAAAAAACTAGTTTGATGCATAGGCAAAAATCACCATGACCAGCTTGTTTGTCTTGAGCATGTAGGGTACCGTTAGAGGGTGTCTCTGGGTGGACTGAGCTGCACTGAGGATGGAATGAAACCTTCTGAGTTTGTCTTCCTCTCATCAATTGTGTGGGTGGTTGTTTGGATAACAGAGCCAGGGATGAGCAAATAACCACATAGGCAGACCACACTCCCAAAGACAGGCATCCATCAAAAACTGGATGGACCTGGAGGAAATAAAAGGAAGACAGCCCAAACCATGGGAAGAGGAGCAAGACAGCTACAGGCTGCAGAGCTAGAACACCATCCCTGCAGGACCATGGGCACCAGAGTCCTGCAAGACAGAGGAGGAAAGCCTTGGACCATCCTGATGATGTTGCCCCCTCCCAACATGGCCATCTCTCCGCGCTAGGAGTGGTAGACGCAAGGATCTCAATGGCGCCAGCTGTGGAGATGGCTGCTTTACATCTATAGCATGCGAGAATCAACAGGCGATGCAGGTGACTTTCTTAGACTGGGCTTGGAGCAAATGGACGAAAACTATGATCCTGTGCAAAAGTTCTCCATTAATGAGAATCAATGCATTGAGTTCAACGTGGTAGGGAGAGAACTGGTGCCCTTCAAGCGTACATCCAACTTTATCTTGATTTTCATGGCCTCCTAACAATAACGGGCCTTTATGTTCTTTATTCGTACAAGGAGCTTCCAAGCTCCGTGTCTCACCAATGCTTATTATGTCTAAAGCCAGGAAGGAATGAATACACTACTGTTTTGTCTCAGCTCACCCCAATAATTATCCGTTAGTACAAAGAATTTAATATAGAGAAAGAAAAACAACACCGAATCATTCCTTCTTCCCATCAATGGCCTGTACTCTTTCCTTTGGGAAGTGTGGCCAACTTCACTCTCCAAAAGACCCAACAACTCGATTCGCCCGCACAAAAAACACCAGTCGTGAACCCTTCCAGAATTCATAATAAAACAGGATAGAGATAGCTAAAAGGAGCATCTACTGCCGCTGAGACCCGCTTGAAGTATTATTCAGAATATTATCACTGCTAGGAACAGTATTTCAAACGGAGTAAGGAGAGAGAGAGAGAGAGAGAGAAAGATGACAGATGATCTGGGAGTTGTAGTCCAAGAACATCCGGGAACTCAAGTTTGGGAACCACTGGGATATTTGAATATTTCAATAGCAATGAATGAGTTCTACCTTGCCTATTCATCACTCTGAGCATTTCTTCATATAAGTCTGTGTTTCCTTCTTCCATTACCATCTTCTCTTTCTACTGTTGAGCTGCAGCTTCCTTTCTGCACAACAGTCTGATGAGGTAGGCCAGGCTGAGCATCAAGGACAAATTCAAGCTCACCCAGTGACTCATTGGGAACTTGCACTGGAGTCTCCCAAGTTCGACACTCTAGCTATTACCCCATACTGCCTCTGAGAGGACTGTTGGTTTAGGACATACACTTCCTGTCGCCCAGAATGCCATTCCACTTCCAAACGCGTGGCTTTAAAATTGAGTTTTACAAACAAAAATGAATCAGTCTTGCTACGCCAGCCAAAACATCTTGTATGATTTGCACTAATTACATAGACAAATATTTCCAAAGTAACGCATGTCAATATTTTGCTCCATCAGCTTAAAAAAAAAACCACTTCTCATTCTGCACTCATTCGTCTATGGACAGTTCTTTATGCAATCGTTTTTGTTTTGTTTTGTTTTTGGAAAAGCACATCTTCCACCTGTTGGTTCTGACTTTTTTGTAGGTGAGTTCAGGATCATTACTTTTAGAGAAGACCCTTCTGAGACGTCCTTGACCGTGTTGGTTGCAAGAATCAGTCCCTCAGATTTTTATTTTGTAATACAGAGCTTTTCTCTTGTTTGAAATGTGAACTGTCCTGGCTAAGAGCTTTATAAACACTGAACTGGTCTCGTGCATACATAACTCCATGTGTCGCATCACTAAACCAACAGCTGCCCAACGCCTGAGTCATTTCTCCACCTGGATCCCTGCCTGCCTGACCTGCTCACAGAATTCCAGAAACTGTACTTTGACCAGGAGAAGAGCAGGAGAAGAATGCATGGCCAGGAAAGGCACCCCCTGAGCACACCAGTAAAGACCACATTGCAGATGTCCAGGTTTTCCCGGCCCCAAAAGTGACCCAGGCTACACGGACACCCACAATCTTCTTCAGTCCACACATGGAGCCACCCCTGGAGAATCTCAAAGCTCAGCCTCCCCGTTTCACCTGGAAGCAGCCGAGAGCACTCTCCCTGTGTTTCTTTTGGACTCGCTTTTGCCCTGGGAAAAGTTCCCTTCTGCTCTCCGCCCTGCTCCTTTCACTCAGACGAGGAAGGTGTCTTCTTGTGCCCAGCTGCTGTCACCCGGGCACTCTTGCTCAGTTTTCCCTGTCAGTCAAAGTGTTGCAAAACCTGCACCTCCTATTTGCAAGGTGGAGGTGGCTGCCCCATCCCACCCTTTGAAAAACACCTAACTGTCTCCCTCGGGAAGTGCCACCCTCACCTCGGTGGCATGAAAAATAATTGACCCGCTGGTTCTTCTGCCAGCTCTTCTGGGTTAGAGGACATCCTCTGAAGTGCAGGAAGGCTCTTGTCCAAAACGGCAGCTCGTTTCCACAAGAGGAATGCGGGTCCTTGAGATGGACCAATCGGTCTCCGGGATCCTTGCCCTTGGTTGCTCACATGGAATCAGAGAGAATTTCCCAAAGGAGGCTAAGGCGGTGACGCATCTAGCAAGCTGGTTCTTGCCCTCTGTGAAAGGCCATGAGGTTTAAACGCAAGAGAGGTGTGGGGAGGGGGAGAGGAGGAAATGCATTCCAAATGAACAGAAATCCATGCACTACCCATCGTGTGAGTCCAGCTCCCTCAATGCTTGCAGCAGAATTGTGAACACTGGGGGTGAAACTTCACCAACTTTGGCACTTGAAAATACTACTTTTTGGATTACGGATCCCAGAATCCCCAGCCAGGAGATGCTGGGAACTGTAATCCAGAAGCACAGCATTCCCGAGAACTGTCCCAGCCACAGAGCCCCCAAAGTAAGGCCCCGGTGTTACTTCTGCCTGTCTTGCTGCAGCCACAGGCTGCCCGGTAGACTCTTCCAACTCTGCTTATTGGGCTTTTTGAGGGAGGCGAGAGGTTCAAGGAGTGGCTTGCAATGGTTGCGTTCTCCCAGGGAATTCCCATGGCCGAGTCAGGATTTGCACCCAGGTTTCCTGACTTCCAGTCTGTCACCCTACCCACTACGCTGCACTGACTTACTTCAATCAATGCTGGACCACTAAAAAACTTACAAGATGGGGGAGTTTTCAAGTTCTCCAGATGCCTTCATCAGACAAAGATGGTATAAAACTTGGTGGCCAAGCTTCTTTTTATACCATTTCCCCCAATTCTCTGTAAAAATATGAGTTCACCAGAGCATCCGCTATGGGTATCCTATGCTCCTGATTGCTATGTCTGAGCTGGCTTTTGAGCTTCTCCTTACAGATCTCCTAATCTTCCACTCAACAGAAGGGATCAACCAAGGGTGTGCAGACCTGTAGGATTTCCCCCCCATAGAATTGTAGGTTTAGAAGGGACACTAAGGGACTACCCCAAGCCAAAGCAGGACATTCACAGAGAGAGGCTCATCTAACGTCTGTGTGAAAACTTTCAGCGAAGTTCAGCCTCTTCCACAGTCAAACATCTATAAACCTTAGGAAGTATCTGGAAGACCACCTTCTACCCTTAGGAGCTGGCCTTGAATATGAAATCTTGTGTATCTCACAGCCCAGAGAAGCCAGGCTGGTGCACATCTCCCAAACTGCAGCTTGACTGTCAAACTCCCTCCCAAGGGACATCAGGCTGGCTTCATCTCTTCAGCCAAGGCTGTTCTGCAAGGCCTTTAGAATATTAAACTGGTTTCGAAGCCAGCTTTTAGAGATTTCTGATCCGTGTTTAGAGGACACTGAGTTTTAAAATGGATTTCTTAATTGCTGGTTATCAAGACGTGGTTTCCTCTGTTGTTGCTGTGTCTTGTTTTCAGGGCCCTCCTGGTAAACAATTACAGTACTTTAAATTAGTAAATAAACTTCAGGTGAATAATTATGTACACATACAGATGTACGCATATGTGGTGCAGTACCTACTACAGGATTACACTGCGGTTATATATTTTTTTAAAAGGGGAAGGATTTAAATTCCCACCACACCCTCCGCTGCTCTTTAGCTGTTTCCCTTTTCAGTGTTTACCGTTTTGGGTTTGCACATCAGAACCTAAGGAAGAAGGAAAGAAAGAAAGGCAGGCGGCCGCACAAGGTAAACTCATAACATGACAGCACCTATTTTAACTCTAATAAGCCGGGAGAAGACTCGCCACAAACTGGCTGTGTTGCCAAGTAAATACAAATTATCTAGGAGGAGTCGTTTGACTCATTAAGCCCAGGTCTACCTAAAGAAAGAAGTCAGAAAAACCTGGCCGTCCAGGTTAACACTGGAGACGTCACGCTGGCCAAGGGCTGTTCAAGCAGGCTTGGGAGAAAGAGGTGCCACGGGACTTACCCAAAGTCATTCTCTGACCGTTGGCCAGCGGAAGTCCCTGCGTTGCCCATAAACAAATTCTAAAAAGCTATCCTGGAGTGACGGGCTCATCAGGTGCCCCTTGAAAAAGTCACACCCCCAAAAACGTGGGCCCGATTTTAAGAGAGCAGGCCTTATCTCCGGACATGATGTCTGTTAGAGAAGGTGTAGGGAGGGAAGGAAGTATGATGTGAAGCCCTCATAGGCAGAGCTGGTTTGCGACCTTTAGAGACCTTATGCTCTGAAAAGATGGTGGGGACCCTTGGAATATATCACATGGCGGCTTTAAAACACCCATATAACACCTTATATGCATGAAAACACGTTAATCTAATGGTATTGCCTGTGGCCCCAAAAGGTCACATGTCGTATACAAAAATCATACATACAATCAAATTTTACCGGCTTCCAGCCAACTCTTGTGCTTTCACCCTTTGCGTAATGTAGACAGATTTTGTCAGAATCTGTAAACTGAATAGCTCAAACAAGAGCTTCAAACCCCTTTTGGGGGCATTTTCAACACTGGGTGTTATTTCTTTGGCTTGCACCTGTAGTGTAGAGGCCATGCAGCTTTTCTCTATCCTTATCCCCACCCAACCTCCCAAAACACAGAAGTAAAAAAAAAAACCTGTCAAATGATGATGATGATGATGGTGACTGATCATTTCACTCAAAACATGAACTTTCTTGCTAGGTGAGTCTTGACACATTTTCATTTTTGCTGGTTCATTGTGCTCAATGGCTTAGGAAGGGAGGTGGTTTTCCTGGGGCTCTTGAGCGAAGGAGGGAGGGAGGTTGGGAGCCAAGAAGGAGGGAGGGAGATGGCTTGTTAAGGAGGGGGCACCATTTGCACCATGGCCCCTGGTAATTCCAGCGCTGGGGGGGGGACTCTCTGTGGTGCCGCCTTCCCTTGTTGATTCCCTAAGCATGTGCTTATTTTGCTTAATGGTTAATCCAGGGTTGCTTGTAGCCTGCAGGATGTTTTGGCATGTGATGGAGAAGGAAGGTTATGTAGACGGTTAAACGGAACTCCTCGGGCAGTAGGTTTCATCCAGCGCAGACCCCAGAATTCCCAGAAGCTGCAAAGCTAGACAGGTTGGCTCTTAGCCAAGAGAAGTGCCCGCACGGAGCTTAGAAACCGTTTGCTTTCTCTTTAAGGGCAGGCTTCAAGGCTTTTGCTCTTGTTGGGAACTTATAGTCATATATCCTTTATACATCAGATCGCCTTTCCACAAAAAGGTGTTGGCCATTATCCTTTCAGCATTCCTACAAGGATCGCATCACTTGTCATGGCTAATTGCAGCTAATTGGTGAGGTCCTGGGGTGTATCTTGGGGACTCATGCCCCAATACCCAGCTGAGATGCACTCAAGCGCCTTGCCAATTAGCCAAAGTTAGCTAATTTTGCTAACTTTGGCTGGAGAGAGAGAAATTCAGATGACACCACTTTAGTGGGAACGATAGTGGCAATCTAAGGAGCCAGTGAGCCCCAGAGAGAGAGAGAGAGAGAGAGAGAGAGAGAGAATTATTTTCTTACATTTGCCCTGGATCTGTTACCTGCAATTCCCTTGGGGAGACCCTGGCTTCCTGTGGCGCACAAGAGAGGCTGAACCCAAAAGCCGGACACCCTCTAGACCTTTTCTCCATAACACGAATGACTTTCTCTAATAAGGCCCCGAACACTTCAGCCTCCCCCCCCCCCCGGGGAAATACTCAACTCCAGTAATGGGGAATGGCTCTCGGAATACATTGGTTCCTTCCGAGTGGCCCAAAGGAATGCAAAGTGCAGGATTTCTGGCCGGCCTCTTTGGAAGGCGCTGAGCCCAGGCTGAGAACTGGTTGCTTAGCCCTTGATGTTTCCAGGGACCATCGCCAAAGGGCCGGGCGAAAAGCTACGGCTTTTCCAAATGGCCGCAGAAACGCCCCTTGCAGGGTTGTCTGTTTGGTGGCCAGAAATGACCCATCAAGGGATAACTCAGGAAGCGTCAGAAGCCCAGAGAGAGAGAATCCCAGGTCTGAATGCAAAAGGTCTCTGGTCCAAGGGAGACAAAGCTGACACCGTCGGGCTCATGAGCCAGCAGCCGGACTCAGCGTGAAGATGCTTTCCAATGAAGGGAGAAGCTTGCAATTAGCTATCATTCCATTTTCCTATGTTTCTATATGGAGATATAAACTATGTTCCATTAGGGTTGTACCTTACTTAACAAGAGGTAAGTGCAGTCCCAGAAGAAGGGAAACGGTGGCTAAAGGCGACTGATGCTGGTGGCACAAAGCACTGGCCAAGCTCTGCCAGACGGAGCATCCGTCCGCACTCCAGTTGGCTGAGGTAGGTACGTGGTGGGAGAGCATGGTCTCATTCTTTGCCTCAGGCAGCAAAATGTCATGGGCTGGCCCTTTGTTTGAGGCCTGAAACCCCTGCTCATGTTCATGGCCCACCCTTTGGAAGACAGACAGGTTGGCCATTTTGAGATCATCCCTAGGCGTACAAGAAAGGTTCCCTCCAGGCTTAAATGCATTCCTAAGGTTAACTGGGAATGGGCCAAGGTTATTCAGGGGCTATTCTCCACCTCGGTCCTCCGGGTCCCTCTTTCCGAAGGCAGCCAAGCAAATGCAAAGTGTGGACAGTGCCTTTATAAAAAAACCTGTTGTGCAGCTACGCTGGGGAGGATTCTGTTCTGTTCTGACTGCCCTGCCGAAGGTGGGATCTGGCAGGGCTGGGAAGGGCTACAGAAGGAGGACCACCCAGATGATCTAAGGGGGTGGAGGCAACTCTCTTAAGGAAACGCTCACCATGTTTGGGGACATTTTAGCTTTTGGAAAGGGTGGGCAAGAAGCAACAGGTGTTTTTATTTCTGCAAGGTATGGAGTAAATGCATAGGGAGAACAGAACCCAGTGGGGTTCCGGGTTGCAGGAAAACAAGAATTTGTGTTTTATGATGCTTCACTGTCTACCGTTTCTGGGCACTGCTCAAAATGCTGGCTGTGAGTCATAAAATGGGTGCAAGGAGTTCCAGAGGACCCCATTTCGCCTCCAGCGGAGGTGTTTCCCTCCCTGTCACAGATGATTTTGGTGAGGACACAAGACAGGACCTTTTCAGTGGCTGCTTCTAGGCTGTGGAACTCTTTGCTACCAGAAACCAAGCTGGCTCCCTCCTGGTTCTCCTTCCAGAAGCTGGTAATGACCTTTCTCTTCAGGCAGAAAGAAGCCTCATGGAGCAATGATCAACTGGCAGGACTGCAGCCAAAACTCTGCTCACAATCTGGGTTCAATACCAGGTTCACTCAGCCCTCTATCCTTCCAAGGTTGGCGAACTGAGTACCCAGCCAATGCGTAGCCTGAATAATTAACTCATAAACCACCCAGAGAGTGCTAAGCAGCACACTGAGCTTCTTCTTTTTTGCAGGTCTTTAGCCATTGAACAGGCAACTCAGAAAGAAGCTTTTAATAGGGATGCTCAGCTTTTTTACCTTTGCGTCTCCCCACCCCCACCTCCGAGATATGAGAAGCTTCTGCTGCAAACTCAGAGGTTTATGAACAGTTAAGGAAACTTCTCTTCTCATGACAGACTGAGTGTAATGTCCGGCCCTGCCTTCAGCAATACTGAACCTGGACACACTCTTATTGCACGGGGCTTGGGTGATGATGACTGTAACTACCCTGAAGTCTCATTTCCCTTTCCAGAAATGACCCGTTATGACAAGGTGCCTTGCAGAAGAGACATTGGCTCGGGGTGCATTCATATTTTGATTGCAGGGGAGGAAGGCGCATGGAAAGAGAGAGTTGTGGCAAGCTTGGGTTTTCCTTCCAGGAGGCCCTCTTGTCCGTCCTCTTGCAAAGAATCAGCTGACTCTGAAGCAAAGCTCTGGAGATGCTGCAGAGGACACGAGGGACACTCTCATTTCTGTATCACCCCTCACAGCCGCCTACACTTCCTGGTTTCTGGAATCGAACCCAGATCTCTTAGACGCACATGATGTGGCAAACATTTCATTAGAACAATGCGGTCTTACTTCATTGTGGTTATTTGGCCATGCACTGGTACCTTCGCTGGCATTCGACCCAACATATAAAAGGCTTTTATATTTTCACTTTATTGACGTCATCAGATTTGTTTGCAGGTTTGCTGGCCTATGTTTTGGTCAGGCCTGCAATGCCATTAAATAGATTTTTAACACCAGGTAGGCGCAGATTAAAATGTGCAAAAACGGTGATCACGTGACCTTTGGGTTGGCTTCTTGCGAAGGCAGGAGAACGCAGGCTGAATTTTGGAAATGTGATGGAGCATAAATGTCCGCTTTGTACAAGATAAAGCCGTTCTTATTCTGTGTTATAGAGTTAATGATGTGCGAGCAGAAATGACAAGGAATGAGAAGGACCTGGCTGGATAGCTCAGGGAATTAGCTATCTGCTTGCAGAGCCAAAGGCTGGGAATTCGATTCCCCACTGGGTCTCCTGCCAATTTCAGCCAGCCTGGGTGGCCTTGGGCCAGCTGCACAATCCCAGGGATACCCCCAGAAGAAGGGAAGGGTCAACTACTTCCATGTATTCTCAAGCTAGAAAACCCCGAAAAGGGTCACCATAAGTCAAAATTAGATGGCTGGATAGCTTAGTGGTTTAGGTATCTGACTATGGAGCAAATGGTTGGGAGTTCGGTCCCCCTCTGTGCATACTTAGATGAACAACTAGCCTGGGTGGCCTTGGACCAGCTGCACCATCCCAGGGATGCCCCCAGAAGATAGGAATGTCAAACCACTTCTGAGTATTTTCTATCTGGAAGAACCTGAAAAGGGTCTCCATAAGTCAGAATTCAATTGACGGCACCTGATTATTAGTAGCATTATTCAAAAATGCCAAACACAGTCCATCAAAATTATAAAAGCATTGACTGGTGTTATGTAACAGATACAAATTTTAACCTAAAACCTAAGTATCTGTTCAATAGCTGTGCCGTATTCATGCCATTCCTAATACAGTATTGTAATCTTTTTTACAGCTCCGATGATGTTATTTCAGAAATCTGCAACTATTATTGTTATTGGTATTATTATAAACGACAGGGCAGAGAGGGAGAGAAAGAGAAAGACTTTCAGTCTTGGAGGTTTCCAAAACTCTTCCCACCCAGCCAGCCCCATCCTCACCTAAAAACTGGCTAGTGTGTTTTGAAGACCAATATGGACAGAAATGGGCAGGATGGTGAGTAAGTTCACGGAGGGATGAAGACAGAGATGAGAGCATTGATGATGAAACTGTTAAAAGGAGAAGGGACAGGAGGGAGGGGATGAATGGACAAGGGTGTGGAGGGAAGTTGCCCTGGACTTGATCCCCCATCACTGCCAGCTGGCCCACATTAAGTGTAGACTCCACTCCGTCCATGAAAGTGGTGTACAGAGAAGCTTCACCCCTCTTAGTGTGTGTGTGTGAGAAGGTCCAGACTTAATTGTTGAAAAAAGTGGGGACAGGTGGGAAAAAAGACGGAAGAGCTGGTGGGAAGGACTGGTGGAAAAGAGGGGAGGGGGGATTAAGGGGACCCTCTGGAATTCTTTTGGACTGCAAATCCCAAAATCCCCATCCCAGCTGGCCTGAGTTATTTGGGGAGCACAAGTCCCATACTGTGAATTTTCTGGGCTCTGGGTGGAAGGAAGGATGTTGTAGCTGAAATGTGGTCCAAAACGTTTCTGAATTTCGGATTCATTCCAGGAAGAGAGGAAGGAAGGATGCTTTGGGGGTATGCAGAGGGGGCTGTTGTACAAAAAAGGGGGGCCCTTTCCCGAACTCTGTTGCAAGGCACATTGGGGGGTGGAGAAGGAAAGAAAGGAGTCCAGGTAGTGCGGTGGCCAGAGTGTCCCACTAGATTTAGTGGGAGCTGGGTTAGCATTCCCGCTCGGCTCTAGAAATTCTCCGACGGCGACAGCCGGATGCTCCCTCCTTGAGCATCTCAAAAGCCACAAAAAGGGTCGCTCTAAATCAGGAGGGAGCCGAGGGCCGAGATCACCGACGCGTGGGGTGAGGAGGAAAGGCACCAGGAACCGCGCAAGGGGCAGCCCCGGGGGAGCCCGGCGGAAAGAGGAGAGGCCAGCGGGCAGCGGGCGAGGATCCCCCCCATCCCACCCCCCGGGCTGCTGGAGGGGCTGGACAGGTCTCCGGGATGGGGGGCGTGGACGACGGGGCTCCGGGGACGGGACGGGGGGGAAATTGGGAAGCCGGGGTGGAAACCTGTCTGCCGGCCGGTCCCCTGCAGGTGCGCTCCGCTGCCGCTTACCTGCCGCGGGCCCGTCGCCTCCTCCTCGGCTCCACCTGGAGGGAGGAGGAGGAGGAGGAGGAAGAGAGCCGGGGAGGGGGCGGCCCGGCCCGGCCTGCCCCATAAAACCTGCCCGGCCGCGGGAGGCGGGCAGGAGCGCGCGCGCGGGGAGCGGAGCGGAGGCAGCGATGGGGTGGCTCGTCCTACCGACCTTTCTGCGCTGCGGCGGCAAGGAGGTGAGCCCGCGGCGGGTTCGGGGGGGGGGCGGCGGAGAGAGGGGGGGTCTCCCGGCCGGCCGGGAAGGTGGGAGCGCGAGCCCGGCCGGGACCAGAGGACGGAGCGGGACGGGGATGCGCGCGATCGCCCCAGGACCAACCTCCGGATCTTGAGCCGAGGCGCAAGGAGGAGGAAAGCCGAAGGAGGGAAGGAGAGCCCAGGGGAGCCCCGGCCGGGCATCCTTGCCTCTGGAGAGTGTAGGATTCCGGAGGGGGGGCTAAGGAGACCGCAGAGAGCTTCTCCCCCTTTCGCCTCCCCTCCCAGCCTTGGCACCTTGTCTTTCCAAAAAAGACAGTTCCCCCCCTCTCTTTTTCTTTTGAGATGCCGGGACTCCAGGGGTTCCGGAGACCCCTAGAATGCGCCCAATCCAGAGGCGCCCACAAAGGCCCCTTCTTTTCCAAAGGGGAAGGTCTCTGCCCCGGGAGCTGACACTTAACAGGCCAGCCGTGCCAGCCGTGGGAAGGAGGGGGGGTCTTAAATGCAATTAAAACACCCTGGGAAGCGGGGCGCCTTCTAAAGCATCAGCCTTCCTGCCTTGAGAAGCTAAGAGTCCGCAGAGGACCACAGAGGGTCGGCGGCGGCGGCGGCGAGGAGGAGGAGGAGGTCCCTCTCAACAGCCAGGAGATGCGCTGGAGGCCACCGCTGGCCCAGGGCAACGTGCCCTTGGTACCCGGGCTTTACAGGTCCCCGGCCTGAGGAGCGAACGCTTAGCGGCCGACCACGGGCGTCCACGGGACCGGAGCAGGGGCGATAAACCCTGCGGCGCGAGGAATCATCTTCCCACGTGTTTGCCAGAAGAGGCGGGCTTGGTGGCATGTGGTCCTGCAGGATGCCCTGACGAAGCGGCCGCAGCCACAGGAGCTGCCATTAAGTAGGATAATATGCATAATCGCCGGAATCGCCGGTGCCAGCTCATCGGGTGGAAGCCCACACGGGGATGATGCCCGTCGAGTCCTCCCTCTCCTCCGGGAAACAAACAAAGCAACAGAAGGAAAGAGAAAAAAAAACACACACACCTGCGATGACTTCTTCCTGACTTCCTCAGGCTGGCTTCGCCCTGGGGAAGTCCTGGAAGTCGGTCCTCTCGCTTCTTTTCTGCTGCTGGAAAAAAAGAGAGAGAGGAGCTTTTTTTAGAGATGGAGGGGCCAAATGTCCAGGGTTTCTCACATCTGGAGCAAAGAGAAGGCCACTGGAAGCTTTGAGGGACATGGTCTTTACATTTACATTTCAGTTGGCATCCAGAGCAGAAATCTAACTGGATGGGGTGCAAATCGCTCCAGCCGTCCTCTGGAGGGAAGCAAGTTTTTTTAAATGCTTGGTAGATCTTGAAGTGGGCTGTAAGAAATGGAGCCGATTTATTCCCCTCCTGAGTATCTTCTGCAGCTTGCCCAAGGCCACCCAGGCTGGCCAGATAGCTCAGTAGTTTAGGTATCTGGCTACAGAGCTGGGGGTTCGATTCCCCACTGTGTCTCCTGGGAGACCAAGCCAGCCTGGGTGGCCTTGGGCCAGCTGCACCGTCCCATCTTGATGGGAGGAATGGGAAACCATTTCTGAGGACTGTTTACCTAGAAAACCCTGAAAAGGGTCACCAGACGTCAAATTGACTTGACAGGCCATGATTGTTTTTTAGTATCTCCTCTTTCCAAAATGGGCCTCAGTGCAAAGCGATAAAGCAATCTTTTCAAATCTATTAAGATCATGGGCACTTCGCACTAAATCGGGGTTCATTCCAAAACCCTGAATTGACCTCTAAGCCAAATCAGAGGGAACCATGCACAGCCCCAGTTGTGACTCATGTTGCCTTTATCCTTGCTTTCATTGTATCCCCCTTTCTTGTGTACCAGTCTCTCAAACATCCTTTAGTGCCACACTGGCAATCTTGTGGCCTAAGATCCAATCCAGCCTTCTGGGATTCCCTGAGCAGATGCACCCCTGTTCCTAAAAGTTCCAATACATTTCCTGATTATTGGCAGGAATACTTCTAGGAGGAGCTTCGGGGCCCTCCCCTTTTCCCTTTGGCCCCACCCACCACAGGAAGCTGCCCGGAAGATCATCTCAGAAATGGAACTCAGCCCTTGGGTTGAATTTTCTAGTTGGTGGCGTGTAAGGAAGCTTTGTAGGCGCAGGTCAAAGGGACGTTGAAAAGATGGTGTGAGATGGAAAGGTATGACGCGAGAAGGGATCTCCATCAGTGAAACATAAGGAGCTTGTAAAAACTGAGTCTGACTCCCCTCTTGAGGGGAGGGGTTGCTCAGCTTTTGCTCTCCTCTGCAGTCAAGCTGCATCTGACTTGCAGTGATCTTAACCTAGTCTTTCAAGGTATGTGAAATGTTCAAGGAATGGCTTTAGCATTGCTACGTCCCAGAGAGTTTCTGTGGCCAAGGTGGGATTTGAACCCAGGTCTCCTGAGTCCTAGCCCCTCAGTCGATCCCACTGGCTCTTGCTTTCTGGGACAACGTGTCAGGAGGCAAACATATGGATGGGTTCGTGAACCGGTCTCTCTCGACTCTTCTCTTTCCCAAAGGAATTCACCCTGTCCACAGAGAGGATTGCAGAGAAAGATGACGAGAACGCCGAGCGAGGACACTGGTCCAGCAAAACGGACTACCTCCTCTCCATGGTCGGCTACGCGGTCGGGCTGGGGAATGTCTGGCGGTTTCCGTACCTGACCTATCAGAATGGAGGAGGTAGGAGTCCCTTCTTTTGCTCTCTGCGTCCACATCAAGAAAGTTTCCACAGAACAGCCTCCTGACATGGCCTGCTTAGAGCTGGTTGCCTTGTCAGAAGGAACAACTGCTCAGCGGGTCACCTGGGGTGAGCCGAAAAATCTACGCTGGTGAACAACCAGGTGGAGCTTTCCTAAAGGCCCTTCTCCCGCACCCCATTCATCCCTAAGTGCATGAATGACTAATAGAATAGGCACACCATCCTCTTTGACAGGCTCGTAATTTCACACACTTATGGGCGATTATGTTTTTATACATTCCTCTGTTCTATTAGTCATAATTTGTTCTGGTTTATTAGTAATGGGGAGTGATAGCAAACTCACTGCAGCTCTTCCCCTCTCATGATGACCATCCCACTTAAGCCTTATGGGCCTTGGTGGTTTCATGCACTGGACTACAAAGGCCACTATCTTTCAGCAAATGCTTTTCAAGCTTTTGTTGGGTCTGGTTGCTGGCCTCATTTTGCAAGCACAGATCTTCTAAATCTTAAAAACACGAAGCTGCGATTCCAGCTTTATGGTACCAATCTCCATTTCTGTGCCTTTTCCCATGTCTGCAAAAATGAGTGGAATACCTAAAGCCCACCTTTGCATTTTTTCAAGTACACCCTTGTTTGCTTGTACTGTATTCAGGTTAGGAGGAGGATAGCTTAGAAGTGTTGCATGGCCAGGACGGCACGGGTGCTGTCCTGAACACCCTCCCCTCCAGCACAGACCTCTTAGCTCTGCTGAATGCACAGTGCACCTCCACCACTGACACTCAGCCCTACTTCATCCTGGCTCCATGCCCTCCTAAGTCTGTCAGGCTGATGAACCTCCAGTTCCTGGGCAGATTAAACCCAATTCCGTTTGGGAAGCTGCCCTGTCTGGCAACCCATCCTGTCTGTATTTTCAACCTCATGCCAACCTCTGTTGGCATAACAGCAGGCAGCCTTTAGACTCTACACAGCACTCCAAAGCTGGGTGTCCTGTTGTACCAACAGAAATCCGCCACATGCCAGAGAGTGCCGCCTGCGGACCTGTTTGCTCCTTTGTTCTGGCTGTTTCCGTTGTGCTGTTAATCCTTTTGTTCCCCCCGGAGGGGCCATTGTCCTTCAAAGCATTGTGTGTCTTGTTGCCATTGCATGTCTTCCTGCCGAGGGCTGCAGGATCGGGAATCTCATCACCACATTGCTCTCTTGGCAGGGGCCTTCTTGATACCATACGCCATCATGCTGGCGCTGGCCGGCTTGCCTTTGTTCTTCCTGGAATGCTCCCTCGGGCAGTTTGCCAGCTTGGGACCGATTTCCGTCTGGCGCATTCTACCCCTTTTACAAGGTGGGCATTGTTCTTACTGCTTTTTAATCCCATTTTGATTTCTGCTGCACTGGAAGAGATGTGAAACAGAAGTCCCTGGGAATGGCTCTCTTTCCTGGCTCTCCGTTTGGGATTCAGAACAGGTTGGCTCAAATCCAGAAAGGGAGTCCCCACAGAGCAGGCCCACTGGGTCCAAGGGAGGGAAAGCAGTTTTACAAACTGCAAAATTGTTTAATTTTTAAAGCATACCCACCAAGGTACAACCACAGAATGTTAAAAGCCAGGAGTTGTCCAACTGCTGAATGTTCTTCTGAAGACCCAGGTCTTTGCCTGTCGGCGGAAGGACAACGGCAGGGAAGGAGCCCATGGGGTCTCCCTAAGAAGGTAGTTTCATATGGAGCGACTTGGACCACCTTGTGCCAAGCATGGTCAACCTCACAAGTCAACCTCACAAGGCTGGCATGGAGAGGAAATGGAATCCTTCTGTGCCCCATGTCCTGAGCTTCTTCTTTGAAGAAGACTGGGGCATAAACTGGAAGAGAAGAATCCCCCTTGGGAACCTCTCGTGCTGGAAAGGTCCAATAATGGAGCTTGGAATATTTATATTCATGGAGAGCAATTCCCAGGATCCTTCACCCACCATGGCTCCTGTCTGTGAAAAGGGATGCCAAATAAAATGGAATAAAACCAGATGCAAAATCCGTGGGTGGGCAATCACTTCCTTGCAAGGAATGACACTTCTGCAAGCTTTCATGTTGTCCAGAATTCTCCATCAGGATACACATAAAGCAACAGCCACCGGACAGCAGGCAAATACGTAGAAACCCAAGCATCTGAGTAGATGTTTGAAGCCACTGAAGGGGACACTTCACCTTGAGACAGGGTTTAATCACAGAGCTCTGTATCTGGGAATTTGTAATCAAAGTTTTGTACTGCTTGCACCTGATGGAGGAGATGGTCCCGAAAACTGCAAGCCGAGCAAATGTGGTAGCTAGCAGGGTTTTTTTTTTTTAAAAAAAAAATCTACCTTGTCCTGGGTTCAATCCCAGATAGCTGGCTTTGGACTGACCCAGCTTTCCATCCTTCTGAGGTCAGTAAACTGAGCACCCAAGTTAGTGGGGTGGGGGCAATGTGTAGTCTACATCACTGGTTCTTAACCTTGGGTTACTCAGGAGTTTTGGACTACAACTCCCAGAAGCCTTCACCACCAGCTGTCCTAACTGGGGTTTCTGGGAGTTGCAGTTCAAAAGCATCCAAGTAACAAAGGTTAAGAACCACTGGTCTACATCATTAAATTATAGACTACCCAGAGAGTGCTTTAGTGCTATGGGGTGTTATATAAGCATTACACTTTGCTTTTTTATGTTTTGTGAACAGGTGTTTTGTTCTTTAAATTTTAGCAACTTTGGGTTTAAGAAGGAGGAACTGAGCATTTCAGCTTACCGGAGTTGATCTTCTTGAATTTCTCCAGAAGGAGAGAGAGGACAAAATGATTAATCCACTTGAAACTGGGCAGAGCCTTTTCAGTTTGTTAGAAGGAAATACTAATACAGGGATGGGGTGGGGGTGGGGGAAAGGCTTGACGCTCATTTCAGGAAGTGAAACGGTCGAGTTTGTCTTATTTGCTTCTCAGCTGTTGCCTTGTGGTGAGATCCTTCCTTTTTCCCCCTCTCCTTCCCCAGGAGTCGGAGTCACCATGGTCGTCATCTCCACGTTTGTGACCATTTATTACAACGTCATCATCGGCTACAGCCTCTACTACCTGTTTGCCTCTTTCCAAAGTGTGCTTCCTTGGTCAGACTGCGACGAAGCCTGGGCCGATGAATTGTGCAGCAAGACCCCGAAAGGTAGCTCACGTGGGGCATCGCACCGCTCTTTCCCCATAGGGCTATGGATCTATCACAAGAACACAAGGAGCGCCCATCTGGATCAAGGCCAATGTCCGTCTGGACCTCTGTTCTGCTCACACCTTAGTCCATCAGATGCCCCAATGAGAAGCTCATGGGCAGGAGCTGAGTGAAATTCTGCCTCCGGCTCATTTTCTCTACCTGCTGGGGTCCAAAAGGATGCTGTCTCTGGTTTGGGAGTAATTTATAGTCTGGTTTCTAATAGCCATTGGTAATTTTTCTTCTCCATGAATTTATATGCAGTAGGACCAGCTTATCTGCAGAATCTGCTGATTCACTTATCCACTTATTTTCTGGGTTTTTGATACTAAATCAAAAACCCAGAAATACCTATTGATATGTATTTGCAGTGTGTATTTGCCAGAACTGGCCATTAGAGGAAGCCAGAGACCATGCGATGTAGACAGTTCAAAGTCTATCTGTATCTGCAAGGGTGTGTGGAATCCATCAGTCATTCCTTTTTGTAACAATCTAAGCTAATGGCTTTTGCTCCATAGGTCCCCATGGTTGTGGGTTGTGGGAGAGGTTCATGTTTTCAAACGGTGCCCCTCCTACCACCCCCAACCCATCCCACAGAGATATACGGACATATATTTGGCTAGTAATGGCATGAAAGCTGCTAATCACGCCCACAGCTACTGCCGCAGCCGAGATAACCTGCTTGTTCGCCAGCCCTTCCTCATGGCCTGTTCTTCCTCTTCAGTGTCGGACTGCAACGCCACCTTGCCTGACGGGACCATGATCCATGCCAATTACTCTTGGATTGAGAGCAGGAATCTCACGTGTCTCAATGACTCCATCGTGTATGCAAAAACCCAGGTCCCCAGTGAACAGTACTGGAAGTAGGTACTCAGAAAGCTGCTTTTCCCCATTCAGTGGACTGTTTCCTGACTGCAACATCTTTTGTAATTTTGTGGGGACAGGGCAGGGGATTGCCCTCACAAAGGGAAGGGCTGCCAATTAATGGCTTGTCTGTTTGTAACACCCCGCCCAGTTCAGCATCCCTGGGAAAGACTTACCATTCCAAACAACAATTGGTAGCGCAAGTAGACAATACTGAGCAAGGTGAACTAAGGCAGTACACAACAGGGTGGAAGGCCATAGACAATACTGAGTGAGGTGACCTGGTATAAGTCAGCTGGTTATGCACCTTTTGTAACATTTTAGTGGCCCTAGAAGAACTTATTAGGCAAATAATTTGTGGCTGGGAAAAAAAAAAACATTCTCTCCCGACTCAGACCAGCTACTGTGAAGATTGTAGCTAAACGTAGAGAGAACAGGAAACCTTGAGTAGGGCAACATGTTGTGTCGGTGTCTTGCTCTTCAAAAGGTGATGGCCCTTTGGACCTGTGACTTCCAGCAGGATGACCACGAGTCCATATTTTGGATGGACCTCCATTTTGGAGGGAGGAAGAAGAAGCATTGGAAGTGGTGAAGGCATTTCCCAAGGCTGTCTTTAGATCTGGCCTTTGAAGCACCATCATCCTTGTTTCTCCTCCCATTGCTTCTTAAACATTGCCTGGCTCCAGTTGGTTCTTGAAGCCAAACCCCTCTAGGAGAAGGTAGCGAAGTCACCTTCCTTGACGTTGCCAACCCTGGGGGAAATAATTATTCTGAGACAAGCTTTTGTGAGTTGTCTTGGAGGCTGTGCACGTTGTGTCTTTGTGCAACCCTCCAAGCTGTGGCAGGTACATTCTAAGCAATCTTCTTGTTGACGTTCTCCTCCATTTTGGTTTTCCAGCAAGAAGGTCCTTCAGCGAACGGCAGGATTAGAAGACACTGGGGAGGTTGTCTGGTATTTAGCTCTCTGCCTCCTCCTTTCCTGGCTGATTGTAGCGATGGCCTTATTCAAAGGAATCAAGTCTTCAGGAAAGGTATCTTTCAAAATCACAACAGGCTGCCTCCAGATCTTGGAAATATTACTTTGGGGGCATAACAACTCCCAGAATATTCCACAGAGCATGGCCACTGGGGGTTGTCATCTAAAACAAGGTTCCCGACCTTGGGTTCTGAAATGTTCTTGGACTAAAACTCCCCAAAGCCTTAACCACCAGCTGTGCTGGTGGACCAAAGACTGGGAACCACTGATATAAAAGAGATAATGTTATTTATCTGGGCATCTTTAGCAGCACCCATCCCTTGTGTGAGGGAGGCATGAGCATCGGTCCCTCAGCTCACCATCACGATGACTCTGACCAATAACTTCATATTTTGATTTGGGATATTTAATGTCCACTTCCTGGCTTTCCTTGGGATAAAAAAACTTGCTCCTTGGAGAGTTTTCTGAAGAAAATAAGAGGGTTCACTTGAGCACAAAAGAGGTTGGCCAACTGTGTCAACAATGCAGCAACAGAAAGGCTTGTTTGTGAGAGAAGAACCGGCCCAACAAGATCGGAATGACACCCTGAAGCACAGAGATTATCCAAAGTGGAAGATCATAGGGCCAACTCCCTTCCTCACCTCACCGCATGGAAGCCCCGTTGGGCGGTTCCATTAAAATTAGCATTTAACGTAACATCCCTAAGCTGGTTTGGTGTGGCATTTGATTCTTCCATCCACCAGCTTATTGAAAGAGTGCTGTGAAAGAAATTCCTGGAAAAACAGAAAAGTTTTGCGGGCAGAGTTTCTTGACCATGGCACGTCTTCAGAGGGGGAGTCTCAGCTGAGAGGACTACAGGCGTGTCTTCGCCTGTCGTTACAACAGTTCGATACTGCTTGAACTGACCCAGCTCCATCCTAGGGAATCTTGGGGTCTGCAACTGGGGAAGAGAAGTCAGGATAAAGCATGGGAGCATGTAAGCGGAAAAATCTAAGGACCTCAGCAAACCTCAGTGTCTAGGATTCTGTAGGACGGAGCCCTGGGAACAGAAGTGGCATCAAACCACTTTTATAGATGCAATTTAGATACAGGCTTAGATTCCAGTGAAATATTGACCAGGGCAAGAAAGGGCACAGGATTATTCTGGAGGGGGAGCAAGGCACATGGTAGTACATGAGCAGCATCTATGTATACAGCGCACTCAGCTACAACATAGTGGCGGTGTCTGGGTGGATCAAAACAATAATGAAATTTGGGATTCGTAGGGAGAAAGCAACCCTTTCTCCCCACCTGGTTCCCATGGACAACCATGCCTATGGAAGTGAGGGAGTGTGAATGAAAATGAGCAAGAGGGCAAGAGAGGGAGAACAGATAATGCCCATTGATGTGTTGTAGTTATGGGAGAAGATCAAGTACAGCTTGGGAACTGATGAGACTTTGGGTCACGTTCAGATCTCTGATTCTGTTCTTCTAGGATGAAAGGAGGGACGGTGATTGAATTATGGAGTGCTAAATTTCCACTCAAGTTCTTCTGTCCAGCTAAACAGGCCAGGGCAGACAGAGCTGGACTTGATGGACCAGCAGTCTTGAGGGAATGTCTCTGGGTGGAGTGGTTCAAGATGGAGAACATATTGGAGCTTAGAAAAAAGTCCATTTTCTGGACAGGACCTCCCAGAATCTCCCGATCAGCCTGGCCCCCGGGAGCTGTGCTGCACAGAGCTTTCGCAAGCTCTGCTCTGCATTCTATCGAGAAAGAGTTCGCTTGGGATCATTTTCAAAGAAACTCCACCGTTATCTCAGATGTCCTTTCCTTTGTTTCTACCTTCTTCACTGTCCTCTTCTCCATTCCAGGTCTTAACCGTGATATCTTTGCCTTGCTCCTCACAGGTGGTCTACTTCACCGCCATCTTCCCCTACGTCGTCCTCATTATACTGTTGGTACGAGGGGCCACCCTGGAAGGGGCTCGGGAAGGCATTGAGTACTACATCGGAACCCAGTCTAATTTCACCAAACTTATGGAAGCAGAGGTGAGTCGAAGCAGCCCAGAGGCCACCTCCAACCCAACATTGCCTTGGGTCCTTCTTGAGAAGAGTGAATGAATGAATGAATGAATGAATGAATGAATGAATGAATGAATGAATGAATGAATGAATGAATGAATGAATGTCCCTCCTTTCTCTTCTTTCAAGGTCTGGAAAGATGCGGCAACCCAGATCTTCTTCTCCCTTTCCGTTGCTTGGGGCGGCTTGGTCGCCCTCTCCTCGTACAACAAATTCCACAACAACTGCTACTCGGACGCCATCTTCGTTTGCATCACGAACTGCCTCACCAGCATCTTCGCCGGCTTCGCCATCTTCTCCATCCTGGGACACATGGCATTTCAGGCCAACAAGGAGGTCTCGGAGGTGGTTGATTCTGGTGGGTTCCTGGGGTGACAAGGATGGTGTTTTAATGGGTTCCTGTCTGTGCTGAGGATATGGCAGGGTGAAAACCTGGGCAGAAGCAGCAGCCTCAAGAATAGCGGAATTACCAGTAGCACAAAGCAACACTATCATCTTTTTTGGATGTTCTCGAGTAAGGTCAAGTATGGCGGAATTTATGGACCTCCAGGGGTGCTTGACCTGCACTTTGTTCATCCTCACCAGAACAGCCCATAATGAGGAAGGGTGGGAGTTGGAGTGAAAAGCCAACGTGTTCCCCGTCACTGGAGTGTAGGGTTGTGGAACGACAGGAGAAGAACCCTTCTAATGCATACCCTACTCAGAGCCAGGGAAGAAATCTTGGCTCCCCATTCCATGGCCCCCAAGGTGGCAGAAACATGGAGGGTGGGTGGCCTGCTTGCATGCCTCCTTGGGCGAACATCCCGGTCTCACAGTGAGAAGCTGGAAGCCCAAGACATGGAGATCTTGATCTTCTCCAGGGAAGGTCTTCTTGTCTTCCAACATCCTCAAGGCATGACGGGTCGCAGACAGAGGTGGGATTCAGCAGGTTCTCACCTATTCTATAGAACCGCTTCCTAAATGTACTATTGGTTCTTAGAACCGTTTGTTGGCCTGAGATGAATGAAGGAGGAGGGGCCAGGTGACCAGCGACGAGCGAGGGGGAGGGGGCACAATTAACTGCCTCCCTTCCCACTCCACACTGAGCCGTCTGAGGTGGGATATGGGTGAGAGAGATAAAGCCCTGGAAAGAGCAGAGGTGTCACTGGGGGAAAAGGGGGGAGGATGAGTCCTTGATGTCACTGGAGGAAAGCCCATGGCCTCGAGGCAGCGGGGGTGTGTGATTGACAAGGCATGAGGGCAGGACACAGAGGGGAAAAGTTTTGGGGCGAGACCGCTTCAATCAAACAAACAACCGTCCTCGTTTTACTATGATTTTTTTCAAGTTAAAGGTACCACATAAGACTGTTGCTCTGCCTAGAAACAGTTTTTTTTAAATCCCAGAGAATATCCAATGCATGAACCAGTGACAGTCTCACTGATCCACGCAAGCAAGTATGCAATAGAAAAGTCACTCACACCACAAAGAGATGAAACCTCCAAGCCTCATTTAGAGTAACAAAGAACTCTTCCTCCTGCCCCAAAACTGACAATTTCGGGAGACAAATGGCACACAGAGATGGCCCACTCTGTTAGAAGGAGGAAGACAGCTATCAGTATTTTAACACTAGTAAGACTTACTATTCTTGAAGGCAATATATCCAGGGCCAAGAAAGGAAAACACATAAACATATCAATAGATAAGGGGAATTGAAACTCTTCTCTCCAGACATTCAGACGCATCTTGACCACAGGTCAACATGGGGGGTGGGTGGGGGCTGGAGGGACTCCGAGGGGGAGGGACCATCATGAGAAGGCAGCATTCTCCAGAAAAGACATACATGAGAGCATACTAATCAAGCATTTGTTGATATTGGCTGTTGTGGGTTTTTCGGGCTCTTTGGCAGTGTTCTGGACCGACTGAGGTGGTGGGGTTGAGGTGGAGTGGCAACAGATTGAAAAGAGACCATACCTTCCAAGCCAGAAGGAAGCGGGGGGGGGGGGGAGAAGAACTCCTCAACAGGTGTGCAAAGGCAGCCTCCAGGTAACAACAAGCAGGGCTATCAGTCATTTCAGGAGCAGGAAAGGGGATGGAAGCAATTTTTACTGGTGAGCTATAGGGTGAAATAGGAGGTAAAGGGAAGGAGAGATGTGTCAGTTCTCTGTCAAACCTGGTCATAAGCACCCACTGTGAGGTGTGTGTGTGTTTGGCACATGCCCATGGTGAGGTTAACAGCAGCGGCATGCCCAAACAGATACACTTATCCAGATATCTTAATCATGTGAGAAGTAATTGCGATGATAGGCAGTAGGGAGACCACTGTAGAAGAAACTCTCATCGGATCCCACTGTCCTGGGCATTTATTTATTTATTTATTTATTTATTTATTTATTTATTTATTTATTTATTTATTTATTTATTTATTTATTTATTTATTTGCCATTCAGGCATAGAACCTGTCGTTAATTTATTTGAATCCCACCACTGGTCGCAGACCTGGTGGTGACAGATGGTGGCAATCCGAGTCATGGTTCACCTTGACGTCTCCGTTTGGCTCCCCGCCAGCCAACCCTGGTCTGCAGCATGACTTCCCTTGTAACAGTAAGAGAAGACGCTTTCTGTTGCCTGTTTCACAGCGTCCCTGCTTCTCTCCCACTTGCAGGCTTCGACCTGGCCTTTGTTGCCTACCCAGAAGCTCTTTCAAAGCTACCGGTCGCTCCGCTGTGGTCCTTTCTGTTCTTCTTCATGCTTCTGCTTTTGGGTCTCGACTCTCAATTTGCCACCATAGGTAAGCAGCAATTAAAACAAGCTGTGCTATCATTACCGGCCAGCGACTCCAGTTTCGGAGGTGCTGTGAATCCATTCCGGGTTTTTGTCTCCACTTTTACAGGAGTTATCTAAGGTGCTGAACCTATTTTGAGGATGGAGTCAAGCACCTTGGATATACCCTGTAAAGCTCGGAACAAAATCCAGAATGGATTCATAGCATTTCCACAGCTGCTGGGGTCATCTCCTGTCTCCTGTTCACTATACGTCTCCTACACATCTGCGGTCCAGCTTCCCCTGCCACCTCCATTGATGCCAAGATGAAAGCACGACTTATACAAGGCAGTGGGCCAGTCTGACCATGTGTTTAATTAGGGCTGCCATATCGAACCTATTAACAAGTTAAATTAACGGCCCAAATCCTGCTGCCCTTTTTTACACAGCGGTAACATAAACAGCACCACTTTTGGCAGTGAACCTGCTGGAACCGACAGAGCCAAAGCCTTTGTCAGGCGGGTGTCTTTTTTTGGCCAGGAGGCATTCACGGCGCCCTCTCTTCTATTCCCCAGAGACCCTCACAACCACCATCCAAGATATCTACCCGACATTGATGAAGAAAATGAGGATCCCTGTGACGCTGGGTTTGTGCATGGTGCTGTTCCTCCTGGGACTCGTCTGCGTCACCCAGGTAGGCTTCCTGCCAGGGGCAGTTCAGGCATCCAGAGTCCCTTCAGCTCAGCCACATACAGGGGGCCCCAGAGCCATACCGAGAGATGAGTATGACTCTCGTGTCAAGGTTCCTTCCAGATCTATTTTTCCATGGTGGAATTGCTCTTTGTTGCTCCCTCTCCATCCCTCTTCCTCTCTCTCTCTCTCTCTCTCTCTCTCTCTCTCTCTCTCTCTTGATATTGCTCTGAATCCTCTTGATGGAGATCACAGAACTGCAGAATTGGAAGGCACCTCGGAGGAGAAGGAGGTCGATCTTTTAGTAATACTATATGGCCTCTCAATAGAGTAACAGAATTCTTTTTATTTTATTTGCAGTTTCTTGTGCTTAGAAATCAGCCCATAATCTCAGACTGTTACTTGCCCCTTACTCATGAATCGGGTGCTGATTTTGCCCTGGATCTGCAAGACAATGATCCATACTTCAACATGGAGTAACAATGAACTGGGTTTCTTGGCCTATAAAGATCAATTCTGGGGATTTTTCATCTCAAGGGTGAGGAAGGATGAACCCTTTATGAGAACTGTGGGGAATTCATCTTTTCCTCTCTTCTTGCAGGCAGGAATCTACTGGGTCAACCTGGTGGATCATTTCTGTGCCGGCTGGGGGATCCTTTTTGCGGCTGTCCTTGAGCTGGCAGGAATTTGCTGGATTTATGGTAAGCATTGGTGCCTGATTTGGCCTTTGAGATCCGTCTGAATCTCTTGCAGTGCCTTATTTTAAATGGCTCTGCCCAGAGTTATTTGGGCTTGTTGAAAACCATCTCCTTATGGGACAGATCGGCTCTTTGCATGGAGATGAACTGATGCAGACCATAGAAAAGAGACCGTCGGACAGCATGGTTCCGGCAAAGTCCAAAAAAGGAACTTTCCCAATCATTTTTAAAAATCCAGGTTCTGTTCCCGGTATCTCCAGTTACATGGGTGAAGGGGAAGACCCTTCTCTGTTCAAGCCCCCGGACAGCCTTGGCCAACTAGAGTAGATATTGGAAGGCTGGACAAAGATGAGAGGCTCTTTTCCCTGTTGAAGATTTAATTTTTCTCCCCCACCCCCATTTCGAAAGAGGGGACAAATCCTGTTCTGGCCAAGTCTTTTGCCAGATCTAAGTCCAGTCTCTGCAGGACATCCTGGAGGCAGCTGAGGGATGATGACTATTCCCGGGCATGATTTTAACCTTGCCATCCGTGGTCCCTTTCGTGCAGGAGGAAACCGTTTTATCGAAGACATCGAGATGATGATTGGGAAGAAAAGCTTCCTCTTCTGGCTGTGGTGGAGAGCATGCTGGTTCTTCATCACCCCTTGCCTCCTACTCGTAAGTAGCCACCACGGGCAGCAAGAGATTTCTGCCACCAAGAGGAACCGATTCGACCAAGTTCGCACTTGTGATGTGAGGTTGCTCTTAGAAGGAGCTAAGATCCCCACCTGATCCAGCAATGCATGTTCTTTTAAAGCAGGGGTGGTGAGCCTTAGGCCCTGGTGCAGAATCTGGCCTTCCTCTAGTCCCAGCCTGACCTTCCTGTGATCCCTACAAGGCCAGCCCCTTTTCTGAAAAAACATCCTTTGGTGGCTTCCCCGGCTCATTCAAACCGTTACTTTTATTGAATTATACCTAGTCATGGAAAGGTAGAGTAGAAGATGACGACAATGATGATACTGATGATAGAATCATTGACTCCTAGAATCATTGAGTTGGAAGGGGCTTCTAAGGCCATCTAGTCCAACCCACTGCTCAAGGCAGGAATCTGAATCAAAGTCGATCTGAAAGGTGGCTGTCCAGTTTTCTCTGGATGCCTCCATGGATTGGAGCACTCACCATCCTGATGAGGATGGCGAGGAATCCCAAGAATATGGAAGCAAGGCAAGGTCATTCTCCTCTTCATACAAATTTCTGCAACTTGAGTCTTAGGCTCTCCATTTAAAACAATCGCCAGTCGCTACTAAAAATGGTTTCTTCCGATTCAAAAAAATCATTGATTTTTGCAAACATGTCACCCTACCAGTCAATACCAGTCAAGGTTTTAATTTTGATTGACCGTGCCTAGTATTTTTGAATAATAATAAGAGCTCAGACAAGGGAGATGGGCAAAACCATGGGAGAGATTGTGGGAGGAAGGGATAATTGTTGAGAAAGGCCTGGCTGACAGACAGGAGCTCTTAGCCGTTCTTCGCACTGCAACGTTCTGTTGCAACTCCAACGGGAGAGCTGCGATAGCTAAAGAGCAACCTCATGCCAGCCTCTGAGTGTGGGAGGCAGGACGAACAGCACAGGACGGGGGGGGGGTTAATGGCCTGGATGCCTTGGAACTGTTGCTAGAGGGGCATCTCCCCAGAAATCTGGGGATAAAGTGATAGGCATGCACGCACGCTCACACTGCTGGGTGAGATGCCACCTCTGCTTCGTGGCCACTTGGAAGGTCATCGCTTCTATCCATTGGTCCTCCATGCCTGCCGCCTGGTGTGAGATTCCTCTCTTTCAAAACCTCCAGCATCGTCTCCAAGGGGGTCCCCCCTGCAAAGGAAGAAAGAATGTGTATCGATATTGGGCTGAAGCTCAAAGAACATTTTCTCCTTGGCACTCTGCAAACGGAGTCTAAAGGGCCGTCCTCGGCACCGCCAAGCACAGTGTTAACCTTGATCAGACCTTCCCTAGCTGTGGGTTTACTTACTCAAAAGCAGAAGGTCAGGCTAGGTGAGGTCCTCAGCCCATCCTTGGGAAGAGCTGTTTCTTAGGTGCTGAGAGAGACGGCTGTTCTCTCCTAGCAGGTCGCCTTTCCTCGCCTCTGTCTCTTGCTGACCAGCTTGTTTTATTTTCTGATTGGTCGTTGGAAAGGAAAAACCAGCCTTCAGGTGCCTGCCTGATCGATCGCTCAGATGCGGAGCAGTGGGGAAGCCCCACAGCTGAAGGGGGCATCCACAGTCTTGACACTCATGTTGTTCAGCTCAGAGAGTCCAAATATTGATCATGGTCTCCTCCCTCTTGTTCTGTTGCCCAAACAGGCCATCTTGATCTGGTCTTTGGTCACCTTTTCAGCTCCTATGTATGGCAGCGTCAAATACCCAGCCTGGGGATCTGCGGTTGGCTGGTGCATGATCATGTCCTGTCTCGTCTGGATCCCTGTCGTTGCGATTTACAAGATAGTGAAAGCCAAAGGCACCTTGTGGCAGGTGAGTCTCCTCTGTGCCATGGGACCCTTGCTTTTTCCTTTTCTAAAACCCTCCGAGCCATTTCCCACTGCATCTTGTGGCACAGAGTTCCACCGGACATTCCACCCTTCCCTCTTTGGTGCTCCCGGGTTGAGTCAAACCCTCTCCTCTTTTTCCACTCCCCTTCAGCGGATCGTCACCTGTTGCAAGCCTTTACCCACCTGGGGGCCGTCCCTGGAGTCACACCGCGGAGAACGATATAAGAACATGGTGGATCCGGTCAAGGAGCGAGACCTTGAGATCCCAACGGTGGACAGCTACGTGTACAAGATGGAATGAAGGAGACAACCGGAGGCTGACCCTTTCATCCCCAGAGACCCCAAAGCTTGGGTTGATAGACAGAAGCCATGCTATTTATTCTGAGAACTTGTCCATTTTACTACAAAGCAACAGAATGACGGATCCACGGAGCCTGGAGGCAGGTCCCTCAAGCGCCTGTGTCTGCAGATCTCTCCTCCTGGGTGCAGGATGCTGTCAAGGGAAGAACCTTCTGTTTGGTGGGTGATCAAGAACCCTGTTAAGTACCTAAGGTCATGATCCTGAGCACAAATGTCTGGGCGTAAGTGCCACTGAACTCAAGTGGGGCTTACCCCTGAGTAGACTACCTATAGAAAGAGGCGTCTGCAATATATGGGTATGGTGCATAATTTATTTCTATTCCTTGTTTCTAAATTACGTGGCATTGCTTAGTTTTGTTTTGCTGCTTTGAAACGCCTTGCCTCAAAATGGCCAGAAAAATCTTGACAATCCCCTTGTCTCTCTCTGGGGATGGTTTGCACTCCTTCAGGCCTATCTTCACAGTCATGAGGACTAGCAGCTTGGCGGTTTCAAAGCGATCTTACTCTGATATTGAAGCTGTGCCCAGTTGTATGTTTCTTCTCAGAATGTAGGGTGGCTGGCTGGCCAGCCGAGCAGCTGATTTTTACGACACTTTATTCTTCCGCGGCCTTTTATGTTCATGGGTCTCAGCACGAGGTCAGAATACTGTCTCTGTTCTTTTGAGACATTATTCTTGTTCCTGCAGATCCCCCGGCCTTTTTTAAAAACTAGGGATAGGGGTATAGAAGGTAAGGGGAATAGACCAAAAAAAAAAGGGGGGGAGAAGGAGAACATCAAATATACAGTTATCAAATCCTCTTGTTTGCATTACAATCTCAAGACCACTTTTTGCCTTTTCTACAGTTTGATGGCCCTTCCAGATTTTCACTTGCAGTTACCTCTTAGTTTAATTCTATCTTGATCAAGCTCTACCCGCTGACCCAAGCCACTTATAAGTCCCATCATTTAGCTGCCTTTTGTATTGGACAATCTTCCAACACTGTTGAAAGTTTCAATACGCACAGATTTCCCCCTTTGTGTGGGTGGGTCAGTGGGGTGTATTTTTCCCCCTTTTAAGATAATTGCACCAAGGGGTGCGTTCTCAGTCCGCCAGTCCTGAAACCCAGAGACAACACGAGCTGTACAACACCCTCCCTTCTCTGGTCCTTGTGGACGTCCACATTGTAGAATTATCCATCAGAAGGCATCAGCAGGTAGCTGGAGAGGACCGGACCATGTAGCCGCTGCAGGAGGAGGACGTGTCGTGGAAGAGCAGAGGCTCCGTGGCAGAACTGCCGCCTTCTGTGGGGAAGGACCTGTGTTCAAATCCCAACAAATCCAGGGGAAGAATCCTGCTAGAGAACCATAGCATGTTGCCCGTTAGAACTTCCTTCCTTGTTGACCTCAGGGACAGAGTTATTTTATACTCCTGGTGCAACCCATTAGGGTCCTCGTAAGCACGTAGCCAGTTTTCCTGTTTTCTGACGACGGGCGAATACCTTTTAACAATCATCCGGGAGGAGGATCGCACCATCACATGCCATTACATCAATGATGACCCCCCTCCACCTCTCGGTAATCTCACCTCCATTTCCACCTCCTCTGTCGTGAAGAGGCCCAAAGTGTGGGAGATGCCCGCGTTTTTCTCAGAGGACAACCTGGGCTGTGTGACCCATGGAGGAGAAGGGGTTTCCACCCCTGGGAGAGGTGAGGTTTTCCACGTCCACAGCTGTGACTTTAAAACTGCATTTTCTTGCGTGCAGAGACGTTGGTGCAGGAAGAAGCCAGACCTTAAACCCCGGGGGTCCCGACTTGTGGCCATGTGGGGAGGTGAGGCTTCGGGTTTTCCCGTGTCCTGTTTTTTTTATACTGCAAATGTTTTGTTTGTTTAAATTAACAAATTGCTGTGTGCGACCAATAAAACACTGAGTTTTTAACTGTGTCTTTGTTTGGAACTGATAAAACCAAAACATTATTTTCCTCTTGTCTGGTGCTGCTTGCATTGAGATTTCCCCCACCCCTGAAAAAAAAAAAATCTGGAGAAGCGGAGACTTTACTCAGAGCCTTGAGACTTGGAGGAACTCAACCAGCCGTCTCTCCCGGCCCCCAGAAGCATCGTCACCACAGGATTTGTATTCCTGCCTTGAGCAGGGGGTTAGACTTGATGGCCTTATAAGCCCCTTCCAACTTCACTCTTCTATGATTTCCGGCCAGGAGATGGTCACAGAGGCTCCTTTTCCATTTCCACTGAGACCAAGCTGTGCCTCTGGAAAGGCAGGGCACAGTCCAGAAATAAAATTAGCAATCTTCAGAGTGCGGGAAGACTCTTGGTCTGTCCGCTTCGCTTTGCAGAACTGTGCACGCAAGTCTTTCAGCCACGAGAGGGCAATCTCCACTCATGGCAGGAGCTGTGGATGGGTCCACGGAAGCTTACATTAAAATATAACCTATTCGGCAAAACACAAAGGAACAAAACAAGAGAAAAACACGGGGCATCTTAAAGACTATTATATTTTAATGTACTTTATTTGGACTTATACCCCGCCCCTCTAGACAAAGTCTACTCAGGGCGGCTTACAGGAGTAATAAAATACAATAAAATAAAATGCAATACAATAAGATACATAATGATAAAACCTACTAACAGATGCATATATAGATTATCAAGATGAAATAATTGAGAAAGATTCTTTGTAAGCTTTGGTGGACAAGTCCACTTTGTCAGACACAAAGAAACAGAAGGAAATGTTGAGTGAAATGTAGATGAAAGATCCATTTCCCATTCTAAATGTTCATTGGTTACATGCTGTAATTAGGCCGATGTTTGTTTTAGGGTGCTAAAGACGCTTTTGTCTTTTTGGTTCGGTTCGGTTCCTTTGGATTTTGCCTGATCTCCTTGCATAGACTTAGCACAGCATATTATCATTAGCATAGTATTATTGGATTTTTTTTCCTCCAGGGAGGGGGAAGAGATGCTAGTGGGCCAAAAAAAAAAGTGTTCAGCTGCTTTAAGGTCCTGTATACCTTGACATGGTTTGGAGAGTGTGTTTTGCTGCTCTGGGTGGGTTGGCAATGTTTAACGTGCCACACGGGAGGGCCAGAACATGGTCTCCTCCACCCGAAAGGGAACAGCTGAAAGCCGAAGAGACGAATCCCCTCCGACTAAAGGTTTGTCAGTTTGAGTCCCCTGTCTCCAGCAGTGGACAGCTGGACGTAACAGATGCAACTGCTCCCTGCGTGGAGAACACCATGTCGTTCCCACCTCCTATGTAGGTGTTAAAGTGGAGACACCTCTCATGAAAAAAGGTGGCAACCTTAATTCATCCTGTTCAGGCTGAATTAAGTATTTGCTGACATAAATTCGGACGTAACTAAAAAAAAGTAACTTCCCAAGGCCTGGCCGGAATGGATTACATTTGTCACTTATTTATTTTTGTTTTGTTTTTTAAGTTGCAAATTCTCTTAATTCTAAGCCAAAAGAAAATTGCACGTTCAATGGATAATGGATAAAGGTGGTGGTTAGGGTTGAAACTGGGGACGTGCTGCCCTCTACTGGCCCATGGCCACGAAAACATCTGGCATGCGCTCCAACATGCTCACCTGTCAGAGAAATGGCACAAAGCAAGGCCCCACCGCAGTGAGAAGCCAGGCTGTCACTGAGCTGAGTGGCCTTGACAGCAGGGAGAACATTGAACAAGCGACACCACTGTCTGCTCACAGCTGATGCGCCAGTGGCACCTGTTTGTCTCTGTTCCCCGCAGCACATGGCCTTCCCATTTGCATGGGGCCGTTTGCATTTGCTTATAGATTTTCGTTCTCTGTCCTTGCACAAAATCTTCCTTCCTTCCTTCCTTCCTTCCTTCCTTCCTTCCTTCCTTCCTTCCTTCCTTCCTTCCTTCCTTCCTTCCTTCCTTCCTTCCTTCCTTCCTTCCTTCCTTCCTTCCTTCCTTCCTTCCTTCCTTCCTTCCTTCCTTCCTTCTCCTCATCCCTCCTCCTCCTTCTCTCCCTCCCTTCTCCTTATCCCTCCCCTTCCTTCCTTCCTTCCTTCCTTCCTTCCTTCCTTCCTTCCTTCCTTCCTTCCTTCCTTCCTTCCTTCCTTCCTTCCTTCCTTCCTTCCTTCCTTCCTTCCTTCCTCAAATCATCGCATAGATCCTCATTTTTAATTATCTGTCTTGTTTTCCTTGCTGGGCATCACTTTGGCAGAGCACACAGGCCGAGATATGTGTGTGTTTTAATGTGTCTCCTCTGTGCCACCAAGTCAGAGCCAACTAATAGAAACCCGATTAGGGCTTACAAGGTAAGTGAAAACTATCTAAGAAGTGGTTTTCACAGTGCCACATGCCACACACACACACCCCAGAACTTCCATGTCTATGAATTTGAATCCAGGCCTCCTGAGCCTTAGTCCATCACTCTATCCACTAAACCATGCTAGGTAAGCCTATGTGTTTTAATGAATAAATAGAATCCTGAATCGTGCCACTGCTACCTAACTCCAGCTGAGCAGTTTCTCAAGAAACTTGGCCTCGACACTAGATGAATCCACAGTTTGGAAATGGGACTTGCAATTTATGGTATGACTGGGGGAGACATGGCCCTCCAACTGTTTTAGAACTCCGGTTCCCATCCGCTCTAGACAGAGGCATGATGAGAGTCGTAGTTCCACTACAACCCTAGAGAGTCAGGATCTGTTCTTGATCATCCCAGACTGCATGGCACGTAACAATGAGTTCAAGTTGCAGGAAGCTAGATTTCAGCTAAATTATCAGGAAAAACATCTCAACTGTTAGAGCAGTACAACGATGGGACCCATGACTTTGGGAGGTGGCGAGCATTCCAATGCAGTTCAAGAGAAAATTGGACAAGCACCGATCAGATCTGCTTGGATCGGGATTCCTGCCTTGAGCAGGGGGTTGGGTTGGATGGCCTTAAGAGGGCCCTTCTCGCTCTGTCATTCTAGGGTTCTAGGAAAGTTCCCCAGCGCTGGTTTTACCAACCTGAGGCTTCAGATCTTCAGTTCTGGCCTCCCATGTAGAAATTTGCATTGTTAGGGGGAATAAAATGTGAAAACCATCCTACGTCATGATGCATTTAGCTTTTGCCTTTGGTGGTTGACCACATGCTCCACTCACCAAAGTTTATGGCATCAACGCCAATGGGTTTTTGAGATGGAGCAGATGCGTCTGAAACTTGGACCCCTTTGAGCCAATTTTGCTTGAGCTAATTGATTAAAATGCAGACTAATGGATGTCTACAAAGCGAACCTTTCCCTTCCAAATGTTCAATTAATTTGATTCCAAACGAGCAGCTCACGTTAATTAAGAGTGGGAGCCTGGCTTCTGTGAAACTGGAAAGGCATGGAAAAAAATTTTAGGGCGCTGTAAGGGGGCACCGAGTTCAAAACAGGGCATGCACTCTGGGGGCGAGACTCATTATTCAAAATCCAGTCTGTGGGAAAGGGGTTCTTTCCAAGCCCTCTCCCTGGATCAATTAAGGGATTCTTGAGGATTATATAAATGTCTGCAGATCAGAAGTGCCAAATGCATTTTACGAAGTCAGTCTTCCCACTTAACCTACTTACATCAGGAGGGGGAAAATATGATGAATCATTCATATAAACTCACCAGCATGGTGACAGCTGTACAAGTGTCACTCGCACCGACAAGTGAGTCGGTGGGAGAAGCCACTGCGAAGGCTCACAGGTTTGGAGCAGAGGGCGATATGTTTTGGAGTTTCTCCCCAAAGCTCAGAAAAAATTACTTTCTGGATTATAACTACCAGAATTCCCCCAGACAATCCAAGAAAGCCCCTTTCCCAACACTCCAATTACTTTTCTCTGCCTCAAATGGCTGTACCTTGAACATATGAGCTGCACATTAGGCGGCACCTCAGTGGCTGCTTTTGGGCTGTGGAACTCCCTTCCACATGAAGTGGAGACCGACAGCCAAGTTCTAGGTAACCAGTCATCAGACGAGGGAATTCCTCAAGTGCTGAGAACACCAGCGTGTCACAGCAGGAGCTTTTTCATGCCTTCTGTAACTTGCACATGGACTTCCTTTCCTGATTGGCCACCAGGAGGTAAGCACATGCTTCATGCCTACAATTGGTCTGTCACGAAGGTCTGCCTTAATCATGTCTCTGGAACACTAATAGATTCCCAGCTTATCATGACCGCTCTGTAACGTCTTGCGCACAAACTAGTAATTTTATTTTTGTTTCGTGGTTTTTCTATCTTCTGCTGCTTTCAAGGATCCGTGAGTGACATAGGCCTGATTTGCTTCACAACTGTATCCTCTTTACACACATACACACCTCTGGGAGACACAATCAGAAGATGGCTTAGGAAAATCCCTCTTTTTGGACTAGAGGGAGTCAAAAATGACAGATGCCCCAGCTCTGCGTTAGACAGAAAGAGAGAGCCCCCCTCCCAAAGCAGAGGTGGCTGACCTTGGGCACTCCTGGTCTTTTGGATTACAACTCCCATCATCCTGTATCATTAGCAATACAGGCTTGGGATTCTGAGAGTCATAGTCTGGGATATCTGCAGCGCCCAAGGCCTGACAGCCCTGCACCGGGGCAAAGAGACTAATGTGTTTCAGGACAGATCTGTGGCACGAACCTCATGGAAGGCCAGCATATTCCATCTACAACGTCAACCACCAGTGGAGAGCAGACACTGGGCTTTGCATACTTACGGAGTATTTTTCCCCTGGATGCCCCCCACACACCCATCCACTTATCCGAGCAGGGAATAAAAGACTTCCATTAATTTTAATGCATTTGGAGTGCAAAAAAAAAATTACTTTCTAGTAGCAAAACTAATGAAATACCAAATTTTGGTTCTCTAAAGTGCTGTTTATTTCAGCAGTAGAACTTGGGGATAGTCTTTGCAAGTGGCCGCAGGTTGCTTCCCCCCCCCCCTTTAAATAATCTATTTCCCGAAGTGCATACACAAGAGCTGAAGCATTGTTATCATTTCCAGGCTTGGCCATTTATTCTCACAGTTTTCTGCCCACAAACGATGAATCATTTAGAGACCATTTTCGTGGCAAGGTTTGTCTGGAGAACGATGGGCTTTTATTGATTTCAGCCAAGGGAATTACTAGAGACATTTGCCATTTCCATTTGGATTGGGAGGGGAGCTCTCATCATCCTTCCACCAAAGTTTGTGAGAGCAGAAAAGTCAGTTCACCTTGAAATGCACTTGGTACCTTCTTCTCCCTCCCAAAGGAAACCAGGAGGGGTGGGGGAAAAAAACCACCGTCTTATGCAGGATTGATATATATATATATCAATATCTTAGACTTTTTCAACGAGTTACCCTAAAGCAATTGTGGACTACATGTCCTATTATCCCCAGCCCTTGGCCATGATTGCTGGGCTTATTGGGCGATGCTCCAGAACATCCAGAGAGGAAAACTTGATGTCATCCATGCCACCTTCTTCCTCCTGTTTCAAAACGGCCATCTTTGCTCAGCCAAGAGAGAACTTAATCCCAGCTCCCTCTCTCTCCCTCGCTCTTTCCTTCAATCCTCAGCCCACCCACACAACGATTATCCCCCCCTTGTCTCCGAAAATACATTTAAACGGCAAGCTGGCTTCCTCCCGAGGAGTTTCACCCAGGCCATGTGATCGAGGAAGTGAAGAGGGGTGGGCGTTGATCATCATTATTACCGTCCAAAAATAAAACCAAACCAATCTGGGAACATGACTTCGGCTCCTCCTGCTTTGGAGAAAGAACTTTGAGCGCAAAATAACTGCAGCATCCAAAAACACCGATGGCAAGAGCATCTGGGCGACAATTTTTAATTATTCTTTCCCTTTCTTCCTGATAGCTTTACATGCCCGTGTCCTTCAGAGGGAGATGAGCTTCTCCCCTCTTTTCAGATTCTCCCTAAGAGTCTTCCTCAAAATGTTTTGATGTCCGGTATCTGCTAAATATCCACAGCCGTGCTTCCCAACGGCAGAAGGGTAGGATCCAGTCCCCAGAGACAGTTCAGGCTTGATTTGATCTAGGACCCACTGGTTTGTCTTTCTGGCAGTCCAGGGTACCTGTAAAGTTCTCCTCCAGCACCACATTTCAAACGAATCCATTTTGACCTTCTTGGCTTTCTTTACTGTCCAGCTTTCACACCCACACACGGTGATCAGGAGTACAAGAGTGACCTGATGGGAACTTGTTACACATAATGAACTATTTGTCACTAACTCCTCTTTATGAGAGCTAAAATGTCCCTAGGACACCTTGCTATTGTACCGTAGTGAAGCGTAATGTCCCTCTTTCCATGCTCTAATTGTAGCAGGCTCTTAATAATAATAATTGTGTGCCATCAAATGGGTTCTGAGTTATGGTGAGCCTTTCCAGGGTTCCCTAGGTATAGAATATTCAGAACTCAGAGGCACTGGATAGATTGACAGCCACCCCAGCCCAGATAGGTTCCACCCAGCTCAACCCACTAAAGGCTGCATGCGAGGTTGCAAAAAACACCAATAGTTTCAAGACCCGTTATAATCTCCCTTGTCAATCTCTATGGAGTGGAGAGGCCAGTCATGCTGCTTGTATCCCCTTGGGTTTCTATGGAAGACTCTCATCTCACTTGCTAATGTGTTATTTTTACACCTCTCTGTGTTGTCTTTGCAGCTTGCCGAGCTGGTTAAGTATCTGTTATTAAACATGCGAGCAAGGAGGCCCCTAGGACTGGCAGATAAGGGCCGAAATCTGTAGCTCTCATCTGAATTTTCATTGTGCCCGCTCAAGATATTTCTAGGGAAAGGAAGTATTCCAAATATCATTTTCCGATCCCTGCAAAATTTTGAAAGGTGGTGTGTTTTTTTGGAGGGAGTGTATCAAGCACCTTTATCTTCCCACTCTCCACTTCTGAGTTTATGGACCTTTTTTTTCTATCTGTTATTGGAAAACTGGAATATAATTTAGCAAACAGCAAAACAGAAATCTGTAAGTATTGCCGAACTTGCCCATCACCCCTGGTGATTGTAACGAAATATCCCTTGCAGGATCGCCATGCCATGGCTTTATTAACGAGCTTTTATTAGCTGAAGTCCTGTTGCTTAGCACAGTCAGTTGCAACTAGAGCAGGCCCATCTGAATCCATGAAACATGAAGAAGAGTTGGTGCACCAAATCCCCAGAGATTCAATGGGCCTACTCTGGTGCAACTTACTACACTAAGCAACAGGATTTCAGCTGTTGTATCTTATTGTTTATTGCTGTAAGTAAACCACTTACTAACAAGTGGGATTTATGCGTGAGGTGAGCAGGTCGCCCTACCTCCACCACCATCAGAGGTACTTCCTAAAATGCAGTACTTCCCGCATCCATTGGGCCAGGCGTCATCACAGAGCCATCCAGCGTGAATAAAGAAAAGTCTATTCCATGTCTCTCTACTATCTGTGGTCTCCTCTCTTAGACTTTACCTTGCTACATAGAATTGTGGATAAATGTGAACAAGATGGGCACATATGGTGGGTGCCAGCATGCCAGAAAAGGAGGAGGAGGAGGAGGGAATGATGAGGCAGAAGACCATTGCGATGATGGAGGACATAGAGGAGGAATGGAAGAAGACCAAGGAGGAGGAGGAGTGGACAGTAGTGGTAATGGAGGATGAGGAGATATAGAGGATGAGATGGAGAAGGGGGATGAAGGGAATGAAGGGAACAAAAACATGGAGGAAGAGGAGAAGACTGTGGTGACGGAGGAGGAGAAGGAAGGGATAGAGGACAAGGAGGAAGGCTCCTCCTCATCTGAACTTCCATGTATTGAGCCTCCACGTGCTTTAACGTACCATACTTCTGTTTTGTGATTGGTCATTGTGAAGCAGACAAAGGCTTCCATGGAAAGTCTGACCACTCAGGCATGGAGCTCTGGAGGAATTATGTTTCTGGAGGGAAAATACTTCACTTGGTTTTTAAGCAGCCCAAACACACAAAAGAAGGAGAAAGAGGAGGAGCTGCTGAAGGGACAGCCGCTGTTCGGAGGTGGAACACCTGGCTCCCGACAGGAGTCTGCAGTGCTGTGAAAACACGAGGGTGTTCTGAGGGGCAGAAAGGGGAGGGAGAAGGGCGCCATTTTGTTTTCATTGTCTCTCCGATTCCCAAAGTGGTGTGTCTAAGTGGCTGTTATGCTGAGCGGTGATAATCGGTGTTAAGTCATTATCCGAGCTGTTTAATTTGATGTTGCTCTATAAATGAAACGGCGTTTATTTGCATGCACATTTTGGCAAGAAGGGGGAGGGGGGGAGACAGAATTCCTAGCAACTACAACAACAACAACATAATGATGTTATGATGACATTAACAGGGGGTTGAAATTGCAGCTGCCATTCAAAGCTTAACTGCTGGCTCAAAAAAAATGAAATAAAGAAAGAAAGCATCTCACAGCCCAGTCAAGAACAGAGAACACAATGCGTGTAATAAGCCCAGTCATGTTCCCTGATAAGAATGGGGGGGGGGTGTCCCAGGAAGCCATGGCAGGAGAGAGGTGTCAATGGAAAAAGGAACGGGAGACCTCTTGCGTTACAGCCCCTTAACAGTCTCATCTCATGGTCTGTCCGGATGAGGAGCCTCTACACAAGCTGTGGTCTTCTGGGAGTTGTCCTCCAAACAAGGAAGTGCCCAAAGTATGGTAGGCCAACGTAGGCTGGTATCGTTTGACTAGGGGCATAAAGTGTGGCAAAGAAAGCTTGCCGAGCTACCGGTTCTCAGTGAGGCAGCCAAACTTAATACATCCAGGCAGCTTGTCAAGAATTCTTCAAATGCTGCGTATTCTTCATCTCCAGTATTAAGACTCAGACCATAGATGCTTTATTTTTCCGCATCAAGATTTCTGCAATTTGTACTCAATGTCTGTGCTCCAAACGGCTTTTTTCCCTCCTGTGGGGAGCACAGTGTGTTTTGTGTGTTGTATGTACGTGTCTATGTAAACACACACAGAAAGAGCAAACTCAGAACAAGCTGATCAATTCCTTTTTTTAACCCCAAACAATACGCCTGATGCTTTTATCTCATTTTATGTGAGAGGGGAAAAAAACCCTTTGCATTGCCAAAGAATGGGGTAAACCTTGACTGCTTCGACTCAGAAGACTTTTAAACACGCACACGCACACGCACGTCTGTATGCCTTTAAAAGTAACTCTCTAAAAATGCTCATTGCAAGCCAACAAGATTTTCAAGTTGTGCACACTCATGACACTACGCTTGAAATGTCATTTTGCAGCACCCTTGTTACCGAAGAGGCAGCTGTGTTTGTCCGTGCTAGCATTTAAGACAATGGGGGAAAGGGTGAAGCCGCTTTCTCTGCCCGCCGGATGCCCAAAGAAATCTGGATGATGGGGCCGTCCACTTAAAGGAATGAGGATTTAGTTGTCTCAGAAGCACTTCCTCTGCTCTGGAGGAGGCAGCCGTAACCACTGAGATGGCTATAACGCCAAGCGCGTGTCAGCCTTTACTGTGGAGGGAAATGCAATCAGAGTAAGGGAGGATTTATTGCTTGCCCTACCATGGTTAATCTGCCCTATCCAGAGGGCTCGGAACAGGAAATGGAGCTTAAAGCCAATAAAATAAAGCAACCCAATAAAATGTGAAATATTAAATATTGCGTCAAACTAAAAGCAAGCATCGGGGTCAATCGTATGCCTCATTTTTAACAAGCAGACCCAAAAAGAGGTGGGGGGGAGGAAATCTCTGGTAATGCTTGACGTTGCGGCCTGAAAAGCGAAGACATTCATATTGGAAATGAACTGTCCCTTGAAGAGACAGGGTTATGTATTCCTCTCGTACCTTAACTTCCACCTCAAGTAAACACTCGGCTCTTTTCTCGCTGTGGCGCCTCATTAGTAGCATGGAAGAGCTGAAATGAAACACAGGCTTTCATGTCAATGCCAGTACTCATTATCCTACTACAGTACGGTCCAAGAGGACCTGTGCTTGGAACTATCCTCTGGATTAGGGCCACATATTTTTGCTATCGCTGGCCGGCTGCCTGCCCGCCTACCAACCCAATGAGTCGCTTGGCCTCCCTTCCTTGACTGCAACTTCGAGGTATTGGCAAGTCATTTGTCTCTTCATGTGGTCCTACTGGGGGGGTGGTGGACGACCCATGGAGCAGCCAGCCCTCTCAATACCTTCGCCAAACTCTTAACATTTGAAATAATAAAGACACCTGATCCTGCACGTTTGGCTCAGGTCAAGCTCTCTGAATTTCCAGTCCATGGGAAGAGAGGGAGGAAGCGCTTCAGAAATTGCCCTCACTTCCAACTCCGCTGGACGCCTTTTGTTTTGTTTTTAATGGGACCAACATGCCAGCTGGAGTAATTAAAGCTGCCAGGGGAATGAGGGAAGGTTACGCAAGGAAATGATACACTGCACCCTCCCTTCTGCTGCCCACAGCAGCAAGCTAATGCGTGGCACTGAAGCCAACTTCGGCACAAAATGTAATTTAGCCTCTTTAATTGCTGTGCATCTGGGTTAACATCACTGGCTCATTAGATTGCCATCAGCATTCCTGGTAAAGTGGTGTCCTTGTCTGAAAATCTGTGTGTGTGTGTGTGTGTGTGTGTTTGCAAATAACAGCTATACAATAAATCAGGATGCTTGGTCACCAACCTTTCGATGCAGAAGGATTTGCGCCCTGATGCGTTTGTGCCTTTGCGTTTTGCACAAAAATGCTAAAATTATGGGTGCAAAATTGTGCAACGGTGCAAAGGACCCTAAACGCAGATGGCGGCTGCTTTGTTCAACCACTTGAAGCACCGGATGTGTTATTCTTATCCGAATGGATTATTCTTAACTGCTGTGCCTTCTGTCAGTGCTGGCCATGTTTGTGCATGAGCATACACGTTGCTTCTCTACAGGAAATGAGAGCAGATGTTGTTTGCCTGAGTCCCAGAGGCCCTGAGGGACAATGAGGGACCCTTTGTCTCTTAAGGGCAAGCGAGGGATCTCATAAGACATCAAAATGCCACCTCATGGGGTGTCATTGTGTCCAGCTGACATGAAAGAGGAATTCAGCAAATATGAGCGCAGGACACATAACAATGGGCTCAAGCTACAGGAAGCCGGATTTTGGCTGAATATCACGAAAAACTTCCTAACTGTTAGAGCAGTACAACGATGGAACAAATGACCTTGAGAGGTAGTGGGCACTCTTAACACTGGAGGCCTTCAAGAGAAAACTGGACCACCCCCTGTCCGATCTGCTTGGATTTGGATTCCGGCCTTGACAGGGGGTCGGACTCGGTGGCCTTCGTGGCCCCTCCCAGCTCAACTGTTCTATGCTTCTATGATCAAAAGTTGTGATAAATGTACGCACGTGATCCACGAACACATCCACTTTCGCTACAACCAGAGAGTTTGGTTGTCATTGTTGAACCGTATTTTTTGCACTATAAGACACACTTTTTTCCCACAAAACAGGGGGCTGGAAAGTCTGTGCATCTTATGGAGAGAAGAAAACAGATTATTTTTTCCTGTTTTCTTCTCCTAAAAATTTGGTGCGTCTTATGGAGTGGTGCGTCTTATGCAGCGAAAAATACGGTAGGTTGGAAGGATGTTTCCAGAGCATCACAGAGCCACTGTAGAAAAATGATTTGTCATTTCCTCCCCAAAGGTGGACAGTGAGGCCTTCTGTTTCTTACAGCACATGAGTTTCTTCACCTCCGTCTCTTGCACTAAGCTGTGTGCGGTTTTTTTGACTGAACATCAGAAGGAACACCGGTCTCCTGTGCATGTCTGACAGCTGAATCCCATGCCTCTAAGGAAGCCCCACTGTAGGAGAGGATACTTTAGCGCTAGGAAGTCTCTCTTCCTCTTAATACCTCAATTGACCTTTGAATGAACACTTCACGCAGGCATTTAAAAATGCAGCACTTGTATCTTGAACATTCGAAACCTTGGCTGGGCTTGGAATCTATCAAAAAGCACCGATAAGGGATCTGGAAGCATAATTATTGCAAAATTACATTTACGGATTGCTTTCAGCTGACAGCCGGCCCCAACCTCTTGCAAGCTCATCTTCCTTTTGAACCCCATATGTCCAGGGAGGAAAAAAAAATCTGAAATAGAGGCGCCAATCTGAAAGAGAAAACCGGTGCTGGCTGTTGAGACAGGTTCTTTTCACCTTTGAGGCACAAAAGGTTCCTTGTTATAGGTTTTGACAAAGCCACAGAAGCCCTTCAAAACCTATTTATGCAGGGGCAACCGAGGGATGAAAGGACCCTTCCGTGTTCCCCTAGCAGGAAATGGCACCTGTCTGAAAAGCCGCATTAAACTCTCTTTAAACGCTCTTATCTGTCTGCAGCCAGGACAGATCCCGGCAATACAAGTTTGGGAAATTCACCACAATTAAACTCACAGCTGTTTTTGGGGGCTCTCAGAGTGCGACTCCGTGAGCTGTTCCAAATTCAAAGGGCTCAAGAATGTGATTTCGGTGTTTGTGTGCGTATGCGTGTGTGCTTAATCGAAGTCATTCAGCTCCGTCCCTTGGCTTTGTGTTCGTTCTCATGTATAAGCCTGTTGGTGGCCGTGCTTGTAACCCAAACATAGGGAAATCATTTCTCAAATCCTCTGTGGCTTGTGTCAGAAGGTTTCTCAGGAGGAACTTCAGTTTTACAAAAGCTTTTGGGTGTTTCACTGTCACGGTGGACACAGCTATGGCTAAAACGGTAGGGCCAAAATAGCAGCATATTTTAGCCCGAAGCTCCTTCTGCCAGTAACGAAGGGCCATGCCTTCACAAATTACTCATTCCAGCTGAGCCATGGAGTTGGTAAAACTTTAATGGTGTTATCCGTACAAACAGAACTTCTGGCCTGGTTCACTCTAAATGGGAATTAGCTTGCATTAAAGCTAAGCTCCGGCGTGATGATTTTGGCTGCACAGAGACCGTGTCGTCCACTGGGAAGCGGGTTCCTCCTTGTCTCCTCCTCCCAATGCTTTCTCAGGCAAGACCTGGGTGGTGGAGAATATCACGGAAAACAGGGATTCTCTCCCTCTGACAAGTGGGTTGAAGGTGTATCTATTGGACCTCCTCCCTCTAAGCAGTGATAACCCAACCTATGCGCTTTCAGATGGCTTCTCCTGGAAAAAAAGCAATTTTTGGTACTACAGACCCTAGCATCCCCTAACAAGGATGATGGGAGCTCGGATCCAAAAAGGCATTTCTCCACACAGTGGCTTGTTCGTTTGGTGCGGTGGTGGAGTGCAGGAGAACCTGTGTGATGTAGCAGTTAGTGTGGAACTAGACCTCAGGGGTTCTGAATTCAAATCCTGGCTGAGTCGTGAAACCTACTGGACAGTCTGGGGTCAGTTCTTGTTGTGAAGATGAATGGGGAAGAAAAGGAGCAACACAGGGTTCAAAGGGAGCGAAGAGATAAATAAGCAAGTTACACCCGACAGTAAATCCTGTTACGTTTTAATGGGACTTATTGGTACGCAATTGAATAGTGTTACATAAAATATAAAATCGGTGCCTGGAAAGATCTCACCTCAAGAATGGTGTCAGAAACAACCATTTTTCACTACTCTTCTAAAAATTGTCCATTTATGAAAGAGAGCCCAATGTCTCGGGATATATTTGAAAGTGTGTTTTTATTTCACTTGAAAACCTGCACGGCGCATTTTGGCCCAAACAGTTTCTTCTGGGGATTTGCAAAGAGGAACAAAGAGAAACAACACATTGAGTGTGATGTTGTGACGGTATTGTGTTGCTGTTCTGTGCTCTCAAGTCCGAACTGACCTACAGTCGTCCTAACAGGACTTTCAAGGTAATTGAGATATTTAAGGACCGGTTTTAGCATTCCCACGCTCCCAGTGAGCTTCCATGGCTGAGCGGGGATTTGAACCCAAGCCTCCTGATTTCTGGTCCATCACTGTATCCACTATACCACACTAGGTATCAGAAGCTATGGCAGGCACATTCAAATACTTCTTCTTCTTCTAAAAATGGACAAGGGTCAAAATGCTCTCCTTTGGGAGTTTATTCCACCATCTGGGGCCACCATAAAAAAGGCCCCGTCCCTCACACGCTCAGCCACCTCAGAAGAATGGAAGAAGGGCTTGGAGAAGTAAAGAAAGCTCGTGGGTCTTGCTCCAAGGGCCCAGCGGGATGGTCAGCAGGAGAGCCAAATCTGTTCTTACATCCACCCACCCTCTCTTGGCTCATCTGTTAGCTCGGGATGCTGAAATTGTACCTAGCTTGTTTGAAAACGATTTATCCTTGGTTAACTTCAATGCCAAGCAGGGGCTTGGTCTTCCCATCACTTCTTCCTTATCTTCCTGAATGTCTCTGGTCCGTGTCCCCCCCCCAAAAAAGGACTCGCCACTGTTTATCACATTTTGCCCTCTTGGGTTGCCTAGCAACCGCATCAGCCACTCAAGGATGCTGCTGTCGGTGGGGCCATGGAAAGAAAACGGGGACGAGAATGAAGGGAAGAGAAAGACACCCAAGGAAGAGAGCAAAAAGAGGGAGCTTTGCCCCATCTTGACTAGCAACAGGCCCTTTGCCGCTTTGGAGGTGAAAACGCTGGAGGGTCCAGAAGAGACCCTCCCCAGAGACTTAAATACGTTAACCATGACAACCCTGGAAAAAACAGATCTGTTTATATTGACATCAGGTGGCGTCTCCTTTCAGGGGCCAGGTTGGAGCGATTCCCCAACAAATGGAAGGGTCATATTTAAGGGAGATAATGCCTAATGAAGTGACCCTTCCCAGTACAATCAGCTGCACGTTTTGGACACCGTCTGACGGCACCCTGTGACTCAGAACAGATCTGGACAAGGGCTTCTGAAGAGACACCGTCAGAGTTACAGAGAAGAGAGAAAAATGTGTTCGTCTTTAGTCTCCCCGGATCTGGACTACAACTCTCATCATTCCCCTTTTGTTGCATGGGCTGGCACACGATTAAGACTTGTAGTCCAAAGCAACTGAATGGGAAATCAGGTTTGGCGTCGCTCGCCTGGAACTCTGCCCTTGCCCGGCCTATCCATCTTGGCTCTCCCGTCTCATCTCAGGCAAAACAGAACCCATTTCTGCCTGAACAAGAGGCACCTTCGCTTCGCGGAGGGATGGGCTGCCTGGAATCCTGCAGAGAATGAGGAGCCTGAACCGAATCCGCGCCAGCTGCTCTCTGCCACCGCTGGTCTCGCCTTTATGAAAAGCCAACGCAACTTCAGTGGCTCCAGCTGCTTCCCTCCTCTTGGATGACTCTCTCCTTGGCTGGAAGCAGGATCGATCAACGGGAGAAGAAAGCAATGGAGGGTGAATAAATCCACGCCCGGGTGTCTCAGTAGTATGTAACTGACCAGCGTGGACGGCGTTGCATCGCGAAATGAACTTACCGCTCTTGGTACCACTGGAGGTTCTTGATGCCTTACTGGAAACAGACCGAGGAAGCAAGACGGACACACCGAGAGATTAAAAGGGAGTCCATTACTTTTGGAAATCCTCAGCCCCCGCCACACTGCACAATTCAGCCCTGGAAAAACTTGCCCTTCTTACTTCATTAGCCTGCTTGCCTCTGCATGCCCCTTTCATCTCCTTGAGCAAACATGGGCCCAAGTAAATCTTGGCTTGATCTTTGCTTGGGACATGTTGTGCGGTGTGACTTGTGTGTGTTTGTGTACAAGGGTGGGCAACTGGAGAGGTTGTTCAGAGGGAAGCACAGGTGAGCAGATTGAAGGAGAAAGCATGGGCCAAGAAGGACAGTCCAGCCTTCCACCAATGCAGCAATTCACAACGAAAGCAACCCTGTTGGGGGGAGGGACCCTCTCAAGGCTGTGCAAAAACCTCCGACAAAGTAAAGTTTTGCCACCTTCAGAGGCCATGTGTTCCCCCAGCCAGCAGTCCTCACCACCAAGATCTTCAACTTCATGCTTAGCCCCCTGCCCTCCAACCTCAGTGGGAAAGCAGCTTGGTCCACCTTCTGTGCAAGAGCCCATGAGATACCTTCACAGGGTCACCACTGAATCTTCTCTTGCCTTGAGCGGGTCGTATCCGGCTCCTCCCGCCCTTTGGCACCCTACCTCCCTGGAGTGGGGGGGACACCTGACACAAGGAGGGGTTTGCACATCAGAATCCGTTTTCGCTTAGGCAGAGTGGCTTTCTCTATACCCAGTTGTCCCTTTGTGTTTGTTTTGAACACCCTGGCCTCTCCTTTCTTTCATTTCAGATCTTCCCGGGCACACACGCACACAGCCAGGCACTCATCCTGCCCACTCATTCAGATGCCCTCCAGCCCTTCAGACTTGTCAGCCCAAAAACGCACGATTACTAAAGAGAAGAGACTTGAAAGTCTCCGTCACTCTTTTGCTGTAAGGAGGGAGGAGAAGGTGAAGGGAGCGAGTTACGAACACAAGCTCACGAAAAAGGGCTTTACTGGTAAAAGGAGAGGCAGCAGAGATCCATCCGGCCCAGCAAACCTGGGATCTAACTTGGGATGTTTTGCTTGTTTCACACCTGTCTCTTTTCTCCAAGCCGTGGAAAGTCTAGGAGAGAGCAACCTGCCTTTGGAGGAAACACTGGCGGAGAAGTTGCACACACCTCGGTTGGTTTAGGCGTGTCCGGTTAAGGAGATTTGGGGAAAGAGTGTAAAAGGTGGTGTCGATGCACCTTTGGTGCAATCTTCCAAAATCCAAACTCGCTTCTTGTGCCTTCCATAGCTGATCTACAGCCTTCTGAGTCCTCCTAGCTGGAATGGCCGCCAACCATGACAGTTGGGAGAACCTGAGAACTATGCCAGTCCCTCCAAAAAAAAAAAAAAAAAAAAGTCATTTTCCCCAACTCAGGTTGATAATTATTATCCATCATGGTTCTGTAGAACCTCCATGTTCAGATGAAGCCTGCGGTCTAACTTCAGCACCAGCTAAGGGGGAAGAATATGGCTTTTGCTCTCCTGCCCTCCTTACAGGCCTTTCCAGAGGTCATACATGGTCCACTCTGTGAAACCAGCCACCCAGCTGGGTTGTCTCTTCTAGTGAAGGTCTTGTGATCTGTATTCTCGAATTCTTTGGTGATCTCTTTAATGAGGAACCCAATGTTCTCAGATGGGGATTTTTAGATCAGAATCGAGAGGGACAAGAAGACAAAAACAGACCAGCCCAAAAGGTTGGCATCTCAAACCCTGTCGTCCAGCAGGCTCAGATCCCTCCTCCCACCCCACCACTTCATTAGCAAAACATCCAAAAAAACTTGTAGCAAAACTCAGAAACCCACACAACGCCGCAGCTCTGACATTTTCCTTGGGTCCCTTGATGGCATTCAAAGAGTCTGAAGGAAAGAGCGCACCCCTCGGGCTACCGACGGGTGAAGCACGGAAGAGGAGGAGGAAAGGAAGACAAGGAGGAGGAAAGGAAGACAACGGGGTAGAGCGTTGGCTGCCAGCCTTTGTTCATTGCCTCTGCCTTTGTCGCGGTAAGTCAACCCGACTTGTTTGTGGGCGAGGGAGCTGTCAGGTGGAGAGGCCGTCTGCGGCATTCCTGATGTCACAAAGGGTTCTCTTGATCACCATCATACTGCGCTGAAGTGGTTTGAGGAGTTGCAGTTTGCTACTTGGCCTCAAAGCAGCCCTCCCTCCCTCCTTCTCTCTCTCTCTCTCTCTCTCTCTCTCACTTACCAGAGACAGATTCATCCAGTCTTATCCATCACTTGTTCTACTCTCTCTTCACTTTGTTGGCAAGAACAAGGACTCCGTCCTCTCTCACCTCCACGCCAAGGTAGCAGCTTGTAGGGGTTTGGCCATCCTGGGAAATCTCTGGTTCACCCAATACAAACAGCAGCTCTTCCGTCTTATCCTCGCGTGGCTAACCGGAAATGTTCAGATGCCCGAGAAGATCCAAACGGGTTGGTCACTTTTCCTCTATCTCTGCCAGTCCCTCCTCTTCAAACCTCTAGCTCAGCCTCCCTTTTACCTAAGGATCTTTGGGGAATTAATTGGTCAGCCTCCTAGCTGCCATCGTCCCCTGTTCGTTCCCTTTCCTCTAACTCTCTGGAAACCCTTAATGAACTCCTGTTGTGTTCTGGCTCAAGTTGCCTTAAACAAGGCCTTCAATATTTCCCAGCCGATTTTCTTAAGCCCTTCTGCCTTGACGTGATTAATGTTCTATTAAAGTTGCATTTTGGTGATAAACCTGCTTCCTTCCCCCCCCCCCCACACACACACACGCTTTCAAATTTAACACTGAGCATATATTTTGATCAGACTAACCTTGATCTTCTCAGCATTAATATGAATGAGGAAGATTAGCATAAGAAGAAGGAAAAAAACGCCATTTCTACAAACTCAGAAAGTTTTGTGCTGCCACTGTCGCGTTAAGAGTTTACTTCGGTTTGCTCAGCCTTGAAACGCTCTTTAAGCTGCAATCAAAGGGAGCGAAAAGTTGAAATTCAGAAGCAGCTGTTATCTGGGAACCTCAAAATTGCAAGTTATCTTTTTTTTGGAGGGGAAAGGGCCGTCCAAAATTGGGCAGAGTGACCAATCCATTAATTCAAGAAATGAGTGCAGATGGATTCTGTCTTCCCAGCTAAATTTTGTAACAGGATTTCTTGGAAAGCAAATGGGCTTTGGGTTTGAAAGAAAGCTGCCTCAGAGTTTCATCGGTTCCATATTTTACATGCATCAACTATTATTTCTTATTCCTTCAGAGAGTTGAGATGGTGTTCTGGGTCAGAGCTTCAAAAAGTTCCTCTTTCTTTGGGTGACGCATCTGGCTAGAGGATTCTGGGAAATGTAGTCCAAGAAGAGAGGAACATCTGCACATTCTCCTGGGGCCTTAGATGTGGGTCTCAGCTGCATTGAGTCCAAGGCAGCCGATACAGGCAACGGTCCCACAGGGAGGAGAAGGTGCCCAATCCAACCCCACTGGGAAGCTACGGCCATCAAGACCTGAGCAGGAAGTATGTGGATATTACAGAGGTGAACTCCCTCTTGTCTCGTCTTCATGAAGAACATTCATTCTCCTCACCCCACAAGAGGGCCCATGTGTTTTCTGGTGCTCTCCACAAAAAGTGAGAATAAGAGCATTATTTTGTGTACATTGTGCAAGTTTTCAACAGAGAGGAACCTGGACCTCAGGGACCATGTATGGTGTCCCCTGCTGTAGACTGGGGCCATGTCGAAAGCTCTGTTTGGATGTTATCTACTCCAGCATCATCATCATCATGGCTAGAAAGGAGCAACTGGCTCTTCCCTCTGGTGTTGCTTTCTCCATATGAGCTGTGATGAGTCTAAAGAGGAGAGGTTCCTGCTCATGTATAGACTCTGTATGTGAGTTCAAAATCCTGGAAAATCTGAGTCCTTGCTTCCATGCAGAACCTATACATGGGTGTGGGGAAGCAACACTGGAAGAGACAGGTCTAGTCCCTCCTTATTGATCATGTTGATGACAATGAGTTAGATAAAGCCCCAACAGGACTGCCATCACTGCCAAGCAAGAATGAAATATTACAGAAGCGACCACTGCATTTGCTAACCCGTTCTCCTCTGAGATCAGACCTACAAAGCCATTGAGCTCTTGAGTGCCCTCAACTGTTTAGGTCAGGACGTGGTTTGATATCACGGTTGAAAGATGATGCAGAAAGCAGATCCTTGATGACTGAGTTCCCCCCACTGAGAATACCCAGCAGGTGTTCTCAGTCCCACTTCTGTGGCGTCCTGTGGATCAATCATGATTGATTGAAAAATAAAAACAGCTATTGCTGCCTTGATTTCCACATGCATTTTCTTAATTGCAATCCTAAGAATTTCTCTAGTACACACCGTGGTGGAGTTTAGAAACATTGCTTTTGGAGAACTAAAACTGGGGATTCTGGCCACTATCATTCAGAAGAGTAACTTTTGCAAAGCTGAGTTCATTTTCAAGGATTTACTTCAGCTCATTCAACCAAACAGAGCGTACACATGCAGAAAACAACATTCACAGAAAGTGAGAGGGAGAGAACGTTATCTTAGAACCAATCTACTCTGCCCCGAAGCCATTTTTTAAATACCACCACAAACTTTTGGCATCACAGCATGGATGCGAGCCTTGCCTCAGATCAATAAGCTACAATTTCACTTACCCCTGAATCATCTTGGCTTTGCCAGAGATTTTTACAGGAACAAATAGACTTTCATGTCAACTGGCCCTGGATGATGAAGCAACTCAAAAACCCACCTCGACCATTTCAAAACAACGTGATCAAAGCAAGAGTCGGGAGAGTAAAGAATTGTCCGTGGAGTTCCCAAAGCTTGATCGAATTCATCATGGGTCTGGCAAGCTGCAGGGGAATTTCTGGTGATTGCAAACTCAGGAGGGCCAAAAAAAAAAAAATGCTTCCTTCCAGGGGGAGTCAATTCATGGAGGGAAATCCACCCGTCGTCTTGGAGCATAAGACTTTGTGTCTCATGTTCTAAGTAAGTGATGTTAGCACTGGAAGAAGCAGCGACGGCCAAACTGAACTTTCTAACTCAGTGACACGAGCTACCTACTGGATACACGATGTGGTATAGTGGACAGAGTGATGGACTGAGACCCAGGAGACCTGGGTTTGAATCCTTGCTCAGCCATGGAAACTCACTGGGAACGTGGAACTGGAAACTCCTAAAATATCTCACTTACTTTGGAAGCCTTATTTGGGTCACTATGATTCGGTTATGACTTGACACCACATCAAAAGAAGAGCTACTTATCAGTTGGCCCATCTTGGTGTAGATCAGGTGCAGACCAGGGACGGGGAAGATGCTGAGAAATGAACTGGAATACCCCAAGGTTGCATATTTAGGACCCATTCAGGACAAACAAGGAAGAATACAGCACTGGAGTCAGGATGTGGCACATGAGGAGAATGGAAAAATTAGGACGATTGTAATTACTACTGCTGCTATTGAAGCAATACAGTCAACATGTCATTAGAACTGGTGTTCCCTCGAAGGTAAAAGACAACTGCTACAGAAGTTGGAAATAACTAATTGCAAGTAATGTGATTACTTGTGACTAGTTACTCTTGGATAACTACCAATGTAATTAGTTATGAGGTTGCTTTTTAGGTGCAATGAAGAGGTTACTTTTCAAAGTAATAATGTTGTCATGATTTTGGCTACCCTCGAGAGAAAAGCAAATATATGCAAAAATGGGGGGGGGAATATAAATAAATGGGACTTGGCAGGCCTTCTTGATGAAGGAGGATGTGCATTTCCTTGGCTAAGACAGTTCACTGCAAAGCCTAAAAGACAGCCCTGTGCGGTGATAATTATTCTCTTGGAAGCATGATTTCTCCACACAGGCACACACACTGCTGTGATAGATCGACAGGTCCCGTTCTCTAAATTTTCAAAAGCTGCCCATAAATCCCTCTGTGAGCTATTTGCTTTGGAAGAAGGAATTAAACTATGTATTTTCTCTCTTGAAAAATATTCCACTCTCATAAATATGCAGGAGGAAGGCAGTGCGGAGATATATATTTATTAAAATATGCAAAGTCCTCCCTAATCATCATTTTGAACACACGATTAGCGGGAGCGATTTAGCCCTTATTAAGCTTAAAACAGACACCAAAGGCCTCTCCGTATAGATGGCGGGAATGTGGCCGCACCCAGCATGGAGCCAAGCCATGGCCAGGCATCACCCGTCAAAAATCTTTCACTTAATGGCATTGAAAGGGAGCAGCGAACGCATACTTTCTGACCGTTTGCCCGCACAAAACAGAAACACTGCTGAATCCAAGTTGGCTGTTCAAACGGCAGCCTTCCCTCTACCCCACGCTCGTGACAGGCATATCTCCCAAAGGTGGAGACTACCTTTCTGCCGAAGCGCTGTTTTGGGAGTTCGATTCCCCAGTGCACCTCCTTGACAGGGGCTGGATTTGATGATCCATAGTTTCCCCTTCCAACTCTGCTGTTGAAAGGCTGTTGTTGTTGTTGTTGTTGTTGTTGTTCTTCTTCTTCTTCTTCTTCTTCTTCTTCTTCTTCTTCTTCTTCTTATTATTATTATTATTATTATTATTATTATTATTATTATTATTATTATTATTCCATTTCAAGGTTCTATCCAGCACTGGTGGGGCCAAAAGGCAAATTCAGGGTGGACTCAAAATATCCTTCTGCCAGAACCTAAGCCTTAGAAGAGGTGTTTCAACATATGAGAACAAGGAATGCCAAATGACCAAATGACCGGGTCATGCACGGGCAAGGGGCTGTGGCCATCCCAGAGAGACCAGACCAGAACTCTAGAAAGTCCCAATTCAGCAGCAGAGTCTGGAGCTGCCTGAGTGGGTGGCCAAGTGCTTGGAAAAATTACTTTTGGTGACTGCCTTTCTTTATTCATACGACTGCACAATTTGAAATGATAGATGCATGTGAAATATAGGTAAACATTTAAAAACAAATTAAAATGTTAAAATAACTACAGTATTTTTGACCAGAAGCGAGCTACTTCAATGGCATTATCTCAGCTGTCTGCTCGATATTCTTTTATACATGTGGTGGGGCATAAAATTACATGCACATAGATGTTGATTGGAGTGCATTTCTCCACATTCACAAAAAAATTGGTCCTGTATCCAAGCAAACCCCCCCCCCCTTTGACTTGATTATTCTTTGATCTTCTTACTTTGTTTTGAAGTCATCTCAGAGGCTTCCAGATGGTCCAGCCAGAATCTTGTGCTAGTGGGAGACACTCACGCGCATTCATCCACTGTTTTTTGCTTTCCATAGGTTTAGCCGAGCCTCTTCTGGTTTAATATTTAGGGTCTGGCGACTGCAACACCCAGAATCCCTTAGCGGTCACAGACACTGGCAGTGCTCACTGATGGATTTTGAGAACCTGTGGACTTTGAGAGAACATGAACATGTCCTGGTTCGGGTTGGGGCACGTGTCTCCAAGAACATAGCCCAGGGCATCCAGAGCGAGCATTTCCGACCGTCTTTGAACATCACCTCCAAGGTCTATGCTGCTCCTCTTCTCGACACAAGCTCCATCAAGACTCCTGTTGATACGATAGTAAATTAATGGCCCTCAGGTTCAATTACCATGCCTGCTGTAATGTCATAATTCATTAAGGATGAGAGCTGTAAATTCATAATAGGATGCAATGGGCATAAATCTCCCTTGGCATTTGGCAGCAGGGAGTCAGCCCCTGTCAAAGCCAGACTCTCACTTTAAAGCGACCAACCTCCCTCCGAGTCAGGATCAGATCTCAACTGTCGTCCGTAAACACAACGAGAACATCTCGGAGAGGCTGATGGCAGGCCATGGCACAAATTCCCTAGAGATGTGGGGGTTCTCAACTCAGCTTGGCCATGAAATCTTTGGTGGGACCATGCGGTTACCTCACAAGATACAGGAGATAACATTTGGAGCAGAGAGACCTCAGGAGCCTTTCCAGAGCTTGTTGGGGAAAAAAAGGCAGTTTAGAAAACTAACAAATCTAGAAGCACTAAAGGAATGCACCCCAGTTTTCATGGAAATGCGTGTTCAAATCTCGCTGCCGTACGGTTGAGGCCCACCAGATGCAAAAAGGGAAAATCATAGAGTGGACAGAGGAAGAGAGAAGAAAGAGGAAGAAGAACGGAAAAGATTCAGTTTTGTTAAAAAGACGGGGGAATTTTTGATTCAGGCTATCTTACTGAGAAACTTCTTGGAGCAAAAGAGTGTGTCCCCATTATAGTGCTGAAAATCTGCAGATGGTAATTCAGGTTCTATACTTTGTTTGCCATCTGGTCACCTGTGGTGCAACCTCCACGTTTTTAATTAGATTTCTTTCCTCAGGTTATGCTAATCAGGTCATAAATGTCCAGCGTGCCTCCTTATTCAGGAGAAAAGAAATGAACGGTGGATGACAGTGGCCCCTGATCCCACCCAACCACGTTCCACCAGAGAGTCATGCAACTTAGTGGAGCCTTCTTTCCCTGGGGATTTCCCCACCTCCCCTCCACCTTCACCCCAAATTTTGGCGAGCAAAATAAGGAATAAACCTTGCAAGGGGTATTTCTGGTAGAGCGGCTTAAGCTTGAATAGGTTATGAAAGGCTTTGGGAAAGAATTTCACTTAGCAGAGAGGAACCTGTTAGAACTTTGGGTTGTTGACTCAGACAATTTACAATTTCTCCCTGCTTTGGGGGAAAAATACGAAAGCCCTAGAGAATCCTCAGCATAGGGCCTTATTGCTGTTTGGAGAGTCAATACATTTTTTTTCTTTCCTGAGAAATTCTAACAGGGTGAACACTGCACCACCACTGCTCCTTGTTCTAGGACAATGCATTGATCCTAATAAATTAGGTATTATATTGCTATTATTGTGCTTTTGGGCAAGAAGTGTCTAGATGTGCGTGCCTGTGGATGCGTGCACACATGCGCATGCACACACACACACACATACACACCATCCCTATCCATGGCCACGCCAGCTTTGCAGTCAAGAACAAAACATTTTCCCTCCAGTGACGCAGTTCCTTCAAAGCTGTGCATCAGAATTGCAAATGGAGCCCATGTTTATCTCTCTCAACGATCAATCACCAAGCAAAATTGAGCCGATTTGCCACACGGGGAGGGAAAGTATGCCTGTGCCAGGCTAAATGGGCCAAGAGGTCTTTTATCTCTTCCATTTTTAACAGCATACTTGTGTTATCATTTGCATCACAGGAACGTGAACTCCCAGCGGACCTTCATTTTTGGATTTTCCTTTTTGGGGAGAAACTGCTACGTACAGGAACTGTCTTTAGCAGAGAAAAGGCACAACCACACGAGCACAAAAGACTGTGTGCCAATGGTCCTTTGGATTCTCGGTCCAGTGGCTACCGTAACAGGACTGGCCGGGCCCAGCAGCAAGACGGACTCCCTATATCCTTAAGGGTGTCCCAGCCATCAAATAAATAAACCACATGGTATTCTTTATGGGTGTGCAAATCCAAGGCTGTTTTGCCGAAACTGACAGCCATTTTCAGCAGGCAGCTCATGCCCGGCTGTCCTGCCTACCGGGCCAGCGGTCAGGTGCATCCGAGTGAAGTGACCCAGCCTCGAAATAACTTGTTCATCATTCATTTAATTCACGGGCAAGCTGAGCCACATGGAAAGAGAAGCAATCTTGCTATTAGTGGAAACGTAGCAGAACCCTTTGCCTGGGCACTGTTTTCTTTAGGTCTCTCCTTGAGCGACACCGCTGGAAAGATCCGCTTTATTGGCCCCGTCTACTTCGTTGCCAAATCATAAATAAATGTATTGTGGATGAGATCTTCTTGGCTGGAAGCGGGAAGTCTTTGTGATGCCTTCAGGATGAAAAGAACAGGTGGCTGACAAAGTGTCTGGGAAAGTAATCTTTAAAAATGACTCTGGTGCTTTTTCTGTGACAGACTGACACAGCTACTCTCCTCAGAACAGAGGCTCAATTAGTTTAATTTTGTGTTGTTGTTTTTTTAAAAAAAGAAAGTTGGGGTGGTCAGGATTAAGGTAGGTCTCAACGTCTCTGGATTTCACAGAAGGGTTGGATTTGATGGCCTTCGAGGCCCTTCCAATTCAGTTATTCTATGTTTTTCTCTCTCGGGAAGCGTCCTATTTCTGGTCTCTTCCCTTTGTGAACATGTTAGTCTTGCTTCTAAAGGAAGAAATCCCAAACTCCCAGCCAATATACCATGAGCTCAGCCTAGCTCAGCTTGAAACTCAGAAGAACCTTACATACAAGCCATCGTTTTCCTATATCCAGCCATCACTGTATCCAGTTCTCTGGACATCATCCTTTCCTTGCTTAGGCCCTGTCTGGAACTGGGAGTCACCCCTGCGGCTGCATTCAAGGAAAACAATGTCATTCTTAACGCCTGACAGAGACAGAGCCTCCTCCGTTTACAAATCATCCCGCCTTGTCCACTTTGTAACCAGGGCAAACACAATCAAAGTTTTATGGGAGGCAAACCCTGGATTTGTGCAAAGTGACAGGCGAGAAGAGAGAGAGAGAAAGTTCTGCTCTCCAAATGAAGCTACTTAGGTCTTTACAGCAGCCCAAAGCCAACCTGTCAGGACCATCACATTACCTGCGCTTGAGTTTTGAACTCACCTGAGGCCAAGAAAGAGGAAGGATTACTACGAACATGCCTCCAGGTACGTCTGAGATTTCCATCCACTTGACTCACCTGGGAGTTGGAGATCAATCACGCCAGCTTTGTATGATGAGACCATTGGAAGTTGGATGCCTTGGTCAATTCCAAGCCATTCCCCCCCCACCCTCAAAAACAACAACAGCAATAAAGGAATTGAAAAACAACATTAATGGACAAGGCCACTGGAAGCACAACTAGTTATTTTGCAAACAAAGGAAGAAGTAATGTCAGTGGTCACTTTGCCTGGACTCTGATATGGCTTGGGTTCAAACTACCTCAAGGGCCGCATCTCCCTTTGTGAGCCTGCTTGGGTGTTGAGATCATCAGGAGAGACTTTTCTCTTAGTCCCACCACCTTCACAGGTGCACTTGGTGGGGACACGGGAGAGGGCCTTCTCTGTGGCGGCTCCTTCAGACTCTGGAACTCCCTGCCACAGGAAACCCATCCTTGCTGTCCTTCCGCAAGCAGGCAAAGACCTTCCTTTTCAGGCAGTCTTCCCCCTAGCGGCTGGCTGCCCGAGTGTTAAAAATGAACAAGAATCAACTGAAAGAGGATAGAAGTCAAGCGTTTAACACAAGACTACCATTCACAATGGATTGGGTAGGGCGATAAGGACGGAGGTTTGCTGTGGGCAAGAAGGCTTTCCTTGCCATTCTGGGTCTGCAGTTGGCGCCAGAGACCAGAACCATCTTCTCTCTCTCTCTCTCTCTCTGTAACCTCAAATCCATCCCATACTCTGACCGGGGCCTGTCATGTGACCCATTGGAGGGGGGCGCGCATTTCATAAGGCTTCGCGTTGCAGCTTTTCCTTTTTTTAATGAGATTAATGTGACTTGATACGATTCGATGGAGCAAACCTGAAATAACCCCGCATAACAGCAACGCCAGCCAAGCAGCCAAGAGAGGGAAGGGGGGGGGGGCTGTTGAACCAGACAGGGACACAAACTGACCTGGATTTCCCTCTTGGGGCCAGGGGGGCAGGGGAAATAAATCCTTTTTTTTCCCCCACCCCACTTCGTTCCTTTGTCACTCCTTTTTTCACACACCAGGCGGTGGTGGAGAATGGCAAACCCCAACCCTGCCAGCCTCTGCTAGTTTGGTGGTGGATCATGGGACCTGCAGGATTTATTTCCCCTGCCCCAACAAGATAACCTCTAGGGTTCCTTCCAGCTCTGCATTTCTAAGATGATGATGATTAAGATGTGGAAGGCTACAAGTTCTGCACCTCTGTTATACATCCTGAGAACTGCAGCATGTTTTTTTCCTGCTTTGGTCTACCTTTTCTGTGCAAGAAATATTGTCACAAAATGCTGTGTGTGTGTGTGTGTGTTTTAGGGCCTGCGCAAATTCCTCCCTCTGCCATGAGAGTTATGAACAGAGCCTCCATAGTCAAGGGCAGTCTACCTTTATTCACCAGGTGTCATGGGCAAACAAAAATGCCCAACTCCCTTCATTTTATTTGCTGCTGCCAAAACCACAGTGCAGGAGTATTCTGGGGGGAGCTAACAAAAATTAAAAAGTTTCTGCAATGCCATTTGTTTTTACTTTTGTGGTCTTAGAGCTATCCTTGTTAGTCAATCATCTCTTGCAAACAGGCATTCCCAAAACAGATAACAATGCTGCTAGTTTCCCTCTTCAGCTCATGTCTCATAGGGGATTGTCCTTCTTTCCCAGAAACAATTATTAAAACAAATTCTGTTTCATGTCAAGTCTGTTTGTTTCATGGTCATTGTGTCTGTATGTCGGAGCCTCTACACTTGGACCTGAGTTCTATCCCTATAAGATCAGGAAGCCGGCTCCAGGTTGACTCAGCCTTCCATCCTTCCGAGGTCATTAAAATGAGTACTCATCTCACAGTGGGGCAAATAGTTCCTTGCACAATTATGTTGCAAGCCATCCAGAGAGTGCTCTAGCATTACAGAGTGATGCATATGTTGAAACAACAAGAAGAACATGTCTTAAGTAAGATTGGGACAGGAAGCAACCCAAATTTGGAATATGGGCACCCAGCTGGATTCTTGAAGCCTGGCAGCAATAAGAAATACCAGGTTATATAAACAACCTTCTTTGGTCTGCCAAGATCTACTTCGAAACCTCTGCCTGGCTACCTGATATTCATCCCAGAGCTATCATCCTCTGTGTACTTTGCAACTCTCCCACAAATTGTTAAGATTCAACAGGCCAACCAACAACATGTTTGGGAACTCAGCATTCAGCAGGAGGAGAAATTTAGCTTGTAACGAAATCAAGGTTGGAGAGTGAGAGACGCTGCTATTTTCTCCCCAGTGCAAAAATCTCTCAAAGCCAAGAGTTCATCTTATCCGATCTCTCCACAGAGCTAATTAATCCAGTTGTGGTGGTAAAGGTACAGGAAAGAATTTTGTTAGACGGAAATCAAGCTAGAGAGAAGCGAGGATGCATCGTGACGCCGGCAACCCTTCCCACCTGCCTTTTTTAAATATCTGCAAACGGAGACCATGCAAGGCTTAAATGAGGCCCTAAATCCTGAGGAACAGCATCAGATATTGAGGGGAGGTGTCAACGTTCGAAGGATTTTCCCCAGAAGATGTCTCGCTTTTCAATAAGTCTGCGAAAATATGAAGCCAATGAAAGAAGCATGGAGTAGGAGAATCTATAGTATTGATCATGGACCTCTCTGCACAGAAGGAAGCTTGAGTGATACTTCCACAAATTACAGGCACCAAAGAACAGGGGCACATCCAAAAGTTGGGTTCTGTGGCATGAATTGTCACCTGCCCGTGTTCCTTTGGGGTTCATTCTTGAGAAAGGCTTATCATAAAGGTAAGAAACACGAGTTTTTAAAAAAGAGCTTTCAGAAAAACAAATCAATGAATGGGCCATACCAGTGTTGCATCCTTCTGCTCGGCCTTCCTCCTCTCTTCCATTTCCGGATAACTCATGGCTCACTTCGCTCCAAGGTAGAATCTGGAGGTGTGGCGCCCTTCCAGTGAGGACTGAGACTGGGAGAGGGAAGGGGCTCCATGTTTACAGCCCCCCCCCCCACGATTCCTATATCTCACTAGAGAAAGAACTTTATTAGTGTTATCATCGGTTGTAATGAGTTCATTTCCATTCCCATCATTGAACTAATTTCAGAGTCTAATAAGTTGTATTTGGAGGGAATTGATATGCCTTATTTGTTTCCCTGACTCCTTTTTCCCCTGAAAGAGAGAAAGGTTTGGTTGCTAGTTAAGGGAAAGGAGCATCTGTTCTAAGCCAGGTGGGTCACCCGCGTTCAGAGTGGGTCATCGTATAAGGTTCCTTTTGCTGGAGTTTTTGCAACCTGGCATGCTGCCTTTAGTTGGGTCGGCTGGAAGGGAACTCCCTGGGGTGACAGACAGTCTGTCCAGCACTAGCCAATCATTCCTTCCCTGCCTCTGAATCAGAGACAGCCATGCCTCTCTCTGCTAAGAGCTTTCCCCCTCTCCTTTGTCTGCCTCTAAAACTTGTGGGATGATTGAAGAAGGCACAATGTTCCAAACTGACCCTACATAGTATGGAAGTGAGAGCTGGACCATAAAGAAAGCTGACCGCCGAAGAATTGATGCTTTTGAACTCTGGTGCTGGAGGAGACCCTTGAGAGTCCCCTGGACTGCAAGGAGAAAAAAAAACCTCTCCATTCTAAAGGAACTCAACCCTGAGTGCTCACTGGAAGGACAGATCATGAAGCTGAGGCTCCAAAATTTTGGCCATCTCATGAGAAGAGAAGACTCCCTGGAAAAGACCCTGATATTGGGAAAGTGTGAAGGCAAGAGGAGAAGGGGACGACAGAGGACGAGATGGTTGGACAGTGGGAGGCAGTGGAAGACGGGGGGGGGCTGGCGTGCTCTGGTCCATGGGGTCACGAAAAGTCGGACAAGACTTAACGACTAAGCAACAACAAAGGGCTGGAAAAGGCCTTTGATATCAATTTGCAGAGCTGAAGTGTGGTTCCGTTTCCCTACCTCTCCTTCCTCCAGTATGAGTGAAAATATCTGCCTGTGCATAGAAGCCAGTGAAGAGGACTGGGTTCAAATCTCCGCTCTGCCATGGAAACTCCTCCCAAGCAAACTGCTCGAAGCTCTCCTTTGAAAATGGCACATGGCTCAGAAAGCCCTTTCGAATTGCCATAAAGCCAGAAAGGACTTCACAACGCAGAGCAAAAAGATCTACCTCCTGGCCACTATGCTGCTCCATCCATCTGATGATGTAGGCTATGAGGCACACTAGCTCATGTGAAAAAAACCATACTGGTGATTTTTATTCTAATTTTTTTAAGGAGCCATGAGACCCTGGTTTTGGTGGGAGGAAAACCACATACGAACCTAAGATGTTTTGCCCTTTACTGTTTGGCCAGGTTTTGTCAACTTTGAGTGGCAAGACCTTCAGGAATCCAGGCTGGATTGTTACCTAGCCCTAAAGGAAGGTCCGACCCCTGCTTAGATGAGATTTGGTGCATGTAGGGTGATACGGCAACATCTTATTGTACAAATGCAGCTCCTCCCCCCCCCAAAAAAAACCCGACAGAAACTACACAAAACAAAACAAAAAATACACCCCACAATGGTCTGCCAGGATTTCTCATGCGCAGTTGTCTAAACAACTTCACAAGTTCTCCTTTCCGGAGCAGCGATACCTTCCTGCCGCGCATCCGCCTCAAAAGAATACGATGCATCCTGAATAATACAATACAAGGATTTCAAGACGGAGATGGCGGCTGACATCACATTTCACAACAATACGCCAGCCTTTCTTGTTAAATGCCTACGGTGTGTGCCAGGAAGAGCCGCGATGGAAGGCTTCATTTTGCATGCAGGAGGGGATGAAACCCCAATCTAGCAACCTAAAATTGGAGATCAAAGGGAAGATCGGAAAGGGAGTCAAGCATGTGATTCCTTCATTCTTCATTCTCAATGAACATGATTGGGGTTTCTGTTCAAGACTTTCCTGCGACTGAGGCAGGCCGCACAAAGGAGGAGTCATTAATTGTTTCAAGTGGACACACACACACACATGCCTGTCACCCCCCCCCAAAAAAAATACACACATGCAATTTTGCTATTTTTGGGGGGAAGGGAGGGGAAAAAAATCTAAACCTAGAGGGAGCTGGCCATTTTACTTATGACAAAAGCTTTTGTTTTTGCTTTTTAAATTAGCACTCCATCTGTGATGTCAAGCTGCGGCTGATAATGAGAGGAGTTATAAATAACTGCCGTAATTTGCAGGTTCTTATCTGGATGTGTTACTGGCTAATAGCCTCCTCTTTGGTTTAAGACAAAACTCACCTTCTTATTGAAACACAGCAACTGCAACTAAATATGTCAGCGGACAGCCTGTGATGTATTTGGTGAGTGGTGGCTTTGAAAGGGAAGACAGAACCCACCCACCACCCCTTCCTCTACTATCATCTCCTCTTCCATTTCAAAGTCCTACTGATGCAGTGCCTCCATCCTCCAGCCAGCCATGATTTAATGGCTGCAGGACCATTTCAGATGGTTGCTTGTTCTGTTAGCAGGGGAGGTTGGCTTTAAGCCACAGGGTCACAGATGGGGCATCTCACTCAGGCCAAATCCACCGCTTAGGAAGAGTCAAAGGCCAGGCCCGCAGGCCAGAACAACATGGGAACGTCTAAACGAGCCGCTCTCCCTGACCCCTTTTGCAATAAATAAATAAATAAAAATAAAGCTTGTTGCAATCCTCCGCAATAAAACTGACATGTCTGTGAGGGTCACTCAAAAACTGTAGCTGCTACACAAGAGGTAACAATCATGGCTGAGTCCCTGGATGCCTTTTTAAAGTTAAGCTTGTTTAAAATGTTTACTTGCTTTTAACTATTCAACTGTTTTTAATTAGCGTATAGTTTAATTGGTTGTTTTTTTTTAAAAAAAATGTGCAACTGATTATGTTTTCAGTTCTATTCTTTTTAATATCGTAAGCCACCTTGGGTCCCTCTGATCGGGAGAAAGGAAGGCTATAAATAAAGCAAACAGATAATAAATAAATAAACACATGAGTCAAAACACAACACGAGGGCACAATCGGAAGAGCTCTCGTCTGCCGCTCCAGGTAGCCGGTGATGCTCTGTGGATATCCCTCGCGTGGTCGGGGGTCATTCTAGGACACACCTGAGAATACGGGATGGCCTTGAGAGCGATAACGCCTTTCCACCTCCTTCCCATTGCCTGAAAAAAGAATGAATCCTTGTGTATCATAATGTGTGCACTGTTGATGTTGTAATTCCAGTCACACAGGACAGCTGCCTTGAAACGTAGGTGGTTGTCTCCAGGAATGGTGACAGTCCATTCTTATTTCTTTCATAATAAGGATAATAATAATCTTAGAACTGCAGATCTGGAAGGGACCCTCGGGATCACGCAGTCCAGCCCCTCTCAAGGAGGCCCGGGGGGGGGAATCGAACCCCCAACCTTTGGCTATCTCCCCTCAGCTATCTATCCAGCAGTGACTGTCTTCTTTTGCTTTCTTTCTTTTAAGGAAGCAAATTGGTGGCAACTCATTTTATTCTGGTTACACTAAATGGCACCCCCGTCTTATCCTCAAAAGAAACCAGGGACAGTCTTAAGGCTGAGGAAAGGATGTGCCCAGGGGGATTCGGTGGGTCTCATGGTTGAGACCATTCAGCACTTTCAGGACCAGGAATGGTTTGCATAGGAGGTCTCCGGCAGCTCTTACTGCTGCCATCAAGCCACCTCCAAATCTTGGCAGCCCCCCCCCCCCCCGTGGGTGCTTTGAGACACACGAGATGCTCAAGGAGTGGGTGTGCCGTTGCCATCACCCGAGGGAAGCTCTGTGGCCGAGCAGGATTCAAACCCAGGCCCCCCAATTCCTACCCTGTCACTCTATCCACCCACCCCACGACGTAGGTTTTCAGGAAGGCTCTCCCGTTCCTCCTGTTTAATGATTTCTAGCATGGTTTGCTTTTTCATCCCCTCCCTTCCAAAATAAACACGCCTTTCCCCAAATCCTGGTTTGCTTCTGCCTCTCCCAGTTCGTTCCGCTGCTGTGCTTCAGACTCCAAACCGTTCTTGCTCGGCTGAATGCGCTTTCCGCCGCCCCTTCCTCTTCCCAAATCCCAAACCAGGTTGGCAAGCCGTTCCCTGTGGCCCGGCTCAGTCTGTGTGCACCTCCGACCAACACCACCTCCACCTCCCTGGCCAGGCTGCCAGGCTGACAAGCACTTCCCTGGGACCGGCAGCATCTGCGGGGATTTTGAGAAGAGATGCAAGGCGTTCCATCTTTAACCAGCCTGGACCTGCTCTTTGAACACATGCAAGTGCGCACATCTCCAGTCTTCCCTGCCACCACAGCGACGGTGGAGGCAGCGGAACCCATTTTTCCTTGCTTCCCTCCCGATTTGCAAATGGCAGGAACAAAGACACCCCTCAAGGGGTAAGGAAACAGGGACCGGCTGCTTCCTGGAGATGGAGGAGGAGGAAGACAGGATGAGATTGAAAACAAGCTTTGAAATTTGCTCTGTATCTCCAGTTTCTCTTCCTCTTTCACGCTCAAACGCACAGATGAGATTCTTTTCTCAGGCCTCTAGGAGGACAGGTGGTGGGTTGCACAAGCCGTACAAACCCATAACCTATAAAGCCCTACGTGGCTTTGGGTCCAAGCTCTCTCAAGGACTGTGTCTCCCATGATGAGCCTGCTTGGGTGCTAAGATCATCCAGGGCAGGCCTCCCTCTTGGTACCAAGGTCAGGCTGGTTCGCTCTCTCCTATCCATCATCCAGTTGCTAGAAAACAGATTGAACTGGATCATGCTGCAGATCAGGCTCCAGAAAGTCAGCTCAAAGCACTACTGATCACGCCCTTGTCTGCAGCTAGAAATTTCAGTCTGCCCCCTGTGGCTTGAACAGGGACAGGGGTATTTTTTAAATCTCTCTAACCATCTTAATTAACCCATCCAATAAAATAACCCAGACAAGGACAGTTTGGTCTGTGTTGCCGTGTGCCACTGTACGTCATACTACTGCTGTTTTTTCTTGCATACTTTTGAAATGAAAAAATTATCACTGCTCTCTGCTGGTGTAAATGTTCAGGTATTGCAGAATATATTTTAAATGATTTGGTTATTGCTGTTGTATAATTTTATATGATTAAGTTGCATTTTATGATTTCTCATTTTTGTCTATTGTCCTTTGTTGTTGTGAACTGCCCAGAGTGGCCTTTGGCCAGATGGATGGTATATAAATTGAATGAATGAACGAACAAACGGACGGACGAATGAACGAACAAACGTATGAACGAATCAATGAACAACAACAACAATCAATAAATACTGGCTTCCGAAGCAGTTGTTTTCTTTAAATATACACAATCTTTGTACCAACTTTCTGTAGGCTATATATACCCTGTGTCTTATAAATTTGGCCCACTTCATGGGGCAGTTGAGTCGGCCTGGAACCACAGCTTGGCTTGGTTCCCTTTCTCTCCTGCTTCCCAGGCATCCGGTGTTTGGAAGCCCAGGCTGGCTTCGAACACCACCACAATCACACTGATCTGCGCCATTAAAAAGAAAAGAAAAGAAAACAGCCATAATTCACCACACTAATGAAAATGATAATGACACCCAGGCAGCCTTCCCTCCCTCGCAGGCCTAATCATCTTACCTCACAGTGGCATAAAGCTCTTTAAAGAATAATGGGCCTCACGGAATCAACAACGCAGTACACAGTTTTTGGAGGGTAATTAAATCTTGCGGCAAAGAGGGTGTTGCTTGGTAACCTTCCTGTGGAGTCAAGATTAGGTTTGGCCTCTCAGGGAAGTCCCGAAGAAGCAGTTGTCCAAAGGGGAAGCATTGCTATTGAGGTGAATGCCATGTTTGGGTTTACCTGGGTTTTTTGGGGGAGGGGGGATGTCAGGTGGAAGAAGAGAAAGTTTGGCTGGAGGGGGAGAAAATATATGAAGCATCTTTAAGACAAGATCAGGAAACCCTCCAGATTTTCGTGGGGCCAGGATAGCCATCAGCCATAAACAGCAGAGCTAATGGTTGAAAATTTTGGGAGATCTGCCATGGCAACATCTGAGGGGCTATACTTTGCCCATCACTGTTTTTGAAGCATGGGACCCCCCCACAGCATCCTAGAGTCATAGCCTGGGGGAATTGGAAGGGGCCTCTAAGGCCATCAAGTCCAACCCCCTGCTCAAAGCAGGAATCCCAGTCAAAGCAGATCAGACAGGGTGTTGTCCAATTTTCTCTTGGATGCCTCCAGCGTTGGAGCGCTTGCCACCTCCCCCTGAGGTCATGGGTTCATCATCCCACCCCACACTCCCTGGCTGGCAATCCTCAATGATACATTTGGAAGGATCGTCTCCCTCCCAACAGGTGGTCCCCTCGTCCCACAGACACAAATGAGACATCTGTCCGTTGGGAATTCTGGAAGGTGTAATTGGGGGGGAGTTATTTTCTAAGGTCAGTTTGGACACTGGATCTATGATAGGAGTCATCAGCATTGACTGTATTTTTTTTCTCACTGAGCGATTTGTACAAATGAGGTGATCTTTGAAAGCTTTCCATTTCTTTCTTTTTGTGCTTATTGAATAGCCCTCTGGGTGGCCTTAAATTTACTTGAAGAGCTAAACAATGTCCGTGCAGGGGAAAAATTTGTGTCCCTTCCACTACTGAAAGGAATTATTAATGCAAATAGTTACATTTCCATGGTGAATGCCGGCAGGGGAAAGCAAACAATGTCACGGCAAGGAGGAAGGTGGAATGAATGAGCCAACAGTAGCATTAAAATAAGTTATTTGGGTTTCAGGTGACATCTAGGAAGGAGGGGGGAGCGACTCTAATTTCTTTTATCTCCTGGTGACTTTCCACCACTTGGGAGCACTGAGGGTCACTTCAGACATGAGGGGAAATCCGTATTCCCCATTCTTACAAAGTTTTCCTTCCAGGCACACAAATCATTCAGATCTGCATGCCTGAGAAATCAGACAAGCGAAAGAAGCCTCTTGGTCAATCCAGATGATCAATTATGGAATGGAAACAAACTAATTTTTAAAAAATCGAGACATTCTCATGTTAGAATAAACCGACTATCTCTTATCTCTTAAGGCAGCTGTGTTGCAGGTAAGGCACCACCTGCATCTTGCCTTTGACAGACAGATGGACAAGAGATGGGGGACACAAACAAGGACCACCTTCTGTTTAAAAACTGTGCACAGAAAGTTACTTTACTACACGTTTATTGATTTTACTGGAGTGTGTTTTGGTATAGAGTGCAATGTAAAATTTTATTACTGTTATTCAATAATGCAGGACAGAGTCTGACTGGAATTACAGCTCAGTGGTTAGATCTCTGGCTGAGGAGCCAAAGGTTGGGAGTTTGAATTCTCACTGTGCCTCTTTGACAAGGCCTGGATTTGATGCTTCAGGGGGTCCTATCCAGCTCTGCAGTTCTAAGATTATGAGGATGAAGAGATACAAGTCTTTTAACGAAAAACCTAAGTATCCGTTAAATATCAATGTAGTATATTTCTTCTTCCTGATATTGTTGTTGTTGGGTTTTTGTTTTGTTTTTTTGCATCTCTGATGGTGTTATTTCAGAGATCTGCAAGTGACATCATCATAATGATTATCATTGACTACGGCTATCTGGGACATTTTGAGCATCATCCCAAAAAATTATCTTTTCCAACTGCCGCTTGTGCAGAAAAGGACTTTCCCACTGGTTGGCTCCTTTCTTCTTGCCCTTCTTGCATTTTTTGGAAACGATGATGTTGCACCTGCCAAAATTAGCTGAACTTAACTACAAAAGGTACAAGAAATTCCTGCTCCATTGCACTTCTGGCTTTGGTATGTGCAGGAAAATGTGTGGCGGGCACTTATTGGCTAGTGCCTGTAACGTCAGCCTTCTGTTCCCAAAACCTAGACCACGTTTGTTGTTAAAATGTCCATGGCAATAGGGTAGCTGGAAAATGACAATAAAAACTCACATATTTGGTTTTTCTGCTATTTATAAATGCAGGTCACTCATTTGAAGAGGAACAAAAGTGCAACTTGATCTTGTTTGGGCACATGTGTGGAGGTCAGATCTCAAACTGAGTGCAAAAAGTCTACTGTCCCCACTGTTAAGAATATCATTTTTATCTTTACCCTAAGCTCTTCTTGAACTTTGTATGCATGTCGTTTGTAAAAGTCAGAAAGCAAAAGAAAGCTATTCAAAAATTGATATTCTGAGTTGCAACTTGCATTTCCCATCCACCCTCTCCCTAATTCTACCATGGCTCGTTGCCTTTCACATTACTGTTCTTTACGAATTAGAACTTATTTTGCTTAAAGCTATTTGTAATACTTTAATGTACAGCCGATCCCAAGTGAAAGAAAATGGATTTATTCATTCATACATAGATTATGTGATTAGACCAGTGGGGTTTGTTTGCAGAGCGCTTGATGATCATTTCAAGTTCAGCCTCTCTTCCTCCGACTTCTCCTCTCTAAAGCAGCTCCAGAACAAGAGGATTACAAGTGACTCCGCATGAGTTCGCTCACCAGTTCCCATGTTCTTTAATGGCCATGGCCTACAAGAGGTTGAGAATGCGTAGAGAGCATAAATACAAGGAAGGAAAGCAGGACAGGGATAGAACCAACGAACTGTAGGAGATGGGGGTGGGGAGTTGTGCAGATGGCCGTTTTACAAGCACTTTCCATGGTGCACCCAGTATCCTTTTTTTCCCCTGTATTTAATTTCCTTTCCTAAGCATCTTGCAGTTAGAAAACTGATTCCATCAGAGGATTGCTAATGCATTTTTACTCATCTCAGAACAGGCCCTGTGATTTCAAACCGGGTTCCACAACGTCCAAAGCTGGTGTTGGAAAAAGTCACTGTTTTTGAATGACAAGGAGCTGGCTGGATAGCCAGCCTGGGTGGCCTTGGGCCAGCTGCACAGCCCCACAGCGCCCCTAGTGGAAGGGAAGGGGAAACCACTCCTGAGTACTAGAAAACTCGGAAAAAGAGTCTCCATGAATCCAAATTGACTTGACACCACCTGTTATTGTTGTTGTTGTTGTTGTATGACAAATTCACAGAATTCTCCAGCCACAAATTTATCACATACTGTATATGAGTTTTTGTTTGGATGGTAAAGAAGCCTGTAATGCTAGAGTGAGGTGTGTTTTTTTTTAAATAAAACGCTTGTTCTCAGAAATGATTTTTGCAAAGTCTTTTTTTTTCTTTTTTAAAAAAAGCTTCTTCAGTTATTCTTCATTTTCCGGTTTGAAAACAGCACCTGCCTCTGGAAGGACTCGAGGGCCCTGCTTATGCTTGCAAGGAATGGAAGTAGATTTTTGATGCACTCATGTATATCACAGACGCTCCTTGCCTAACGTAGTTCTTGCATAACGTCCAGGACGTTTTGGGGTGGGGTTGTTCAAAGAAAGAAACCAAAGAAATTTTTCCAATGTCTGGTTCTTGCAACCCTATCTTTCTGGCGTGCTTGGCCTCCTCCGTGCAACCAAAGGGCAGATTGCAGTCTGTAACGATGCTGCGAAAAGGCAGAAGGCATCAGGAAAAGAGGGAGACGAAATATGAGATGGACTGGCTCTTTAAAGGAAGCCACAGGGTTGAGTCTACAAGTGCCGAGCAGGGCTGCTGAGGGCAGGGCATTTTGGAGATCGCGCTTTCACGGGGGAACGTTGACGGCACATAACAAAACCATCTGGCGCTTTGTCCATCCTACCTTTTCCCTACCTCGGAGCAGAGAGGAGGGGGAGACGGCAGCCATTCCTCACATCACT